>NC_136372.1:15972500-16592500 GCF_037039965.1 Doryrhamphus excisus | reverse complement strand
TGGATTGGTGGCCAGCCAATCACAGGGCACATATAGACAAACAACCATTCACACTCACATTCATACCTATGGACAATTTGGAGTCGCTAATTAACCTAGCATGTTTTTGGAATGTGGGAGGAAACCGGAGTACCCGGAGAAAACCCACGCATGCACGGGGAGAACATGCAAACTCCACACAGAGACAGCCGAATGTGGAATTGAACCCTGGTCTCCTAGCTGTGAGGTCTGCGCGCTAACGTTTATGGCATTCTAAATAGACTTTTTAACATTAGAGCCCTCTAGACATGAAATAGCATCCCTATAGTCCTTTAGTCCTTTACACTCCTATGACCAAATATAGTAACATTACCCACACCTACTGGTCAGTGTAGAATACTACATATATCATATCTGCGCGCTAACCACTCGACCACCGTGCAGTCGGCATTATTATTATTATATGGGATAAAGGAAGGGGAGACAAAACAGGAATATTCTATTTCAACATTTTCTATACAAAGTACAACAATGAGTCTCGCACACAATACAACTAAAAAAAAGTAAAATTATTCAAACAACATGCATGCTGAAAGATGGCTGAATGTGGAATTGAACTCATGTCTCCTAGCTGTGAGGCCTGCACGCTAACGTTTATGACCTTCCAAATGGACTTTTTAACATTAGAGCCCTTTAGACATGAAATAGCACCCCTATAGTCACCTTTACACTCCTATGACCAAATATAATAACATTACCCATACCTACTGGTCAGTGTAGAATACTACATATCATATCTGCATGCTAACCACTCAACCACCGTGCAGTCGGCATTATTATTATTATATGGGATAAAGGGAGGCGGGACAAAACAGGAATATTCTATTTCAACATTTTCTATACAAAGTACAACAATGAGTCTCGCACACAATAAAACTAAAATAAAGTAAAATTATTCAAACAACATGCATGCTGAAAGATGGCTGAATGTGGAATTGAACTCATGTCTCCTAGCTGTGAGGCCTGCACGCTAACGTTTATGACCTTCCAAATGGACTTTTTAACATTAGAGCCCTTTAGACATGAAATAGCACCCCTATAGTCACCTTTACACTCCTATGACCAAATATAATAACATTACCCATACCTACTGGTCAGTGTAGAATACTACATATCATATCTGCATGCTAACCACTCAACCTCCGTGCAGCCGGCTTTATTATTATAAATATTATTTTTTCCTTTGGGGAAAGGGTTGGATGGATGGCTGTCAAGGTGCAGCAATGCTGCCTCTGTCCACCAGAGGGGTTCAGAGCAGCGCACAGGGAGGCTGACATCACTGCAGCGATATTGACTGAGTAGTTTTCACTTTTCCTAGAGGTGGTTATTAAAAATGTGGATGAACATATGACACAGTAACACTAAAACTGCCATAACCCACCCTGTCTGGTGCACCCTTCAGAGGGACTGTGTGTGTGTGTGTGTGTGTTTGAGATATCCCCCATTCTGGGAATGCCTCTCAGAGAACGTCTGAGGACCATGACCTTCAGGAGACTGAGTGAAAGAGAAGCAGATAAAGAGACAGAGACTCGCAGGAGGGCAGCAGCGATAAGCAAAAAGAGTGGGAAGGAAAACATAATGAGGAGAGAGAAGAGCAGCACGGACGCATTCAGGGACGATATAGAAGGGGGGCAGGAAGCTAGGATATCACACAAATACAAAAAAAATAAAAATATGATGATTTGCAGCACTTTTGCAGAACGAACACATGCACGGAACATATTATGTATGGACTGTGATCATAACGGACTGTAAACCGATTATGATCGATTATGTCATTGTATGGTCATATAAATAATAACATAAATAAATAAAATTAATAAAAATTTGAACATTAAGTCAAAAAATAAAAAATTAAATTAAATTAAAATAAATTAAAAACATATTGGGAAAGCAGGAAGTGAACAAATGTAACAGTTACTGATTGTAAAACTACCAAATGCAGGGGTAGGATTTAATCAGTTTTGCTTCTTCCTACTCCTTTCGGAGTAAAAATATTTATAGTAAAAAAAAATATTTTTTTTAAATTAAAAACATAAAAAAAAAAACTTAAACTATAGAATGGATTGAGTAAGGACCTCAACAATGCAGTTGATGTTTGCTAAATACAAGGATGAAGAGTCTTGAACCAGTCATGATGTGCTATATATATATCACTATATTGATACTTACTATGGTACCCATTATGTTATTGGATGCTCATATCACCTCGTACTTTGGTACATGACAAAAATAAATATTAATAAAATTAAGTAAAAATAAAATTAAGTAAAATTAAATAAAATTATATAAAATTATATAAAATTAAATAAATGAAACAAAATTAAATAAAAGTAAAATAAATTAAAATCACATTAGGAAAGCAGGAAGTGAACAAATAACAGTTCCTGATTGTAAAAGTACCAGATGGAGGGGTAGGATTTAATAAGCTTTGCTTCTTCCTACTCCTTTTTGGACATGTGGAACTGTGAACTGATTATGTGATGCATTCAATTGTAATCTGATGCATGTTCAAATGAAATTAAACCATTACCGTAAAAAGTCAACCGTAGAGGAGAAAAACTATCCGATCCATAATTAAAGAGGCTGATTGGAGTAATCTTTAGGGGTTTCTACATGCAGCACTGTGCCCCCCCCCCCACTTGGGTGGCCCTCCCGACTTAGACTAAGAATATCCCCTGGTAAATAACATCCAAATGCATCATTTATGATGATTTTAGAGTGGACCACTGTGTGGCATGCAAAGAGCGGGTTCAGTAATGAAGCAGTCAGATAAAGTTATTAGACGAGCTGGCATGCTGGATAATTCTGTAATAACAAGTCAGAGAACGTGTGTGTGTGTGTGTGTGTGTGTGTGTGTGTGTGTGTGTGCGTGCAGAAGCACGAGTGAAGAAGACGGGCCAGTGTGGAGCTTAAACCGTTTCACTGGAGATGTTAGAAGTGCCGTACCGTGTTTGGCTAACACAAGATGGCAAGTGAAATTCTCATACACAAGACATTTTGTGTAGCCTTAGGCGCTACACGCACACTACATTACTCAACTTCAAACAACAACAACAAACAACAACAACAAACACGAGGTACGCTTGGCTATTTCATGGCACCCGCATCAAAAACCATGTGACTACGGATGCATAGAAGTATTATATTCTTGGTAAATTCATCTCTATCATTGAGTAATCTACCCTAGACAAGGGGTGCCCAATGTGTGGTGCTGGAGCCTATCCCAGCTGTCTTCAAGGCGGGGTACGGGGAGAACATGCAAACTCCACACAGAGATGACCGAGGGTGGGGAAAGACAAAATAAGAAGCCAAAAAGTTACCACTTCCACACAAAATAGGAGGAGAACTCATTCATTCATTCATTTTCTACCGCTTTTCCTCACAAGGGTCGCGGGGGGTGCTGGAGCCTATCCCAGCTGTCTTCTTCGGGCGAGAGGTGGGGTACACCCTGGACTGGTGGCCAGCCAATCACAGGGCACATATAGACAAACAACCATTCACACTCACATTCATACCTATGGACAATTTGGAGTCGCTAATTAACCTAGCATGCATGTTGCTTGAATAATTTTACTTTATTTTAGTTTTATTGTGTGCGAGACTCATTGTTGTACTTTGTATAGAAAATGTTGAAATAGAATGTTCCTGTTTTGTCCCCCCCTCCCTTTATCCCATATAATAATAATAATAATGCCGGCTGCACGGTGGTCGAGTGGTTAGCGCGCAGATATGATGATATGTAGTATTCTACACTGACCAGTAGGTGTCGGTAATGTTACTATATTTGGTCATAGTAGTGTGAAGGTGACTATAGGGATGCTATTTCATGTCTATAGGGCTCTAATGTTAAAAAGTCTATTTGGAAGGTCATAGAAGTTAACGTGCAGGCCTCACAGCTAGGAGACCTGGGTTCAATTCCACCCTCGGCTATTTCTGTGTGGAGTTTGGTCGTAGGAGTGTAAAGGTGACTATAGGGATGCTATTTCATGTCTAGAGGGCTCTAATGTTAAAAAGTCTATTTAGAAGGTGCAGGCCTCACAGCTAGGAGACCCGAGTTCAATTCCACTCTCGGCCATCTCTGGGTGGAGTTTGGTCGTAGAAGTGTAAAGGTGACTATAGGGATGCTATTTCACGTCTAGAGGGCTCTAATGTTAAAAAAGTCTATTTGGAAGGTCGTAAACGTTAACGTGCAGGCCTCACAGCTGGGAGACCCGAGTTCAATTCCACCTTCCTATTTGGAAGGTCATGAACGTTAACATGCAGGCCTCACAGCTGGGAGACCCGAGTTCGATTCCTCCCTCGGTCATCTCTGTGTGGAGTTTGCATGTTCTCCCCGTGCATGCGTGGGTTTTCTCCGGGTACTCCGGTTTCCTCCCACATTCCAAAAACATGCTAGGTTAATTAGCGACTCCAAATTGTCCATAGGTATGAATGTGAGTGTGAATGGTTGTTTGTCTATATGTGCCCTGTGATTGGCTGGCCACCAGTCCAGGGTGTACCCCGCCTCTCGCTCAAAGAAGACAGCTGGTATAGGCTCCAGCACCCCCGCGACCCTCATGAAGTGTTAAAAAATGAATGAATGAATGAACCTTCTAAATGTGGTTTTTTTAACATTAGAGCTCTCTAGACATGAAGTAGCACCCCTATAGTCACCTATACACTCCTATAATTCATTATTTATGACATTACACAACTCTTTTGCTGGAGACCCAAGTTCAATTCCACGCTCAGCCATCTCTGTGTGGGTTTCAAAACATTCCAAAAACATGCTAGGTTAATTAGCGACTCCAAATTGTCCATAGGTATGAATGTGTGAGTGTGAATGGTTGTTTGTCTATATGTGCCCTGTGATTGGCTGGCCACCAGTCCAGTGTGTACCGAAGACAGCTGGGATAGGCTCCAGCAACCCCCCGCGACCCTCGTGAGGAAAAAGTGGTAGAAAATGAATGAATGAATGTTCAAGAATATATGCTTCTTTGAAAAAAAAAACAAAACAACAAAAAGCAGCTTCCTGTTTAACATGAAAAGGCAGAATTACATTTAAAACACTTTTTGTCCGTTATTACCCCGTTTTACGGCACCCTCAGACTGCGTTCCCCGTGCATACGCCGTATGAAATGAAAGTAGTTTATGCGTTCTTTTGATTTGTGCAAAACAATAACCGTTGCATGGATGTCAAAAATGCGAGATGGACACACTTCACAGGGATCATGTGACATTTCGCAGTCGGTGTCGGGCAAAGGCATAGAGGAAGACGAAACAATGGCCGTTTCTGCCAAATGTGTTAATAAGAGAGCCGTGTGATTCCACTCACACACACACACACACACACACACACACACACACACACACACACCCCTGCAGTGTGCCAAGCGGGATGGCAAGTGTATGCCTGCCAACTGCTAACAGCTCTTTGAGAGAGAGTCTCACTCACACACACACACACACACACACACACACACAGCTCGGGTAAACAAGCCCACCTCAAATTTCTGCCGTAGCTCCTCGTTGCCCTCCTCCCCCTCCGGCGGAACGGGAACGTTGAAGTACTCGCCTTCTTCCTGGGAGAGCATCTTAAACCTGAGGACGGAGCATATTCCCACTTAAATCAATTCCCAATTACTCCATACAATTTAGACATTAAGCGCGGCCATTAAGGCCCCCGAGCCTGACGACGGTTAGCGCGCCAATTTAAAAGTCTGAAAGAATGATCGGCTCATTATTTAGCAATTCGCTCTCCTTCATGGCGATCCGGACAAAGCCTGACAGACGAGCGGCGGCGATGCTTCGCAATCGATAGGAGACAATTTCGCATTTGGCCCATTACCGACTTTCGGCGTCGCTTCGAAAAAGACGCAATGATATCGTGGAGGACGTTAAAGCTGTGACCTTAGAATTTTAATGTAGGCTTTGAATTATTTACACACTGTTTTACTTTTCTCCCCCCCCCCCTTTCATCTTCTGGTAGAATGTGGCGCTTTAAATTCAGTATGGGGAAAAAAAAAGCAAAACAATGAGCTGAAAGATGATAAAAAGATAGCAAAATAAAATGATTGACATTTTCAGCCATAAACAGGTCATAGTCACTGGAAAATAGGACAGGAAGAAACGTTAACGTGAACGAAAAACGTGATTAATTAATGTGATTGATTTAAAAAAAATAATAATTTAAATATAAAAATATTGTAATAATATTTATTTATTAATATAAAAATATAAACCCTAACCCTTTTAATAAAATAAAAATAAAAATAAAAATAAAAATAAAAATAAAAATAAAAATAAAAATAAAAATAAAAATAAAAATAAAAATAAAAATAAAAATAAAAATAAAAATAAAAATAAAAATATGCTGGTGGAAATATTTTTCCATTTTCTGTTACTGTAGCATTCTGCTCATTCTACAAGGTGAGGTGGTTGTTTCCCAACCCGACGGTTACTGGGAAATTTATTCATTTCCACCTTCAATCTATATTTTTAATTTCTGACATTTCTGCTAAAAGAACTTTCTGGAAAAAAAAAATAATAATGAAAAAAAAAATACAGTTACTATTGTATGGTCATAGCACCTTGTACTTTGGTACGTGACCAAAAAAAATCTATAAAAATTTATAAAATTAAGTAAAAAATAACATTAAATAAAACTAAAATAAATTAAAATTATATTAGTAAAGCAGGAAATGAACAAATGTAACAGTTACTGATTGTAAAAAGTACCAGATGGAGGGGTAGGATTTAATAAGCTTTGCTTCTTCCTACTCCTTTTTGGACATGTGGAACTGTGAACTGATTATGGGATGGCACTCAATTGTAATCTGATGCATGTTCAAATGAAATTAAACCATTATCATAATGAGATGTATATTCCCGACTATAAGTCACACTCTTCATAGTTTTGGCTGCAGAAGTTTTCCATGTGCGTTATTGTGTGTAGCTGCTCTATAGGAGCAGCCACAACTTAATACAAAGGCTTGAAAATCCTTTCATTTGTCGATATTTGGCCCTTGGACATTCCTACTTTAAGTGATACTAAAGTCTCTTGGTAATAATAATAATATTCTACACATAAATAAGAATACTTATAATAATAATAATAATAATAATAATAATAATAATAATAATAATAATAATAATAATAATAATAATAATAATAATAATAATAATAATAATAATAATAATAATAATAATAATAATAATAATAATAAGCTCCTTAACCTGTACTTTTTATTAAGGACAATAACAATAACAGACACGATGCTCATGTCATTGGAAGCTGCCTCCAGCATCTCTCCTCCGCCATTTTCCCTCCAATGCTGGCATCTCATTAAAAGCCCTGACAGGAACGTGTCAGCGGAAAGACAGGATAAAAGTCGGATAGAAAGATGCTAAAATAAGTCAGCGTGAAACCGGGCGGAGAGAAAACAAGCCGTAGAAGGAAGACGCTCCGACACCACAAAAAGGAGAACCCGAACCCCAAAGTGTTTCTCCACTAATGAACAAGGTCACCTTCACACCCCACCGACCCTCCTCGACTACCTCCTCCTCCCCCCATCTCACCATCCATCCACTCCTTGTTTTTGCAGCTCCGAGATGCCAAAGGACAGCGACCCCATGAAGTCGTTGCGGCTGGTCAGATCCCAGTCCCACGCCTCCACGGAAAGACGGCGGTCCTTATCGCACTCCTTCAGGTGGCTGGAAGAGAAACAAGGAGGGAACTTCACACCGGATCAAAGTTCTTTTCCACTCATGAAGTTTGCTTGTGTGGAGACAAGGTTCAAGATCTTAAAGAAGGTGAAACTGGATGAGAGGGACGTCCACGTTCAGGTTTTTTTTGCAGCAAAAAGGTCTTCCACTGTTATTACTGTTTATTAGGGATCGACCGATTTTTCGGGCCGATGACGATTTTTTTTTTTAGCCGATTTTGCTTGAGCCAATACTGCTTTTGCTACCTTAATTTACTCTTGCAGTGTGGGAGGGGTACTGCGACTGCGTGCACTACATGCCTGTCTGTAAATCTCAACTCAAAAATCGACCGATATGGTTTTTATCGGCCGATGCCGATTTTTTTTTTTTTTTTAGCCGATTTTGCTTGGGCCAATATTTGTGGCCGATACTGCTTTTGCTCCCTTAATTTACTATCGCAGTGTTGCAGGGTCTTCCGGCAACACAAAGCTGTCCGGCGCATGCCTGTCTGTAAATCTCAACTCAAAAATCGACCGATATGGGGTTTTTTTCGGGCCGATGCTGATTTTTTTTAGCCGATTTTGCTTGGGCCAATACTGCTTTTGCTCCCTTAATTTACTCTTGAAGTGTTGCAGAGTCTTCCGGCAACACAAAGCTGTCCGGCGCATGCCTGTCTGTAAATCTCAACTCAAAAATCGACCAATATGTTTTTTTTCAGGCCGATGCCGATTTTTTTCCCCCTATTTTGCTTGGGCCGATACTGCTTTTGCTCCCTTAATTTACTCTTGCAGTGTTGCAGGGTCTTCCGGCAACACAAAGATGCCCGGCACATGCCTGTCTGTAAATCTAAACTCAAAAATCGACCGATATGTTTTTTTTCGGGCTGATGCCGATTTTTTTTTTTTTTAGCCGATTTTGCTTGGGCCGATACTGCTTTTGCTCCCTTAATTTACACTTGCAGTGTGGGAGGGGTACTGCGACTGCGTGTGGTGTAGGGTCTTCTGGCAACACAAAGCTGCCCGGCGCACGCCGATACCGGCCGCAAATATCGGCCCCATATATCGGCCGGCCGATGTATCGGTCGATCCTTACTGTTTATACTATGACTGCATTATACAGAATGCTTGATGAAATCTTTCTTTATAATTCATACAAAAAAAAAAACAACACCCCAAAATGCATCATAATTCCCGCTTCTTCCAATGCAGGCCGCGATGATGCTTTATTAAGTACGTCACAGGACCCCAGAAGCCAGCTTTTATGAATATAAGACGCCAGATGTTGTTATCTGAGCGCCAGCGGTTACATACACATGGAAAGCGGAGCGTGATGCCATGCTTTTAAAAGCCAGCGAGAAACTAAATGAGGAACACAAGATGAAAGAGGAGGGAACCCATCGTGTTGGGGGAAAGTGATGGAAGCAGATGACAAGAAAGAGAGCTCTAATTAATAGATAAAGAAAGAAATGATCAAAAGTGGGATATTTAAAAAATAATTGAAAAAAAAAAGCCTTACAATTTAAAGGTCTCATTCCAGACCGGGTTGAGACAGCATTTAATGGTCTTGGTCTTCTGTTTGCTTTCGCTGCGAGGATCTGGGATCAGTTTCAGCTTCACATACGGGTCCGACAAACCATTGGGGTCCATTGGGACCAGATTCCTGGCCTCTTTGACTGCAGGGAAAAGGGAAAGAGACAATAGTGATGCACAGATAACGAGATAGGAGGATTATGAGATTAAAAGACAGAAATACAGTGGAACCTTGGTTAACATACACCCCGTATTTTATGAGATTAAGAAACAGAAATACAGTGGAGCCTTGGTTAACATACACCCTGTATTTTATGAGATCAAGAGACAGAAATACAGTGGAACCTTGGTTAACATACACCCCGTATTTTATGAGATTAAGAGACAGAAATACAGTGGAACCTTGGTTAACATATACCACCTGTATTTTATGAGATTAAGAGACAGAAATATAGTGGAACCTTGGTTAACATACACCCCGTATTTTGTGAGATTAAGAGACAGAAATACAGTGGAACCTTGGTTAACATACACCCCGTATTTTGTGAGATTAAGAGACAGAAATACAGTGGAACCTTGGTTAACATACACCCTGTATTTTATGAGATCAAGAGACAGAAATACAGTGGAACCTTGGTTAACATACACCCTGTATTTTATGAGATCAAGAGACAGAAATACAGTGGAACCTTGGTTAACATACACCCCATATTTTATGAGATTAAAAGACAGAAATACAGTGGAACCTTGGTTAACATACACCCCCTATTTTATGAGATTAAGAGACAGAAATACAGTGAAACCTTGGTTAACATACACCCTGTATTTTACGAGATTAAGAGACAGAAATACAGTGGAACCTTGGTTAACATACACCCCGTAATTTTATGAGATTAAGAGACAAAAATACAGTGTGGAACCTTGGTTAACATACGCCCCGTAATTTTATGAGATTGAGAGACAGAAATACAGTGGAACCTTGGTTAACATACGCCCCGTAATTTTCGGCTTTCATCAAAAATTTCCTGTTTACCATCCAAAATGGTGTTATCGATACACTGAGTGAGTTTTGCCGCTCAACATTGTCGTCTATGCCTCGGTTAACATACGAAATTGTGCCCCAGTTTGCATACATTGTAGTACATGTCTTCTTGTTACATACATTGTTATTGTTTTACATGGATAAAACAGTGCATGACAAATAGAAGCGATAAATGAACATGAAGAATGAACGAAGAAACCGTTATCAATGATCAAGATCAATGTGGACACCACCTTCCTGTTTTGCCATGAGTTATTTCTTGAATTCATGGATGTTTTTCCTCACTATTTTCATCAAAATGCGTTCAGTTGTAACTTTCTTTGGCTCCATTTTAGGTTATTTTGCAGCCGTGATCCAAAGAAAAGCAGAAACCTGAGGTGAGCAACAGTATTGAATTCAAAAAATAACTCACGGCAAGACAAGAAGGTGGTGTACGTATTGATCTTAGGTAAAATGTTCATCTTTGTAAACGATAAAAACATGTTTTGTGTTAACAGTTTTGGATTTCCATCGTTTCTTATTCAGTTAGAGTACATTTTGGTTAAAGTCAGACCTTTTGGAATGGATTCATGACGCTAACCAAGGTTCCATTGTATTGTATGTAGTTTCTCTTTAAAAATTGACTTTGTAAAAGCAGATAAATGAAAAGATTTACACATCGAAGCTTTGGTCACAGTATCCAAACGTAATCGCATGCGACATGAAAGATCTTTAGCAGTCTGCTTTGCGGGGAAAAGCCCCGTACAGTATAGTGGAACTGTTGCCATGGATACTGATGTTGACCTTGGGGAGCAGTCGTTTTTCTTGCCCACTTTCTTTGCCTCATTCCGAGCCATTTATTGCCAAGCGGACCTCAGCTTTGTGGGCAAAAGTATTAAGACACCCCTTTAATTCAATTGTGAAGCGATTAGGGGGGGTCGCTAAAGATGCAAGGTCACATTCCGGTTAGCAGAAGCACAGCTGGTAGTCTTTGGCGACTCAGTTCCAGTACACACACACACACACACACACACACACAATCTCAGTGTGTGTAGTGTTGTCCGTTAGGAATATACACTATACATAAAGTACGTATAGTTGTTAACTGGGGGCATTAATGAAGTCATTTCTAGCATTTCGAGCTTCCAAAACGAGACCACATAAAACCAAAACAGGGTTTCATGCGGGCAAAGAAGCATGTTAGACTAAAGTCTGAGAGGTTAACCACAGCCCCGCATGAAACCCTCAGCGGAGCGGGCCAATAAATATTAGATGATGCCTGTTAAAGTGACCAGCAAATGCTAGCTATAAAGAGGGTAGCATGCCAAAGAGTCTCAAAGGACTCTTAAAACTAAATACAACACCGTGTGTGTGTGTGTGTGTGTGTGTGTGTGTGTGTGTGTGATTATCCATACAGTATAGCGACATAACACGTTTATTTGACTTCTACTGTCTTGCAAATAGAATCCCAGAAGTTTGATTCCTTATTTATAAATGGAATACTAAGAAAACCTAATCATGATTAGAGCCCTTAAATAAAAATAACACCCCTATAGTCACCTACAAGGAGCTGAGTGGAGACGCGGACAGGAAGTGACGTCAGGTGAATTTTAGCTAGGCATGGGTCAGGGATTATCATGCCTATAGTGAGATCAATCAAACCAGGTCTGGTGCTTGTGTGTCTCAGATACAGATTGCCTTATAATTATATTTGACTTCATTTAGCCATTTTTATGATTAGAATATGATTTATTAATTCATATATTTTAGAACAACTGTGACATATATATATATATATTTATATTATATTTGTATTTTTTATTATATTTATATTTTAAATCATTTAGCCATTTTTAAGCTTTGAATATGATTTATTAATTCATAAATTTTAGAACAACCGTGACATATATATATTAATATTATATTTTAAAAATATATTATATTTATATATTTATATTTTAAATCATTTTGCCATATTTATGCTTAAAATATGATTTATTATTTCATATATTTAGGAACAACCGTGACGGGGTAAAGCTGCAAGATTCAAAGCGAAAAGTGGCGAGGGATTTATTTAAGAGACGCGCTCTGGAGCAAAAATATTTCCTTTAATATGAAAATATGTATATAATTTTTTATAATATGAGTGAAATCACAAGTAAGTAGAAATAAAGCTAGCATATTTCTTAACGGTCGAATTTGTCCAATCTTTTAGACACTGTCTCCAGGTCACAGATGTGTGTGAGTGACAGGAAGAAAAGCTCGATTTAATTTTTTGGGAGAGGGAAAAAATTTTTTTTCCATAATTTTAGTCCTATACAGTACGTATTATATACTGTAAAAACATCATAGTGACTGTAATGTATGTGTTTAGTCATCCTGCCATCAAGCTAGTAAGCACCCTCATCTACAGGCACGTCATGGCCGCGGTACGAAAAAAAAAACAGGCAACATCCAAACTTAAGATTTTCCCTCCCGGTGTGTCCTTGAGCCAAACGCCGGACTGCCCTCTGTGGGGCTCCAAACACTCTGCTCTGATCTCCCAGCGAGGCGTAGGAGTGACCTAAAAGTGATCAATAAAGCGGTACTTTGCACCCGTGTCTGCTTGCCTTGATTCGAGCGCCACGGCACGAATGCATTCCCGGCTGTAGCAGCCATCTCCAGCTGAGATGCGGAGCCATTTCCCCCCCCCCCCCACGACACACACACTTTTAACATCCCCATTCTCAGCCCCTCTCTACTCTGTCACACTGCAATGAAAAAGGTGGGTGGTATAGCGCTGATGTGTATATACTGACCCCTGTGGACGAATCTAAGTACTGCAGGCAAACACCCCACTCATTTACTGTTACAATCACACAATATTTCATCTCATTTCCTGCGCCGCACCATTTCTTATTGCTACATATTGAGTGTATTACTGGTCTGCCACCAGAGGAGGCGCTGTTGAGTCGGTGTCCAACAGTTGGGAGACTGAATCCATTGATTCTGGTGTATAGGTATATAATAGGTATATCAGGTATATAATAATAGAATAACTACACAAATACTACTGTTATTTATTACTACAGAGGGATGAAATCGCTCAAAAAAACACTTTAGTCCGTTTTCTGACACTGCTAATATCTACACATTTCTTTTAGCTGAGCGATTGAACAGAATCAGGCTTTTAATTAACCTCTGCTGCCACCTGGCGGTAATAAGAATACACTACATGTTACATTTCATTTTTTTTCAAATGTTTTGAGCAGAGCTAACATAACAAAATTACGATGGATGCTAACAGTATGCTAGCTATGTCACACACATAATATGTGCAACATGTATGTTTGTTGTCAGCAAATTATGCCAATTTAGCTAAATTTAGCTAATAATATAAGCTAGCATTGACTGTATAGCCATGTACGCAAACACCAACACTATTTTCTATTGAATTTATTTAAAATTGTTAAAAATATATTGGACTTACAGCGGGTTGAAGACTGTCCCTTTAAGGACTGTTTCATTAAGGCAGTGTAGTCGTTTCACCACAAGAGGGCGACAAAGGACGCTTTTGCGCGTGTATGTATGTGACGCAATACTTACTAGTAACAGTGAGCACATTTGTCTTGATCTCGGCAGTGATGTAGATTCGACCTCTCCTCTCAGTGTGGTCTGTCCCGCACAGGCTGGGCACGTTGGCCACACAGCGTTTATGTATGTTCATCATACAGTCTGAAACACAAAATGCATATTTTATTAGACATGTAAAACACACACAAACGATAAAAAATTACAGGTAGTTTTTGTATAAGGTAAATGTATGATGAAAATAATAACATGGTATAGATCAGGGGTCTTAAACTCAATTTACTTGGGGGGCCACTGGAGCTCGGGTCTGGGTGAGACTGGGCCGCATCAGGTTTTTAAAAAAAAAAAAAACCCAAAAAACGCATTTATTAAAAACAAAAAAAAAAAATTAAAAACTTTGCTTTGGTTCCAATTTTCTACAATAAAAGCTCTGATTAAACATTCCACTGTTCTCAAATATCTTAATTTTTATTTTCTGCACAAAATAAGATGAAAAATAAATAAACAAATCAAGAATAAAGAAAATCAATCAATCAATAATAAATAAATAAATATAATAATAAAGCAGCAAATAATAAAAACTTAAGAAACCACATATAGTTAGTGAGTAGACAATTTTTTTTTAGATTAAAATGAACAAAGCATTATTAGAGCCCTGTAGACATGACAAAACACGACTATAGTCACATTTATACTTTTTTTTATTTACAACATATTGCGCAACTGCAGGGTCTTGAGACACATGCTAACTCGCAAACTAGAGAGCTAGCAACCTAAACGGTAGCCTTCAAGTTATTTCCTTTAAACTTAAATAGCCAAAAACTTACCACTTCCACACGAATAGAGAGGATAACTATTAACAGTTATTTAACCTTTAACATCAACATTAATCAAACGTAATAATTTTTTTTCTGGGTACATGATACCATACAGCATCCATATCAAACCCAAAAACTTACCACTTCCACACGGATAGGGAGGATAACTATTAACAGTTATTTAACCTTTAACATGAACATTAATCAAACGTAATAATTTTTTTTCTGGGTACATGATACCATACAGCATCCATATCAAACATTAAACTTTCATATCAAGGCGGGGGCCTCAAACTAGTGTCCTGCGGGCCACACTTGGCCCGCGGGCCGCGTGTTTGAGACCCCTGGTATAGATAATTGACAGCAGAATGCACTCTGTATACACAAAATACGGCTTGTTGTTGTATGTTAGGATAGATTTGATGACGCGTGATTACTTACGGTCGCATCTCATGCCCTGGTGTATGAGTCCGTAGAGCAGAGACCCGCAGTGATCACAGAAGGTGGGACTGGAGTAGGTGTGGATCTTGAACTTGTGCTTTGACCTCGGATCCTGAAGATAGAGAGACATTGAAAATTATTCGATGGAACATGTCAAATATTCCACTATACTGACACAATAAGACAAACGATAAGTAAACTTGGGTATCATTTCCTCTTTTAAAAAGAAGATGTGGAACCAAGGTGGAACCGTGGAGACACCTGCACTCCACTGACATCCACACCTGCAGCTAATGTGGCATTCAGGGTCACAGATGAACCCTGGACGTGTTGCTAATGGCAACTGTCTCATGAGTTAATAAACACATATCTGCCCCTTGATGAAGAACATGTGATAAATATACAGTACATCTATATAGTAGATATAGCACCACTGGTCCACATCCCTCGTTTATCACGGTTAATTGGTTCCGGATTTGACAGTGATAAGTGAATTTCCAATAAGTAAAATTTTCTGATTTCTCTATAAAATATTTTCATGGTTACAGCATTGAAAATTTATGACCTTCGAAATATGTTTGTCATTATTAGAGACCTCTAGAGATTAACTAACACCCCTATAGCGTAATACTTAATTTTTGTAAAATTTTATTTTTGTAATTCTGTCTTTATTCCCATTTTATTTTTCATATTTTTTTAATTATTTGTTGTTTCTCATATTATTAAAACATCTTAAAAAAAAACTTTTTTTCACCTCTATGCTACAAAATTGACCTTTTTGAGCTTATGGTAATAAAATTGCAACTTTTTTCTCTTTTGAATTTTTTCTTGTGTTTCTTCAACAAAATGTTAAAAATATTTATTATTATTTATTATTATTATTATTATAACATTTGTCCCTACCTAATTTCAAAAAATTAAAACTTCATTCTTTGTGTCGTCAATTTCTCATTCCACATTGTCATTAAATTTTTAAAAAAAAAAAATCCATACTAAAACTGACTTTATTTCACTTATAATATGACTTTATTCTTTAATTATGCAGACTGTTAAATTGTGTTTGTAGAATGTGTATAATAAAAATAATAATAAAAGCAGCCGCAGTTTGGACACCCCTTATATACAAGTTAACACTGTTGCCATTCTTTTTGTACTTCCTGTTCTGTACAGTACTTCCTGTGGTGGCTATTGTCTCATCAATGTCACATTACTGACACCTAGTGACCAGTGTAGAATACTACATATCATTGCAGTGCCTTTTATTGCCATTTTACTTCATTTATGCGTGAAAATAATTAATTTAGTTGAAAAGTAGCATGAAAAAGCAATGATTTATCAATTGATATATATTGATATATTTTTGAAAAGACGTGAAGTGAAGAATATTTTGGTGTTTGTGGCATCCCTCTCCTCCACCTGTCCTGGAATTATGTACAAAACCCCCCCACACGTTTTTGCCCCCAGAAGAAGAATCGTGTGTGTGTGTGTTTCTTGTTAAGGCTAAATGATTGTGCGGGTGCCTGTGATTTCCTCTGCGTGGGCGAACGGGTGACGGCGTGCACATCTGTGCGTATTTTGGTGTCTGTGTTGATTCTCGTCTCCTCTCAAGGACGACGACGCCGACGCCTCCTGCTCGTTGTGTGTTCCTCTGCAACGCGGTCGAAAGCTGGCCTTGATGAAGAACCAGCACCAGAGATGAAGTATGACATATCATGACATCCATCATCGACGCCATCGTGTTGCGGATGGCCGACACTTCCACTTCCAATGGCGTTGTCCAAATCCACATCTGTGGATTCAATTTAACGTGTGTGCGAATAAAGTTGTGTGTAAGACTGCAAAACACGATAAGAGGATGGCGGTAATGTGACGACCGGACCGAGGTACGTGACAAAAAAAAAAAAATCCAAATAAAAAATTATTAATAAAATAAAAAATATATTTTTAAAAATAAAAATAATAAAAATAAAAAATAAAACAAATAAAACAAAATAAAACAGAATAAAAATAAACAGATTATTAATTAAAAAAATAAAAAATAAAAATAAACAGATTATTAATTAAAAAAATAAAAAATAAAAATAAACAAATTAATAAAAAATAAATAAAACAAAAAAAAACAAAAACAAAAAAATGCTGGTGGAAAATATTTTTCCATTTTCCGTTACTGTAGCATTCTGCTCATTCTACAAGGTGATTCTAAACGATTATAACAATAACAACACAGATATCCTTAACCACTAAATAAATAGTCAATGGCTTATGGACATATAATACTTGCTAAGTCCCTAGCCCAGGGGTGGGCAAACTTTTTGACTCGCGGGGGGGGGGGCAGACTATATATATTTTACACGTAACAGTCCACCTGGTATTATTGTATCTGTAAAATTGTCATGCAATCTGCTATTATTATTTATTATTTTATATTTATATTTAAACATTTTAAAAATAATAAAATATAATAATTACAATAAAATTAAAATAATAACTATTATATTATTATGTAAAATATGTAAATATAACAATAATATTATATATAATTAATATAATAATTAGCATTAATATAATAATTATAATAATCTAATAATAATAATAATTATTATTATTATTATTATGTACTTGCGTCCCTTTTTTCAGGAGCACTTTGTAAACAACAAACCATGTCAAAAAACAAAATTGATAAAACCATCAAAAGGTTGGCTCAGGCCATGATGCCAGGTTGTACGTTGACTTTAAATGAAATACTTTGGAAAGATTGGGCGGGCCGTATTCAAACACTTGGCGGGCCGGATGTGGCCCCCGGGCCGTAGTTTGCCCACCCCTGCCCTAGCCCACGCGGACACATTTTAGCAGGATGGCGGCCATCTTTTTCAACCAATCGTGCTCAAATTTGACACACAAAATGTTTATCCGTCCCAAAAAAGGTGCGTACCAAATTTGGTTGTGATTCGGCTAATTAACACGCGTGAAAATGATGTTTAATAACAGATTTTTTTTAGGAGTGGAAGATTTTTTTTTTTTTTTTTCATATTATGGACCGTGAGGAACGATGTAACTTGGCTGGAAGTAAGATTATTACAAAAAATAGCGAATAGAGCAGAATTATTTTTTGTCATGTGGTTGTGCATTAGCAATAAAGTTGCTTACAAACCTCTGCCAAGGCAACACAGTCCTAATATGCCTTTAAAAAAAAAAAAAAACAACGTAATATTGCCTGTCATGCACAGAGTCACCACATCCACATCTTGAGTACCACCATCAGCTGACTTGAGGACCTGGAATGTAGGTTTCATTAGAGCATCTCATCCCTCGACTTCTCCCCAAGGGCGACCATTCTATTAACCCAGATCTATAATTGACTTCTTCTTTTAAACGTACATCGTTATCGGGAGACGGAGGAGAGAAAACGAGAGGAGGCGAGCGGCTTAGTGGCGTCCAGAGGATGACAACGTTACTGACGATGCACAATAAATCTTCTCTCCCACGGCCGCACCGAGCTATTGTCCTTGACAAACATGCGGCCTCGGCGGTCGTGACCCACATAAACGACCTCGGCGTCATGCGCTCAGAAAAGGGGAGGAGTCCTGCACTCCGTAGAACTCCGTGGTAAAAGGAAGTAAAGCTGTCCATGAGCAGGAGGTGACGTCTTATGTCAAAAGCATATAAAGTCCTCATAACATCTATATAGTACAACAATATACGACGTTAGCTTTGCCAACAACATTGCTAGCAACTAGCTTTAAATGACCTCACAACAGCAACATATTAACATTTTATAATATTAAAATTAAATAATGTAATATAAACCCACAACAATGTCACTTCCTGTACATTATAATGGGTAATAGCGACTATAGGGCTGTTATACTATACCTAGAGGGCTCTAATAAAGTTCATTCATTCATTCATTTTCTACCGCTTATCATCACGAGGGTCGTAAAGGGTGCTGGAGCCTATCCCAGCTGTCTTTTTACGGCGAGAGGTGGGGTACACACTGGACTGGTGGCCAGCCAATCACAGGGCACATATAGACAAACAACCATTCACACTCACATTCATACCTATGGACAATTTGGAGTCGCTAATTAACCTAGCATGTTTTTTTTGGAATGTGGGAGGAAACCGGAGTACCCGGAGAAAACCCACGCATGCACGGGGAGAACATGCAAACTCCACACAGAGAGGGTTCCGAGGGTGGAATTGAACCCTGGTCTCCTAGCTGTGAGGTCTGCGCGCTAACCACACGACCGCCGTGTCGCCAATATTAAAATTAAATATAAAATAAAATATTAAAATTAAAACCCACGACAAGCTAAAACTCAACTCTGAACCCCTGATACTTTGACTTCCTGTACACTATAATGGGTAATAGTGACTATAGGGCTGTTATACTATGCCTAGAGGGCTCTAATAAAGTTCATTAATTTTCTACCGGGTCGTAAAGGGTGCTGGAGCCTATCCCAGCTGTCTTCTTCAAGCGAGAGGTGGGGTACACCCTGGACTGGTGGCCAATCACAGGGCACATATAGACAAACAACCATTCACACTCACATTCATACCTATGGACAATTTGGAGTCGCTAATTAACCTAGCATGTTTTTTTGGAATGTAAGAGGAAAAAAAGGCATCTAAAAAGGGCTGCACGGCGGACGAGTGGTTAGCGTGCAGACCTCACAGCTAGGAGATCCGAGTTTGATTCCACCCTCGGCCATCTCTGTGTGGAGTTTGCACGTTCTCCCCGTGCATGTGTGGGTTTTCTCGGTAATGTAAAGGTGTCGGTAATGTTACTATATTTGGTCATAGGAGTGCAAAAGTGACTATAGGGATGCTATTTCATGTCTAGAGGGCTCTAATGTTAAAAAGTCTATTTGGAAGGTCATAAACGTTAACGTGCAGGCTTCACAGCTAGGAGACATGAGTTCAATTCCACCCTCGGCCATCTCTGTGTGGAGTTTGCATGTTCTCCCCGTGCATGCGTGGGTTTTCTCCAGGTACTCCGGTTTCCTCCCACATTCCAAAAACATGCTAGGTTAATTAGCGACTCCAAATTGTCCATAGGTATGAATGTGAGTGTGAATGGTTGTTTGTCTATATGTGCCCTGTGATTGGCTGGCCATCAGTCCAGGGTGTACCTCGCCTCTCACCTTAAGAAGACAGCTGGGATAGGCTCCAGCACACCCCGCAACCCTCGTAAGGATAAGCGGTAGAAAATGAATGAATGAATGAATTCTCCTCCTATTTTGTGTGGAAGTGGTAACTTTTTGGCTTCTTATTTTGTCTTTCCCCACCCTGAGTCATCTCTGTGTGGAGTTTGCATGTTCTCCCCGTGCATGCGTGGGTTTTCTCCGGGTACTCCGGTTTCCTTCCCACATTCCAAAAACATGCTAGGTTAATTAGCGACTCCAAATTGTCCATAGGTATGAATGTGAGTGTGAATGGTTGTTTGTCTATATGTGCCCTGTGATTGGCTGGCCACCAGTCCAGGGTGTACCCCACCTCTCGCCGTAAGAAGACAGCTGGGATAGGCTCCAGCACCCCTTTGCAAAATGAATGAATGAATACATTAAACAGCGTTTGTATGTCGGAACTATGAAAATATTCCAATGATAAATACAAGGAAATTCACTCGGGTCTGGAACCAACCAACCAACCAACCAACCGCGATAAAGGATCGATTCCTGGAATCCCAAATGAAGAAAATATTGCTGTGTTCAATGTCATTCAATGTCAAAAAACCAATAAGAAGACTTAGAGCAGCAAGTATTTAACGGAGCTGAGGTCCAGTTATCTCGACCTTGGTGGTCGCCGCAGTCCTGCGCGGTGGCTTGCGTGATGGATGCAGTTTGCATCACCTCTATTAACCCCCTCGTCTTCTCCTGCAGTTCATCACCATAAAGAACCTTCTTCGGGATGAAATTTGACAAAGAGCTTGGCGATGGCTTGTCGCTCTTCGCCGCTAACATCGACTGTGGTGGTAGCGGCCATCACAAACGTGATCTTTGTGGCTCGTTTCGTTACAAAATTACGCTAATAAACGAAGCCGACTGAAATAAAGCGCCTCATTGTTTCAACTTGTCCGAGTCTTTGCAGGTGTGCGTGGGCGCCACGGCTTCATCAAGCTGCACAAAATCTGTCAGTCCGGGAAAATACAAGAAAGCGTCATATTCCCCACGACTCCATGTGTCCTTAACAGCACCGCCGATAACACATAAACGTGGCTCTTCTGTTGCGTAATGCTACATTTAAATGCGCAGGAACTCGGGTCATAAGGCCACAAACTCATTAAGAAAATGACACAGTGGGGGGGGGGGGTGCTGAGGCCCCGTAATTAAGAGCACCCCCCCCCCCTTCCCCCCCGGGGTGGAGTGGCATTTAAATAGAGGAGGAAGCGAGGGAATGGAGGAGAGGGTGACAGTAGGGGAGTAATTCCGAGAGTGCCTGGCGTACGTAGAATACAAAGACGACGTATGAATAAGCAGATGATTGACACTTCTATTGCAGGTGAAACACGTACGACGACAGCAAACGCAAGGAGACGAGCACTTCCTCGAGTGAAGGCGTCCTCAAGAAGCGGCAGAGTCAAAACACGGAGCGTATAAAATCTAAACAAGTCCTCATAACATCCATATAGTACAACAATATAAGACTAATATAATATAATATAATATATTTATTACAATATTATAATAAACATTGCTTGCAACAAGGTTTAAATTACCTCACAACAGCAACATACTAAAATTTTATAATATTAAAATTAAATAATATAATATAATAATAACATAATAATATAAAATAATAATATAATAATAATATACAATATTATAATGTAATAATAACATTATAATATAACATAACATAACATAATAATGCCAACAACATAGCTAGCAACAAGGTTTAAATTACCTCACAACAGCAACATACTAAAATTTTATATTAAAATGTAAATATATAATAATAATATATAATAACAATAATATAATAATAAAATATAATATATTAAAATAAAATAAAATAAAAATATATAATGCCAACAACATTGCTAGCAACAAAATTACCTCAACAGCAATATTAAAATTAAATAATATAATAATAATATAATATAGTAATAATAAAAATATAATAATATAATATAACATAATATAATTTTATATAATATAATAATGCCAACAACATTGCTAGCAACAAGGTTTAAATTACCTCACAAGAGCAACATACTAAAATTTTATAATAATAAAATTTAATAATATAATAATAACAATAATATATAATAATAACTATAATATATTATAATATAATGGCAACAATATTGCTAGCAACAAAATTACCTCACAACAGCAACATACTATTTTTTAATATTAAAATTAAATAATAATATAATATAGTAATAATATAATATAATAATCATATAATAAAATATAATATAATATAATAACACCAACATTGCTAGCAACAAGGCTTAAATTACCTCACAACAGCAACATACTAAAATTTTATAATATTAAAATTAAATAATAGAATATAATAGAATATAATAATATAATATATATAAAATATATAAAATAATATTAAAATTAAAACCCACAATAAGCTAAAACTCAACTCTGAAACCCTGACACTGTCACTTCCTGTACACTATAATGGGTAATAAGACGACACGATGAAAGGAAGGGGAAGGAAGCTCGAAGACAGCTGGGGTAGGCTCCTGCACCCCCGCGACCCTCGTGAGGAAAAGCGGTAGAAAATGAATGAATGAATGAATATATTATTCCTCTGCTTCCTCTTATTATTATTATTATTATTATTATAATTACACTGTATTATTGCTACGCTAACTCCTCCCACATTTAAAGTGGTAGGAATACTAAATAAAATGAAGGAACCTACGTCAAATCTTGACTAGTGAGCTGATGAAGGGGTCTGTGTCGCTACAGTGCATTTGCACCATCATCACCAGTCATCATGTAGCATTTCCACATCCCCGGGTGTCAACTCTCACGCGTGCTAATTTGTACTCTGTGGTACATGAAAGTATGCGTAGTACTCACATCCGAAGCCGGTCCTTTGTCAGCTCCTGGGCAGGAGAAAGTGACAAACTCATGGCAGCGTTTGTGCACCACAAAACAGCACACTGTGGAGGGAAAGGAGGAAAAACGTTAGTCAAATAAATAAGTATAAGACATTTTCAATCAGTCACAAACAGCATTCGGTCTTTCTAAGGAACCTCGGTTTGCGTACGCTCTGGTTAGCATGTTTTTTTGTTTAATGTCAAAAACTTCATGTTATTAATACATCGTGTGTACTTTATGTATTTTTTTTAATCACAAACCATCCTTGCTAGCAGCATATTAGCTTGGTAACGCAGTCAAACAGAAACCGTGACTCAGCATCGTCATCCATCTGCGACATCATCAGCAGTTGACCGTAGCTTCTTGCTAACTAACACAAATATTGACACAAAAACTTTTAAAAATAGTTTTACATGCATAAAACATTTGTATATTGTATATTTGTATATCAAATTAACTTTTTTTTTTTTACGAAGGCCGTGGCAGCAAAATCAACACCACCTTCTTGTTTTGCCATGAGTTTTTTTTTTCATAGTATTTTTCACCTTTATCAAGTTGCAACTTCCTTTGGCTCCATTTTGTGTTATTTTGCAGCCGTGATCAAAAGAAAAGACTTATGAAGAAATAACTCATGGCAAAACAAGAAGGTGGTGTCGATGTTGATGTTGATGTCCATGCAACATTGTGTCATCTTTAAAGGAAGGTAAAAGTAACCTTAAATGTAATTTTATGTATTTATATGCATTTTAAATTGTTCTGCATGTAAAACTGGAATTTTTTTTTGTGTAAACATTTTTGGATTTCTGGAACGGATGAATTGTATTTACATTATTTCTTATGGGAGAAATTGATTGAATGGTTAGGGTACGTTTCAGGGAAGGATTAATGCAGTTACAATATGTAATGGTAATGGTTTAATTTCATTTGAACATGCATCAGATTACAATTGAGTGCCATCCCATAATCAGTTCACAGTTCCACATGTCCAAAAGGAGTAGGAAGAAGCAAAGCTTATTAAATCCTACCCCTCCATCTGGTACTTTTACAATCAGTAACTGTTACATTTGTTCACTTCCTGCTTTCCTAATATAATTTTAATTTATTTTATTTTATTTTTTTACTTAATTTTTATTTTTTAATTTATTTTTGTTCACTTCCTGCTTTCCTAATAAATTTAATTTATTTTAATTCTATTTAATTAATAAATTTCTTTAGTGTTTTATTTTAATTTTATTTAATTGTAAAATCCTACCCCTCCATCTGGTACTTTTACAATCAGTAACTGTTACATTTGTTCACTTCCTGTTTTCCTAATATAATTGTAAAATCCTACCCCTCCATCTGGTACTTTTACAATCAGTAACTGTTACATTTGTTCATGTCCTGTTTTCCTAATATAATTTTTTTTAACTTAATTTTTATTTTTTTAATTTATTTTTTGTTCACTTCCTGCTTTCCTAATATAAATTAAATTTATTTTAATTCTATTTAACTAATACATTTCTTTTTACAGTTTTATTTTAATTTATTTTAATTTTATTTAATTGTAAAATCCTACCCCTCCATCCGGTACTTTTACAATCAGTAACTGTTATTTGTTCACTTCCTGCTTTCCATAATACAGTTTAAAGTTTTTTGTTTTTTTTTTTAACAATGCACCTCGTACCAAAGTACAAGGTGACCATCCAATGACATAATGGGTACCATAGTAACTGTCAATTTCGTGATATATATATAGCACATCATATGTGACTTATTTTACACTGAAACAAAAGAAAGAAATGCAAAGTATGTTATATAGGGGCACTCGACAATGGCCGTGTTATTTTTGGGTCTGAAAGCTGTGAAATGTGCGATGTACCTTACAGTGGTAAATGTACAGAGGGTTCTGTCTTATTAACGCCCACACACACACACACACACACACACACACACTCTTATTGTCAGTCCTGCACCAGTGAGCCTTTGTCAGCCACTCTGGATAAGTGCTCCTTACACACGGCGGCAATGAAAGGGGGAAAAAAAAAAAAAAAGTAACTTCCTTTTATGCTGCAAAATTTCATATCTGGTATTAGAAAAAATCTCCATGAGCAATTACTCCAAAATATATTACATATAAAATAATAATTCTTCAAAATGTGTGCTGAGGTTGACAACAGTCGGCGGTGCAGAAAGAGGTGAAAGCCTGGATGCACAGTCAGCCAGCGTCAGCCATCCCACCCTGATCAATGTCAGTCCTACCGACAGGCATGACGAGTGGAGTTGACTAAAAATAAACTTGGCAATCACACGTGCACCCAAACGGTCCTAATGACTGCACCTGAAATTAACTGTCCAAGGTGCTATCCCTACCCCCCATTAAAAAAAAATACATCATTATATGTGGTAAAATATGCAGACAAAAATAACAACAGCGGATTCAGTAATGTGGAATAGATCGAGAACTCGGTGAAGCTAAGTGTTACTTTAACAAAGCGGACGCCTATTCAGGCTTGTTGTTCCTATATGTGCTATATTGCGTCGAGATTAAATGCCTGTTCTTGGTCTTGAATTTGAAATAAATTAATCCAAGACAAGCAAAGATTAATCAGTTATCTGACAGTTATTTTATTTTTTATTTCCATAGTCATGCGTGAAAGTAGATCGATTTTTAGGCATAATGGGATATTCTCACATATCAGCGGACACTAACTGTTTATGTTTGCTACCCCCGCCCCCCCCCCCGCACGAGGGCCCATATTTATAGGACTATAAGTTGCTCCGGAGTATAAGTTGCACAAGTCCAAAATAAATAATAATAATAATAAATACATAAATAATAATAATAATAAATAAATAATAATGAAATAATTTAAGTTTTAACAATAATAAAAGAATAGAGAACATGCTAATAGGTGTAAGCTATGCTAACACAATGGTTATTCAGCTACACAAAAAATAAACATAAACACAAAAGTTGTCCAGTGTTTATGAAACATAAATATCTTTTTCATTTATAAGTCGCTCTGGAGTATAAGTCCCAGGAACAGCCAACCTATGAAAAAAAAAAAAAGTGCGACTTATAGTCCGGAAAATATGGTACTCGACTAATCGAAACCATTTCAGTACTAAAATAAATAAAAAATAATAAAAAAAAATAATAATAATAATAATAATAAAAAATAAAAAAATAAAAAAATAAAAAAATAAATAATTAGCCTCTGGAGCGACTTGGAAAATATGCTCACTGTGAATCCCAGCTGTTCCATAATAAGACAAAGACTTTCTATTATCGTAATTCCAAAGCACACACACCGATTAAAAGGATGACAATTAATACAAAGTCTTTTTTCTTCATCTCGTGCACGCACATACGCGGTCATGTGCACACCTCAATGGTACTTGACTCCCACGCAATATCCTCCTCTTTGGTCACACCGCCCCCTGACTGATATGATACAACACACGTACAGCCCACCCACTCATCCCAGTCATACCACAGATTGAATACACAAAGCGAGGGTGGAGGGTGGAGGGAGGAGGGAGGCATGGAGGTAGAGATGGAAATGTGTGCACATATTGCTTCAAGGCAACTGCTCTTTTGGAGTATAGCTGCTGCCAAATCCTTTACCAAAACACAAACAGATTGTTTTTGCAAAAATAGACGCGCAAATAGACGCGCGCACCATGCAATGAAATGACCCTTGGGCCAAAACAAAACAAAACCGCTTGATGTAAATATGCCATAACAGAAATATGATATGTGCTGTTATTGCTTCATCAAAAACGCCGCAATCGATTTGACGCAGCAAAGGTGAGGCGGTACTGTAGTAGTGCAATGAAAGACGTGTACAATGTACTTCAATGTGATTCAAATATGCATGAAACTCAATGACTAAAATGGTAATGGTAATATTTCATTTGAACGTGCATCAGTTCACAGTTCCTACATGTCCGAAAGGAGTAGGAAGAAGCAAAGCTTATTAAATCCTACCCCTCCATCTGGTACTTTTATAATCAGTAACTGTTACATTTGTTCACTTCCTGCTTTCCTAGTATATTTATAATTTATTTTTACTTAATTTTAATTTTATTTAATTTGTAATTATTTTTACTTAATTTTAATTTTATTTACTTTTTAATTTTATTTAAATTTTATTTAATTTGTAATTATTTTTACTTAATTTTAATTTTATTTACTTTTTAATTTTATTTAAATGTTATTTAATTTGTAATTATTTTTACTTAATTTTAATTATATTTAATTTTAATTTTATTAACTTTTTAATTTTATTTAAATTTTATTTAATTTGTAATTATTTTTACTTAATTTTAATTATGTTAAATTTTATTTTTTTTTTACTGAATTTTATTTATTAACATGGCTTCCGAACTTCCGGGTGCCGTACACATCTGACTCAGTAACATTCAAGCTAATTTCGAGGTTAGCATGGTTTCTCTGTCTTTTAATAGGAATGGAATATTTTCCAATTGTTTTATTTTTAGATAAGTACCGCAACACACTGTATCTTATTTTTACTTCCTGTAGGTGAAGTATTGACCATGTGGCTCAATACTTTTTGATGTGGTGTACCTGCAGCTATCGCCATCATTGTGGATTGTTTCTCAACCAGCAGGGAAGGCTTCTTTGCTTGCTTCTTTTTTCACTTTTAATTGCAGAAAGTGACGCTAGGCGTGACCTATCTTCTTTGTTGTTGTCGTCGTCTCGTCCCCTCTTCCGGACCCCCAAACAGACAAACATTGTTTTCTTCTTCCTATTCTATCGTCTCCTCACTAGTCCCCGCCTCCCTCGTATATTCTCTTTATGTAATGTTGGCACAACACCAACGTTGCACAGCTTTTTCCACTAATGAGCTGCCAGTGTGTGTCTGTGTGTGTCTGTGTGTGTGTGTATGTGAGATGCAATGACATGTCGCACAGTGATGTCCCAGATTTAGATGCTGCCAGATACGGCGGGTGATGTCAATGCAGCACACACTTGCAACCTTTCTGAATCTGCAGCTTCGCTTCGCCAAACAAAACAACCACAGTCGGATTGTCAGTCCAGCGTTACTTCGACATACACTTATTAAGAAGACGTAGCAAGAGGGATCAGTGTCGCTACATTTAGCAAGCATTAGCCATTAAAGCCATAAAACAAGGAAACATTTAACAATATAAACATTACTGTATTGAATAGCTTTACAATCTAATATAGTATAGTAGGTGAATGTTTCTTCAACTTAAATATATACATAGCTATCTTGGGCTGCACGGCGGTCAAGTGGAGACCCGAGTTCAATCCCACACTCGGCCATCTCTGTGTGGAGTTTGCACGTTCTCCCCGTGCATGCGTGGGTTTTCTCGGTAATGTAAAGGTGTCGGTAATGTTACTATATTTGGTCATAGGAGTGTAAAGGTGACTATAGGGATGCTATTTCATGTCTAGAGGGCTCTAATGTTAAAAAGTCTATTTGGAAGGTCATAAACGTTAACGTGCAGACCTCACAGCGAGGAGACCCGAGTTCAATTCCACTCTCGGCCATCTCTGTGTGAAGTTTGCATGTTCTCCCCGTGCATGCGTGGGTTTTCTCCGGGTACTCCGGTTTCCTCCCACATTCCAAAAACATGCTAGGTTAATTAGCGACTCCAAATTGTCCATAGGTATGAATGTGAGTGTGAATGGTTGTTTGTCTATATGTGCCCTGTGATTGGCTGGCCACCAGTCCAGGGTGCCTCTCGCCCGAAGAAGACAGCTGGGGTAGGCTCCAGCACCCCCCGCAACCCTCGTGAGGATAAGCGGTAGAAAATGAATGAATAAATGAGTTCTCCTCCTATTTTGTGTGGAAGTGGTAACTTTTTGGATTCTTATTTTGTCTTTCCCCACCCTCGGTCATCTTTGTGTGGAGTTTGCATGTTCTCCCCGTGCATGCGTGGGTTTTCTCCGGGTACTCCGGTTTCCTCCCACATTCCAAAAACATGCTAGGTTAATTAGCGACTCCAAATTGTCCATAGGTATGAATGTGAGTGTGAATGGTTGTTTGTCTATATGTGCCCTGTGATTGGCTGGCCACCAGTCCAGGGTGCCTCTCGCCCGAAGAAGACAGCTGGGGTAGGCTCCAGCACCCCCCGCAACCCTCGTGAGGATAAGCGGTAGAAAATGAATGAATAAATGAGTTCTCCTCCTATTTTGTGTGGAAGTGGTAACTTTTTGGATTCTTATTTTGTCTTTCCCCACCCTCGGTCATCTTTGTGTGGAGTTTGCATGTTCTCCCCGTGCATGCGTGGGTTTTCTCCGGGTACTCCGGTTTCCTCCCACATTCCAAAAACATGCTAGGTTAATTAGCGACTCCAAATTGTCCATAGGTATGAATGTGAGTGTGAATGGTTGTTTGTCTATATGTGCCCTGTGATTGGCTGGCCACCAGTCCAGGGTGCCTCTCGCCCGAAGAAGACAGCTGGGGTAGGCTCCAGCACCCCCCGCAACCCTCGTGAGGATAAGCGGTAGAAAATGAATGAATAAATGAGTTCTCCTCCTATTTTGTGTGGAAGTGGTAACTTTTTGGATTCTTATTTTGTCTTTCCCCACCCTCGGTCATCTTTGTGTGGAGTTTGCATGTTCTCCCCGTGCATGCGTGGGTTTTCTCCGGGTACTCCGGTTTCCTCCCACATTCCAAAAACATGCTAGGTTAATTAGCGACTCCAAATTGTCCATAGGTATGAATGTGAGTGTGAATGGTTGTTTGTCTATATGTGCCCTGTGATTGGCTGGCCACCAGTCCAGTGTGTACCCCGCCTCTCGCCCGAAGAAGACAGCTGGGATAGGCTCCAGCATAACCATGATAAGCAGCAAAAAATGAATGAATGAATGATTTTTAGTGTATATATTTGTGTTTTAGCCCAAACAAAGATACTGACATATATATCGAAGGCAATATTTGGCTTCATGCACGCCCTAAACTACTTCCTGCAACCAACTTCCTGAACTTCTGGCTGGCTGGCAGCCGGACTTGGGAGCTTCTCCATGACTACAGCCTCGGCAGAGCTGGCAGCCTGTTGTAAGAACGCGAGCGGAGAGGCGAGACAGACTGCTCTTCTTATTTCATGCTCTGACTGTCTCGCTGAAGTCGAGGGGGGGGGAGAAGAAGAAGAAGAAGAAGAAGAAGAAGAAAAAAAAAAAGACAAGGAGGTGGGAAAAGATGCTGATCCAAGAGGACGAGGAGCAGGGTGCTAAATAGGTAGTGGAAAGAAGTCAATAGTCCAAAACAAAAGCCGGCGTTCACCCTGGGTCGGTGTAAGGACTTACATAAGGGGGTTGAACATCCTACGCCAACAGTATAAATACCCACAATGCCGCTTGTGAAGATGGGAGGAGGGGTCAGAGTGAGTCAGTTCGACCCCCATCGCTCCTTCCTCGAAACACTCCAACACTTTCACGTTATTAAAAGCCTCGTCACGGGGAAAATCACCGAGGATTCCGCTTGGCACCGCAACCGCGACCTCGGTTTACGGGAACGCAAAACAAAGAGTAAACAAAAGCGAAACCGAAAGCACAATTTCAAAAGTGTCATTCTTTGAAGGTTTACAGCGAGAACTGTCACACTTTGACGAAGGCGTTTTTTTTTTTTTCGATTGTGTTCGCGTTCGCCATCTGCTCTTTAAGTGGACTTACTGTGTTTTTTTGTTTTTTTTTTTTAATCTGTGAAATTCCCCACAGCACGAAATCGGTTCATTTCTCCGCCTTCTACAAGTGTTGCTGAGTCATGATGCGTTTACTGTCATCTCGGAACCGTCTAATTCATGGAAAAACGCATTTAAAGCAGAATAACTTGGCTTTGTTGACGCAACTTTGACCGAACTTCCATTGCTAGTATTTCCTGACTGTCAAGGAATCAGACGCTTCCAGGCTGTGAGGCCTTTTATTGGAGCCGAGTGCGAGACAGGAAAGAATGTTGGCACAAGACGGCTCGACGTGGTCCAGCCAACACCTCCACCCTCCATCCTCCTTCTCATTCACTTCCTCCTCCGTCTCCATCTTATTCAGCAACTTCCATTGACTTTCTACTCTCGTCGTCTGGGATGATTTACCTACACAATTCCTACAACGGAATAAATCCATCCCAAGCACACCTTCATTGATGCATTCGTTATTCCATCCATGGAAAAACACTGAAGGAATACATTAACACGCACTTGCTAGCACACTCGTTTATCATATCGTCACAATGTCTGTGAATGCATCTTCTGAATGCCTTATATTGATTTATGACTTATATATGCTGGAGCCTATCCCAGCTGTCTGGGGTACACATTGGACTGGTGGCCAGCCAATCACAGGGCACATATAGACAAACAACCATTCACACTCACATTCATACCTATGGACAATTTGGAGTCGCTAATTAACCTAGCATGTTTTTTTTGGAATGTGGGAGGAAACCGGAGTAACCCGGAGAAAACCCACGCATGCACGGGGAGAACATGCAAACTCCACACAGAGATGATCGAGGGTGGGGAAAGACAAAATAAGAATCCAAAAAGTTACCACTTCCACACAAAATAGGAGGAGAACTCATTCATTCATTCATTTTCTACCGCTTATCCTCACAAGGGCTGTGGGGGGGGGGGGGGGGGGGGGGGGGGGGGGGGGGGGCGGGGACTGGAACCTATCCCAGCTGTCTTCTTCGGGCGAGAGGCGGGGTACACCCTGGACTGGTGGCCAGCCAATCACAGGGCACATATAGACAAACAACCATTCACACTCACATTCATACCTATGGACAATTTGGAGTCGCTAATTAACCTAGCATGTTTTTGGAATGTGGGAGGAAACCGGAGTAACCCGGAGAAAACCCACGCATGCACGGGGAGAACTCCACACAGAGATAACCGAGGGTGGAATTGAACTCGGGTCTCCTAGCTGTGTGGTCTGTGCGCTAACCACTCGTCCATTGTGCAGCCGCCTTATATTTATATATAATGTTTTTTTAATTAAATTTTTGTGCTTAAAATGTTTCATTTAGGCAAAAAAATACTTACATTTTGCTGAAATATGTACATTAAAATAAAATAAAAAGAATGGTTGTTTGTCTATATGTGCCCTGTGATTGGCTGGCCACCAGTCCAGGGTGTACCCCGCCTCTCGCCTTTAGAAGACAGCTGGGATAGGCTCCAACACCCGCGCCACCCTCATGAGGATAAGCAGTAGAAAATGAATGAATGAAAATAAAATAATAAAATAAAATAATAAAATAAAATAAAATAAAATAAAATAAAATAAAATAAAATAAAATAAAATAAAATAAAATAAAATAAAATACTTCCTGTCCTCACTCGGGTCGAACTATTCCATTAATAAATTAGGAATCATATTTTGCTGACATTCACCTATCACGGTTAGGTCTGGAATCAACCAACCGTGATAAACGAGGGATTACTGTATTAAGCCCCCCCCCCACACACACATTGCCTTACGCTAACTATTATATAACGATTACAGTGGAAGCATAGCTAAATTAGACACTTCTGTGTAACTGAATTGTATGTAAATGCACACACACACACACACACACACACACACACCTTGAGAGGAGGCCCCCCATGAAGCCCCTCTCTCCTCTCTCCTCTCTCCTCGTGTTTGTGATTGTGGAGGGCTCTTAGTTTCCTCTTGCAGCAACACTACTCCCGCCTCCACAGTGTGACCTCAACAGGCGGCTACCGAACATGTCCAGCCTGGCCCGCACACACACACACACACACACACACACACACACACACACACACACACACACACACCTCCTGTACTGTATATTAACTCTGGACCACTTGCCTGCCCTCCTCCCTCACACTTGGCCCTTAACTGCCACTTTGTCTTTTCTTTCTCTTGACTCCCCCGCTAAATTCAACCTGTTTTGAGCCGCGAGTCCAAAAAAAAAAAAAAAAAAAAAAACGAACAAGCGAGTTCCTCCAATATGTCTTTGTCATATTGTTTGTTTGCCATTTGCTAAAGAAGCGACATAATCCCCTTTAATGCACTTTTATCTAATTTAACTAAGCCCTCATTAATCCCCACAGTGAAGTGGTATGGAGAGGAATGATTGATGGATGGAGAGAAAGAGAGAGAGAAGGAGTGGGAGGACAAGAGTTTGGCGAATGGAGACCAGCGCTGATGAGACGGGTTCCAATCATGAACCAAATGGCGTTTGCTAAACTGCGAGCATCCGTTCAAAACTCAAAACAACCGAGTCAAAGTTTCAGCCAAAGACCTTTCCGGCATGATCGTATACTCTGTGTACTTTGTACTTGTACTCTCTTATGTTGCAGTATTTCACCATATATTGACCTTCAGCAGAAGCAATGATTGGTGTTTCCCAGCATGCTTTGTTGACATTCAATTCTTGTTACTTTTGGTGTGAATGGAGACACCCTGAGTAAGAATGGTTGTGCAATCAGTAGTGTATATAATACAGTAGTACGCTACTGTGAGTAAGCTAAAATGGCTAAGTCATCTCGGTAGTTTTCATTGGGCGACTTGTCACCTAAATCAGGAAGTGATTGTCCATTTTGGGGTTTCACTTTTGATTTAGCCTACTGTAGCTAGCACTGTTAACGTGCTAAATATTAAAATACCACACACCTAGTCAGCCGGTGTACTATTGTACTTTCTAGATTAAATTCAACATTTAAATTAGAATAAATTAATTATAATTAATAATACATTTAAAAAATTCTGGTCTGGAATTTTGTGAATATATTTCTAAATATATTTTCTAAATAATAGTCCAGTATGACTTATTTAGTTGTTTTTTTCCCTTTTCCTGATATATTTTTGACTCATGAAACTTTGATGGCTGATTGATAATAGATGATTAATCGGTTAATGTGATTAATCAGTTTGGTTCGGCTTGATTTGGTCCAAACCGATGACTCGATTCATCGAACCGACAAGCTTCCGATTAATCAAGTAAGAAAATAAACGTTAGCCACCCCCCTGCTTGGAAGTTAAGATTAATTAATGGATTAATTGATTATTAATCGATATAGCTGCTATTTTGGTAATTGCCAAATCTTTTTTCATTCACTCATTCATTCTCTAGCGCTTATCCTCACGAGGGTCGCGGGGGTGCTGGAGCCTATCCCAGCTGTCTTCAGGCGAGAGGCGGGGTACACCCTGGACTGGTGGCCAGCCAATCACAGGGCACATATAGACAAACAACCATTCACACTCACATTCATACCTATGGACAATTTGGAGTCGCTAATTAACCTAGCATGTTTTTGGAATGTGGGAGGAAACCGGAGTACCCGGAGAAAACCCACGCATGCACGGGGAGAACATGCAAACTCCACACAAAGATAACCGAGGGTGGAATTGAACTTGGGTCTCCAGCAAAAGAGTTGTGTAATGTCATAAATAATGAATTATAGGAGTGTATAAGTGACTATAGGGGTGCTACTTCATGTCTAGAGAGCTCTAATGTTAAAAAAAAAACAAATTTAGAAGGTTCATTCATTCATTCATTTTCTAACGCTTATCCTCACGAGGGTGGTGAGGGGTGCTGGAGCCTATCCCAGCTGTCTTAGGGCGAGAGGCGGGGTAGACCCTGGACTGGTGGCCAGCCAATCAGAGGGCACATATAGACAAACAACCATTCACACTCACATTCATACCTATGGACAATTTGGAGTCGCTAATTAACCTAGCATGTTTTTGGAATGTGGGAGGAAACCGGAGTACCCGGAGATAAAACTTTTTTTTTTTTATAAAAAATTTAAATATGTTCGGATTTCGGTTATTTTAGTCGTCCATAGAAGGAGACCAATTATGTGAGTTAAATGAGTTTGGAAAACAGCGATGGACATTTTGCAGTTTGGGTCATACCGATTCGGTCCGTCTGTGGCCCAACTGACGACATGATTAATCGAAAAAAAAAAAAGACGCTTCAGATTAATCAACTTAATCTGCAGCCCAACTCCGCATGCGATTTATAGTTTATTGCAAAACGCGGCGATCTGATGTCAAGCGAGAGTGCCAGCTATGCTAGCTCTAACTTTGTCCTCATGCGGCTGTGAATGGGGATTTCACAGGTCAAACTAAAAACTCCAAACGGAGAAAAAAAACTCCGGCGAGTGAGCGCTCCTGTTTTTTTTTTTTTTTTTTTTGTGTGTCTACTGTATACTGTAAATGCGTGCCGCGGCTTGGCAAAGCAGCTCGTCTACAACAAATCGCTCAATGCTTGGCAACGGACCAATGCTGTCTGTGTCTGCATGTTGTAGCTGCACTCTCATAAATGGCACATCATATCGCTGCATGATGTTTGGGGGGGTGGGGGGGGGCACTGGAAGTGACAGCCATTGATTCTTACATTCGGTGACATAGAAAAAAGCAGCATGCCAAAAACCAGAACGTCTGGTTTTTTTAGTTTTCCAACCAAAGTCAGGTCATGACCCAAAAGTCCGCCTAACATATGAATATATTTAACAAAAAAAAAAAAAAAAAAGCAAAAAGGCAGCAAAGGGAAAAAGTGACTACTCTCTGCCCCTGTTGCTAGGTTACCATCCGTCTACGAAAGGGTTAAAAGCATCTCAGTAGCAACAGTGACATAGTTAGCTGGTCTCCTGCAGACAGCACACAAACAAACACACAAAACTTCTACACACTAACGGTATCGCACACAGAGACGCCTCGGGAACACGAATCCGAGAGCGAGAACCCACCAGCGGCCCGATCAGGGAAAACACTATTACGCAATTCACGTTAAAAGAAACACACGTTTTAGGAACCGACAGCAGTCTCATGTCAGGAAATTAATTATTTTACCGACTAACGACATCAAATTGTTTTAGCTCGTCCTCGGTCTGATGATTCACTAAACTTATATAACCCAACGATACTTTACGACCGACCGTTTAATGAAGTGCGATAAAGTGTGTTTGTATAGCGTGATACTCGCTTGACCCCGCATGGCTTGTCTAAGACATCCCCTGCTGTCGCCGTAGCAACCGGTCTACAATTGCCAACAAATGTCAGCAGCAAAGGACGAGTGAGGACAATCAACTTAAGTCAAACCAGATTCGGGGTAAATAATCGACATAATTCTTATAAGACAATAACACTCCATTTATGTGCATTTTATGCAGATACACAAAGAGATAAAAAAAGACAACTCCAAAAATCTAGTACTAGTATTTTGGTCCTTGTAAGCATTACAGGTACTTACGTCCAGTATGTATTGATTCCACATAGCAACACAGAAACCGTGTGTCATGTTGTTAATCGCCATGACGATATTAACGATAATGTTGCTGTGACTTAGTTAATATTCATTCATTCATTCATTCATTTTCTACCGCTTATCCTCACAAGGGTGCTGGAGCCTATCCCAGCTGTCTTCTTCGAGCGAGAGGCGGGGTACACCCCGGACTGGTGGCCAGCCAATCACAGGGCACATATAGACAAACAACCATTCACACTCACCATTCATACCTATGGACAATTTGGAGTCGCTAATTAACCTAGCATGTTTTTTGGAATGTGGGAGTACCCGGAGAAAACCCACGCATGCACGGGGAGATCGTGCAAACTCTACACAGAGATGGCCGAAGGTGGAATTGAACCCTGGTTTCCTAGCTGTGAGGTCTGCACACTAACCACTCGACCACCATGCCGCAGTTAATAATCATAAAATATGTTTTTTTTTCCAGACGGCTTTATAAGTGGAATAAATATTTCCCGTGCTTAGCACCATTTTTTTATACAGTTTTTTTGTACAATATGTGTTGATTCATTCATTCATTTTCTACCGCGGGGTTGCTGGAGCCTATCCCAGCTGTGGCCAGCCAATCACAGGGCACATATAGACAAACAACCATTCACACTCACATTCATACCTATGGACAATTTGGAGTCGCCCAGGAGAAAACCCACACATGCACGGGGAGAATGTGCAAACTCCACACAGAGATGGCCGAAGGTGGAATTGAACCCTGGTTTCCTAGCTGTGAGGTCTGCACACTAACCACTCGACCACCATGCCGCAGTTAATAATCATAAAATATGTTTTTTTTTCCAGACGGCTTTATAAGTGGAATAAATATTTCCCGTGCTTAGCACCATTTTTTTATACAGTTTTTTTGTACAATATGTGTTGATTCATTCATTCATTTTCTACCGCGGGGTTGCTGGAGCCTATCCCAGCTGTGGCCAGCCAATCACAGGGCACATATAGACAAACAACCATTCACACTCACATTCATACCTATGGACAATTTGGAGTCGCCCAGGAGAAAACCCACACATGCACGGGGAGAATGTGCAAACTCCACACAGAGATAGCCGAGGGTGGAATTGAACTCGGGGCTCTTTGCTGTGAGGCATGCGTGCTAACCACTTCACCATGATGTTGCAATTTGCGTGCAGTTGTGTCAACTAACAGAGTCGTAAGACAAAACCTTGCAATCCTCCCCGGCTCCGAGTAAGTAAGCAAACGCAACGAGAGGATGTTGTGTGTGCCGAGTGGCGTTCAAGCGCTAATGCCTAGCATACTTCAGCTTGTTAGAGCCGCGGTGAGTCAGGCCTTTAATGCACCGCAAGTGACCGCAAGTGTCAGTGCGATGTCCAGGGTAGAAAGCAATTTGCAGATGTGGATTGCAAAGAGCAAAAAAAAAAACAAAAAAAAAAACGAAGAAACACTTTGGTCAAACTGTTTCGACGAAGAGAAAGTGCGGCTGCGCGGTTCCAGAATCAAACCCCAGTGGTCTTGTCACATGATCATGTATAAATTACTGTACATAGTCCAAGCTTTGTTTAGGATGTCAAGCACCAGAGCAACGATGGAAAAGTCGATCTATTATGATGCCGCCATGCTGGTTGCTATGGAGATATTGACCAGGGCTCATGCTCCGCATGCAGGCGGCTATCCCGACATGAACTTGTGAACATGCTAACAATGGACTTTATTATGGATGACGGTGCAATTTGGGGGAATTTCAGGGACACCATCATCAGTATGGATGACATTATGGATGACATAAGTGGACCGCTGAGGTAGCAACGGAAAGTCGAATGAAACGTTCTTCCGGATCGAAATTGAGGTCCAGCTCATAAAATATTCCTTCCTAATATTATAATAATAAATTATTATTATTATTATTAGCAGTAGTAGCAGTATTAGCATTAGCAGTAGTAGCAGTATTAGCATTAGCATTAGTAGCAGTATTAGCATTAGCATTAGTAGCAAAATTAGCATTAGCATTAGCAGCAAAATTAGCATTAGCATTAGCAGCAGCATTAGCAGCAGCATTAGCAGCAGCATTAGCAGCAGCATTAGCAGCAGCATTAGCAGCAGCATTAGCAGCAGCATTAGCAGCAGCATTAGCAGCAGCATTAGCAGCAGCATTAGCAGCAGCATTAGCAGCATTAGTAGCAGTAGCATTAGTAGCAGTATTAGCATTAGCATTAGTAGCAGTATTAGCATTAGCATTAGTAGCAGTATTAGCATTAGCATTTGTAGCAGTATTAGTATTAGCATTAGTTGCAATATTAGTATTAGCATTAGCATTAGCCTTAGCAGCAGCATTAGCAGCAGCATTAGCAGCAGCAGTAGCATTAGTAGCAGTAGTACTAGTATTTGTATTAGTATTAGTAGTACTAGTATTTGTATTAGTAGTACTAGTGTTAGTAGTAGTAGTAGTAGTGTTAATAGTAATAGTGTTAATAGTAGTAGTAGTAGCAATTAATTAATAATAAATAATTAGTATTAAATTGCTATTAATTATTATTAATATTAATATAGCAATATAATATAATATAGCAATAATATAGCAATATTAATATTCAGGATTGAAATGAAAGCAGGGAGATAAAGGAAGCCTAAACTTTTAATCTAATTAATTCTCATACTTTTCATAACTGCATTAAATATTTTTTTAATCGTGCATTAAATATCTTACAATAAAATAATTTTAAAAATAATATTTGCAAAAATAAATCATAATTTTAATGACCTCTCATGGCCCACCTGCAGTACCACCACGGCCCACGGCCCACACTTTGGGGAATCACTGGTCACTGGGCTGTAATAATACCCAAACTCGGGTCTCCTAGCTGTGAGGTCTGCGCGCTAACCACTCGATCACCGTGCAGCTCAGCTAATGACCAATTGACTGAAATGAACGAATCTTTTTACTGAACGGTTTTGCCCACCACTAACCCGAGATGCCTTCACAGACATCGGGTCAGTACATCATTTTTAGTTTTTTATCCCCAGACAAAGACCTGCGATCCACTGAAATTGGTTCCGTAACCCACTTTTGGGTGCCGGTTCACCAGTTGAGAACCAGTGCTCTAAAGCGACATCATGTCCGTGTATGTGTGCTGTGGTTTTGCATGTTACATCACCTTTAGCCTACAGCGGAATGGGATAGTTTTCCCATTGCTGTGACCTGAACGGGATAAACGGCACACGAACGACTCTTAGACGAAGAATCATAACAAAACACTGAGTGAGCAGTTTCTGCAGTTCAAGCGAATATGGCGCATGATGCAAGAGAACAATCAAAACCAAACACCCACCTCTTTAATTTGCATGAATTTGGTTATTTAGAATTATGGCCAAAAGTATTAAAATTGGCAATGCTAGAATGCTAATCAGCACCCAAGTATGACAAACCGCTCTCAGTGCAGACTAAGAAAAACCAAATCCCTTCACAACTACACACCGCTGCACGGTGGTCGAGTGGTTAGCGCGCAGACCTCACAGCTAGGAGACCCGAGTTCAATCCCATCTCTGTGTGGAGTTTGCATGTTCCCCCCCCGTGCATGCGTGGGTTTTCTCCGGGTAAAGGTGACTATAGGGGTGCTATTTCATGTCTAGAGGGCTCTAATGTTAAAGTCTATTTGGAAGGTCATAAACGTGAACATGTAGGCCTCACAGCTGGGAGACCTGAGTTCAATTCCGCCTTCCTATTTGGAAGGTCATGAACGTTAACATGCAGGCCTCACAGCTGGGAGACCCGAGTTCAATTCCACCCTCTGCCATGTCTGCGTGGAGTTTGGTCATAGAAGTGTAAAGGTGACTATAGGGATGCTATTTCATGTGTAGAGGGCTCTAATGTAAAAAAGTCTATTTGGAAGGTCATAAACGTTAGCGTGCAGGCCTCACAGCTGGGAGACCCGAGTTCAATTCCACCCTCAGTCATCTCTGTGTGTAGTTTGGTCATAGAAGTGTAAAGGTGACTATAGGGATACTATTTCATGTCTAGAGGGCTCTAATGTTAAAAAGTCTATTTGGAAGGTCATGAACGTTAACATGCAGGCCTCACAGCTGGGAGACCCGAGTTCAATTCCACCTTCCTATTCGGAAGGTCTTGAACGTTAACATGCAGGCCTCACAGCTGGGAGTTCAATTCCACCCTCGGCCATCTCTGTGTGGAGTTTGGTCATAGGAGTGTAAAGGTGACTATAGGGATGCTATTTCATGTCTAGAGGGCTCTAATGTTAAAAAGTCTATTTAGAAGGTGCAGGCCTCACAGCTAGGAGACCCGAGTTCAATTCCACCCTCGGCCATCTCTGGGTGGAGTTTGGTCGTAGAAGTGTAAAGGTGACTATAGGGATGCTATTTCATGTCTAGAGGGCTCTAATGTTAAAAAGTCTATTTAGAAGGTGCAGGCCTCACAGCTAGGAGACCCGAGTTCAATTCCACTCTCGGCCATCTCTGGGTGGAGTTTGGTCGTAGAAGTGTAAAGGTGACTATAGGGATGCTATTTCACGTCTAGAGGGCTCTAATGTTAAAAAAGTCTATTTGGAAGGTCGTAAACGTTAACGTGCAGGCCTCACAGCTGGGAGACCCGAGTTCAATTCCACCCTCGGCCATCTCTGTGTGGAGTTTGCATGTTCTCCCCGTGCATGCGTGGGTTTTCTCCCGGGCAAAAACATGCTAGGTTAATTAGCGACTCCAAATTGTCCATAGGTATGAATGTGAGTGTGAATGGTTGTTTGTCTATATGTGCCCTGTGATTGGCTGGCCACCAGTCCAGGGTGTACCCCGCCTCTCGCCCCAAGAAGACAGCTGGGATAGGCTCCAGCACCCCCCTGTGAGGATAAGTGATAGAAAATGAACAAATGAATGAACTACAAACTTGGTTCCCCCTCCTCCATCCATCCATCCATCCATCCATCTATCTATCTATCTATCCATCCCATCTATCCATCCATCCCATTCGGTGTTGCCCTCAGTGGAACACTTATGCTATTTATAAAAGCATCAAAGCCCACAGCTTCCAACAACATGGCCACCAGAGAGAAGAAGGGGAGATGCAGCGATGGAAAAAAAAAAAAAAAGGAAGAGGGAAGAGCCGTGTTGCTCTTCGGGATCTCATTTTGTTTGTGCGCACGCTGCAGGGATGATGTGCGTGCCGGCGGCGCGTAGGAGGCATGTTTTTAGACCCCGGCGCCCACACGGGTTGGAGCTGCAGGAGCACCTGAGCTGCGTGAGGCACCACCAACAGACACCAACTGTTTGCAAATGTTCACTTAGTCATTTGAACCCGGGCGGGCTCGTCAGGGCATTTTTTTTTTTTTTGAAGATTCCAGTGTGGGCACCGTACCGGCGGCTCCTGCGTGGTCGACGACAAACAACAGAACAAACCCCCCCAACTGCCGCCCGAATGGGGCGAATATCTCCAATAAACAAACGTGTTCATGGTCTTGTTTTAAGTGCATCTCCAACTCCTACACCGTTTTGGCCTCATTTCTAAGCCACTTCTTGCCTGTCCATTATCTCCTCTGCCAGGAACATCTCATCCACCGACTCTTGCCTCAAGTGTCATTCCAGCATTTACCGTACCTCTCTCTCTCTCTCTCGCTCGCTCATTTCCTACCAGCTTGCCTCATCGGACGGGTTTCTATTTTTGCCAATACGCTGTATGGAACGGTCCTCTGCCTGCAGAAACCAATCACGTTATTTACACGCATATACGCAGTCAAAAGGTTTATTTTTAGCACTCGCTGCTGTATGAAATGGTGGGAAAATATCCTCTTCTAACGGGATGGATTCATCTTTAGATTGCAAATCGGCTGCCATGCCTTCCATCCTACGGTATTATTTCATTTGAACATGCATCAGATTACAATTGAATGCATCCCATAATAAGTTCACAGTTCCACATGTCCGAAAGGAGTAGGAAGAAGCAAAGCTTATTGAATCCTACCCCTTCATCTGGTACTTTTACAATCAGTAACTGTTACATTTGTTCACTTCCTGCTTTCCTAATATAATTTTAATTTTATTTAATTAATTTTTTTTTTTTAATTGCACATATGTTGCACAACAAATCACTTATCCCTGATCTATACTAAGAAGTGATGTATAATGCAAGAAAAAATGGTGAAAAAGCATTTTTTTTTCCCCAAATTTTGCTTGTTTTTCCCCCCAAATATTTCAATAATCTTATTGTAATATTAGGACTTTATTCAGATAATCTATTTTTCTAAAAGTTAAAACTTCATTTTGTTGATTTTGTTTTTCGCCTATTGCGATTCATTGACATTTAACTACTAAAATTACATTATTTTTGTCATAAAATTACAAGGTTTTTTTTGCTGTTTTTTGTAATTAGGACTTTTCTCTAATAACATAATTTTTTCCATAATTTTCCTTATTTTATTGTTTTGTTTTTTTAAATATTTGCTTCTAAGATGACTCTCATAAATTTTTATTTTTTTTCCCTTGTTAGATTACAATAAAAATGCAATAAAAAATGCTGTTAATATTAAGCAATTACCTGATTAATCAAAACAAGCTTCAGATTAATCGACACGTGCATCCAACTTTATAACTCTTGTAGTATTTTTGAGTGCCACTCAATGACCGAGCTCAATAACAGCAGCACTGCGACAGCTGTCAGTCATAACCTCAGCGTTTTTGGTCAGGAAACTGTTACATTTGTTCACTTCCTGCCTTTGTAATATAATTAAAAAAAATAATTTAATTAATTTTTTAAGTTTTTTTTTTTTATTTAATTTATTTTTTTATTGTGTATAAAAATATATATATAGTATAGAGGAGGTGCAGTATAAAAGCCCTGTGGTCTTCCTGCTCTCAAAGGGAACGTGTCTTTTCATCTTGTGGTTTCCTTTTCCACTTCACATGAATGCAAGTCTGCTTCCTACACCTTTTCTTTCCCACCTACATCTTCTCCTTTCACCCTCCCCTTATAATGATTTCCACCATTTTTCTCGCCTTCTACGGTGGAAGCTCTGAAGCGGGGGTTCTTAAGTGCTGCATCGCCCCTCGATGGAACCTCAAACTGTGGACCAACTTGTGGAGCTGCAACTTCTCAGAGATTTTTAAGTGAATACGTTTTTTTCTCTGTGACTGCCGTCTATATATGGCAGGGGACTTCTTCTCCAGCAGGTATCTGCAGCTGTGTGTATATGGATATGTCGTCCCCACTCGAGCTTGACAAATTTTCTGCTTATAAAACTGTAATTATTGTCTATAATGTGTGTTTTGTGTCAACATTTTTGGAAGTCTAAAACGGATTAATTGGATTTACATTATTTTCTATGGGAAAATTTGCTTTGGTTACAGTCCGTTTTGGTTTAAGTCGGACCATCTGGTACATTAACCAAGGCATCATTGTACTTTGACACGTTCACTGTTTTAAATCATAATTTGGGCTGTCAAAAATAACACGTTAACAGCGGTGACTAATTTGTTACAATTTTGTGTAATTTTTATTTATTTTTTTTACGTTTTTTTTGTTCCTACCGTAACATATCAGCATATATCTATTCCAAACTGGCAAACACGTCGGAGAAACACGTCCTCATTCACCACCACAATACTACGAGGTGCATTCAGGGCAAGCTCGGTAAGTACGGTATCTCTTCCTTTTATGTTTCTTACTGTAACTTCAGTATGTTAAATTGCGAAATTTGTGAAAATTTTGTGAAAAATTGTGAAAAATCATTCATGTTTCAGTTCATAAAACGGAGTGAAAATTGGCATAGTTCGTTCAATTACAGTTGGAAGTGGTGATTAATCATGATACATTTTTAACTGTGATTAATCCGACTTATCATTTGCATTATTTGACATCCCTAATAATGAGTTTTATGGCAATTTGATCCTTGAATGGACTATTTCCTGGGAGTAAAAATACTAAATCAGGAGGTAAAAAAAAAACTAAAACTAAAAATAAAGTAAAATAAAATAAGTAAAATAAAGTAAAATAAAGTAAAATAAAGTAAAATGAGGTAAAATAAAAAAAATAATATAAATAAAATAAAATAAAATAAAATAAAATAAAATAAAATAAAATAAAATAAAATAAAATAAAATAAAATAAAATAAAAATAGTCACCACCCCGGAGCAAACTGATTTTTCTTTTCATCCCTTTTCACTCTTCTTTCTCTGTTCCCATACCTTACTGTGCACCCACACCGTACCCCTCCCGACTAAAAAAACAAAACAAACCAAAACAAGAACTCGTCCACCAGTCCCTCTTCTACTCTGGAAAAGGGAACATTTGTCCAGTAATGCGGGGTAGAGGACACTCACCAGCTTGTTCAACAACACACATAAAAGCAATCAAATCCTGCAGCCACTAAATACGTACTCACCCTTTCAAATGGAAGCTGAAGCACATGCACCCGTGCAGTACGCAAAGTCGCATAAAAGACACTCACACGTACACACAAATACAACATTAGATACATAACTCACCGGCCCCAATATTACATACACCTACACAATATTTTTAGAGGGGTGTATTTTGGTGAATGAAAGGGTTATATGATGAGAAACAAGTGTCAGTATTATGCAGTAAGGGTCGTAATAACAAACATATATTTCAATAGCGGACAAAGCTGCCATTATTACTTCTCATATAGCGCTTCATAAATCAGGGGTGATGTTCTGTAAACTAACACATCTTTTATAATATACAAGATATGGTTTTATAAGAAAAAAAATGCCTGCATTTCCCCATTTATTTTGTTGGCGTTTTTATTTTTTTAAATATTTGATTTCTTTAAGCAAAATTTATTCAGGTAATTATGACTTTATTCTGATAATTTTTTTATTTTTTTCTCATAATATTATGATTTTTTTCCCCAAAATTACAACACTATTTGGGTTGGGGGTTTTTTTGTTTCTCATAATATTATGATATAAAAATGTCCATCCATCTGTTTTCTATGCCACTTATCCTCACAAGGGTTGCAGAGTATGCTGGAGCCTACCCCAGCCAACTGCAGAGCAGACTTAAAAATGTTTTATTTATTAATATTATTTCTTTCCTAATATTACAAGTTGAGTCTTGTAAAATGTGATTTTTCTATCGGAATACAACAGTTTTTCCTCTTAGTATTTTCACTTTATTCTCATGAAATTACAGCTTATTTTTCTTTTATAATTTTACGTCTATTTCATATTTTTTGTAAATTTTCCACTTGTAACTATGACTTTATTCCTGTTATTTTTTGATGTTATACTCAGAAATTAAAGTAGGTTTTTCCCCCCATTTCTACTGTTGTTTCTTTTTCATTTTCTTTCAGTAAAATTTATTCTCATAATTCTGACTTTACTCCTGTAATATTATGACATTATTGCCAAAAAAATTATGACATTTTCCCCAAATTAAATTTTCCCAAAATGACAACACAATTATTTGTTTTGCTTCTCATCGTATTATGACTTAAAACGTATGTTTATTAATATAATTTATTTGATATTTTAAACTCTACGCTACTAAAAAAACATTTTTTTCCTGAATTTATTCTCACAAAACAGTTTTTTGTACAATTTGTATCTGTTAATATTTTGACTTTATTTTTTTATATATTTCTGCTGGGTTATTTTTTTATTTTTATTTTTTTCATTACATATTATCCAAATATTTCATCTTTCCTCTGATAAATTTTCATCTTGTAACTATGACTTTATTCCTGTTATTTTTGATGTTATACTCGGAAATTAAAGTAGGTTTTTTTCCCATTTCTACTGTTGTGTTTCTTTCATTTTCTTTCAGTAAAATTTATTTTCATAATTCTGACTTTACTCCTGTAATATGACATTATTGCCAAAAAAATTATGACATTTTCCCCAAATTAAATTTTCCCAAAATGACAATACTATTTGTTTTGCTTCTAATAATATTATGACTTAAAACATATATTTATTAATATAATTTAATATTTTAACTCTACGCTACCAAAACATTTTTTCCAACTGTTTTTTGTACAATTTTTATCTGTTAATATTTTGACTTTATTTTTTTTATTTCTGCTGGGTTATTTTTTTATTCTTTTTTAATTACATATTATCCAAATATTTTCATCTTGTAATTATGACTTTATTCCCATTATATTTTCACTTTAGTCCAAAAACATGAACAAAAATTTTGCAACAACTATTTCTGTTTGTTTGTCATAGTATTAAAACTAAAAAAAAAAAATCTTTTTGCTTTAATATTTCAACATTACGCTACTAAAATGACATTTTTCATCATAATATATCATACTTGTAGGTGTACCTAATATTGTGGCCACAGTAAGGTCGCTACAGAGGCCCAGACACGGTGGCAAAGGTAATTTGACTTGTGGCTTCCAGTCGTCAATGAATCTATTTCTCAGAGGAGCCTCGCCATGAGACTTCCTGTTCCGCCAAATAAATAAGCCTCTGTGCAATCAGGTCTTTCCCATTTCGGGCTGTCTTAGACCCAAATTGAGAGACGGGGACTATATTGTTACGGCGTGACTCCACACTTTGACCCGAATGCACGCTGCTGGCATTTCAAGCTGGTTGTTTACAGTAGCAACAATACATAGAAAAAGGCAGTATAAAATGTATAAACAGCACACAAAGCACCCCCCCCCCCTCATGAGCAAACCGAGTTTAATTCCAATCTTGCTTGCTTGCAAAAATCCATTCATTTGTGTTAAATTTGGTGTTAAAATGACCATATAGTTAGGAGCATATAATTGCCCCAAATAAGAAACCTTGTTCCACCTTTGGCTGATCAATTAGTTGATTATATAATTGACACCATTCCAAATCAGTCATCCTTCCATGACAGCCCACCCCCCCCCAACCTACAAAAGCACCCGCCTTCCTCTCCAAGCGCACCGGAAGCGGCCCCTGCAGCGCAGCAGGATGCGTCCCTAAAGGAGACTATTGACGCGGGCGCCATATTCAGCCGAGCTAATCACCAGCTATCACGCGGCGGTGCTAAACGGCACCTCTTCCATCTTAAAAAGGCGTATAGACAGTTGTGTTCCGCTGTTGCTAGGAGACGAGAAAATCCTTGAATACATTCAGTTGATGATTAAAGAAGAATCAGAGGCGCATTGTCGGCTGCGTCCATATTCATTTCTTCAATATTTGTCATCGGGAGTGAAGGTACGGATCGTGTTAAATCTGATTTACATTTTTTTTCTGATTATTATTTATAGATCTGGTTTTCCCGCAGAATGGCTACCAAGGAACACAAAGGTTCTGGTCCTTAAAAGTCCGACTAAATACAACAAAACCTTATCAAACAAAGTAGTCCGTTAGCGATTAGCTCTGTCGTTCCAACAAAACACCTGACCGAAATATTCCAAATCGGATTCACATGCGTGGAATATTCCTTTCCCTAATCCGATTGAGGTATCTTGTAACCGCGGAATCGGAACGTTGTCAGACTGCGTGGTGTTTTTCGTGTGCATTAGCGCCATTTGCGGAACAGAATCTAAACCAGGGGTCTCAAACTCAATTTACTTGGGGGGCCAATGGAGCTCGGGGTCTGGGTGAGACTGGGCCGCATCAGGTTTTCCCAAAAAAAATTAAAAAAAAATGCATTTATTAAAAACAAAAAAAATTATAAAAAAACTTCGCTTTGGTTCAAATTTTATACAAATATCTTACTTTTTATTTTTCTACACAAAATAAGATGAAAAATAAATAAATCAAGAATAAAGAAAATCAATCAATCAGAAATAAATAAATAGGGAGGATAACTATTAACAGTTATTTAACCTTTAACATGAACATTAATCAAATGTAATATTTTTTTCTGGGTACATGATACCATACAGCATCCATATCAAACCCAAAAACTTACCACTTCCACACGGATAGGGAGGATAACTATTAACAGTTATTTAACCTTTAACATGAACATTAATCAAACGTAATAATTTTTTTCTGGGTACATGATACCATACAGCATCCATATCAAACCCAAAAACTTACCACTTCCACACGGATAGAGAGGATAACTATTAACAGTTATTTAACCTTTAACATGAACATTAATCAAACGTAATAATTTTTTTCTGGGTACATGATACCATACAGCATCCATATCAAACCCAAAAACTTACCACTTCCACACGGATAGAGAGGATAACTATTAACAGTTATTTAACCTTTAACATGAACATTAATCAAACGTAATAATTTTTTTCTGGGTACATGATACCATACAGCATCCATATCAAACCCAAAAACTTACCACTTCCACACGGATAGGGAGGATAACTATTAACAGTTATTTAACCTTTAACATGAACATTAATCAAACGTAATCATTTTTTTCTGGGTACATGATACCATACAACATCCATATCAAACCCAAAAACTTACCACTTCCACACGGATAGGGAGGATAACTATTAACAGTTATTTAACCTTTAACATGAACATTAATCAAACGTAATAATTTTTTTCTGGGTACATGATACCATACAGCATCCATATCAAACCCAAAAACTTACCACTTCCACACGGATAGGGAGGATAACTATTAACAGTTATTTAACCTTTAACATGAACATTAATCAAACGTAATAATTTTTTTCTGTGTACATGATACCATACAGCATCCATATCAAACTTTTCGTGGGCCGCACTAACATTAAACTTTCATATCAAGGCGGGGGGCCTCAAACTAGTGTCCTGCGGGCCACATTTGGCCCGCGGGCCGCGTGTTTGAGACCCCTGATATATACCATTGCTTTTGGAAAGGTCATTCAGAAAGAGAAAAACTCATGTGAACGTGGCTATTGAGTGTGACTGCGAAATAACCCAACATGGGGGCAAAGGTGCACCCCCGCCTCTCGCCTGAAGACAGCTGGGATAGGCTCCAGCACCCCCGCGAGGAAAAGTGGTAGAAAATGAATGAATGTGCACTTGGGGGATGGGGGGACGTACAACAATGAATCTCACACACAATAAAACTAAAATAAAGTAAAATTATTCCAAATAATTTTTTCCAATAGAAAATGAACGAATGAATGAATGATTCCGGGTAAAAGGACAAGTCCAAACATAAACGTTGTCCTTTCAGTCACAACCAAACCTTAAAACCGTTAGTGAGGGTAGGGTCTATTTTGGGTCACATGTGAGCTGAATTTGGGCACCTGTCAATCATGAACAACCAGTCATTCACCCCATTGGATCATGGAGTCTCCAATTAATAAGCATGTCCGGTTTTTGGAATGTAACCCGATTTCTGACCATTTCCAACCCGGATCTCCCGACTGTCAGGAAGACGTAGTAACCGCGACTCGGTTTTACAAACCATGTACTGAAAAGCAAAAGAACCGGCATCCGGATCCACACGTTCAAATCCATCAGACAAAGCGCCCGTGTTGTCTGGTGGTGAAACGAGCGGCGTATCTGCCGATGCCCTACGCATAATTAAACCTCCACCTACAGTTTGATCCTCTGGATGACTCAATCAACAAGTCCCGCCTCCGCTCCCAGACTTCCAGCATACTGTTTTCCACACACACATCTTTCTACCGGGGTTTCGTGAGAGAACTTTGAAATGTGGAGGTGTCCTCCTACCTTGACACTGGAATCCCTGCTTGCCGAAACCCCTGTGGAGAGAACAAACACAAGGAACAGGTTGGATGTTGTTTGGACGCAGGAAACACACACACACACACACAGTCCTGTTAACTTATGTTAGGGTGCGTTCACACAACCGGGATTTTTAAATTCTATCAACTTTCTGAGTCTAACATGTGGAAGCCCGTTTCTTATTTCCACCACAAGATTATTCCAATGGCTAGTCAAAATATCGAGATAAAAAGTCGAAATAAGATACAAAGTCAAAATTTTGAGATGAGAAAGTCAAAATTATGAGACAGAAAGTGATAGAGATAAAAATGTCAAATAACGAGATAAAAAGTCGAAAATACAAGATAAAGTCGAACTTAGGAGATAGAAAGTCGAAACAAGATTAAGAGTCGAAATTTTGAGATGAGAAAGTCCAAATTTTGAGAAAAGAAAGTCGAAATAAATACATAGGAAGTCAAAAATACGAGATAAAAAGTCGAAAATACGAGATAAAAAGTCGAAAATACGAGATAAAAAAATCAAAACTAGGAGATAAAAAATCAAAAATACGAGATAAAAAGTAAAAATTTCGAGATAGTTGAAATTGAGATAGAAAGTCATAGTAACAAGATAAAAAGTCAAAATAACAAAATAAAAAGTCGAAAATACAAGATAAAAAGTTGGTATCTCATAATTTCAACTTTTTATCTCGTATTTTTGATTTTTAAAGTCAAAATTTCGAGATAAAGTCAAAATTGAGATAGAAAGTCATAGTTTGATTATCCAATTAATCAACAACTACTCTGGTATTCGATTAATAGTTTTTCTGATTTAAAAAAAAGCAAATATCCAAAGATCTCAGATTGTTCAACTGGGGACTAACCAATTATTCGATTAATCCAAACAAGCTTCAGATTAATCAACTAAGATTAATCTGCACCAAAAATGACAGATACCGATAGTTTCATATGCTTTATACAAGAGCTGCTACAATTAATCAATGATTATTTGATTATCCAATTAATCACCAACTACTTTGGTATTCGATTAATTGTTTTTCTGATATTAAAAAAAAGCAAATATCCGAAGATCTCAGATTGTTCACTTGGAAACGAACCAATTACTGGATGAATTGAAACAAGCTTCAGATTCATCAACTAAAATTAATCTGCACCAAAAATGACAGATACCGATAGTTTCATATGCTTTATACTAGAACTGCTACAGTTAATCTATGATTATTTGATTATCCCATTAATCAACAACTACTTTGATATTCGATTAATTGTTTTTCTGATTTAAAAAAAAAGATTGTTCACTTGGAGACTAACCAATTACTCGATGAATCCGAACAAGCTTCAGATTAATCAACTAAGATTAATCTGCACCAAAAATGACAGATACCGATAGTTTATATGTTTTATACTAGAGCCGCTACAATTAATCGATGATTATTTGATTATCCAATTAATCAACAACTACTCTGGTATTCGATTAATTGTTTTTCTGATTAAAAAAAAAGATTGTTCACTTGGAGACCAACCAATTACTCTATGAATCCGAACAAGCTTCAGATTAATCAACTATGATTAATCTGCACCAAAAATGACAGATACCGATAGTTTATATGTTTTATACTAGAGCTGCTACAATTAATCGATGATTATTTGATTATCCAATTAATCAACAACTACTCTGGCAATCGCTTAATTGTTTTTCCGATTAAAAAAAAAAGATTCACTTGGAGACTAACCAATTACTCGATGAATCCCAACAAGCTTCAGATTAATCAACGAAGATTAGTCATGGTTAGTTGCGGCAATCATTTCACACAATGACCACAAAAAATGGACGCACAATCAAATCACTTAGCACTTTCATCAGAGATGGATGGATGGATGAATAGATGGATGGACGGATGTATTTCTTCCGGGTCAAGTCATTTATCAATTAACAAATGAAAACAGGGATTGCATCACCATAGTTTTGGGGAGTACACAAAAAAAACTAAGCTAAAAATAAACGCCGCAAATTAGGACAACCTGGAGACAGAAAGGCGTTAAATTAATTAATTAAAAATTAATAAAACTGCAACCCGGGATGGCTGAGGACATCTAGAGAGTGGAAGTAGAAAATAAAACCTCCATTTGATTTTTTTTTCTGGAGATATCATTGAGACAAGGTGCAGCCATTTCTTTGAAGCGTGTGCAGCCCACACACTCGTGGACCTGTGCATCAACAAGTCCACAGCTGACATGCAACCGGCCTTGATTGTGGAGTGGGTGCAACGACAATGCACGACAATGTACGAAGTTTACTTTTCCACGCGTGGTTTCTGCTTACCAGATGAAGTCGGTGCAATGGCTGCAGAAGGTGGGCTGCTTGAAGAAGCGGGCGATGAATTTGTGGTCCTTGACTTCGTGTACGTTCTTCTGACGGAGGGCTCCTTGGCGTGCGAAGCCCCTCATGGGCTGCCGGGGTCCGTCCTCGCCGTCACTGTTCGTGGCCGCACAGTCAGCCATGCTCCCACGACAACAGCTACAAAGTACCTGCGCGTCAACTTTACACAGCCGGAGCGAGTTGGCGCGGGGGAGGGGAACAAAAAAAAAAAAAAGAATGGTCACAGGTGTGATTTAAAAGTCCTCGTTTGTTGCTTTTTTTTTCTTCCCCCAAACTCTCCACGACGATTAAAAAGAATGCTGGGTGGGTTGGTTTGAATGCAGAGTGGAGGTAAGGAGCGTGGAAGCTGCTGAGAGGCTGCTCGCACACTGCTTCCTCATTTGGCTCCGTGCGCGTGCATCAACGACGCGCGCGTGGACGAGAGTGAGAGTGAGAGAGAGAGTGAGAGAGAGAGAGGGGGGGGGGGTGTTTTGACAATTTTCCGAACAATATTTTTATATTGCCTTTCAATTACAAACATTATTCTATGACAGTTTATGTAATACATTGGTGTTCAAAGTGCGGCACAGGGGCATCTGCATCCATCCAACCATTTTCTATAACATGTATCCTCATCAGGGTCACGGTTATGCTGGAGCCTATCCCAGCTGTCTTTGTGTGAGAGGCGGGGTACACCCTGGAATGTTTTCATTAACCAAAAAAAAAACAACATGCTAACCAGGGCGGCGTGCACTAACCAAGGTTCCACTGTATTTAAATAATAAGGGAGGGGTGTCCAAATATTTTTCACCAAGGGCCTTATACTGAAAATCAAAGGACACATATATATTGTCTTTCAATTACAAACATTATTCTATGACAGTTTATGTAATACATTGGTGTTCAAAGTGCGGCACGGGGGCATCTGCATCCATCCAACCATTTTCTATAACGTGTATCCTCATCAGGGTCACGCTTATGCTGGAGCCTATCCCAGCTGTCTTTGTGTGAGAGGCGGGGTACACCCTGGAATGTTTTCATTAACCAAAAAAAAAAAAAACATGCTAACCAGGGCGGCGTGCACTAACCAAGGTTCCACTGTATGTAAATAATAAGGGAGGGGTGTCCAAATATTTTTCACCAAGGGCCTTACACTGACAATTTTGCGAACAATATTTTATATTGTCTTTCAATTGCAAACATTATTCTATGACGGTTTATGTAATACGTTGGTGTTCAAAGTGCGGAACGGGTTGCATTTGCGGCCTGTGATTGGCTGGGTGTATCCCGCCTCTCGCCCAAAGACAGCTGGGATAGGCTCCAGCACCCCCGCGACACTCGTGAGGAAAAAAGCGGTAGAAAATGATATTAGTGTATTAGTGTATTGACTGACTTGCTGCCATCTTTACCATAGTTACTGTATATCAGATCCTCATGAAAAGGAGAACCATGGCTTATGTGCGAAGTGGTGAGTCACTGTGTATATATATTAAAAAATATATATATATATATATATATATATATATCCCGGCCAGGTACTCACAGGGAACGCTTACGTCACCGCCGGAGCCTCTCGATGCTGAAAAAAACGCCTTCAGTGGAGCCGTTCTTATCATTCTACAGTCTGCAGGGGGTCACGTGATTATGTAACACTGCAGGTATTTGGAGCTCTCATTTAAGACGTTGCGTAACAAGAAGGAAATTTAGATTTTCAATGTATCCGCATGGCAACCCCCTTTCTCTCACCGCCGTCTGTCGTCTGCACCGCTAAATCAATCCCATCTAGGTCATTTGCTGCCAGCCAACTGCAACTATCAGCGTGTGTCACTGCCACAGACTTTCTTTCTAAACAGGTCCACAATCAATGAATCAGTGGATGACACCATGCGGGGTACTTTTTTTTTTCCCATGAAGCTAATTAACCTAGCATGTTTTTGGAATGTGGGAAAAAAACTGAGTACACAGAGAAAACCCACGCATGCACGGGGAGAACATACCAAGGGTGGGGAAAGACAAAATAAGAAGCCGAAAAGTTACCACTTCCACACAAAATAGGAGTAGAACTCATTCATACATTCATTTTCTACCGTGTATCCTCACAAGGGTCATGGGGGTGCTGGAGCCTATCCCAGCTGTCTTTTTCGGGCGAGATGCGGGGTACACCCTGGACTGGTGGCCAGCCAATCACATGGCACATATAGACAAACAACCATTCACACTCACATTCATACCTTGGACAATTTGGAGTCGCTAATTAACCTAGCATGTTTTTGGAATGTGGGAGGAAACCGGAGTACCCGGAGAAAACCCACGCATGCACGGGGAGAACATACCAAGGGTGGAGAAAGACAAAATAAGAAGCCAAAAAGTTACCACTTCCACACAAAATAGGAGTAGAACTCATTCATTCATTCATTCATTTTCTACCGCGTATCCTCACAAGGGTCATGGGGGTGCTGGAGCCTATCCCAGCTGTCTTTTTCGGGTGAGATGCGGGGTACACCCTGGACTGGTGGCCAGCCAATCACAGGGCACATATAGACAAACAACCATTCACACTCACATTCATACCTATGGACAATTTGGAGTCGCTAATTAACCTAGCATGTTTTTGGAATGTGGGAGGAAACCGGAGTACCCGGAGAAAACCCACGCATGCACGAGGAGAACATACCAAGGGTGGGGAAAGACAAAATAAGAAGCCGAAAAGTTACCACTTCCACACAAAATAGGAGTAGAACTCATTCATACATTTATTCATTTTCTACCGCGTATCCTCACAAGGGTCATGGGGGTGCTGGAGCCTATCCCAGCTGTCTTTTTCGGGCGAGATGCGGGGTACAACCTGGACTGGTGGCCAGCCAATCACAGGGCACATATAGACAAACAACCATTCACACTCACATTCATACCTATGGACAATTTGGAGTCGCTAATTAACCTAGCATGTTTTTGGAATGTGGGAGGAAACCGGAGTACCCGGAGAAAACCCACGCATGCACGGGGAGAACATGCAAACTCCACACAGAGATGGCCGAGGGTGGAATTGAACCCTGGTCTCCTAGCCGTGAGGTCTGCGCACTAACCACTCGTCCGCTGTGCCGCAATCTGTTCTGGAACTACAATAATAAATAATCTTTGTAAAGCCATTTTTTTAAAAAAATGGCAGTTCTCATTGTAGTGCCCAGTGAGAGCATGTGCTAAAATATACTTTGCAAACTTTAAAATTGCGATCCATCCAACCCGGCAATCCTCTGAAATCCTTTTGACGGAAGAAAAAGCAAGCAAGCAGCTGTGATTTCTTTCCTTTGACGTCAGCACTCAATCAGACCGTCTGTGTGTTCTTTTGTCACATGATTGTTCGCCTTTTTGGGGGCATATTTTATTTTTTGCAGCTATCTGAGATTCAAATGTGTCCTTTTGGCCCTTTTTGTTCCATCTTCGGCGGCACGGCGGTCGAGTGGTTAGCGCACAGACCTCACAGCTCGGAGACAAGGGTTCAATTTCACCCTCGGCCATCTCTGTGTGGAGTTGAAATTTCAAAATAAATCTTTACTTTATTTTAGTTTTATTGTGTGCGCATACCTATGGACAATTTGGAGTCGCTAATTAACCTAGCATGTTTTTGGAATGTGGGAGGAAACCGGAGTACCCGGAGAAAACCCACGCATGCACGGGGAGAACATGCAAACTCCACACAGAGATGGCCGAGCGTGGAATCGAACTCGGGTCTGCTAGCTGTGAGGCCTGCACATGAACACGTTTATGACCTTCCAAAAAGACTTAACATTAGAGCCCTCTAGAAATAAAATAGCATCCCTATAGTCACCTTTACACTACTATGACCAAATATAGTAACATTACCGACACCTCTAAATTACCCAGAGAAAACCCACGCATGCACGGGGTGAACATGCAAACACCACACAGAGATGCCAGAGGGTGGAATTGAACTCGGGTATCCTAGCTGTAAGGGCCGGCATCCTAACCACTCAAACACTGTGCAGTCCAGTACAAGTCTAATTTATGTCTTAAAATATTTTGCCTACTATATTGGGTAATATGAATATAAGGGTGACTATAGGGGTGTTATTTCATGTCTAGAGGTCTCTAATAATGTTAGAAACCATATTTACAACGTTAAGTAAGGAATCCTATTTATGGAAATTAGGGACTTACAAGGGTGAGAACCTGGACTAGACAAGGTCCAACATTCAGGGTTCACTCCAGAAGTCCACCATCGTTCATGGTTCGAGCGCACACGTACATTAAACACAGCCTGCATAGATTTACTGTACGCGTTGGATGAGTGGATGAGGTTTACAGTCGCTGTGTACTGTACTGGCGGATAGAGACTGACTGACCTTGATGCTGTGATATTTACAGCATGGATGGATGTCCTTGTTGTGGCGCTGGAGAATCTGTCCCGGGAGTATCTTGCAGTGTTTGAGTCCCGGCATTGAATGACTTCTTAGATACTGCTCCTGGACTCGTACTCGTATCTGTGGAAGGTACTGCGCATTAACCAGTGATGGGAACCCTATCATTGGGAGAGTATTGGTAGCTAAATAAAGTCAAATTTTCTCTTAGTATGTCTACTATATTGGGTAATTCGGGTGCAAAGGTGACTATAGGGGTGTTATGTCATGTCTACAGGGCTCTAATAATGTTCATTCATTCATTGATTTTCTACCGCTTTTTCCTCACGAGTGTCGCGGGGGTGCTGGAGCCTATCCCAGCTGTCTTCTTAGGGCGAGAAGCGGGGTACACCCTGGACTGGTGGCCAGCCAATCACAGGGCACATATAGGCAAACAACCATTCACACTCACATTCATACCTATGGACAATTTGGAGTCGCTAATTAACCTAGCATGTTTTTGGAATGTGGGAGGAAAACCGGAGTACCCGGAGAAAACTCCACACAGAGATGGCCGAGGGTGGAATTGAACCCTGGTCTCCTAGCTGTGAGGTCTGCGCGCTAACCACTCGACCACTGTGCCGCTGTCTCTAATAATGTTAAAAAACATATTTAGAAGGTGGTAAACATATTTTGGTCAAATATTCCATTTATATATTTGCGGAAATTTACAGTCGGTTCTGGAACCGACTAACCGCAACAAACCAGGGATTATTCTAGAACCCACTTCTATTCACACAGATGGATCATTTGATTACTATCTACAGTAAATGTGGTGACCAGAACATACGGAGAACCAACCATTTGTATCTAATATACATGTTGTGGGACATGGGGGGGGGGGGGGGGACAGAGTACCTGTATGCTTGCACCGGCACAGATGGAACATGTGAAGTACACAGAACTAGGTCAGAACATCCGGGCTCTAACTTGGGTGCTTTAAAGTCCAATCTTTAGCGTTTTAACGAACAATCCGAGCGTCTTCCTTCTGCAACCCCTCGTTTTCCTCCTCAGAGGCTGGGAGCTGTTACATAAACCTGTTGTTTTCCTTGTCAGCCACTGACTAAAGCACATAACGCACTGTGACGCACTTGGCACCGCATACACACCGCATACACACCGCATACACACCGCATACACACCACATACACACCACATACACACCACATACACACCACATACACACCACATACACACCACATACACACCTCACACACACACCTAACACACAATGTGGAACCTGGCCCAGCTGCATTATGTTATATACACTTTACAGTAAGGAACACAAAATGGCTGCACCTCATGGGGAACCAACCTACCTAACCATCACGCATCGGTTCCTCAGTAACTACTCTAAATGGACGTACCTTAGTCACTAGTCCTTCATGAGTTCCTCAGTAACTACTCGAAATGGATGTACCTTAGCCACTAGTCCTTCATGAGTTCCTCAGTAACTACTCTAAATGGATGTACCTTAGTCATTAGTCCTTCATGAGTTCCTCAGTAACTACTCTAAATGGATGTACCTTAGTCATTAGTCCTTCATGAGTTCCTCAGTAACTACTCTAAATGGATGTACCTTAGTCATTAGTCCTTCATGAGTTCCTCAGTAACTACTCTAAATGGATGTACCTTAGTCATTAGTCCTTCATGAGTTCCTCAGTAACTACTCGAAATGGATGTACCTTAGCCATTAGTCCTTCATGAGTTCCTCAGTAACTACTCTAAATGGATGTACCTTAGCCATTAGTCCTTCATGAGTTCCTCAGTAACTACTCTAAATGGATGTACCTTAGCCATTAGTCCTTCATGAGTTCCTCAGTAACTACTCTAAATGGATGTACCTTAGTGACTGGTCTAAATGGATGTGCCTTAGTCACTAGTCCTGCATTAGTTCCTCAGTAACTACTCTCAATGTATGTGCCTTAGTCATTAGTTCATCAGTAACTACTCTAAATGGATGAGCCTTAGTCATTAGTCCTTCATGAGTTCCACAATAACTACTCTAAATGGATGCGCCTTACTCACCAGTCCTTCATTAGTTCCTCAGTAACTACTCTCAATGTATGTGCCTTAGTCATTAGTTCATCAGTAACTACTCTAAATGGATGAGCCTTAGTCATTAGTCCTTCACGAGTTCCACAGCAACTACTCTAAATGGATGCGCCTTACTCACCAGTCCTTCATTAGTTCCTCAGTAACTACTCCAAATGGATGTGCCTTAGTCATTAGTTCCTCAGTAACTACTCTAAATGTATGTGCCTTAGTCGTTAGTTCCTCAATAACTACTCTAAATGTATGTGCCTTTGGCATCAATCCTTCATTAGTTCCTCAGTAACTACTCTAAATGGATGTACCTTAGTCATTAGTTCCTCAGTAACTACTCTAAATGTATATGCCTTAGTCGTTAGTTCCTCAATAACTACTCTAAATGTATGTGCCTTTGGCATCAATCCTTCATTAGTTCCTCAGTAACTACTCTAAATGGATGTACCTTAGTCATTAGTTCCTCAGTAACTACTCTAAATGTATGTGCCTTAGTCACTAGTCTTTCATTTGTTCCTCAGTAACTACTCTAAATGTATGTGCCTTAACATTTGTCCTCCATTAGTTCCTCAGTAACTACTCTAAATGCATGTGCCTTAGTCATTAGTTCCTCAGTAACTACTCTAAATGCATGTGCCTTAGTCATTAGTTCCTCAGTAACTACTCTAAATGTATGTGCCTTAGTCACTAGTCTTTCATTAGTTCCTCAGTAACTACTCTAAATGTATGTGCCTTAACATTTGTCCTCCATTAGTTCCTCAGTAACTACTCTAAATGCATGTGCCTTAGTCATTAGTTACTCAGGAACTACTCTAAACGTATGTGCCTTAACATTTGTCCTTCATTAGTTCCTCAGTAACTACTCTAAATGGATGTGCTTTAGTAATTAGTTTTTCAGTAACTACTCTAAATGTATGCGCCTTAGTCATTAGAACTGATGCTGAATGCCAATGTGTATCCAAGGTTTTCCTAGTAGTGTAAATGCCAACCACTACTGTGCTGTTAGTGTAAGCGTAGAATAAAACAGAAACATTGAAATTGGGAAATAATAAATGTGCATAAACAAATGTTGGCACGCTAGCTGAGGCTAAAAGTTGTGTTTCACTGGAAGACTTTATGACTTTTTGCATATTTTCCCTTTTTTTCTCCCACACTGGAGCAGTCAATTCCCCTGTAAGCTATCGTTGGAGCTGCTATGCTGATTCTTCCTCCCACTGTTGGCCCGGGGAGGGTGGAAACAACGTGTGCACTGACCTGCTCCAGCTGCTTGCTTTTACCTGTGCAGGAGGAACGTGGACCATGGATGGACGCACCAACGATAAACCATAAACCATAAACCATACGGGGTTCTGTTGATTGGACGGGATGCATGTCAGTCAGGGTGGCAGCTCAAGAACAACACGTATGTATCAACACTTAAGACAATCATACTACTCATACATTGCTTTGTACACATAAATAAAAAACAAATAAATACTACATTACCGTCATCAGCAGCTAGAGGGCGCTCTGGGTCAATTCGATGTGACGAAGGATGAGATCGGGAGATCGGTGAACTTGCTGAGCGGTGAGTTTCACTTCATATTACCTGTAATAATTACTCTATGGATGATCTTTATGTCAGATACTACCAAAATTAATAAAAGAATAATAATAATGCATTCTCTCTTTATAAAGACAATAATGCTTAATTTAGACTGACACTGACCAAACATAAGACAATATGGAATATAAGACCTTAGCCAGGAGAACATCCACCAGCTTAGTGGCCATCTACATCTCTAATCATGAAACAAAGGAGGAAAAAAAAACCCCACACACCCACTCAAAAACTTAGTATGGCCTCTCTTTCATGATTGAATTCTCTCATAACCGTTTCCTTGAATGCCCTCTAGGAAGACAGTATGGTAGAATGGCGCCCTCTAGTGGCCACATTTATTCTACTATAACACACTGAGTCATGTTATGTGCAGTATGTTTTTTTTTTTTTTTTTTTTTTTTTTTTTTAAACCAAATATTTTGTTTTTGTGTTTCAATTTTGTGAACTGATATTTTCTTGCATCTAATTTGGCTGCTACTTTTTTTTTAAATAAATATTAATAAGCAAAATAGGTGAGTTTGAAAATGCGTTTGTTAAAATAGTGTGTTTTTAAATTCTGTTCACAAAAATTCTACATAAAAAATATAATGTAAAAAAAAATCAATTAATATACAATTTTGCTTAAAATTTCTCTGAATAAAAATCAATGAGCAAAATTTTACAAAATTCTGTGTAAAAAAAAATAATAATTATGATGAAATGAAAATAAAATTCATATCACAAAAATTCACCGAAAAAAAAAATCAGTGGAATTAAAAAATATGTTAAAAAAATGCAACAATGATGAAGATTTAACTCAACAAAAATCCATAAACAAAATTAGCACGTTTAAAAATTCAGTTCACAATAGCTCAGTGCAAAAACATTCAATTATCATTAAATAAAAATGTATAAGCTAAATAAACATTTATTTACAAATTTTTGTTGAACTACAGATAAAAATTGTGTACACAAAAAACACATTTAAGGTTTTTGTAAGACCCGTATCACCTTTTTTTTTTTGCACTGAGCTTTTCTAAACTGACATAAACACCACATTTTAATCAACTGAATTTCAAAAAAACATGCCTACACATTTTTTTCTTTTATCATTTTCGCTTTTATGCTGCATGGGAGCTATTTCCATCATAACCAATCATAATCCAAGAAATGAAATCCTTTCATGGAAGCCGTCTCATTGAGGCGACACCTCAGCTGGGATAGACTATCATTTCCTTCCAAGAAACGCCCCTCTTGGGCGGGAACGACAACTTGAGGTTGACCTCTGACCCCAATAGCAATTCCATCCATCTGACACGCATTTACAGCGAAACAAAAAGTATTTAGAGAAAAGAGCCTTGCCTCCTTCTCTGCACGAGCAACCGTTCCAGGAAGACGAGCTTTAAACATGCAATCCATGTTATTCCTATGAACCTTACTTTCACTTTCACTCTGACAAAGGCTCGCCGGAGAGGCTCTCTTCTTGGTCTCCAGTGTGGGGCTCCCAGTTGAGCACATAAGGAAACTTAATGTGCAGCTTCAGGAAAATAGACCAGTGAAAAAAGGGGCGAGATTTCATGTTCATTTGTGTTGCTAAACTGCTAAAAGTGTCCGTTTTTATTACCGTTAATGTGTTAATTCCCTATCATATACTTTCTATTCTTTCTTTTCAACATTTGCTTCAATAGCATGAAAATTAAATGTATAGAAAGTTCACAAAAATTCTACATAAAAAAAAATTATGTACAAAAAAATCTATTAAATCAATTAAAATACAAGTAAAAATATCCTTAAAATTTAAAATAAAACTTGGAATAAAAATCAATGAATAAAATTTTATAAAATTCTGTGTAAAAAAATAAATTATGATGAAAATATGATTAGACAAAAGCACAATTAAAAATTATGTTTGTTAAAATAGTTTAAAATTTTGTCTAAAATAACATTCAGTATAAAATAATTCCATTATGCTGAAAATGTAATTGAATTCGAAAAAAATCATAATTAAAATGCTATGTATAAAAATCCAGTTGGTGTTTTAAAATTCAGATCGCAAAAATTCGCCCCAAAAAAATCAGTAAAAAAAATGCAAATATGATGAAAATTTAATTCTTTAATAAAAATCCATAAGCAAAATTAGCATGTCTAAAAATTCAGTTTGTTGAACTACAGATCTGACACGAAAGTTGCTGAATTTCATTTTTCCGGTCAAACATTATAAATCGCAGGCACAGCAGCTTGAGAAAAATGTAAATATGGTTTATAACATTATTAGAGCCCTCTGAACACAAAACAACACCCCTATGGTCACCTTTTTCAAATCTGCTGAACTAACTTCAGTGATGTCGAAATCCGTTTATGTTTAGTAAAGATTTCTTCTTTATAAATTGAATATTTTCATACGTTTATGACCTAAATGTGGTTTATAACATTATTAGAGCCCTCTGAACATAAAATAACACCCCTATGGTCACCTTTTTCAAATCTGCTGAACTAACTTCAGTGATGTCAAAATCCATTTATGTTTAGTAAAGATTTCTTCTTTATAAATTGAATATTTTCATACGTTTATGACCTAAATATGGTTTATAACATTATTAGAGCCCTCTGAACATAAAATAACACCCCTATAGTCACCTTTTTCAAATCTGCTGAACTAACTTCAGTGATGTCGAAATCCATTTATGTTTAGTAAAGATTTCTTCTTCATAAATTGAATATTTTCATACGTTTATGACCTAAATGTGGTTTATAACATTATTAGAGCCCTCTGAACATAAAATAACACCCCTATAGTCACCTTTTTCAAATCTGCTGAACTAACTTCAGTGACGTCGAAATCCATTTATGTTTAGTAAAGATTTCTTCTTTATAAATTGAATATTTTCATACGTTTATGACCTAAATGTGGTTTATAACATTATTAGAGCCCTCTGAACATAAAATAACACCCCTATGGTCACATTTACACTCCTGGAAAATGCTTAATTTAGGCTCAAAACACAGAATAATTATATGCCGCAGTCAGGCGCAAAACACAAAGGAACCATGACGGTCATAAGACAAAATACATAAGACATAAATAAAAAAATAATAATGTTGCTTTAAATGTCAGACAGTCGGGGGTTCAGAGTTGAGTTTTAGCTTGTTGTGGTCGCAACAGTAGCCGTGTTAAGGATTGTGTTTTCAAACCTGCAATAAAAGTCTGGTGCTTGTGTGTCTCACCACAACATTACAGTTGATGGTCAATTGTCCATAAGTTCCATAACTTCAACTAAGCTTCAGCAGTTCACAGAAAGAAGACTTTCACATTCTGTGACTTTCACATTCTGTGATTGCGCAACAGATGATTATCTGCGATGGCGCCCGGTGACAGAGAAGGTCAAAAATGCCCCAGTAAATTCCTTCGTACTCCTGACAATAATCAGTACTTCTTCAGCGAACGTGTTGCTTCTCTTTTCGTAACGCGGCTCCGCTTCCACTTCTCTAATAACGTAAAAACCCACATGTTCCTAAACTGGTTTCGCAGGTACAATTTGCATTTAAAAAAAAAAAATGTCTGTGGTTTTCTTGCTGTTTCTATTTAAAAATAATAGCTCGGTGGTCAAGCCGTGGCACGAAACACAAACAAAGCACATATCTTAAATTTATGATCGTCATAGTGAAAGTACAGGCTTGCCGAGGCCACGCCCCCCCCTGAGTAAACAACACATGTGAAATGGAGGTGGGAGGAGCCTATTGTAAAGAACTCGAACCAAAAAGGGGATGATAAAAAACGCACACAAACGCACCACAGTGACGCCGCATCCAAACAGAAGCCCGCAATGAGGATGATGACCGTGCAGAACGTACTGTACCTCCGGACTCGAACTGACGTCAAACCCCCCCCAGGAGGAAGCATCCATCCCTTCCAGTGACGCCACAAGACTTCAAGGAAGAATTTCCATTTCTAAACAAGGAAATGGAAAACAGTTTCAGTTGGTTTTTTTACACATGAGAACGGAGGTTTGTTTGTTCTGCTGGTGGTCACATGACAATAAACAGTCTACTAGGGTCTCGAACTGGCGGCCACATTTTCCAGTGCTCTTTTTTTTTTTTTTTTTTTTACACTTTTATCAAGTAATATTTACACTCTTATTGCAGTCATTTTAATTAATTGTATTATTTTTACACTTTTCTTTAAGTCATTTTGATTTTGTATTAGATTTTATTATTTTGACACTTTAGTAATTTTCATCAATAATTTTTTTACACTTTTGTGAAGTAATTTGTATTATTTTGATTAGATTTTTTTCACTCAAGTTAAGTAATTTGTATGATTTAGATTTTATTTTTTCCATTTAAGTAATTTGTATTATTTAGATTTTATTTTATTTTTACACACAAGTTAAGTAATTTGTATTGTTTTGATTTTATTTTTTTCCATTTAAGTAATTTGTATTATTTTGATTTGATTTTTTCACTCAAGTTAAGTAATTTGTATGATTTAGATTTTAATTTTTTCCATTTAAGTAATTTGTATTATTTAGATTTTATTTTATTTTTACACACAAGTTAAGTAATTTGTATTGTTTTGATTTTATTTTTTCCATTTAAGTAATTTGTATTATTTTGATTTGATTTTTTTCACTCAAGTTAAGTAATTTGTATGATTTAGATTTTATTTTTTCCATTTAAGTAATTTGTATTATTTAGATTTTATTTTATTTTTACACACAAGTTAAGTAATTTGCATTGTTTTGATTTTATTTTTTTCCATTTAAGTAATTTGTATTATTTTGATTTGATTTGATTTTTACACACAAGTTAAGTAATTTGTATTGTTTTGATTTCATTTTTTCCATTTAAGTAATTTGTATTATTTTGATTTGATTTTATTTTTACACACAAGTTAAGTAATTTGTATTCTTTTCATTTTATTTTTTTTACACATGAGTAATTTTTACTACTTGATTGTATTTTTTTTACACTTAAGTTATGTAATTTTTATTATTTTGATTTAATTATTGTTTACACTTTAGTTAAGCAAGTTGTGTTTTTATTATTTGTCTACTTTTTCTTACACTTTCCTTATGTAATTGTATTTTTTTATTTATTTGCATTATTTTTTTACTTTTATTTCTGTCATTTTTATTTTTACACTTGTCATTTTCCTTATGATTTTCTTTACACATTGTCATTTTTTTTACATTTATTTATTTATTAATTGTATTTATTTATTTATGAATTTGTTTATTTGTTGATATAATAATATGTGTAATTTACCATATTGACTTTGCCAATGCATTTGTATAATAAAAAATATAATACACATAATTACTTGCCCAAAGAAGAATTAAGGCATTTTGTCAAAGAAATGAGGAAGCATATAAATAACGCAAATAGATAGATAATGCAATGCAGTCAACTAAACATGATAAAGACGACAACATCACGTATGTCATATGTCATGGAGGAACACAGGAAAAGCCTGATTCGGTCAGACGGTTTCGGTTAGAGTGGGACCTTCCAGAACGGATTAATGATACTAATTAAGGTTCTGCTGTATTCCTCCTCTTATTGTGACTTGTGTTTCTGTTTAAGCCCCGCCCTTCCAGCGCCGTCATCGGCTCTTTTGTCACTTCTTCATCAGCCTCATGGAACATTAGTATATCACCATGACTGAACACAATAAGCCAGGCCGAGCAATGGAGTATAATTAAGGGCTCATGGGGTGGAAAAAGCTTATTAAATTATTATTATTAAATTGTAGATGACTATCATGTAGCATGTAAAAGAATGCAAGATAAACGTCAGCCATGTGTGTATTATTGGATTCTATTTAGGATTGCTTCGATGCAGCTAAATTAGCAAACCAACAATATTATTATTACAATATTATTTTTTTCACCTGCCGTGCCTCTAATATTTACGCTCTGCACGCTGTTTACCTCAGCGTCTCATAAATACAACAAGCACACAACGTTTGTGTCCCCGTTTCACAGAAATGAAACCTAAGGAATACACCGTGTCAGACAGCTTCCATGCAAAACACATGCTCAAGGGCACAGGCGGCATGTCAAACATGAAAGTCTGCAACTTTGAAGTGAGCCTAAACCAAAACCATCAACCAAACCATCCATTCAACGCCTTGATGATTTTACATCTACTGTTCCATACGCTGAGGTCAATAATATTCTACATAAATTGAAGTTATATAACATATATCATGTCTAAAAGTGAAGTCATTTCAGCCTGGTGGCCAGCCAATCACAGGGCACATATAGACAAACAACCATTCACACTCACATTCATACCTATGGACAATTTGGAGTCGCTAATTAACCTAGCATGCATGTTGTTGGAATAATTTTACTTTATTTTAGTTTTATTGTGTACAAGATTCATTGTTGTACGTTCCCCCCTTCTCCCTCAAGTGCACATTCATTCATTTTCTACCGCTTATCCTCACAAGGATTGTGGGGGTTGGGGGTGCTGGAGCCTATCCCAGCTGTCTTCTTCGGGTGAGAGGCACAGGGTACACCCTGGACTGGTGGCCAGCCAATCACAGGGCACATATAGACAAACAACCATTCACACTCACATTCATACCTATGGACAATTTGGAGTCGCTAATTAACCTAGCATGTTTTTTTTGGAATGTGGGAGGAAACCGGAGTACCCGGAGAAAACCCACGCATGCATGGGGAGAACATGCAAACTCCATTTAGAGATGGCCGAGAGTGGGGAAAGACAAAATAAGAAGCCAAAAAGTTACCACTTCCACACAAAATAGGAGAACTCATTCATTCATTTTCTTCCGCTTATCCTCGCAGGGGTGCTGGAGCCTATCCCAGCTGTCTTCTTCGGGCGAGAGGCGGGGTACACGCTGGACTGGTGGCCAGCCAATCACAGGGCACATATAGACAAACAACCATTCACACTCACATTCATACCTATGGACAATTTGGAGTCGCTAATTAACCTAGCATGTTTTTGGAATGTGGGAGGAAACCGGAGTACCTGGAGAAAACCCACGCATGCATGGGGAGAACATGCATTTAGAGATGGCCGAGGGTGGGGAAAGACAAAATAAGAAGCCAAAAAGTTACCACTTCCACACAAAATAGGAGAACTCATTCATTTTCTTCCGTTTATCCTCGCGGGGGTGCTGGAGCCTATCCCAGCTGTCTTCTTCGGGCGAGAGGCGGGGTACACGCTGGACTGGTGGCCAGCCAATCACAGGGCACATATAGACAAACAACCATTCACACTCACATTCATACCTATGGACAATTTGGAGTCGCTAATTAACCTAGCATGTTTTTTTTGGAATGAAATAAACCATGATTTATATTATTATTTATAGTTAGTTCGTCTGTATTTATTTTTTTAAGATTATTATTATTATTATTGGCTATAACTAGCTGTGGCGATTGTAAAAAGAAACAACCAAAACACCGACCTAGCAAGTGGTTGTGATCCACCATTGAAGCTTCATGCTATTGCAATACTACATAACACCAGAGGGGGCGCACGTAATCACTCAAACTGTTTTTGTAATACATCGATCTACAGTGACCCCCAGATGTTTGACTGCCAGGTGGGCACAATTGACCACGATTAGGCTATTGCTAATTGATGCTAGCATACAAAAAAAGAATAACAAACTTAAAAAAAAATACCTTATATTTTAATAATTCGTTATAACTTTAACATCTAGAACTTAATCATACAATAAATAATATACGGTAAGACAAAAAGAAAGGCGGATTTATCAAAGGCGAATCCGTAATAAGAACACATCACGTGACTAATGAGCGAGCAGCTGTCATGTGTTCCTGCGGTTGAAAGTATTCCTATAACCCAGCCGTTTGATACTAAATGAACACTTTTAGTTTCGTTTCCTCGACACAAGTAGGCGGGGCATAAATTGAGCTTTAAAAAGACTGTGGTCTGCCCTGCAATGTATTCATCAGAAGGGAAGTGTGTCCACGGCAACACGCAAACACACGCAGAGGCTCACTGACAGCTAACTGTGTTTACTTTCCTGCACTGGACTGATCGCTTGGGATTAAAGTCAAGCAAACACGGTAAGATATGTTTTTATGTTTACATTTGCAATATGTCAGCTAGCTGTTTAGTTTTAGCATTCGTGGGTGCATAGCATATGCAGGATTAAGACGTGCTTTGACGAGCCCGGGACCTGCGATCACATTTCCCACGTATTTTAAAACCCACCCGAGTTCAAAAACTCAGTCACCTTAGCTCCAATTTCCTGACCAAAACATTACACGTTATGACTGACAGTTGACTGACAGTTGACTGACAGTGCTGCGGTCATTGAGTTGTAAAGTTGGATGTGGGGCTGCACGTGTCGATTAATCTGAAGCTTGTTTGGATTAATCGATTAATAATTGGTTAATATTAAGAGCATTTTTTAATTGCATTTTTATTGTAATCTAACAAGAAAAAAAATATTTTTTACGAGAAAGTCATTTTAGAAGCAAATACTAAAAAAAAAACAATAAATTAGGAAAAATTATGGAAAAAATTACAAAAAAAGTCATAAAACAGCAAAAATTAAACAAATGTAATTTTGACAAAAATAATGTTAATTTTTTAATTAACATTATTATTTTAATAATTTTACTAGTTAAATTATACATCACTTATTAGTATTGGATTAATCAGGTAATTGGTTAATATTAAGAGCATTTTTAATTGCATTTTTATTGTAATGTAACAAGAAAAAAAATTATGAGAAAGTAATTTTAGAAGCAAATATAAAAACAAAACAATAAATTAGGGAAAATTATGGAAAAAGTTATGTTATTAGAAAAAAGTCATAAAAACAGCAAAAATAAAAAATAAATGTAATTTTATGACAAAAATAATGTAATTTTAGTAGTTAAATGTCAAAATGAAGTTGTAACTTTTAGAAATTTGTATGATCTGAATAAAGTCCTAATATTACAAGAAGATTATTGAAATATTTGGGGACAAAAACAAGCAAAATGTGGGGGGGGAAAAAAGGCTTTTTCACTTATATCACAAAACGGAGATGCCATTTTTTTTAATTTATACATCACTTCTTAGTATTGGATTAATCAGGTAATTGGTTAATATTAAGAGCATTTTTTAAATTGCATTTTTATTGTAATCTAACAAGAAAAAAATTGAGAGTCATTTTAGAAGCAAATATTAAAAAACAAAACAAATTAGGGAAAATTATGGAAAAAGTTATGTTATTAGAAAAAAAGTCAAAAACAGCAAAAATAAAAAAATAATAATTTTATGACAAAAATAATGTAATTTTAGTAGTTAAATGTCAAAATGAAGTTGTAACTTTTGGAAAATTTTGAAAAATTCTGAATTAAAGTCCTAATATTACAAGAAAAGTATTGAAATATTTTGGGGAAAAACAAGCAAAATGTGTGGGGGAAAAAAGGCTTTTTCACCTATATCACAAAACGGAGATGTCATTATTTTTTTTAATTATACATCACTTCTTAGTATTGGATTAATCAGGTAATTGGTTAATATTAAGAGCATTTTTTAAATTGCATTTTTATTGTAATCTAACAAGAAAAAAGTCATAAAAACAGCAAAAATTAAAAAAAAATGTAATTTTTATGACAAAAATAATGTAATTTTAGTAGTTAAATGTCAAAATGAAGTTGTAACTTTTAGAAAATTTTATGATCTAAATATTATATAATATATTATAATATATATTATATTATTATATTATATTATAATATATTATAATATATTATAATATATAAATATTATATAAATATATATACATATATATAAATATAAATATATATAAATAATATATATATATATATATAAATAATATATATAAATATATATAAATATGAAATATTTGGGGACAAAAACAAGCAAAATGTGGGGGGGAAAAAAAGGCTTTTTCACTTATATCACAAAACGAAGATGCCATTTTTTCTTGAATTATACATCACTTTTTAGTATAGATCAGGGATAAGTGCAAAAAAAATTTAAATAATGCAAACAAACGCAGAGGCTGCGTTAAAAAAAATTAAAAAAAAAAATTAACTATATTAGGAAAGCAGGAAGTGAACAAATGTAACAGTTACTGATTGTAAAAGTACCAGATGGAGGGGTAGGATTTAATAAGCTTTGCTTCTTCCTACTCCTTTTGGACATGTGGAACTGTGAACTTATTATGGGATGCACTTAATTGTAATTTGATGCATGTTTAAATGAAATTAAACCATTACCAATTACATATCATAAAAGAGCCAAAAATATCCATCACTATTGGAGCACCGTTGTAGGATGATGAAGTGTGTAAGAGCTGAACAAGGTGTGATCGTTCCTGGCTTGTGACACTGACCTTTCCTTCCTTCCTTCCTTCCTTCCTTCCTTAGGATGCCAGTGTGGTGGTCAGAAATGGGCCAGGGTTTGGGGCCTCCTGTAGGATGGTAGCCAACAGCGCGGTAGAGGACAAGCATCACTTGTCAAGATCCTCAGCGTCACCTGATCCGGATCAGCTTCAGCACCGGGACGACGCTCCGAACCCTAAGCAGAAGTCTGCGTCCGTGGCCCCCAAGTACAGCACCCACTTCCCCACGTTCAATTGCAAGGAGGACTGCAGCGTCATCACGGACACTGCGTCCCAGCTGGAGCTCAGCGGATTCTACTGGGGTCCTCTAGGAGTGGAGGAAGCCCACCGCATGCTTAGGGACGCCCCCCTGGGAAGCTTCCTCATCCGGGACAGCCGACAAAAGGACGTGTTTTTCACGCTGTCCTATCACGCCAAAAGCGGGCCGGTTAGCGTACGCATAGACTACAAACGACATAAGTTCTCATTAGCGGGAAACGAGCGAACTTTCTCCACACTCTTCGCCCTCTTGGAGTATTACATCAACTGCCCCAAAAGGAGCCTGAAGGCACCGTACAGGAAATGGAAACCGACGCTACAAGAACTCTGCAGGAGACGCGTCATGGAGATCTGCGACGGAGCCACGCAAGTCTCGGAGCTGCCGCTAACCAAAGTGGTCCAAGATTTCCTTATGGAATTTCCTTACCAGTTATGACTTTGTTCCGCGTCGGTGTGATCCTCTTCTTTCGGACACGAACGGTCTTCAACCTTCAGGACACAAGAAGACAGAATTATTAAAGGACATCTTAACAGGTCTCGGAAGGACCATAATAATAATAACAGTGTGCCTTTTACAGGAGTTATTTTTGTAGCCTGTTGCAATACTCTAATTATTTCCATGTTTACATCACATATGAATGTTTTCGTGGTTCACTGTACTGTATCAGAGGTAGTCCCTCTAGTTCAAGCATGTCTGCCAAGCAGATACATTATTTTATAGAAATAAAAAAATAGCGTAACTACTTACTTGCTCTATACTGGTTTTTTTTTTGTTGTTGTTGCTTATTTGAACAAAGGGGTTAGAACATTGACTCATCTATGAAGAGGTCAAAGTAAAAGGTGGGCGGGGCTGCTTTGGTAGTAAAAGCATGATTACACACACACACACACACACACACACACACACACACACACGCTCTTACCAGAAACAGGCGGGGGTGACACATTGCGTGTGTGCAAACTGTTTTATGAATGAAATCAGCATTCGAGAAGGAAGAGGGATTTTTTTTTTTTTTTTTGGAGGGGGGGGGGCGCTTATGGACAGGCAACAGACATAATGGACTTTTTCTATGTAGAACATATTTATTGTAATTTTTTTTTTTTAAAAGGCTGACTTAAATACGACAAATTAGTGATTAGCAACTTGTGGGTCACATGGGTGAAGCGATATTATGTATATATTAATAGGGTCATATTAATTTACTATTAATTTATTTTAAATGGGGGGTTGGCAAGAATTTTTTTTTGTCAAAATTTATGGAACAAAATATTTTTTGTATTTTTAAATATAAAATTTTTAATTAGGTGATATAATCTCAATAAATAAAACAATTTAAGCATTAAAAATGCTAATAATATATAAGTGTTTTGGAGGGGGGAGGGGCAAAAAATATATTTTAAAAAAAGGCTGACTTGAATATGACAAATTAGTGATTAGCAACTTGTGGGTCACATGGGTGAAGCAATATTATGTATATATTAATAGGGTCATATTAATTTACTATTAATTTATTTTAAATGGGGGGTTGGCAAGAATTTTTTTTTGTCAAAATTTATGGAACAAAATATTTTTTGTATTTTTAAATATAAAATTTTAAATTATGTGATATAATCTAAATAAATAAAACAATTTAAGCATTAAAAATGCTAATAATATATAAGTGTTTTGGAGGGGGGAGGGGCAAAAAATATATTTTAAAAAAAGGCTGACTTGAATATGACAAATTAGTGATTAGCAACTTGTGGGTAACGTGGGTGAAGCGATATTATGTATATATTAATAGGGTCATATTAATTTACTATTAATTTATTTTAAATGGGGGGTTGGCAAGAATGTTTTTTTGTCAAAATTTATGGAACAAAATATTTTTTGTATTTTTAAATATAAAATTTTAAATTATGTGATATAATCTAAATAAATAAAACAATTTAAGCATTAAAAATGCTAATGATATATAATTTTTTAAGTGTTTTGGAGGGGGGAGGGGCAACAGACATGGACTTTTTCATTTATTTTTATTGTAAAAAAAAAAAATTTTTTTAATAGTAAAAAAAGGCTGACTTGATTACGACAAATTAGTGATTAGCAACTTGTGGGTCACATGGGTTAAGAGATATTGTGTATATATTAATAGAGTCATATTAATTAACTATTCATTTATTTTAAATGGGGGTTTGGCAAGAACATTTTTTTTGTTAAACTTGACAAAGCAAAAGATTTTTTAATTTTTAAATATAAAATTATGTAATATAATCAAAATAAATAAAACAATTTAAGCATTAAAAATGGTAATAATATATATATATATTTTTAAGTGTACTATTTCCAGGCTTCTGAGGGCCACATAAAACCATATGGTGGGTCAAATCTGACCATCTGACCCCCCAAGACTGGAATTTTACACCTACCTTAAAGCATAAATACAATGGAACCTCCAAAGTCGACCATAATCTGTTGGAACTAGAGACGCAACAATTAATCAATGATTAAATCATCCATACTTACATTTTCTTATGCTTATTCGGGTCCAGGTCTGGGTCCGGGTCCTGGTCCAGCAGTCTCCCGGTCCTCTGGCCACACCTTGTAGTTCCACTGGGAGGGCAATGAAGCATACCCAGGGCAGCTGTTGGACATAATCCCTCCAGCGTGACGTCGGAGTGCACCAGGGTCTACACAGGAACACCTTACCAGGGACTAGAAGTCCGAGCCACCTCAAACGGCTCATAGTAGATGGACCTGAAAATTGAGCTCTTTGCCTTGGTAGAGAGTCCACATTTACAGCAGTCAGGTCCTGGGTGATAAAGCCACTCAGAAGAGCCTATAAGAAAAGACAAAAACAGGAGAGACCACACCTGACCTGAACGTGGGACACTAGGACCTCACCCTGGAGCCAGGTCATCACCATGGGTGTTATCCAGACAGGGTCCATACCTATTTATACCCAATTAGATGCTTTTGACTTAGATAGACCAAAAAGGGATATCTTGAAGGATCTATCAGTTTTAGAATCCATAATGTTTGGTCTTCATTTATCGCAGTCTGTGTTTGGTCTCTGACTCCCGGATTCCTTGAGGAACTCAGACGCTGAATCACGGAAGACTCTTCTTAGTCACCATATATTCTCCAGCAACGTCCAGTAAATGGAATGTCCAGGATGGACGGGAAAGTGAACATCATCGAGCTCAAATAATTTGCCCAAAAATGGGAAAGACCAAAGAGCTGTACTCCCTATCTAGAAGAGAAACCTCTTTGAGACGTCAAATCGAAAGTAAAAGGTGCAAGGCGAGATCCTGGCTAGCAAACAACTGACAGTTAAAGCCAAACCTCCAAGGTAATAAGGAAATCGTGCAACAAAAATCCATGCCAGGATAAAACTGCCACTAATTTCCACAGTACACTTGTCCCTCGTTTATCACGGTTAATTGGGTCACATAGACCCAGCCGTGGTCCGTGAATTTCCATAAAGTAGGATTCGTTAATCTGTTTACTGCCTTTTTAATATGGTTTTTAACATTAGAGCCCTCTAAACATGAAATAACACCCCTATAGTCAAGTTTATACTCATGTTATCTAAGAATAATACGTTTTTTATGCTAAAAAATGCCTAATGTGAGTCCATAATGTAAAATTAGCTTAAATTTGCATATTCAAGACTAATAATAAGCCGCAAAACAGCCAGGAACCGCAATGATTGCCCCTCGTTTATCACTCTTAATTGGGTCACATAGACCCAGCCGCGGTCCGTGAATTTCCATAAAGTAGGATTCGTTAATCTGTTTACTGCCTTTTTAATATGGTTTTTAACATTAGAGCCCTCTAGACATGAAATAACACCCCTATAGTCACGTTTATACTCATATTATCTAAGAATAATACGTTTTTTATGCTAAAAAATGCCTAATGTGAGTCCATAATGTAAAATTAGCTTAAATGTGCATATTCAAGACTAATAATAAGCCGCAAAACAGCCAGCAACCGCAATGATTGTCCCTCGTTTATCACTCTTAATTGGGTCACATAGACCCAGCTGCGGTCTGTGAATTTCCATAAAGTAGGATTGGTTAATCTGTTTACGACCTTTTTAATATGTTTTTTAACATTAGAGCCCTCTAGACGTGAAATAACACCCCTATAGTCACCTTTATAGTCATATTATCTAAGAATAATAAGTTTTTTTATGCTTAAAAATGCCTATTAGCTTAAATGTGCATATTCGAGACTAATAATAAGCCGCAAAACAGCCAGGAACCGCAATGATTGTCCCTCGTTTATCACTCTTAATTGGGTCAAAGTAAAGTAGGTATGGTTTTTAACATTAAAGCCCTCTAGACATGAAATAACACCCCTATAGTAACCTTTATAGTCATATTATCTCATAGTCATATTTTTATGCTTAAAAATGCCTATTAGCTTAAGCTTATAGGCATTTTTAAGCATAAAAAACGTATTATTCTTAGATAATAAGAGTTTTTTTTATGCTTAAAAATGTCCAATGTGAGCAGAAAATGTAAACTTAGCTTAAATGTGCATATTAGAGACTAATAATAAGCCGCAAAACAGCCAGAAACCCAGCCGCGGTCCGTGAATTTCCATAAAGTAGGATTTTTAATATGTTTTTTAACATTAGAGCCCTCTAGGCATGAAATAACACCCCTATAGTCACCTTTATAGCAATACTATCTAATAATAATACGTTTTGTATACTAAAAAATGCCTAATGTGAGCCCAAAATGTAAAATCAGAAAAAACAGCCGCAAAAAAGCCAAAGAAAAAGCAACGCGCACACATACAGAGATGCTCAGCATGACGATGATGACATCAAGTCTATTTTCACGCCAAAATTTTGCTCAATTTCCTGTTTGAGATCTTCTGTTATCTCAAAAGTGGGTGACGCATCAAAAATCCTACGTTACGTGACATCGTTTTTTTTTTTTTTTTTTTAGATTATTTAAAAATTAATCTGTGATATTTAAAAATTAATCTGTGATCTTAACTGTTTGGAAATCGTATAGTGTTACCGCTAGAACTGATACACACACAGATATGTGTCAGTACAGTATGTGTCACTAGCGTGCCAGGAATAATACCTCTGCACATGCACACCCAGACTTCCTCGAATACAGGAAGTCACACAAAGTCATAAAAAAATCGTGACGTCCATTCACAAACATCTCGGTGTTGTTAGGTAGAATAATTTATTGCGGCTCTTTATTGATCTATTTCTCTGTTTCAAAGTCATTAACAATACTTACATGTTTAAAAGCCACAAGCATTTACATCGCGCGCACACACACTCGCACACGCGCTACAATCAGAGACTAAAATGACAGCAGCTCATCGTGGCGTTTTGTAGGTCGAGCTTCCAGACCCGTCTAGTTCTAACTCTACCGATGATACTCCTGCCAGGTGTATCCAAGCGTAATCTCGCTTATCATTCCGGAGTTATTTACAGTAGCCAAAATGGGAGTAGAGTATTGCTTTAAATGTCTGTGATGATGATGATGATGATGATGATGGCACGGGTCTGTTTTCGCGGTTTACAAATAAAGTTGTAATTACGGTATAAAGATGTCGTCGGTATGGGTGGAGTGAATCGGGCGAAAAGGCGAGAAGCTGTGTGTTACATTCACATCTGACCTGGTTAGTTAGCACTTGAGTTTATTGCAGTAGTAAAGCTTTACTCGGTAAGGACACAAGCTACGGTGGAACCTTTGTGAGCGCCAACATTTTGCAATATGTTGTGTTATTAATATACTGCTTTTTTTTTTTTTATCAAGGAAAGGAATACAAGAACATTTTTACCTTCTCCGAAGTCGTAATTGTTGCCAAAGACGCCATGTAGCAGCGACATCAACACAGACGCCACCTTCCTGTTTTGCCATGACTTATATCGGGCTGCTACGCATCATCGTTTTCCTAGTTGCTTGTTGTTTTTGACGGATCAAATCAATATGAACTGCAACATATCAGAAAAAGCAAAGATATCCATCATCATCTTTTTTTTTTCCAAAGTGTGTGAATATTTTATTTTGTCTAAGACACAAAAATAATACGTCGGCTTTCAAGAATGACTAAGAAAATTGTAAAACATTCACATTTGAGAGGCCGGAAAAAGAAAATTTGTATTTCATTATAACATTAGAAATTATAACAATGATAAAATTATAATTATATATATATATAAAAATTTTAATTTTAATTTTATTTTATTAATTTATTGATTATTTTATTTTTATTTAATTTTATAATATATTATATATATATATATATATAACATATGTATATAATATATAATATATATTTTTAAAAAATAAAAAAAATATTATATATAAAATCTATAATTTTTACAATTTTATTATATATATATATATATATATAGAGAGAAAATATTATAAATTTAGAATTATAACATTAAAGCAGTAATCGAATCCCAAAATGGTTGCCGACTGATTTGATTTGTTGTTCCTATGAGCTATTTATTTGATATTCTATTATTATTATTATTATTATTTATATATCTATTTCTTTAGTTCAATAGTATTTCACTTTTTTTTTTATCAAAATGCTGGCACTTGGAACTTTCTTTTGTGTTATTTTGCAGCCATGATCAAAAATAAAAGTAGAGACTTGAGATGAAAAAACACTTTTGAATTGAAGAACTAACTCGTGGCAAAACAGGAAGTAGAGACTTGAGATGAAAAACACTTTTGAATTGAAGAACTAACTCATGGCAAAACAGGAAGTAGAGACTTGAGATGAAAAAACACTTTTGAATTGAAGAACTAACTCGTGGCAAAACAGGAAGTAGAGACTTGAGATGAAAAACACTTTTGAATTGAAGAACTAACTCATGGCAAAACAAGAAGGTGAAAAAAAAAATCACCGTCTTCAACGAAGGTACAAAGTACTTTTGTTCATCATTGATATGCAATTAGAATTGTTTTTACACGTGTGTTGGGAAAAAAAAAAACTGCAAGTCAGGCCTTGTGGACGCTAACCAAGGTTCCATTGTATTTTGTTAAATAATAGCGAGGATTACATCATCGATGTATTTCCAACTGAGCTTAAGTCGGCGTAATTATCTTATAATTGGAAAGATTGGGCAACGTGAATGACTAGCAATGTTCGAATTCGTGCTCTTTCACATGACACTAATCACACCGCCGCTACTTGATCTTATCCCCCCCCGCAGGCTTGAGTAGGAAGCACCCGTGAGAGGAAAGAAAAAAAAAACAAAGATGCTTTGATTACTTTTAAGTACTGAGTCATAAGACACTACGCAACTGTCTGTAAACTGCCTGAAAAAAGGTCACGTTTTCCCATCTACGGGCGTGTTCACACGAGGGCATAGGTGTCTGAAGCATACTTTGTATCCAGCAAGGTATGACGTATACATCCTCAATAACCATAACTTTTGAGCCTACACACACACACACACACACACACACACACACACACACAACTAGTGCATACAAAGGCTTGTGCAGCTGCGTGTGTGTGTTTAGCATCGTAGTGACTGACAGCACAAGTGGCAATGTGAACTTAAGACATAAAAAATAGAGATTTTTTTTTAAAACATCACATCTGCAGTGTGACTAATCACATCGATAAAAAAAAAAAAAAAAACGCTGCTGGTTCGACGATCCGAGGAGTGATTAAAAAAATGTTCCTGTATGTGTGACAGATGAACCCAAATGTGCTTTGAGACTTCCTTGAGTTCCGCGAGGGAGCGCCGTGTCTCCATGACAACACACTGCATCCGAACTGGATGGGGAGAGTGACGTGTCTTCACGTGCATCTTCATGTGTGTTGTCAGTCTAGTTCAGGGGAATCCGGTGAGTCTGAGGGTTTCTCCGCATCTTCTGGGTGGTTTACAGCGTCCCCCCGAGGTGAGTTCCTCTCCGCGGAGTCTGGTTCTTCATCAGTCGGTGTCACAAACTCTGTTGTTTCCTCTTGGATTGTTGTGGACTCCACTGGAGAACCGTCGTCTTCAACTCTTTGTTCTACATCACTCTCCTCGTCTAGTCTCTGGAGGAAGGAGAGCGTGGCGGGGAGGTGGCCGGCACATGGGTGGAGGTGCGGGGAGTCCGCAGGGGGGAGCAGCGTTAAGGACTCCACGCTCAGGGTGTCGGCGTTGCTGTCCGTGAGGAGGGAGATGGTGGGTTGGGAGGCCGGGGTGAGGCTCGGAGCCAAAGCCGGCGCTGGGGTTTGGGTGGAGGGGGCGGGGGTTACTTCCCCGACACCCGCCTCCACCACTTCTCCGCATGATGAGGCGGGAGGGGTGTGCTCCAAGAATGTGCCATCATCTTTAGAAACAAAATGAGGGAACTTTTCTTTATTATTTCAACTGAATTAACACAACTTTTAGTTAATTAATTTCAGTTGAAGTTAATACAATACACAATAACAGGCAAAAAAAAAATTAAAATAAGTGCTAGAGTATGTTTAAAAATGCTTTTAAAGACATTTTTTTTAATTTTATTGCACGCAACCAGAGGTGCATATGTATATATATATATATATATATATATATATATATATACTTTTTAAAAATAACAAAAATACTCATGGCATCACATAAATATAAACAGTTATAGTATATACTATTAATATTATTGATTGTTTATACAGTCATTTTACATATTAAATAGAATAAAAATAAAATACATATATTATGTAAATAAAAAAAATGTAATTTAATTATTATTAATATATTACATAAATATATTTTAATATACAATAAATATAACATTTCATGACAAAATACAAATACCCAAGGAATTCATTTTACATATTAAATAGAACAAAATTAAAAATACACATATTATGTAAATATAACAATAAAAAATCAATTAAATTATTAATATATTATATAATTATATATTTTTAATGTACAATAAATACAACATTTCATTACAAAAATACAAATACCCAAGGAATTCATTTTACATATTAAATAGAATAAAAATAAAAATACATATATTATGTAAATATAATAATAAAAATCAATTAGATTATTATTAATATATTATATAATTATATATTTTAAAATATACAATAAATATAACATTTAATCACATTAATTTTAATTAAATAAAACATTTAATTTTCATAAATAGAGAAACAATCATAAGTCAATTTTGTTTTTTATAAAATAAAAAAAATGTAAGTAATGCAAATATATGTATTTTTGTATTGGTGTAGTTTTAATATTTACATTTCCTTTTTATTTTTGCTGTTATTAATACACGTTCCATTACATATTTAACAGCCCTGTGTATATATAATTACAGAAAACTGTACAGTATATGAATAAGGATCTGGTTTTGATTCTTTAAAAGTTATGATCTAATCATTTGTGAATACTTACGGTAATAAATACGGTAATAAGCTGCTTCCTAGTCAGCCGACATGAGAAGTAGACGGTGTTTGTTCCTGCAAGGACTGTGTGTGTGTGTGTGTGTGTGTGTATGACTGGCGTACCTGTGGGGCTCTGAGCTGAAATGGAGCTTGCCGTAACAGAGTCGCATCTTCCTGTGCTCCCACTTCCACTGGAGGGAGTAGACGGGGAGGACAGAGGCGAGGGACTGTGTTGCGACACACAATGTGCTACCGCAAAGCCTGGGGGACGATATATATATATATATATATATATATATATATATGCGTATATATATATGAACATGAGACATTTTAGGCCATCAGGACCTAACAATTACCTGGGACTTTATCAACTGAGGCAAAGACGGCTCTGCTGGCCGTGGGGTCATTGGGCGCTCGTCTCGACTGCTCGTAAAAGCGGAAAGGGAGGCCGCTGGGGGAAGCGTTGGCTGTCTGACCGAAACCAAGCACCTCCGTCGTACTGGGCTGAACAGGCAGGTCCAATAAAGCTGAGTAAAGAAGCAGAGAAGAATTTTGATGGTAGTTTTTGCTTTTGCTTTTATTTTGAATGCCGAGATTTGGATAAGTGACTAAATGTGCTTTCACTTTCTGTACAGCTCACGACTGCCTGTGTATCCTCACCTGCAATTCTTTGCATTTTCATACGTCTGGCTTGGATGCGACCTTTGGCCAGTCTCTGCTTGGCGATAATGCAGCGGATGTGGTCTGCAAAGATGAAGTTGGCCTGCAGGATCGGCAGCGGCTTAGCGTGAGGGTTGGAGCTGGGCTTATGTATGATGATGTTTAAAGCTCTGCTGTCGTCTTCAACGCCAGACACTTGCATGTCCTGGAAGCAGGGGGATTGCGGGGGGGAGTTTATTGTTTATGGTAACAAAGGATACAGAGTTTAAAAATGAAAGGGAAAGAGAAAGCATCAATTGATCCATGTGAAAGAAACCAACCAATCAAGTTACAATTCTCTTTCCGTGAAACTACATGAAGCAATATTAGCAGAAATGACATGTGAATGCTCAAATCGGTTGATCAACCGGGAAGTGAACCAGCAACCGTCATGTTGGGAGACAACCACTCTGCGACCTGCGAGTCATGCCACCATGTAATGTTAAATGTAAAATTAATTTTGAAATTTCCCATTAATTTACAATAAGGACAAATGTCAACTAAAATATTGCATTATGGAAAATGTGGGAATTTTTTTTTTTTAAGTCTCGAAAGACAGCCGACATGATGTGAATGTTGGACTGCTTTGAAGAGGTTGGAAAATGTGGGAGTAATTAGCGGACACAAAGAAAACAGAGTTTGAAATGTTGGCATGTAAAAAAAAAAAGAGGTATCTAGAATGATCACACAAGGACTGTAGATTGAACCAGCAAGCTAATTATAAATTAATAAAAAAAATAAATTTAAAAATAAATAATTATTTTTCACCATTAAGGGGGCACTTTTAATATTTTTCCTTAATTTTTAGCAGACAAAAACTGCCAATTTTAAATGGAATTGGAAAGTAAAAATGCAGACCGGATGCTGAAATGTACAAATAAGTTGAATGACTACAGCGAGGAGCGAACCAGCGACCAATAATGAGCAGAAGTAGTAGAGGAATAAATGGAAAATTCCGAACTTCCGCAATAACCCCATTCATCAATAAATGTAGATCAGGGTCTCAAACATGCGGCCCGCGGGCCAAATTTGGCCCACAGGACACTAGTTTGAGGCCCCCGCCTTCACATGAAACATTTAATGTTAGTGCGGCCCGCGCAAGTATGATATGGATGCTGTATGGTATCATGTACCCAGAAAAAAATATTACGTTTGATTAATGTTCATGTTAAAGGTTAAATAACTGTTAATAGTTATCCTCCCTATCCGTGTGGAAGTGGTAAGTTTTTGGGTTTGATATGGATGCTGTATGGTATCATGTACCCAGAAAAAATTATTACGTTTGATTAATGTTCATGTTAAAGGTTAAATAACTGTTAATAGTTATCCTCCCTATCCGTGTGGAAGTGGTAAGTTTTTTTTGGCTATTTAAGTTTAAATGAAATAACTTGAAGGCTACCATTTAGGTCGCTAGCTCTCTAGTTTTTGCGAGTTAGCATGTGTCTCAAGACCCTGCAGTTGCGCAATAGGTTGTCAATAAAAAGAGTATAAATGTGACTATAGTCGTGTTTTGTCATGTCTACAGGGCTCTAATAATGCTTTGTTCATTTTAATCGGGAAAAAATAATTTGTCTACACACCAACTATATGTGGTTTCTTAAGTTTTTATTATATGCCGTTTTATTATTATTATTATTATATTTATTTATTACTGATTGATTGATTTTCTTTATTCTTGATTTATTTATTTTTCATCTTATTTTGTGTAGAAAAATAAAAATGAAGATATTTGAGAACAGTGGAATGTTTTATCAGAGCTTTTATTGTAGAAAATCGGAACCAAAGCACTGAAAAAGTTTGTATATTTTTCTGTTTTTAATAAATGGGTTTTTTTTTTTGGAAAACCTGATGCGGCCCATTGGGGCATCTTTTCTTCTGATAAATGACACACACACACACACACTTTTCTCCTACCTGCAACAGCCCAGCAAACTTCACAACACCCCATCCGAGGCGTTTGGTTTCTGGTTCAACCAAACTCATCTGGTAAACGTCGACCGCTAGGAATCGTTGAGCCTGGCAGCCATCTTTGCTGACCACCATACACGCTATGAGGTCGCTGTTATCTGAAATCATCATGATGGTCACTCTGGTTAAAGTAAATAACTTCATCACAGCACAGAAACTTGGCATAAATTCATTTGATTCTTGACACAATCACATTTATGTGTCGACACTTGAAAGCACCATGATACATTGGCAGCCACGAACATGCACACACGCCCTAAAAAAAAGAACAAACGGTTCTCCTTTCAACAGCATCACTTCCTGTTGCCAAAAAAAAACGGTCTCGGCTGCAGATGCTGATGCCCCCCCGCACTCAGGTTTTGTTCATTGAGGCTCTAAAACATGGGTCTCAAACATGCGGCCCGCGGGCCAAATGTGGCCCACAGGACACTAGTTTGAGGCCCTCTCCTTAATATGAAAGTTTAATGTTTGATATGGATGCTGTATGGTATCATGTACCCAGAAAAAAATATTATGTTTGATTAATGTTCATGTTAAAGGTTAAATAACTTAATAGTTATCCTCCCTATCCGTGTGGAAGTGGTAAGTTTTTGGCTATTTAAGTTGAAAGGAAATAACTTGAAGGCTACCGTTTAGGTCGCTAGTATTTATTATTTGTTTTATTATTATTATGATATTTATTTATTTATTACTGATTGATTGATTTTCTTTATTCTTGATTTATTTATTTTTCATGTTATTTTGAGTAGAAAAATAAAAAGTAAGATATTTGAGAACAGTGGAATGTTTTATCAGAGCTGTTCTTGTAGAAAATTGGAACCAAAGCAAAGTTTTTTTTTTTGTTTTTAATAATTTTTTTTTTTTTTTGGAAAACCTGATGCGGCCCAGTCTCACCCAGACCTGAGTTTGAGACCCCTGCTCTAAATATAAAAGAGTAACTTCAGATTGACGTACAGATTCCCCTTGCAGACTCGCACTTCCTATTAATGTGGTTCCTTTAATTCTGGTACCTTAGTAACTGGAATGTTTCCATCTGTCGGGTGTGACTAATGCAGATTTATATTGCGTAGTAAAACGAGAGGCTACCCTTGGGATAGGTCACTATGTCAGAAGTCAGAAGAGTCAAAAGGGAGTGAAAGGTTTTGACAAAAGAGGGGAAATAAACCTCCACCCATTCTCAGCTTTACTTAGCTTCCACAGAAGGGCGGAGTGTGGGTTTGGTGTGACGAGCAGATCTTTCGACAATGGATGTGATTTTTCGACACAATCCTACTGAGCAGGGTGTCAACTGGAATTAAATGTCGACAATGGAGGGACTGGATAAAAACTGAAACTGAAAGTAATGTCAACAGTCCTAAAAATGGGAGGAAGAACAACTACTTCAATTCAACATATCAGTACATAACAGTAGTGCATAAGTAAATCTACTCATTTACTTGTTAAGCAAATATTTTTGTAGTTAGAGCAGAGAAAAATGGCTTCCAATCTTCTAAATACAGTTTTAACATTATTAGAGCCTTCCAGACATGAAATAACACCCCTATAGACACCCTTACACTCATTCATTCATTCATTTTCTACCGCTTTTCCTCACGAGGGTCGCGGGGGGTGCTGGAGCCTATCCCAGCAGCCGCCAATTAACCTAGCATGTTTTTGGAATGTGGGAGGAAACCGGAGTACCCGGAGAAAACCCACGCATGCACGGGGGAGAACATGCAAACTCCACACAGAGATGGCCGAGGGTGGGGGAAAGACAAAATAAGAAGCCAAAAAGTTACCACTTCCACACAAAATAGGAGAACTCATTCATTCATTCATTTTCTACCGCGGGGGTGCTGGAGCTTATCCCAGCTGTCTTTGGGGCGAGAGGCGGGGTACACCCTGGACTGCAGACTCAGAAGCGGTAGAAAATGAATTCATGAATGAGTTCTCCTATTTTGTGTGGAAGTGGTAACTTTTTGGCTTCTTATTTTGTCTTTCCCCACCCTCGGCCATCTCTGTGTGGAGTTTGCATGTTCTCCCCGTGCATGCGTGGGTTTTCTCCGGGTACTCCGGTTTCCTCCCACATTCCAAAAACATGCTAGGTTAATTAGCGACTCCAAATTGTCCATAGGTATGAATGTTGAGTGTGAATGGTTGTTTGTCTATATGTGCCCTGTGATTGGCTGATTAGGGTGTACCCCGCCTCACGCCCAAAGACAGCTGGGATAGGCTCCAGCACCCCCCGCGAAAATGAATGAATGGACGACTGTCATGGCTACCGTAACTCCACTGTGAGTAAAATGGTGTAAAAAATGGCTTATTTTCTCATATGATGTCAACTCTATTGGGTAATACAAGTATAAATGTGAATATAGGGTTGTTATTTCATGTCGAGAGCTCTATAATAATGTTATAAGTAGAGTGGCAAGATATAATAGACTTCAAGGAGCATTAAGAATACTTGATCTATGTCATCTTGAATCCGAGTGTGTACCTAATGAAGTGACCTTGAGTCTGCATCAAATCAATCATGTTTTGCGGGAGTGCCAGGTTTGTGGGTCTTACTGAGGTCTAAGACGTCGTCGGTCTTGATGAGGTCCTCGGGTCTGGTCAGAGGCAGCTGAGTCTCCGGTTCCCCTTGCAGCTGCAGTGATAGCGATCGCAGCATGAAGAACACACGTATGGCCTGGATGCGGATGAGAGGAGAAGGTCCACAGCATAAAAAGCACATGAGATGCGAGTTGAGATGAAATCCACTGAGTGATTTAACGCACCCTGCGTGTCTTCTCCACATCGCCGCAAGGCAACCTCTTGACAAAGTCGATGCCAGTCAGAGGCGTGCCGGTGGGTGGCAGCAGTATGGAGGCGTCCATCATTAAATACTCCACATTCAGTGGTTTGCTCTGAAATGATCACCGCTTTAATGCCAAACAAATATGTGCAAATATGTGCTAGGAATGGAAAGGGCAACTTACTGTCATGCTCCTGTACTCATCTTCAAACATGTCCAGAAAGATCTCCTCACCCTGCAGTGCAAATATGTCTTTTGTATTAATGCAGCGATGTACACAAAGCATGCTATTTGCAATTAGCGTCTAAAGGTCAGTGAAAGTCTTGCATTAAAAAAGGAAGGTTTTTTTTTTTATATCAGGTTCTATACCAGGGGTGGGCAAACTACGGCCCGCGGGCCACATCCGGCCCGCCAAGTGTTTGAATACGGCCCGCCCAATCTTTCCAAAGTATTTCATTTAAACTCAACATACAACCTGGCATCATGGCCTGAGCCAACCTTTTGATGGTTTTATCAATTTCGTTTTTTGACATGGTCTGTTGTTTACAAAGTGCTCCTGAAAAAAGGGACACAAGCACATAATAATAATAAGAATTATTATTATTATTATTAGATTATTATAATTATTATTAGAACTATTATGATTATTATAATTATTATATTAATGCTAATTATTATATTAATTATATATAATATTATTGTTATATTTGCATATTTTACACAATAATAATATAATAATTATTATTTTAATTTTATTGTAATTATTATAATATTTTATTATTTTTTAAATATTTAAATATAAATATAAAATAATAAATAATAATAGCAGATTGCATGACAATTTTACAGATACAATAATACCAGGTGGACTGTTACGTGTAAAATATATAGTCTACCCCCCCCCCCCGTAAATTTTGTCATATCAATGCGGCCCGCGAGTTCTATACCCAATTGCACATGTTGTATGTTGTTGAGTTATGTATGATATAAATAACATAACATAATTATGTTGGTCCTGTTAGACTGTACACATTAGGATGTGATGATAATCATCTTTAGTTGCTTCTGACTTATGTATACTTGAAAAATATTGCAATGCTACGGTCTTATTTAAGAACAAGAAAAAAAGGACAACTAAGAAGATTTTTTTTTTTAATGCAAAAATTGTAGATCAATAATTGCCATGCCTAGTAACTCTTATGACCAAAAAAAATTTCATGTTTATGTTCTGATGTTTGAAGGAATTTATACAATACTTATTATTTTGGTGTGCAAAAAGACTTTTACTTTAACCCTTAGATGCATAAGTGGGTCAAAAATGACCCGGTCAGGTTGTTTTCATATTTCATATTTTCATCATATTTGGCATGATATCATATTTTTGATATCATGCCATTCACATTTTTAACTTTTAAGAACTTTTTGTGTTACTACCCCAACCTTCCATAAGTGGGTCAAAAATGACCCGGTCAGGTTGTTTTCTGAAAAATTTTTATCATTTCATAATCCAGGTATTGCTCAAAAAACATGTTTTTGATATCATGCCGTTCACATTTTTAACTTATCTTTTATACATTTTAAGAAATCTTCGTTTTTATGTTACTACCCCAACCTTCCATAAGTGGGTAAAAAATGACCCGGTCAGGTTGTTTTCTGAAATTTTTTTATCATTTCATATTCCTGATATTCCTCAAAAAACATGTTTTTGATATCATGCCATTCACATTTTTAATTTTTAACAAATTTTCGTTTTTGTGTTACTACCCCAACCTTCCATAAGTGGGTCAAAAATGACCCGGTCAGGTTTTCTTGAAATATCTTTGTAATGAAAAATTGTTATTTCATATTACAGGTATTCCTCAAAAATTATATTTTTGATATGATGCCATTCACATTTTTATCTTACTTTTTATAATTTTAAGAAATTTTTGTTTTTGTGTTACTACCCCAACCTTCCATAAGTGGGTCAAAAATGACCCAGTCAGGTTGTTTTCTTGAAATATCTTTGTAATTAATTTTTTTTATCATTTCATATTCCAGGTATTCCTCAAAAAACATGTTTTTGATATCATGCCATTCACATTTTTAATATATTTTAAGAATTTTTTGTTTTTGTGTTATTACCCTAACCTTCCATAAGTGGGTCAAAAATGACCCGGTCAGGTTGTTTTTCTTGAAATATCTTAGTAATGAAATTTTTTTTTATCATTGCATATTCCAGGTATTCCTCAAAAATCATATTTTTGATCTCATGCTGTTCACATTTTTAACTTACCTTTATGCAACACATAATGGATCCTCACATTTTCTATTGTTGTACGGGGTCATTTTCTTTTTCAAAGATGGGAAAAAGTGAAAAATTAAGATTTTTCTAACATTAGATTATTATTGTGTGGTCCTAAATATAATACTAAATATCATACAAGTGATTATTCCTAACCAAAAAAACGCATTGATTCTAGTATGGGTGATTTTCGACCCACTTATGGAAGAGTGTAGGGTCCACTTCACTCACCTTGTAGAATCGCCGGAGTAAGTGCAGACTTTCTTCTCTCGCCCCCTGTGACAAACACAGGAAGAGTTTTCACATGGAATCATAGAATCATAACAACAATTAAAACCGGATCCGCTTCGACCGGCTTTAATTCCTGCAAATCGGCAGGGCTTATGAATAGGAATCTGTTTTTGACGTTTTCTGCTACGCCCTTTGCAGAGGCAGACAATGCATGTTCAAGCACATCCCATGTAACACAAAGCAACTACTGCAGTATAAAGTTTTATTACGAACTGAGGTGCCAAAAGAAACTGAAATCAAGTAAAGCCTGGAGAAGAAAAACAGTCCAAATGGTCCTGAGCAAACACTGACTATACGTGAATGTAATCAATAATTAAAACAATACAACAATAAAAGGTAACAGGGGAACAGGGAAACGCCTGCTTCCTGTAAATCAATGGAGTAGAAGATGACGTACACTGCATCAAAATGATAGAGGAAGTAATACAAAAAATACAAGAGGAAGCAGTTCAGAGTTCCAAGAAGATCAAAGTATGTTGATATCTTCCTGCTTCTCAATACCGATAACGATTTTTTTGCCCTTCATCATGGAATGTTCCTCTTCCACTGAAACAGCCCCACACAGAGGACACCACGCTTCTTTACAAGTGAGCTGACAAGTGAAGGAGCGCTTGATTTGTGCTGCCTGACCCGCCTCCAGCCCTGAATGGGTAATCTTGCCTCAATGGAGCTGTTTTTTTTTATGTATTTTTAGTGTATTGCGGACACTTTTCTGTTACTAATACTTTCTAATATACTTCTGTCATGTCTGTAAGTAATGTGCAACTATAATAATATGACTAAGATGTGGTATTTCTGACAGCGGTGTTGTTTATTTAGCACACTCATTATGTCTATGTTGGGTATGGTACAGTAACTGTAACAGTAACTTTGATGTCCTCTGTGAGCTGGAGCCTACACCAGCTGACTTTTGGCATGAGTCAGGAAACACTCATGAGAGAAATATTAGTTATTGTTACACGTGTGTTGTGCGTGACATACCTCCAGACAGGCCAGATGGACGTCTTTGATTATACACTGACTTCCAGACAACACGGATTGTTTTAACAAAAGGCAGCTGAGCTCCAGGGTAGCAAGGCGCACCCTGCCATCTAAACACAAGAAAAACACACAAAAAATTTATAATTCATTTATTATTAATTAATTTATTATTATTAATAATATTTTTTATTATTATTAATAGTGATTTTTTATTAATATTTTTTAGGTTGTTGTCTTTTATCTTGTATTTTAGATTGGTGTTTTTATCTCCTGTACAGCGACCTTGGGTGTCCTGAAAGGCGCTTTTAAATAAAATGTATTATTATTATTATTACAGCAAGGTGCACCCTGTCATCTAAACACAAGAAAAAAACAAAAACAATTAATTATTATTATTTATTATTAATTATTTTATTAATAATAATAATAATAATAATAATAATTTATTAATAATAATAATTTCTTATTATTAATAGCAATTTTTTATTAATAATATTTTACAGCAAGGTGCACCCTGCCATCTAAACACAAGAAAAACACAAAAACAATTAATTATTATTAATTAATTTATTATTATTAATAATAATAATTTATTATTAATAGCATTTTTTATTAATATTTTTACAGCAAGGCGCACCCTGCCATCTAAACACAAAAAAACACAAAAATATTAAATAATTAATTCTTATTAATTTATTATTATTTATTTTTATTAATTTATTATTATCAATAGCAAATTTTTATTATTTTTTATTAATAATATTTTTACAGCAAAGCATACCCTGCCATCTAAACACAAGAAAAACACAAAACATTTTAATAATTAATAATTATTAAATTATTAATAATTTATTATTTATTATTAATAATAATTTATTGTTAATAATAACATTTGTATTAATAATAATTTATTATTAATTATTATTTTTTATAATTTATTATTAGTAATAATTATGTACTGTATAATTCCAGCAAGGCATGCTTAGAGGTGCAATTCCACGTAGTGCATATCACCTGGCTGTGCTGCCTGGCTCATTACTCTGATCAGCCTCTCGGCAAGCACCAAACTGTAAGAGCTTCGTTCCTGGTCGGGGACGGGCAGCTGCAGCCTCTCTAGAAGGTCGCAGTTTATACCTGAAGAAAGACAAGCAGGATATTCAGACAAGTGAAAGAAGCCTTAAATTGTGCAATAAAAGAATAAAAGGCCAACCTTTGCTGTGTGAAACCGCGTAGAGCAGGCAGAGGACAAACAGGGCATGGTAGTCGTCATCGGAGCAGTCCAGGGCGCTGTACACCATGTCTAAGAACGGCCTGCGGGACAAGTAGAGGATAAAATAAGTTTTGTTTTTTTTTCTTGTCACCGTTGGGACGTGATCATCATGTACCTGCTTCTTTGCGTGTGCGAGCGGGTGGCTGCTGCGGTCTTCTCTTCATCCGTGATGTTCTGTTCGGTCAGCTCCGTCACTTTACACGTCTCCATCACCACCATCTCGATCTCTATGTGTGCAAACATAGACAAGTTGCATGCATATGTGATATCATGTAAAACTCTTTATATGCATTTAAAGCTTATATGACTATGAATTGACGAATATAGTTTTCCACAATAAAAGGAAAACACCACATTTGGAAATTTGTATCATGTGTTGCTGTCAGAAAATATGCATTCAAATACATACATTTCTGTACAGAATATTCAAAAAATAAAAATCAAAGTGAAGGAGGACTCGGGCTTGGATGAACAGTGGAATCTCACAAGTCAACCCTTTGGATGCACAAGTCTGAATTTTTCAGGAAAAAATATTTTCCCATTTTTATAAGACAGCAGCGTAACCTCAAAGTTATGGAAACCATGAAAAGATTAGCGCATGGTGTGTGCTTTGAGCTACACTTATGAAAAGTAAAACCGAGTTAATCACAGCTGCAACAATTTCTCAACAAATCAGTGATTAATCAGTGAACACCACAACTATTCGTGTTTTGATTTCAAATGTAAATATACGTATTTCAGCCTCTGACTGGTGGCCAGCCAATCACAGGGCACATATAGACAAACAACCATTCACACTCACATTCATACCTATGGACAATTTGGAGTCGCTAATTAACCTAGCATGCATGTTGTTGGAATAATTTTACTTTATTTTAGTTTTATTGTGTGCGAGATTCATTGTTTTGTACCCCCCCCCCCCCCAAAGTGAGTGCACATTCTACCGCTTATCCTCATGAGGGTCATGGGTATGCTGGAGCCCAGCTGTCTTCAGGGCGAGAGGCTGGTGGCCAGCCAATCACAGGGCACATATAGACAAACAACCATTCACACTCACATTCATACCTATGGACAATTTGGAGTCGCTAATTAACCTAGCATGTTTTTTGGAATGTGGGAGGAAACCGGAGTAACCCGAAGAAAACTTCTTAGATACTGCTCCCGGCGTTGTACTCTGTGGAAGGTACTGCGCAATAACCAGTGATTGGGAGAGTATTGGTAGCTAAACAGAGTCTAATTTTCTCTTAGTATGTCTACTATATTGGGTAATTCGGGTGTAAAAGTGACTATAGGGGTATTATGTCATGTCTACAGGGCTCTAATAATGTTCATTCATTCATTGATTTTCTACCGCTTTTTCCTCACGAGGAATCCCAGCTGTCTTCGGGGCGTGAGGCGGGGTACACCCTGGACTGGTGGCCAGCCAATCACAGGGCACATATAGACAAACAACCATTCACACTCACATTCATACCTGATTAACTTAGCATGTTTTTGGAATGTGGAGAAAACCCACGCATGCACAGGGAGAACATGCAAATTCCACACAGAGATGGCCGAGGGTGGAATTGAACCCTGGTCTTAGAATAAATATATAATATAATATATAATACAAAATATGAGGGAAAAAACTTTGGAAATCCATGACTTACTATGGGGTCAATTGTTTTGAAATCAAAACAAATCAAAGGTTGACCTTTAGAGCAGGGGTGGGCAAACTACGGCCCGGGGGCCACATCCGGCCCGCCAAGTGTTTGAATACGGCCCGCCCAATCTTTCCAAAGCATTTCATTTAAACTCAACATACAACCTGGCATCATGGCCTGAGCCAACCTTTTGATGGTTTTATCAATTTCGTTTTTTGACATGGTTTGTTGTTTACAAAGTGCTCCTGAAAAAAGGGACACAAGCACATAATAATAATAATAATAATAATAATAATAATAATTATTATTAGATTATTATATTAATGCTAATTATTATATTAATTGTATATAATATTGTTGTTATATTTGCATATTTTACATAATAATAATAATATAATAATAATTATTTTAATTTTATTGTAATTATTATAATATTTTATTATTTTTAAAATATTTAAATATAAATATAAAATAATAAATAATAATAGCAGATTGCATGACAATTTTACAGATACAATAATACCAGGTGGACTGTTACGTGTAAAATATATAGTCCCCCCCCCCGTAAATTTTGTCATATCAATGTCAAAAAGTTTGCCCACCCCTGCTTTAGAGATTCCACTGTGTTTGGCTTCAAAGACACACACACACACACACACACAGACCCACACACACACACAGAGCAAGATTAAGAGACAGGCGGACAGATGAGGAGCACAGGATGGATGATACGTCATTGCGGAAATGGACAGCTGACTTCTAATGGAGGACATGATGTATGATAAGTGGTAGCCATGGGAACCAAATGGAAGTGCCAAATAAGGGAGGCATATTTTTGTCCCTACGCCAACACAAGAGCGCTCGTTTGGGCTGCTGCAAAGGTGGCTTTTGGATAACCGGGGTGGTACCCCATGGCAGACCGCATCAGACTCACGGAGATGAACAAAGACAAAAAAAAAAACGATCCTGTTGTCTCACAACTCACCTTCCGCCGCATCCCCACTCGCTCTGCTTCCCTTAGAACTCCCACCTGCTCCTACAAGATCTGTACCTTTTCCCTTCTCCCTCTCTCGGCCTCCCTCTCCTCCTCTGCTGTTATCGTCCCAGCCCTCCTCTCCGCCTTCCCGACCGCCTCCGCCGCCTGCTCCTCCTCCTCCTGCTCCTCCTCCTCCTCCAGTAACCCCGTCATCATCCTCCTCGCCCAGGTTCTTGTAGTTTGGCCTCTTTTGGGTCCTTTTGCGACCACGGTGGCGGGAAAGCTCCAGCGAGCGCTCCAAAGACTCTGGTGGCTTGGTGAAACGCCGTACCCCTCCTGAACTTGCCTGCAAGGAAGCGGAAGATGCATTGGAATTAGTTCATTATCCTTAAGTTAATCATTCGCTACCGGAAAGAGGTGATGATGCAACTCCACAATAGAAGAGAAAGCATGTTTGGTGCAGTTTTAAGCCGGAAAAAACAAGCCATATACGTAGTAGCAGTAGTGGATTTTATAAGAACTGCAACTTTCCCATAGATATACATGCTACACAGTGTTGTTCATGCATTCATTTTCTATCGCTTTTTCCTCACGAGGGTCGCAAGGGATGCTGGAGCCTATCCCAGCTGTCTTTAGGCGAGAGGCGGGGTGGCCTCACATTCATACCTATGGACAATTTGGAGTCGCTAATTAACCTAGTATGTTTTTGGAATGTGGGAGGAAACCGGAGTACCCGGAGAAAACCCACGCATTTCACGGGGAGAACATGCAAACTCCACACAGAGATGGCCGAGGGTGGAATTGATCCCTGGTCTCCTAGCTGTCTGCACGCTAACCACTCGACCGCCGTGCCGCCCAGTGTTGTAGTGTTAAAAGAAATTATGCATTGAGAGGAAAAATAATTGTGTTGTTTATGTTTATATTTTGGCTAAATGTACCCATCCATCTATTTTCTATGCCGCTGACGAGGGTTGCGGGTCTTTGGGCAAGAGGCGGGGTACACCCTAAACTGGTGGCCAGCCAATCACAGGGCACATATAGACAAACAACCATTCACACTCACATTCATACCTATGGAAAATTTGGTGTCACCCCGGAGAAAACCCATACACGCACAGGGAGAACATGCAAACCACTCGTCCACCGTGCAGTCCGCTAAATGTAGCGCATATGGCTAAGTTCTTAAAGTGAAAGTTGTGCTTCACAAGAAGCTGTTTTTCTCCCTTTTTTGTTGAGAACTGATATTTTGCTGAAACTTACCGATGTAGGGTCAAGTGTAGAAACAAACCTTTTTTTTTTTTTTGTCATGAAACATGAGAGGGCGGCACAGCAATCTAGTGGTTAGCGTGCAGACCTCACAGCGAGGAGACCAGGGTTCAATTCCACCCTCGGCCATCTCTGTGTGGAGTTTGCATGTTCTCCCCGTGCATGCGTGGGTTTTCTCCGGGTACTCCGGTTTCCTCCCACATTCCAAAAACATGCTAGGTTAATTTAGCGACTCCAAATTGTCCATAGGTATGAATGTGAGTGTGAATGGTTGTTTGTCTATATGTGCCCTGTGATTGGCTGGCTACCAGTCCAGGGTGTACCCCGCGCCTCTCGCCCAAAAGACAGCTGGGATAGGCTCCAGCACCACCCGCGACCCTTGTGAGGAAAAAGCGGTAGAAAATGAATGAATGAATGAATGAAAGATGAGAGTCTAACCTTTCTCCCTCTCGGTACGGAGTGTTCTTACTGTTATGTACCCCAATGAATAAACTGTGATGTAAAGTATGCATTAAAGTGCTCATGAAACCAAAACAGATTAATTTTGCTATTTTCTACATGCAAATGATAATCATAACTTCATTTCAGGTTGTTTACTGGTCGGTGACATCACGTTGACAAAAAATCTTTCATGAAGTGAATATTTTTTATTGGTTTTTTTTTTCTTATTTTTACAGAAGGTGCACTCACAGCCCAGAGACGCTTTTCCAGAAAGCTTATATATACATATATATATATATATATATATACACCACATAAACTTGAAATGGTAGCTATTTACACGCTAGACGCTCTCTTACAGTAAATTGCTACTGATGTGTCAGGTTGTTCACGCTACATCACTGATGCAGAGACACTGACCGGCAAACACGACACTCCAACCACACGCAGACACAAAGGAAACAGCTGGTCTGCATAGATAAGAACTTGGTGAGAGGATATGAAGTGTCTTACAGTAAAACTGAGTAATGCTGATAATAATTATTGGCTTAATTTGCTCAAAGGCGATAGTGGTCTTAACATGACGTGATTCCAAGGCGATAGTGAGTATGCATGTGGTGAAGCTGTCAGGACTGCAGATAAAGGGAGAAGGGTTTCATCTTAAGCAGGGGTCTCAAACACGCGGCCCCGCGGGCAAAATGTGGCCCGCAGGACACTAGTTTGAGGCCCCCGCCTTGATATGAAAGTTTAATGTTAGCGTGGCCCGGGCAAGTTTGATATGGATGCTGTATGGTATCATGTACCCAGAAAAAATTATTACGTTTGATTAATGTTCATGTTAAAGGTTAAATAACTGTTAATAGTTATCCTCCCTATCCGTGTGGAAGTGGTAAGTTTTTGGGTTTGATATGGATGCTGTATGGTATCATGTACCCAGAAAAAATTATTACGTTTGATTAATGTTCATGTTAAAGGTTAAATAACTGTTAATAGTTATCCTCCCTATACGTGTGGAAGTGGTAAGTTTTTGGCTATTTAAGTTTAAAGGAAATAACTTGAAGGCTACCGTTTAGGTGGCTAGCTCTCTAGTTTGCGAGTTAGCATGTGTCTCAAGACCCTGCAGTTGCGCAATATGTTGTAAATAAAAAGAGTATAAATGTGACTATAGTCGTGTTTTGTCATGTCTACAGGGCTCTAATAATGCTTTGTTCATTTTAATCTGAAAACAAATAATTTGTCTACCCACCAACTATATGTGGTTTCTTGATTTTCTTTATTTTTCATCTTATTTTGTGCAGAAAAATAAAAATTAAGATATTTGAGAACAGTGGAATGTTTTATCAGAGCTTTTATTGTAGAAAATCCGAACCAAAGCAATGAAAAAGTTTGTATATTTTTCTGTTTGTAATAAATGCGTTTTTTTTTTTTTTTTTGGAAAACCTGATGCGGCCCAGCCTTGCCCAGACCCTAGCTCCAGTGGCCCCCAGGTAAATTGAGTTTGAGACCCCTGATCTTAACCTTCTAATGACCACGATAATGTCTCCCCGTGCATCATGTTTTGAGACGGATGAAGATACTCAAACTGAAACTCAGATGCCCTATTTCACCCTACCTCTTTAGCAAACACAAACCGTCGAGCACACAAGGAACCATGCAGCACATAAACACATGCATGTACACTTTGTCTGTGTGTGTTACACTTTCTCAGCATTCACGTGCCGGAAGCAGTAGTTTCCCGAATATATTCAGACAAAAGATGAATATGTTTAAGTATGGGCTGCACTGCCTTCATTTGTGTAGATCAGGACCGCACTAAGATTAGACTTTCATATCAAGGCGGGGGCCTCAAACAAGTGTCCTGCGGGCCACATTTGGCCCGTGGGCTATGTGTTTGAGACCCCTGGAGGATCACCTCAAAGCGCTGCAAAGTACAGTCATCTCTCATGGTGAATTGGTTGCACACTTGACCATGATAAGTGAAGTTAAATACAATTTTTTTTAGCATTATTAGAGCCCTGCAGGCACAAAATAACACCCCTATAGTCACATCTCCATTGCGATTACCGTTTGTTTACACCACATTTGTTCAACTGGAATGTGCAGGCTACGGGATCACTGCAGGGACACAACAGACGGTCGTGGCTTTAACCATTAACAAGCTAGCAAGCTAACTAGTGAGTACTACTAGTTTTTTTTGCTGATATCGGCTCATATTAATCTCAGATCAGGACAGTCTTAAGCAAAATGCTGAAGCCTTGCGTGTTCAAACCCCTTTTTAGTGCGGCTTTTGACAAATATTACTGACAATTATTCGTACCCGGTGCGTCATAATACCACGTCTATGTTGACTTTCATATACTTCCTTATTAGCTCAATTTGGGAAGAAAAAAAAAACATTCATTGCCAATCTGCAAGTCAATCAATGACATAAATAACATATTTAATGTAACATATTTAGAGCACGTGATTCCAAACACGTCTGTCAAAACCGAGGTCAAAGAGCCGATAACTGAAGTCAGTGTCGACTCTGAATGCTTCCGGAGGCAAGTGAGTGAAAGGAAGGTGTGAAACCTGTGGGATTGCACTGTATAGTGGCTGCAACGTGCACATCAAACCACAGACTAGTATCTTTTGCGTGGGCTACACCTGTCAGATGACTATGTTCTGGTAAACCGCTCACGCTCTGGTGCCGATGCTGAGAAATTAATGGAGGTCACGGTGCTTAAGAGACACATAGAAACACACCGATCTCGTTCTGGTTACCGAGGAACATGCCACAGACATGTGTCAGTGAAGTGCATGTTGACCGACCGCTGTAAGCACATGCATATGAAATTTCCATAAAAGGCATATGTTGCAATACTAATGTCATCATCTGATCTGCTTTCTTGACGCGTTGCAGGAAGTGCAATGTGACCACCTGCACTGACGCAGAACAAATAATCCGAATTATGATTAATTAACAAAAAACATTTATCAAAATGTAACTGGATCTTGTTGTTGCAGGACAACAAGGCCGGAATAACACACTTAAAACAGGGGTCTCAAACTCAATTTACCTGGGGGCCACTGGAGCTAGGGTCTGGGCAAGGCTGGGCCGCATCAGGTTTTCCAAAAAAACAAAAACGCATATAGTTGGTGGGTAGACTAATTTTTTTTTCAGATTAAAATGAACAAAGCATTATTAGAGCCCTGTAGACATGACAAAACACGACTATAGTCACATTTATACTTTTTTATTTACAACATATTGCGCAACTGCAGGGGTCTTGAGACACATGCTAACTCGCAAACTAGAGCGCTAGCGACCTAAACGGTAGCCTTCAAGTCTTTTCCTTTAAACTTAAATAGCCAAAAACTTACCACTTCCACACGGATAGGGAGGATAACTATTAACAGTTATTTAACCTTTAACATGAACATTAATCAAACGGAATAATTTTTTTCTGGGTACATGATACCATACAGCATCCATATCAAACCCAAAAACTTACCACTTCCACACGGATAGGGAGGATAACTATTAACAGTTATTTAACCTTTAACATGAACATTAATCAAACGGAATAATTTTTTCTGGGTACATGATACCATACAGCATCCATATCAAACCCAAAAACTTACCACTTCCACACGGATAGGGAGGATAACTATTAACAGTTATTTAACCTTTAACATGAACATTAATCAAACGGAATAATTTTTTTCTGGGTACATGATACCATACAGCATCCATATCAAACCCAAAAACTTACCACTTCCACACGGATAGGGAGGATAACTATTAACAGTTATTTAACCTTTAACATGAACATTAATCAAACGGAATAATTTTTTTCTGGGTACATGATACCATACAGCATCCATATCAAACCCAAAAACTTACCACTTCCACACGGATAGGGAGGATAACTATTAACAGTTATTTAACCTTTAACATGAACATTAATCAAACGGAATAATTTTTTCTGGGTACATGATACCATACAGCATCCATATCAAACATTAAACTTTCATATCAAGGCGGGGGCCTCAAACTAGTGTCCTTCGGGCCACATTTGACAAATTGACAATTTGACAAAAATGGAGGTTCCAATGTACGTATGTTTCAAACTGTCCACACTTTTAAAGCCTGCTGCTGCTGAATACATAAACACAGTAGGTGTCAGACTCGGGTTTGTGTACAGATGCTCCCCCTCTGTTGTGGTCGACCCGACCAGCACTGTTATAACACTTAGCGCCTCGCGTTCACTGAAAAGGTAGGCTGCTTCTGAAAAAGCGGCGCTTAGCGGACGCACGCAGTGAGGTGAACAACCGCGAAGGTTCTCAGAAATGCTGTCTGCATACGAGGCTAACACCCACCCTACTACAAAAACAGATGGTCAAAACCAAAGAAAGCAGGGGTGGAAGGCTTAAGGGGGTGGGGGGCTGTCTAAATTTGAAAATGACAGAAGGGGGGAATGAGTTAGGAAAGGTGAGCGGGTGGCAGAGAGAAAGAATCAAGAAGCTATTTTATTTGCATGTTTCTGCACTGATTAGGGACTATGAATTAGGGAATAAAAAGTAGATACTACCCCCACCCACATCTTATAACCAGCTTGTGGGTCTGTGTGTGTGTGTTGCATATTAATGGTGGGTAAGTATGCACGCAACAATTTATATTAGAATTTGCCATAATGTATTTAGCAAATATTGGTTGCTTATTAATCAAGTCTATAATTACAGTTTCTATTTTGACCACTTAACGCAGGGGGCCAAAAACTTACCACTTCCACACGAGTAGGGAGGATAACTATTAACAGTTATTTAACCTTTAACATGAACATTAATCAAACGTAATAATTTTTTTCTGGGTACATGATACCATACAGCATCCATATCAAACTAACATTTAAACTTTCATATCAAGGCGGGGGCCTCAAACTAGTGTCCTGCGGGCCACATTCGGCCCGCGGGCCGCGTGTTTGAGACCCCAGACTTAACGGGAACCTATTATGCTTATTTTGGGCCCTTTGTATTGAGTTATGGACTCCTATAGAGCAGCGACACACAATAACTCCCACAGAAATCGTTCTAGATCTTCCAGAATCTGCACCTATTCCAGCTGTATTTCCTTGGATTTCTCCAAAATGGTCCTTTTTAATTTATTACACACACACAACCCGCCTCCGGGCTGTGATTGGTCTCACTCAGCTTATAGCCGGGCACGCCCATGTAAGGAAGTCGCCGGCTCAACGGGGAAGTCACAGGGAGCCCGTGTTAGGAAAAAAAAAACTGAAACTGAGCGTTCAGAGCCACCCCAAACGTCTCGCAGGACTCTCACTTTCAAATGCGCAAACCTCATTATGTGAAAGACGATAATACAGCATTCTAACAAGATATGTAAGTCAGAAAAGTGTAAAAAAAAAATTATGTGTCCTTTAACTATGCCGAGTGTATCGATGTGTGGAGAAAAACGCATACCACCTACCGTGTTCTTGTGTGTGCTATGAAGGTCCATCTGCGGGATGAAGACGGACAGGTCTCCGTTAAGGATCACGTCGGCCAGGGCGTTGACGAGGGGCTGATAGTGGATGATCAGAAACACCTGGAACATCAGAGTGTGAAATATTGTGTTAGTTCACCAATCTTGTCAATCTTGAAATGGACCAATCAGAATTGTTTATTTAGACCGCGGTCCGTAGTCCACAGTCCGCGTTTTACCCACATCGCGTTTTCTTGTTCGCGATCAACCAATCAGCGATGGTTTGACTATGAAAACATCTATCATGGCGTCCCTGCCAACATGGTCTAATTCTTCAACAATCACCAAGGTGGAATCTTGTCAATCTTGAAATGGACCAATCAGAATCGTTTACTTAGACCGCGGTCTGCGGTCCACAGTCCGCGTTTTACCCACACCCGTTCTTCTTTGCGATCAACCAATCAGCGATTGTTTGACTACGATCGTTTGTCAATGTTCTGCAATGGCAAAAACCATTGCAGCCCATAGGGGGCTCCAAAATGTCATTTAAGGTTGCTTACTTGAGAGAGCAGGTAGAGGGACACCTGAGGGTTGATCTTTCGCTCATCAGACTAAAGGAAAAAAATAAAATAAAAATAATTGAAAAGGTCACATTCATAATTTGAGCTATTTGGGAACCAACTTACTGTTTCATGGCTGACCAATGAGTACACATAAAGGGGTAAGAAGAGGCGGTTGAGGAGGTGGTCGGTCAAAACGTCATTGAGGAATTCACAGTTGATGATGAGGATGTCGTTCAGGTAGTGAAGGTGGTCGAGGTGCTCGGCGACCAAGTCGCTTAACTTGCCTCGGTTCTTGTGCCTGAGAAAATAGCAGAGAGGATTTTTTTTTTTTTTTTTCATCATTTAAAACAGGGGTCTCAAACTTGCGGCCCGCGGGCCAAATGCGGCACGCGAGCCGCTAGTTTGAGGCCCCCCACCTTGATACCAAAGTTTAATGTTGAAATGACAGCTTAAAGCTGTGTGCACACCGGACACAATTAACATGATTTTGCCCCGCCCATACTGTTACCCTACCCTGCTTTGCTTTGGATTAGCAATGAAGCTAAAGGCTTATGACGCTGGGTACAAATAAATGCAGGAAATGATTTGGAATAAAAACGGAAAATACACGTCAAGATAAAGCATCTCATCAAACATGTTGTTAAAGTTACGACGCTGCTCCCAGATGGAACCGAGTACGATGCTAACTTGCTAATTGGGTAAAATTATTACGTTTCATTAATGTTCATGTAAAAGGTTAAATAACTTAATACTGTACATTTGAATCTTAAAAAAATAAGTTCTCTACCAACTGTATGTGGTTTCTTACGTTTTTCTTATTTGCTGTTTTATTATTATTTTACTTATTTATTACTGATTGATTTATTGTCTTTATTCTTAATTTGTTTATTTATTCATTTTTATCTTATTTTGTGTATAGAAAAATATTATAAATATTATTTATAATTATTATAATATATTTTATAAATAATATAAAAGATATTTGAGAACAGTGGAATGTTTTATCAGATATTTTGGTGTGGAAAACCGGAACCAAAGTACTGAAAAAGTGTAGGGTATAGCAGAAGCAAAAGCATTGAAGATAGTTTTTTATTGATTTTTTAATAAATGTGTTTTGTTTTGTTTTTTTTTTTTTTTAAATCTGATGCGGCCCGGCTTCACCCAGAACCTCGCTCCGGTGGCCCCCAGGTAAATTGAGTTTGAGACCCCTGATTTAAAATGTCATATTATATCACATGTTCAGGGTCGGACATACGTAACTGTGACTGAGGTGCTTCTGGGTGGTTAAAAACAAAGAGCAAGGGCGACCCCTGGAGGCCATCCTTGACAATAGAATAAAAAGTACAATGTGCTTACTCTTCATCTGTCTGCACGCACTTATCCAGTTCGATGACGTGGCTGCCGATGAACCAGACCAGGTTGCTGAAATACGGCACCGCTGTCTTATCTCGGATGTAGTGCAGCATGTGCTGGTTGTCCACTGAAGAGAACAGGAAGTTAGGGAGACTGCTCGTTAGCACGCATGCACACACTTCCAATATTCACACACACACACACGCTGTGCGGCAAAAAAAAAAGGACGACAAACTGACAGTGACAAACATAAAAAGCAAAAAAATAAATAAAATAAATCAAAATTAAATAAAAATAAAATAAATCAACATTAAATAAAAATAAAATAAATCAAAATTAATGAACCGATTAATTATTTTGCCATAAATGTCTTGTTATTTAGACGCAGTGATATTATTAACGCCAAATCTATGATTTGAACAAGTCACACGACAAAGCTAAACAACAGTTTACTTGTAATCGGCAACAAACCCGTGATGTAGCGAACTCGTCATCGCGTTGATCAGCTGAGAAGGCTTAACTACACGCTGATTGGACGCACATCAATTTCATGAATGGTCGGGATTTAGACAAGACATTTAGCCTGGCTTCCAACCTCGTGGAACAGTTTAGTTGAGGTCCTAGTCCAGCCTAAAAAGGCATGACTGGATGAATATGAATTTTTTCACCTACAGTTGAAATACGAGCAAATGATGAAAAAGGCAGGCTTCGCTACACATAAAAAATAAAGACCAGAGCATATAAGGGAGCTATAATTTACGGCAGGGGTGGGCAAACTTTTTGACTCGCGGGCCGCATTGATATGACAAAATTTACGGGGGGGGGGGGGGGGGGGACTATATATTTTACACGTAACAGTCCACCTGGTATTATTGTATCTGTAAAATTGTCATGCAATCTGCAATTATTATTTATTATTTTATATTTATATTTAAATATTTTAAAAATAATAAAATATTATAATAATTACAATAAAATTACAATAATTATTATTATATTATTATGTAAAATATGCAAATATAACAACAATATTATATATAATTAATATAATAATTAGCATTAATATAATAATCTAATAATAATAATAATTATTATTATTATTATTATTATGTGCTTGTGTCCCTTTTTCAGGAGCACTTTGTAAACAACAGACCATGTGAAAAAACGAAATTGATAAAACCATCAAAAGGTTGGCTCAGGCCATGATGCCATGTTGAGTTTAAATGAAATACTTTGGAAAGATTGGGCGGGCCGTATTCAAACACTTGGCGGGCCGGATGTGGCCCCCGGGCCGTAGTTTGCCCACCCCTGATTTACGGTATATAATAGCGAATAGGCTAATAGCATGCTGTTGCTGTTTAAAAGGGAGCGTAATTTTAGCACTTTAGCTAAAAAATAATTCAAGGTTTTTAAAAAAGCTTCTCGGTGCCACACAATGTCGGACATACAGGAATGAACAAAACAACATTAGAAGTACTTTAAAACTGTCGAAATTCCAGTTTTGGATTTCGGGTAGCACACTGAATACACCACTGTGAGTTGAGTAATGATATAATATGAGACCTTTAGGCAATAATGAAGCACAAAGGAGAAAAACACTACGATATTGTCAAACGTATCACCAAAAGAAGAACCAATATGTGGCGTAACGGGATGGGGGGGGGGGTGCCAGAGGAGCCACTGTTCCACCAACAACTGAAGAACCGTTTAGCAAGGACGGCATGCACGTTTTCCTGTATGAATGTAGGTGGGTGACAACGAATGATTAATCGAAGTAGAGATACACACACACACACACACACACACACACACGACAGGGCTGGGTATCAGTAAAACTGACGTGTGAGAGTTTTTTTTTTTATAATTTTTCGGTGGGTCAATTAGCGTTTATCGGCCTCACGTCACAGCAAACAAAGCTAGTTTCAGGAATACCCAGCCCGAGAATAAGACTGAATGAATGGAACCAACTTACATGAGACTGGATTAGGCAGATGGGGCGCGCAGAGGGAGGAGGAGGAGGAGGAGGAGGAGAGACAAGGAAAGCAGGAGGTGTGGTTGTTGTGGGGGGAGAGGGGGAAGGGGGGGACAAACACAGTGTTAATGTGGATACTGGGGTGGCTGTGGAGGGACAGAGGTTGACAGGGACCCCATTTATTCATTTTTTTTTACATATAAAACTGCCAGCAATATCACATCTGGTTATGGCAGCTTTCTATGAATTGATGTCAATATTTGAAGAAGATAAACAAAATTCTTTTAGAGGACGTATGCCAAGGAATCAACCGGAAGCATTAAAGCAGCGGTGTCCAAAATTTTGCCGCCTACGGCCACAAAAAGGAAAGGAGCAATTCATGTCGGTATGCTAGGAAATGGCATTTATTACCATCTTTATTTATTCTATTATCTTCTATTTATCTATTATTTATTACCACCTATAATTACCATAAATGTGGGGCTTTTTTTTTTCCAAACATTTCAATTGAAATTATTTTTTTAAATTAACTTCTCATAATATTATGACTTTTTCACTCAACCTATTTTTTTAATGACAACTGCAGTGCTAATATGACATTATCTTTCTTCCTAATATTACATGTTTATTTTCATAAAATTGGGGCTTTTTTCTCCACCCATTTTTCTTTTCAAACATTTCAATTGAAATAATTTTTGTAAATTATGTTCTCATAATATTATGACTTTTTCACTCAACCAATTTTTTTTAATGACAATTACATTGATAATGACATTATCTTTCTTCCTAATATTACATGTTTATTTTCATAAAATTGGGGCTTTTTTCTCCACCCATTTTTATTTATTTTTTTATTTTCCAAACATTTCAATTGAAATAATTTTTGTAAATTATCTTCTCATAATATTATGACTTTTTCGCTCAACGTATTTTTTTAATGACAACTATGGTGCTAATATGACATTATCTTTCTTCCTAATATTACATGTTTATTTTATAAAATTGGGGCTTTTTTCGCCACCCATTTTTATTTTTTTTTAATTTTCCAAACACTTCAATTGAAATAATTTTTGTAAATTATCTTCTCATAATATTATGACTTTTTCGCTCAACCTATTTTTTTTAATGACAATTACAGTGATAATATGACATTATCTTTCTTCCTAATATTACATGTTTATTTTTATAAAATTGGGGCTTTTTTCTATACCCATTTTTAATTTTTTTTTATTTTCCAAACATTTCAATTGAAATAATTTTTGTAAATTATCTTCTCATAATATTATGACTTTTTCACTCAACCTATGTTTTTTTTTAAATGACAACTATTGGTGCTAATATGACATTATCTTTCTTCCTAATATTACATGTTTATTTTTATAAAATTGGGGCTTTTTCGCCACCCATTTTTTATTTTTTTAATTTTCCAAACACTTCAATTGAAATAATTTTTGTAAATTATCTTCTCATAATATTATGACTTTTTCACTCAACCTATTTTTTTAATGACAATTACAGTGATAATATGACATTATCTTTCTTCCTAATATTACATGTTTATTTTTATAAAATTGGGGCTTTTTTCTATACCCATTTTTAATTTTTTTTATTTTCTAAACATTTCAATTGAAATAATTTTTGTAAATTATCTTCTCATAATATTATGACTTTTTCACTCTTTTAAATGACAACTATTGGTGCTAATATGACATTATCTTTCTTCCTAATATTACATGTTTATTTTCATAAAATTGGGACTTTTTTCTCATCGTTAGAATATGACATTTTTCACTTAATATTTTGACTTTGTTCGTGTCAAATGACGGCTGTTTTGTTTTCATTTCTGCTGTTATAATTTTGCTATTTCAACTTTCTTCTTGTAAGTGACTTCATTCATTCCCACAATAATTGATTTTTGAGTGTGCGGCAGGCCGTAAAACGCCACAACTTGGACACCCCTGCATTCAACAGTTACATGTTTAACATTACAATCATGAAGAAAAAAAGCGTTACAAGTTCAAGTTGTTACAAAAGGAGTACATAGCAACAGGGTTGACTTGTTATCAACCATAAATGACAAACCCACAATGCAATAAATGAACACATTCTTCACTATAGTGTAGTAGGCCTTAGCCACAATGTGTACCTTTACCATTACGACACTGCTGGGGGCGGGCGATAAATGGAGGTGTAAGCGGCACGGTGCAAAGGGTCACATGCAGGACAAGACAAGACCGTTTCAGGGGTTTTCAGCCATTGCTAATATATTGCAGTAATACAGTATATATTGACGCAATGGTATGTTATGCAAAGTGAGCAATGTGAGCAAACGAGGCCAACCCTCTCGATGCACTGCCCGTCTGAGGCGGTGAACAGGCAGCGAGAGCGGCGATGAGACTGTGAAGCTGACACGGCGGAAAGCGACACTTTCCCGTTGTTGGCGCGCTGGCGACATCACCGCTGTTGCACTCTCGAAATGAGTTTTGTTCAGTAAAACATTGAATAACGTCAATAATAATTGGCTTTATGTTTGCACAACGCAACCACGTCTTAGCATGACAAGTCACATTAACGTGATTCTAAATTTAAGCCTATGATAAACTTGTGGGAACTAGGCCTGAAACGATAATGAATTAATTCATCACACAATAACTGAACATGAGCGCTAATGTTGCTGGCATGTGCATACGTGTCACTTTTTCCTCGTCTCTCGCCTCCAAACAGGCACTCTGTGCATTGGTTTCTTCCATAGAACAACAGCCTGAACGGAGTGAGACCTTTTGTCAGTCCTACAGACTTTGTCTTGGTTGTATATAGTCTTGTCTCGTGACACCGCTATTAGTTGGTATAGCAGTTAGTAGTATAGCATGACCCATGCAGTGTAGCCGTAAGCAAAGTGAAATACTTCTACAAAAAAAGGTGCAGAGGATCAATCAAAAGTGCAAATGTAGCAAAAAGGCTGTAGAAAAATTGCGTGTGCTGCAACAAGCTTTGACATAAATTTGACGTCACACTTCATATCGATACCATTTTTTGGCAGAGGTAACATGTGTGGTTACCTGGCAGTCATGCTCATGCATCATAAAAAAGCAAGATAACGGGAAAAAAAATAATGTGTGTGTGTGTGTAGGCTCTCAAGACTCACCTTTGTAGACGTTGAGCGTGATGGTGCGGACTGCGATGCGGACCATGCTTTCAGGGTGGTTGAAGAACTTAATGGCCTCGGTGTACAGGGCAAAGTCATTAGTGTGCTGCGTGGGGGAAACAGAGAAGAGGCACCTGTGAGCAAACTCCACACAGAGATGGCCAAGGGTGGGGAAAGACAAAATAAGAAGCCAAAAACTTACCACTTCCACACAAAATAGGAGGAGAACTCATTCATTCATTCATTCATTTTCTACCGCTTTTCCTCACGAGGGTCGCGGGGGATGCTGGAGCCTATCCCAGCTGTCTTCGGGGCGAGAGGCCGGGGTACACCCTGGACCGGTGGCCAGCCAATCACAGGGCACGTATAGACAAACAACCATTCACACTCACATTCATACCTATGGACAATTTGGAGTCGCTAATTAACCTAGCATGCACGGGGAGAACATGCAAACTCCACACAGAGATGGCCGAGGGTGGAATTGAACCCTGGTCTCCGAGCTGTGAGGTCTGCGCGCTAACCACTCGACCACCGTGCCGCCCCCGTCCCTTATTACTATTATTTATCACAATTAAAATAGTACATAATAGTATGTCTCAGACGTGCAGACTTCTCTAAGGCATCGCAGGTTTAAGCCGTTTTTGCGGATAAACGAGGAACGCCGCAAGATAAGCCGCGCCGCGTCGCCTCACCTCGTTGTAGAAGAAATGCACGGTGTGATTGTTGAGCTTGAGTGACAGCGTCTTGAGGAAGGAGATGTAGTAGGCCATGATCTCCTCATCGGAAAAGTCAAACTTGTGGACGATGATGGAGTTCACGTGGTTGTTTGATAAGAGGTAATCTGCAGAGAGGAGGGTTAAATGTGACCAAAGTGATGGATTCTTTATTTATAAATCTGATATTTTCATCGTTAGAGCATAGAAACCCTGTTTACAACCTCCAAAATACATTTTTATAGACATTATTAGAGACCTCTACACATGAAATAGCACCCCTACAGTCACCTTTACCCTCATATTACCCAATATAGTCGACATAGTTATTCATCAGTTATTAGGGATTCAGAGTTGAGTTTTAGCTAGGTGTGGGTTGTGTTGAGAGATCATTCAATAAAAGCCTGTTGTCTGGTGCTTGTGTGTCTCATCCAATATTACTGACACCTGTTGTCCCGGGTAGAATACTACATATCATCTTCGCGTCTTTGAATGTGTCTTCTGAATATATTTTGATGCTTAAAAATGCTTCTTTTAGGAAAAATAAAACAGTAAAATGTGCTTAAAAAGCTTTTTTTTTTTACATATTACAGGTTGTTGTCAATCACAAAACAGCATGTTTTAGTAATGAACATATTTGAACCAGAAGCAACAGAACCAATGTTGTAATAATTGTACAAAAAAGCTGAGCACTTAGGATACTTCAAATTCAGCTACTGCTATCTTGTGAAGTTAATTACAAAAAATTAAAATTAAAAAAAAAACACTCGATATGGAGGTTGCCTACAGCCACAGCTGTCAATGCCAATGTTTTCTACTAATTCAATAAAAAACTAATATATAGTGGATGCATACGTAGTATGTCAAAAGACTTACACAGAGACGTCTCGTGGCTGATGTTCTCAAAGAGTATATTCAGGGTCTGAAGAAGCTGAACACATACATAGCGACCAGACTTCTGTCGCAGGATGTTCAGGAAGAAGGCAAACATGTTCTTCTCCAGGAAGAAGCTGAACACATGACATTGACAAGTTCATCGTCAATATAAAACAGCTTTTGGAGCTTTGTATGTTGGAATAATGTGCTTGTCTGCCAGTGTTATTTGTCCACAACTACAACAATTGTTATGACAAATAACAGTTAACACAAAGAATATTGGAAAACACTCAAAATAACTCCATAATTTCAGATATCAAGGAGCTGCATTGATGTTGACTTACTCAAACACAGAGCTGTCATTCTGGTCCCCCCAGATGAGGATCTCTGTGATGGAGCGGATAGTCTCCACCAGGAGGTTCCGGTTGTGGTCTGTCACTGTGGTGTTTTTGGTCAAGACATGATACATGTACCTAAAGGCGATTTGAAAACAATACATTCAAGTAAAGGCAAACCTTGAGGCCTTTAGCATGGAGGTCAAAGTTCATTTCCAGCACTGTGACAGCTATCAGGGAACTATGTGAGCAAGTCAGCATTGTAAATAATTATACAAATAATCACGTCTACGGTGGCAAAAAAGAATACAATCAACTAAAGACTTCTATGTGACTTCTAAGTGACAGTTTCTTTTTTTAGATGACGATAAATCAGTAAATAATATCTATCGCTGGTATGTCAGAAGCGTATTATTACAGTTATCGTGTTAGCTAACGTTAGCATGTATATTTTCATGCTAGCTACTCACTTTAAATGGTCCAAGGAATGGATATTTTTCGATTTCCCCTGTCCCCCAACCCAGCTCCTTGACCTGCCAAACATGGCTGCGGTTGCAAGAGCGCTGACGCTTTGGCAGGTCTTTTATTTCGCTGATGTTAGTAGCGTCTGCATCTGTCCATTACACCCACTTTCGGTGGGGTAGCTACTTTAGCACGCAGACGGCTATAGGCTGCGACGAGATGGAATGAAGAATCGTTACGTAATTGCGGCCGCGCGTGTGTGAGATTTCTGGGAGTTGTAGTTTTTCCACGTGAGCGTGTCTACAAAAGTTAACGTGTAAAAACTACACGACGTCCCCTTGTTGTTGACGTATTTAAGCACGTGACGAAGAACCAACTGCAATACTGATTGACAGCTTACACAACCAATTAGAATACAAGTTGGTGATCAGCGAACCAATCCGCAATCAAAAGCTACGGCGTCACTTGCTGCGGTCCGCAATGTTTTGATACAGTTGCTAAAAATGTTGAGAACATATGTGTGGTGGTTAAAGAACGAAGACGTGTATTTTTTCTCTGGGAAATACTATTCAAGGTTCGAATGGACACAATACACATAGAATTTCTGTATGTACTTTGTTAATTTTTTTTTTTTTACCGATACTCTTTTTTAGCTTTGGTTAGTTGGCATGACTAGAATTCCGCTAATAAGCAATGTGAAGCTAAGGTGATATCAATGTGAAGCTAAGGGTAGCTATAGTGATATCATGATATTGTTTATTGGTAGCTATGATCGTGAAGCTTTTATACGCACACGCGTTTTATTGTCTTTACCCGTCGTAAATGTTCACATATCGTAGTATTTATCACTTTTCCGGTCCGGTCGGGACGGACAAGATGGCTTTGGCGGATCAATGACAACAGAAGTTGTGCACCGCAGCGCCTGAATCGTGGCTTTGTTTCTCTTATGACACACGCAATTCATGCACAGTTAGATTCAGTGGAATCGCTTTTGGACGAGCACCCCTATATGTTTTATCTGGGCCTATTCTTTGTGAACGTTCTCATCCTCTACTATGCCTTCCTCATGGAGTACATAGTCCTGAATGTGGGGATAGTATTTCTGCCAGAGGATATGGATCAGGCCCTGGTGGACCTAGGGGTTCTGTCTGACCCGGCATCCCTCCCTTACGACACGGACACGGACCTGGATGTGTTTGAGGGATACCTGGACTGATGAGACTGGTGCTGATGAAGGTGATGAGGATGCAGAGGTCGGGGGCCTGCTTGGACCTTCATTGGAGAGGCAAAAGGTAATTTTTTTTGCAGTTAAACTGAAATAAAATGCAGAATAATTATGTTTTTAAATATGTTTTTGCATAAAATGATTGGCTTGGTTTCTTATTTATGTCAGAAAACAATTGCTGTTTTATGCAATATCCTTTAAAGTGGACAACTCTTTCCATAAAACTTAGTATACAATTAATACTTTCATTGATCGTGGTTAATTAGTTCCAGACTCACAAAACACAAACAACCATTCACACTCACATTCATACCTATGGACAATTTGGAGTCGCTAATTAACCTAGCATGTGTTTGGAATGTGGGAGAAAACCCACGCATGCACGGGGAGAACATGCAAACTCCACACAGAGATGACCGAGGGTGGGGAAAGACAAAATAAGAAGCCAAAAAAAGTTACCACTTCCACACAAAATATGAGGAGAACTCATTCATTCATTCATTTTCTACCGCTTATCCTCACGAGGGTCGCGGGGGGTGCTGGAGCCTATCCCTGCTGTCTTCTTCGGGCGAGAGGCAGGGTACACCCTGGACTGGTGGCCAGCCAATCACAGGGCACATATAGACAAACAACCATTCACACTCACATTCATACCTATGGACAATTTGGAGTCGCTAATTAACCTAGCATGTTTTTGGAATGTGGGAGAAAACCCACACATGCACGGGGAGAACATGCAAACTCCACACAGAGATGACCGAGGGTGGGGAAAGACAAAATAAGAAGCCAAAAAAAGTTACCACTTCCACACAAAATATGAGGAGAACTCATTTTCTACATTTTCTACCGCTTATCCTCACGAGGGTCGCGGGTGCTGGAGCCTATCCCAGCTGTCTTCTTTGCGCGAGAGGCGGGGTACACCCTGGACTGGTGGCCAGCCAATCACAGGGCACATATAGACAAACAACCATTCACACTCACATTCATACCTATGGACAATTTGGAGTCGCTAATTAACCTAGCATGTTTTTGGAATGTGGGAGGAAACCGGAGTACCCGGAGAAAACCAAACGCATGCACGGGAAGAACATGCAAACTCCACACAGAGATGGCCAAGGGTGGGGAAAGACAAAATAAGAAGCCAAAAACTTACCACTTCCACACAAAATAGGAGGAGAACTCATTCATTCATTTTCTACCGCTTATCCTCACGAGAGTCGCGGGGTGCTGGAGCCTATCCCAGCTGTCTTCTTTGCGCGAGAGGCGGGGTACACCCTGGACTGGTGGCCAGCCAATCACAGGGCACATATAGACAAACAACCATTCACACTCACATTCATACCTATGGACAATTTGGAGTCGCTAATTAACCTAGCATGTTTTTGGAATGTGGGAGGAAACCGGAGTACCCGGAGAAAACCAAACGCATGCACGGGAAGAACATGCAAACTCCACACAGAGATGGCTGAGGGTGGAATTGAACTCGGGTCTTCTAGCTGTGAGGCCTGCACGTTAACGTTTATGAGCTTCCAAATTGACTTTTTAACATTAGAGCCCTCTAGACATGAAATAGCATCCCTATAGTCACCTTTACACTCCTATGACCAAACTCCACACAGAGATGGCCACTCGTCCACCGTACCGCGCACATCAATTATATATTACATGTAATTATTATCACTAACTTTTGTCTTTTTACATGACAGGTTGTCTCGGTTGAAAATAAACCAAAGAGAACCTGTTGGGCTTCCGTCCCTTGAAGAAGACTCATTCTACCAGCACCGGACGCTGCACCGCTGCTTTATGTCCGTCACCCGAGCCGCACTGTGGATTAAAAGCGATTAATCCGGGAGAAGAGAAGCATGTCCATTGCACCATCGGAGCCTAAAAAGCTGTTGAACAGCATCTACAGCACAGCATGCCAATTCATTAGTTCACGCTTTTAAATTGCTCACGATGGAACTTGATTGAACTGGAATGTGTTGCCGGCGCTCACGCTTGGGTGAGAGGTGTGTTACAGTAAATACCTTGTGAGTTTATTCACTTCATAAAGTCAGACATTTTTGCACCATGTTAAAGTCTGCAGTGTAGCTAACATAAGCTATTATTTTGAAAATAGTTTTACACACAGGAAATAAATATGAAGCTGAAAGGAGGTACTTGAGTTATGCATACTTTTTAGTATTTTACACATGGAAGAGACTTGAAAAGGACTCGTGTTGGCTGTACGTTGAGATGTTTTTGGTTTTATGAATTCATACTTTTGAAGCAATAATGAACTGGATTGAACAAACTGGCTAATAAACAGTTCTGCTTTGCGGGTGAGTGAAATAAAAGCATCTTTCAATGAGACAAAACTTTGTTTTGTAGCTGCAGTATCAAAGAAAAAAGTGTGTGGGACAATGGAATGTGTGGAAAACAAAACAGCAGCCTCGACTTAACTTGCCAGTTCCTTGAAACCACGTGTTTTTCATGTGGGTGTCATGTTACATTGTGTCCACCAGGGTGTGCTACTGTACCTTCAAAGCGGCATCATAGGGTGTTGCACCGAAGAGTAACAGTTAACGTGGGCATAATTTTCATAGGAGCCGCTAAGGAGAAGAGAAACCCGTTGCGGAGGAAGTCACAGGTTTTTAATAGAAAAAAAAACAGATGAGATTAGTGAAGTGACATAAATATATTGACAATATACAAAACTGACACACATAAAACAATACTGTAATACAGTATTGCAGTATTGTAGTGCTTTCAAGTCATTCCTTTGTTATTTCTTGAGTGTCAAACAAGAATAGTGCAAATGTATCTGTACCCAATACTGTACTACTCATACTCATGATGTACTTACTGTATGTGGCCTGCACATACTGTATATATATATATATATTATGAGAAATGTAAGCATGCATAGAGGGTGGTGCATGGACCTGAGCTTCTATAGCGCTTTAATGCCAAAGTATCCTGGAGTCCTGCTGCTTTAGTCTCTCAAATACTCCGTATGGAATGCACTGGTTCCACATCCTAGGATGGGAGGAAGAAAAAAGCAGCAAGATGAGGAAAACGATTGGAAGTTTCAGCAAAATATTCTCGAAAAATATGATGAAAACTTTGGAAGATGAATCAGACATGGCCCCCTCGACCTCCTCCGTCATTTAAGACCTTCAATTAATATATCAGTGAACAAATTACAAATAAATACAAAAAAGGTGAATAATAATAGTAATTGATAATAAATACAACAATTTAAATAGCCATACAGTTTGTACACAATAAGCTACCTTTACTGTATACTATGCAATAACTGTATACAAAAACTAAATAAAATACCTACATACAAAATATATTATGTAGAAAAATGATGGGAGGGGGCATTTCTTATTATTTTTAAGTCATATAAATTGGGCATTGCTTTACCAATTCATTCATTTTCTATGCCGCTTCTCAACATTTTAATTTAATATATAATATTTTTAAATTAAAACAGCTTGAACATAATTATAATAATTTATATTAAATTCTATGTGACTAAAATTATATATTTTTTCCATTTACCAATACCATTGAATAATACTACAAAAATGAGAATATTTTATATTCTTTTTTCTCTTAATATTTTGACTTTTTTCTTTAAAAATCACAGCTTTATTTGTTGTTTCTGTTGCTAAAATAAAAAAAATCCACATAATGTTACATTTTTCTTATAAAACTGCAACTTTTTTCTATTTATGTATTTAGAATATATAAAAAAAACGGGCCAGTCGCACTGATTTGCCCGTCTTTTTATGCATTTACTGTAAAGCCATCACAGAATGTGGTAGCAATTAGCAGAGCATTAATGCAGTAAAAACCTTAATTTTTAGCTTCAGCCGCTAGACAGTACACTCAAAATGGCCGCATCCCTCCGAAACGTGACGTTTTCCCTCACCTTAAAGTCTTCATTTGTTTACAGCTCCTCAGGCTAGCCGCCAAGCGCTCTGCGCCGACATCTGACAGCTTGTTGTACGTCACGCTGTCAGCAAAACATCATTGACATTTCTCACCTGATGAGTCAATATGACTTATGAAAATATATATATTTTTTTATGTCATAAATCTTACTCTAGGTCCGTCAACAAAGTCATGTGAGGTAGGACGAGAGATAAGCTGTAGGCTCCTCTGTCGGAAATCACATTGCTATACAGGCTGCAGAGATAAAGGCAAAGAAAGGGAATTATGATGACATAATGTGTTTATGTTATGTGTGTGTGTAATTCCATACATTAAACAATGCAGTTTAGGTAGATCCTTTAGTGTGGTCACCAGTTTCCTCACCCCCTTGTCTCCTATATCATTCTGCGACAGACTAAAACCACAAAAGCACAAAAACACAGTGAAATGTTTTTAGTCCCGGTAGTTGATTAGCATCATGAATTCATTCCAGCAAGTTCGACTCTAACCAAAACGTATGCTAACCAAATAATTTTTTTCCAAAGGAAATTGTGAATCCAATGAATGTGTTCCGGTACAGTAGTCCCTCGTTTGTAGGTTAAAACACTATTAGAGCCCTTTAGACATTAAATAACACCCCTATAGTCACCTCTACATTCAGATCATTCATTGTTTACATCGCATTGTGCAACTCTTATGCTGCAGGGACTCGAGACGGCCGCAAGCTAGCAAGCTAACCATCCATCCATTTTCCTCCGCTTATCCGGGTCCGGGTCGCGAGGGCAGCGTCTTAGTAGGGAAGCCCAGACTTCCCGATCCCCGGCCACCAAGGCGTTCCCAAGCCAGCTGTGAGACATAATCCCTCCAGCGTGTCCTAGGTCTGCCCCGGGGGCCTTTTCCCGGCTGGGCATGCCCGGAACACCTCACCAGGGAGGCGTCCGGGAGGCATCCGGACGAGATGCCCGAGCCACCTCAACTGCAAGCTAACCAGTTAGCCTCAAATTTCATTCTTCTAAACTGAATATGAACACAATATCATGTCATACATGCCGTGGCTGACTTCACGGCGCGGTTAGCTAATGTCATGTAAGCGTTGAGGTTTACTCACTTGAGTATCTCGAGAAACGAGAGGGAGGCCAACGTATCAGCCAGCTGCTCAGCTCCTTGGTCTCCAATCTTGTTGCCCTCCAAACTGAAAGAGAGCGGCATCAACGAAGTCAAAACCAGATGTGAAAGGGACAGCATGGATTGACAAAGTTGTATGACCTCATCATCAGCGGTGTAGTGTATCAACGGTAACTTACCCCCCCCCAAATTTGTTCCATGAGTGGGGTACCAGTGAGGAGAAACGTAGTTCCGGTGAGTTGGTGCGGTGACTGAAGTAAAGAGGAACGCGGAACTCCGCTTACAGACCAAAGTAGGGGGGTAAGTTACCGTTGATACACTACACCGCTCATACAACAAGTTGAAGCTGAGTATTACTCGAGGTGCTGGAGATCACGTAAATCCGGTAGAAACTCCCAAAGCTTGGGGACCGCTAGGGGCCAAAGTTCTGGACCAAGACTGGAAAAAATAGGAAGATACCGGTTCACTGTTTAGTTGGTAGTTTTCAGGTCCGCAGTTGCCAAAAAGACTCACTCAAACTCTAGTTTCCGTAGTCCCTTGATGGCTGGAACTCCCTGGTCCAGAATGGGGTCAGGGTCTTTGAGACTAAAAAGGTAAGAGAATTGTGAATTCCCGGTTCAGGTTCCAGGATGTACGGAATGGATCCATGTGTGTTCAGTCACCAGTCCGAGAGCGTCCTGTGTGTGTGGATGTTCACAAGTTTTGCCAAGTGGTCTATTTGGCACACTTGCATGACTTTCAGTGGGTGGATCTGGAATTTGGTCACCATGTCTTTTAGGAGCCCCCTTTCGCCGTTCCGCTCTAACTGCTCCCACAAGGCGATGACATCGGCGATGCAGGCCCTAAACAAAAACACACAAGTTTGGATGACTTGGGAATACCAGGAAGAAAGGATCGGACCAACCAATACCTGTATGTGCTGCAGATGCTAAGACTCACTAGGGACCTGAGTCCTGAGATCCGTATCCCAGTGTCCTGCAGATCTAAAGAAAAAGGTCCGGCCTTTTCAAGAATCTTCTGCACAACAAAGACGTCCGGTGGGCTGAGTGGAACGCTGTGAAATGTGAGCTCCTCAGGTTTTTCTACCAATTGTTCACTACTCCTGTTTCCATGTATGAATCCAGACTCAAAAAGATAGTGGCACGACTCCAGGGCCTGTCCTGGGGCCAGGGCGGCAAGAGAAAGCCTCTTGAGATGGTTGGTGACAAAATCCCGCTTTTTGGGCTGGATGTCCAGATGAAGCCGGTGATGCTGCGTTCTGTGAAGGAACATGATGCCGACCACGAATCGTTGAGTTAGCTCTTGAGCTTCTATTTGGAGACGCCGACGTCCCTTCGGACTCGTCTGGAAGGGGAGGTTCCGGATGAAGTGTTTGAATTCGAAATTTCTGTAGAAAAGAGAAACGCCGGTTCACTCAGAGAAGATAAACCGAGGAGGAAACTGAGATACATGGACTCGTCATGGACTCAGTTGGAAAAGGTTGGATTGCAACTCCGGGGCTGGGAGTGAGTTCAAGTATCTTGAGGTCTTAGGTGATGGAAGGTGGTCACCTATGGTCATGATTGAAATAACGGGACTACAGTATATGTCTTACAGCTGATCTGGGAACGCCTTACTGTCCCCCCGGTATCCAGGAGAAATATGATCTCAGGGAAGAACTAAATTTGAAACACTTCTATGCTAGGACTACGTTAAAAAGCCATAGCATTTCAGTATGTGGAATCAAACTATGGGATGGATTGAGTAAGGACCTCAAACAATGCACAACGATGAGCCAATTGAAGAAACAATACAAGCAGTTGATGTTTGCTAAATACAAGGATGAAGAGTCTTGAACCAGTCATGATGTGCTATATATATCACTATATTGACACATACTATGGTACCCATGATGTCATTGTATGGTCATATCACCTTGTACTTCGGGACGTGACAAAAAATAAAAATAAATAAAAATTAATTTAAAAAAAAAATCGAAATTAAATAAAACTAAAATAAATCAAAATTATATTAAGAAAGCAGGAAGTGAAGCAGTTGATGTTTGCTAAATACAAGGATGAAGAGTCTTGAACTATATCACTATATTGACACATACTATGGTACCCATTATGTCATTGGATGCTCATATCACCTCGTACTTCGGTACCAAAAATAAATAAATAAATAAATAAAATTAAGTAAAAAGAAATTTATTTAAAAATAAATTTAAATTATATTAGGAAAGCAGGATGTGAACAAAAAACAAATAAAAAATAACAAATAAAATTAAGTAAAAAATATTAACTAAATAAAATTAAAATAAATTAAAATTATATTAGGAAAGCAGGAAGTGAACAAATGTAACAGTTACTGATTGTAAAAGTACCAGATGCAGGGGTAGGATTTAATAAGCTTTGCTTCTTCCTACTATGAACTGATTATGGGATGGCACTCAATTGTAATCTGATGCATGTTCAAATGAAATTAAACCATTATCATTACCGGTAGAACTGGAATAGGGACCCAGAACCAAGACCTTGCCCCCAGCACCCAGACCTGGATAAGTGTAAGAAAATGGATGGATAAAGAAGTCTTACCTTGAAAGCGACATATGGACTCCTGCTAGGTAACACTGCAGGAAAGGGTTGGCCCAAAACAAGATGTCGTCGTTCGAATCCTTGTTTTCCGTGTCCACACATTCAGGATTTTTCCTTTGTTTTGCATCTTCTCCTTCGTCTCCTCTTCCCGTTTCATGACTTGAGTGGGCTGGTCTTGTTGTCACTTGGTAAGCAAGAAAAAGTCCCCACTTGAGTCCAAAAGTCTTTAGTTGTGAACGGAAATTGACTTCTGTCGGGAGGATTGAAGAGCTGGCCTTGACTCCTTGGTAGGCCAAAAAACTCAACTCCGAAAGCATCTCTCGTTCCTCCAGTCCAACACTTTTCCGCTTCACTGGTTTTTTGCACTGTTTTTTCTTCATTGTTCTTTTTCTTTTTCTCACCTCTGCTCCGTTTAGGACTTGAACCGGGTCTTCGTCTGACGATTGACTTTGATCGTTGGCCTGGGTACGCGAACCCCAGTTGTCGCTTTGCACTTTGATACAAAGCACTTGATGGCAGAGCTCAGTTAAAGTTCTCGGAAGGTCCTCAGAACCGTTGGAGTGTTCCAAAACCAAACACACCAGTCGACAGAGTCCGGGATTCCAACAAAGTTCACGTAGGTACCTATTTTCTTCTAAGCACTTGCTAGCATATTTTCGAACATTTGGTGTAGAAAAATACTTGAGGAAATAATCCTGGATGTAATTTACGGTGAAGCCGCTAATCTCCAAAAGACTGTCCAATCGCTGCACGACTTGGGAGGCGGTGCCTCGTGGTCTGGCACAGAGCAGAAGGGTGCATCCTTTGAGAGCGGTCCTTTGCAGGATCACGGAGTACAGTTGGCTCACCGTGCAGGACACGCCTTTACTTTCTTTCTCCAACACAGCATAGTCCTTTTCCGGGCCTTGAAAAAGAATATCGTAATCCCGAAGTTCATCGAATCCATCAAAAATGATAAGTACGCGTTTAGGGGATGCAAGGATTTGAGTGTACACTTCCTTAGCCTCGATGCCGGAAGGCACAAAGGAGAAGAGGTTGAGAAGAAGCGTTTGAAGACTGTAGGACGGCTCCGTTAAAGTGGCAGCTTTGCCGTTTAGTAAAAATAGAAAGTCAAATTGCGGTAAGCGGTCCCTCGACCAATCGTGGCATAGCTTTCTGATCAGGGTGGTTTTGCCCATGCCTGCATTGCCGAGCAACAGAATGTATCGTTTGGGTTCTCCATTGGAGTTCTCAAATATCTATTAAGAAGACACAAAAAATATTGCACTTGAAGTATTCTGCGTCATCATGATTACTTACGTAGTGTCCTGCCAGCTGTACTTGCCACTCACAAAAAAAAAATGACCATGCCCCCCCCCCCCCCCCCGACACCCCTTCTCGAGTGCTTAAGGCAGTGTTTGTCAACCTTTTTTGAGCCACGGCACGTTTTTTTTACGTTGGAAAAATTTTGCGGCACACCAATAACCAACATTACAGTAAAGTCTGGTTATATCGATATCAGTTAAAACGAATTACTACTTATTACGATACTATTTTCATTCCCCGGCAAATTTCTAGTCTTTTATGATATAATTAGCTCGGTTAGTACGATACACGGTTATTATGATAATCCGGTTACTACGATGCCCTTTTCATCTCCCGCCAGCCAATTTGGTCTGCTTATATTGATACAAAAGCAGCTTAAATCTTTGCTTAAGGATTTCAATACCAAAAAAAGAACACGGCGAACGGCTGCTTCCAGTCAACTTTATTTTTCACACTTCCACCACCAGAGTGCAGCACACACAGCGCCAAACACCCGTCCCTCGCGCCTACCCCTCCGGGTGGCAACACCTTCCCTATCGATAGTTCCGGGGTGAATTATGTCCCGGTAACCGGTAATCATACAGCGTAAGTTTATTTTTATTTACTGTAGTACAAAATGTATTGTAGTACAAAAGCATGCTAGATACGCAATCCATGAACTCAAGGAGAAAATTACATGCCATATCAAAGATCCGCCCACTTTTAATCCTTTTGATCCGCATACTAATTTAACCAACAATGTTACAAAATGTCAACACTACCTCTCACGTGCATCGCTAAGTCTATTAGAGGAACGAGGCACTCAGCTACGTGTTGCCACTTTGTGTCTTTTTCACCAATGACACGCGACAATGACATAATATTTGTAGAAAATTATTAATACATGTTAATTAAAAAAAGTGATACAGTAAACCTCGGATATATCGGATTCAATTGTTCCCACTGGTTTTGTCCGATATAAGCGAAATCTGTTATATGCGTATACCGGAAAATGTCCGTTTTACGCATATATCGTAAACTATGTTTCCAATGTACCTGGACTGGGCAATGAAAAGAAAAATTGTTAATTAAGCTAGGCCCTGTTACGTTATTTCCAATAGTGAGGTTAAGATCTCATTCACTGCTGTGCTAGTATTATTGACGTCACTCACTTTTATATTTGTCCTAAATCTGGAGCCAGGAGAAAGAAACGATGCGGCCATCCGATATATGCGAGGGAAATTGGAACGGGACTGGAGATTTTGTCCGAAATAGGCGAAATCCGTTATAAAAAATCCGATATATGCAATGAATTTTTATTGGAAATGCATTGGTTCTTTTTTATCTGTCCGTTGTGAGCGAATTTCCGATATATCCGAGGTTATCCTCACGGCACACCTGATGATTTCTTACAGCACACTTGTGTGCCGCGGCACAGTTGTTGAAAATCACTGGCTTAAGGGATGTCAAGACCGACTGAAGCTATCCTCCTCAACTATAAAAGGCCCCCCGAAAGACTTCGGCCCCCTCCAAAACAGCAATCGTCCCTCAGCCAACAGCCTTGGCATCATAATACATAAGACATAAGACAGTGATTTTAAACTCAATAAACAAATTAATGCAGTTATAAAATCTTCAGCTTTTATCTAAAATTAAATCTTTTTTTATTTTTGCAACACTTTGAGCAAGTCATGCATTTATTTCATCACGTCTGGACTACTGTAATGCACTTTAGTCTTGAATTAGCCAAAAGTCTCTCTCCCGCTTACAGTTAGTCCAGAACTCTGCAGCACAACAGGAACCAAAAAGGGGGAGCACATCACCCCAATTGGTTGCCTGTTCGCTTTAGTATTGATTTTAAGATTTTATTGTTTGTTTTTAAAAAGGCGTTGAATGGCCTGGCTGGCCCCCCAAATACATCTCGGACCTCATCCAAATTGACTCTCCAGCGCGGTCACTGAGGTCCGAGGGACAGCTCCAACTTGTGGTGCCCAAGACGAGACTTAAAGACCAGGGGAGACCGAGCCTTTTCTGTGGTTGGCTCCAAACTATGGAACTAAAAAAGGCCCCCAACATCGAAAGCTTTTATTCTCACTTTTATTCTCTGGCTTTTAACTCGGAGTGAGTCGTATGGTCCTGTGTCTTTTAGTTCTTTGTTTTTATTGTAATTGGTTTTATTTTTTATACTTTTATTGCGTTGTTTCTTGTTTTTAATATTTTAATATCTATTTTACTATTTTACTTCTTAAATCTTAGATCTTTTAGTTTTGGATTATTACTTTTTAATTTTACTAGTCTGTGTAACACTTTGGAAACTCTGTTTATAAAATGTGCTATATAAATAAAGTGGATTGGATTGTCCTTTAAAGCCGTCAAAAGTTACCTGGTTCAATTTCAGCACTCGGTTTTGCCGATCAATATCTCCCATGGCATCCATTTGTTTGCTAATGCACGTGCTGCTTTTGTTTTTCCTTTTCTGTGAGTGGAAGATCTCCCGTCGGATCAGTTGAGCGTCCACGTAATGAGACGTCAAACTTAGCCCCGGCTCCATCTCCTCACAGGTTTGATTCACGAGGGCTTTGGCGGACTCAATGTACTTCTTTACGCTCTCTGAGGATGACACGGAAACGCTGATCGGTCTTTGTTTTCCTCGTGTTTCCGATCATTTTAACTCACGTGGAATGTTTATCACGGTGGGAGACTGTTCAACTCTGTTATTAGGAGCCATCTCTGAAATGTAAGCATAGTGTTTATTATAAGATGTGGATAAAATTGATTCAGTTAGAGTACGTTTTGGTTTTAGTTAACAATGGCGACAGTAATTTTACCCACCTTGGGAGACGGGTGGCTGCTTCAGTTGACATGGCGGTTGTGAAGGAGGCACTGCAGCCGCAGGGGATCATAAGATTCATAAGAACATAGGCAAAAACATAAGAAAACGCGGCTTAGCAGTGAGGTCAGATATTGCTAATCACATAAAAATAAAAAATATGCGATAGAAATTCCCTTTTCAAGCCAAGCCATAGAACTGTGGTTGAACTACAAAGTTTATGTCGGCACATTCTAAAAATATACATAATTGAACAAGAAAAATCTGCAGTAATTTTAGATTTTTTTTTTTTTTTTAATTTTAGAAAAATATATATATATTAAAAGAAAAAGTTGCAATTCATGAGAATAACATAGCAATTTTATGGGGAAAAATAACATTGAGAATGTGAGTGTGGATGGTTGTTTGCCTATATGTGCCCTGTGATTGGTTGGCCACCAGTCCAGGGTGTACCCCGCCTCTCGCCCGAAGACAGCTGGGATAGGCTCCAGCACCCCTGCAACCCTCATGAGGATAAGCGGTAGAAAATGAATGAATGAATATTCTAAATGTGTTTTTTTAACATTATTAGAGCTATTAGAGCTTATGACATTACACAACTCTTTTGCTGGAGACCCGAGTTCAATTCCACCCTCGGCCATCTCTGTGTGGAGTTTGCATGTTCTCCCCGTGCATGCGTGGGTTTTCTTCCGGTACTCCGGTTTCCTCCCACATTCCAAAAACATGCTAGGTTAATTGGCGACTCCAAATTGTCCATAGGTATGAATTTGAGTGTGAATGGTTGTTTGTCTATATGTGCCCTGTGATTGGCTGGCCACCAGTCCAGGGTGGTCACCCAAAAACAGCTGGGATAGGCTCCAGCACACCCCCGTGACCCTCGTGAGGAAAAGCGGTAGAAAATGAATGAATGAATGAAAATAACGTTGAATAAAGTTGAATTATTTGAACAAGTTGTCATTGTTGCAAAGTTATGTTGGAGAAAAAGTACTAATTAAAGTATTATGATATTATTTATGAAAAATGTTTAAATATTTAAAAAAATAACGAAAAAAAAACCATAAAAAATTGGAAAAAAAGACTCACAAACTCACCTAATATGTATGTGGGAGCAGCAGAGTGGATAAGCTGATAAGCTGTAGTGTTTGGGAATGTGACACATGCGAGCGAGGGATTGAGAGGAAAGATATTCCTTTGAGGTGTGGAAAGAAGTCCTGGGTCTCCCTGACTCCTCTCCACCAATCCCGTGTCAGCGCCTGGAAAAGTCACATGTACATCTTACATCTGTACATCTGAACGCTGGGTCGTGACATAAGAGTCTCTAAAAGTGTCCATCGTGTCAGAAACAGTGGGGTCTGAAAACTGGCTAAATATCAGTGGAAACGCTGTTCCCTCTTGGTACATCTTCTTATTCCCTGGCAGAATAAGAAGACGTAGCACATCCATTATGTGTGCTGCTTTTGATCGTGAAATTGGTGTGAAAATAGAAATATTGAATATGGATAATAACAATATCAAGTTGTTAGAACTTGTTAAAAACAGGCATGTCTTTTCCAGACCAGCGGACTTGTTTGTTTAAAGAAGTCGGTGTTACCTCTCTGTCTTTTTTGGCCATTTTTTCTTGCGCTGGGTTTGATTTTTTCTCCCTCATGGTTGCCGTCAGGCTTGGGTAGCTCAGCTGGTATAGGAGTGCCACCTGTACGTAGAAAACAGGAATATTATATTTCAACATTTTCTATACAAAGTACAACAATGAGTCTCGCACACAATAAAAGTAAAATAAAGTAAAATTATTCCAACAATATGCATGCTAGGTAAATGGGTACTCCAAATAGTCCATAGGTATGAATGTGAGTGTGAATGGTTGTTAATGAGTTCTCCTCCTATTTTGTGTGGAAGTGGTAAGTTTTTGGCTTCTTATTTTGTCTTTCCCCACCCTCGGCCATCTCTGTGTGGAGTTTGCATGTTCTCCCCGTGCATGCGTTTGGTTTTCCGGTTTCCTCCCACATTCCAAAAACATGCTAGGTTAATTAGCGACTCCAAATTGTCCATAGGTATGAATGTGAGTGTGAATGGTTGTTTGTCTATATGTGCCCTGTGATTGGCTGGCCACCCGTCCAGGGTGTACCCCGCCTCTCGGCCGAAGAAGACAGCTGGGATAGGCTCCAGCACCCCCTTGAGAAAATGAATGAATGAATGCTCCGCTACACTCTTCCACACTCTGTGTGTATGCTAGCGGCCCAGCCTCCACCCACCAAGACAAAGAGACTGTATGACTGAAAAAAGGGCTCATCCTATTCATGCCGTTGTTCTATGGAACAAACCTGCCAAGGTGCTGAAACCAATGCACAGAGTGAACTCTCATCCTGACTGTTTGGACTGTTTGTTACTTTTTTTTATACAGTAGAGGGAATTTACTTACTGAGGTTGTTGACCTCTTCGTCCAAATTCAGCAGGTGATCATCACCAAAGAGGCTGCCTGTGTCTGGTAGAGCATAAAGCAGGTCAACAGTGTGTTCATGCATCATGTGGCATATTGAGAAAACTAATAATTTATTCATAATAATCTAAAACTCATCAATACTCGACATGACTATGAAACCAGGTATGCTTCAGGTGTTCACTTTACTCGGCCTCTGCCAAGAACTGATGCATTAAAGAGGACTACAATGTATAGAGCAGTAACATACAGTTAACCATAATAAATAAAGCAAGATTCAAAAATAAATTAAGAGAAGCAGTAATGAAATTTTGAGTGTGTAAATTGGAATATTTTTTGTTGTTCTGATTGGTTTCAATAATCTTAAGAGTTGTATTCCATTACATCTCAGAGCATTTTTGTTTAGATTTAGTTCTATTTAATTGTAATGACTGTTTTTATTGTATTATGTTTGAAGTTTGAAATGTAATTTTTTTGGACCCCAGGAAGAATAGTCTTCACCGCAGTGAGGACTAATGGGATCTGGAATAAACAATAAACAACAATGGAATATAGCACCTTTTTCTGCTTGCGTTCATGTTTTAATATTCTACGACGTGTGTGTAGTGTTGGTAGCAACCTACCGACTGTTGTCTCCAGGTATTTGTCGTTCATGTACTCCGACAAATCCTCTGAAATGAGAATCAAGACAAAAGATTCGGAGATGGGGTGGGTCCACGCAGCTGTCAAATGATGATTAATCACACTTTTTGAAGAAAATAGAAGAAAAATATAAAAATAATGGAGGTTCTAATTGGACCTTCAAACTGCATGTATATATTTCCATGAATTATATGCTAGGACTACGGTAAAAAGCCATAGCATTTCAGTATGTGGAATCAAACTATGGAATGGATTGAGTAAGGAACTCAAACAATGCACAACGATGAGCCAATTGAAGAAACAATACAAGCAGTTGATGTTTGCTAAATACAAGGATGAAGAGTCTTGAACCAGTCATGATGTGCTATATATATCACTATATTGACACTTACTATGGTACCCATTATGTCATTGGATGCTCATATCACCCCGTACTTTGGTACGTGACAAAAAAAAAAGAATAAAATTAAGTTAAAAAAATTATTAAATAAAATTAAAATAAATTAAAATTATATTGGGAAAGCAGGAAGTGAACAAAAATAAATTAAAAGTAAAAATAATAAAATTAAGTAAAAATATATTAATTAAATAAAATTAAAATAAATTAAAATTATATTAGGAAAGCAGGAAGTGAACAAATGTAACAGTTACTGATTGTAAAAGTACCAGATGGAGGGGTAGAATTTAATAAGCTTTGCTTCTTCCTACTCCTTTTGGACATGTGGAACTGTGAACTGATTATGGGATGGCACTCAATTGTAATCTGATGCATGTTCAAATGAAATTAAACCATTACCATTACCACTTTAGCCTTAAGAGAAATGAGGGCTTGATATCAAATGATTCATTTTGTCTCAGAGACACAAAAACGGGTCTTGATGAAGAGGTACGTACTTGCCCCCCCCGAGTCAGCTGGGATAGTCTCCAGCTGACTCAGGACCCTCATGAGGATAAGCCGTAAGTAATACAGTCGGATGAATATTTTTATAAAATTGAACCGTGGTTAGATTAGACATTTGACAGTGAATATGTACACAAATAATGTACGCAAAGTAGAAACCTGGTAAATATCCGTAGTCGTCACCGAAAAAGGGATCCCGATCCGTTTCCTGCATCCTGGAACCTATCGAGAGAACATGCAGCTTTAATAGTGTAAAACTAGAAGAGGATTTACTCCAATACTGTACTTTACTCCATTATAACAGTGCCGTTTGCTTCGTAAGTGCTATGATTTTCCAGAGAAGCCTAACATTTGCAATGTTTTTCAAGTGGGACATTACTAAAAAAGGCATACAAACTACTTTGTGGTCACAGTTGGAAGAAGAGCTTTTCGGTTCCAGCATGACTTGGATAACTTTGGTGTTGAAGAACGTGAGACCTAGACCTCAACTCCACTAACAAAAGCACAAAATTACATCTTTTTTTTTTTTTTCTTTTAAGTTTAGCAAGTTTAATGGCTCGGTTGTATCCATATATTGTAGTTTTACATCGTGTATTTAAGCAAATTTCCTTTTTGGCAGCGTCATAATCATTTTTCTTGTCATATACAGAATGAAAAAGGACCAGTGTGACTTACATTAGATATAGCTAAAGATCCAATCATATTAGCTGAATAAATATTTTTAAAGAAGGGTTATAGGTGTGCTGGAACAGTACTACAGTACAATCCACTTGCACTACTTAGATAGATAAGAACCACCACACGCCCCCGATCCCAAGCAGCATCAAAACAAAACTTACCGGGCAGGCTCGGTTCTCCAAACGTACTGTACCGCAATTGCTATTTTTATCTAATGTCTTCCACAAAAAAAAAAAAACAAATTCTCAACTAAGCGTGTCCTGCCTCATGTCCTTGTACGACCTGCTTCTACTCCATGAGGCCGGGGGACAACAATAACACTTTTACTTTCTGTTTTGGTTTAGAAATGAAAGCAGCTCTGCTTTATTTCTGGACAAAAAAAAAAAAAAGAAAGGGAGCAACCATTTCAAAGAAATATCTTTTCAAAAAGAACACAGAATAAAATGAGTGAACCTTGGGACTAGTCTGTGTACAGCTTGGGGAGCCATTAACAGTCATTGCTATAAACATCTGGCAACACATTCGAGTACAACACACTGTGATCATGTCCAAATTCCGAATTCCCCAAGAGGTATCAATGGGGTATGGGATTTTAGCAGGATTGACAGCTTGTTCCTGATAACCTACTTTATGTCATTTTTTCTCTTTTGTCTTGTTTACGTTAGGAAAAGAAAGCAAGGGAGGAGTTTTGGGAGAGACTCCAAATAAATTAACTTGATCTGATGTGTTGGCAGAAACTTCATTTTAAGGTGTGGCGCCTTGGGGGGGGGGGGGGGGGGGGGGGGGGATTTGAGGTGGAAAGTACCTACCGATGCATTTTTAGTCATCCCAACATTTGTGTGACCACCGGTTGAATAAACAGTTTTTTTTTTTCCAACAGAAATTTGCACTGCATGCATGATTAAAATGCAAAAACATTATTCATGTGAATAACTTCCCTGGTGTAAAGCTCCTCAAAGTTCACTCAAGCATTTAATTTTGCTTATTTTGGGTATTCTCCCCAACAAAGCGCTTACCTCTTCACGGGGTCACGGGTGCGATGAAGCCGATCCCAGGTGACTTTGGATGAGAGGTGGGCGTGCAACCTGGTCTTCGGTCAATGGCAGCATACAAAAAGACAGCCGACCATCCACATCTCCAAACCTTACATGCATGCAAACTCCACAAAAGCTGTAGCGATTAATCAGATTAATTGACAGGGACGAGACACTAGCTGTTACTTTTAAAAAAAGAAAAGTACAATGAAAAAAAAAAATATCTGCTAATTTAATTTCTACTACAATCAACTCTACTGCACTCTGTGTGTATTTCCGCGGCCCCGCCTCCGCCCATTACGCTGTTCTATGGAACAAATGTGGCAAAGTGCTGAAACCGATGCACAGAGTGAACCCTCTTCCTGCCTGTTATGAGGAAAACAAACACGCATGCACATGGCTACGCATGAAGGCAGGCTAAATAAGTGATTCATTTTTAGTATTTATTGTGTGAATAATTCATGAACAAGAAACCTTGTCACGTTGTAATCTCGCAAGATCTTGTGACCCCCCCCCCCCCCAAAAAAACCTATTTTGATATTCAATTAATCTACACCTTTCCAAAAGGATGCATGTTAAGATGTTGCAAAGCATTATCTGTTTGGGTTTGGTTCATTTTGACTTGATTCCGTCTAGGCCAGGGGTGGGCAAACTACGGCGTGGGGGCCACATGCGACCCACCAAGCGTTTGAATCCGGGCCTGCTAGTTGCTATCTAAGTATTTCAACTTTTAACATACAAAACTGGCAACCTGACTTGCAAATTGGATGTCATATTTAGTAAAAAAAAAAAAAAAAAACAACAAAAAATGTAAAATTAAATTACATATTTTGATGGGGTCTGGTGTTTAAAGTGCTCCTTTAAACAGCTGATAGTATAACACTTTTATAGATTAAATTTGACAAATAAATCAAGGAAAATTATAAGCATAAAATAGTGTGTGTGTGTGTGTGTGTTAAATATATGTTCTGGCCCCCAGGACAATTTTATTAACTCAATGCGGCCTGCGATTCAAAATATTTGCCCACCCCTGGTCTCGGGCTGAAAGGATAACTCAGTTAATCCATACAACTTTTTGATTAATCCACTAAGAAAATAATCGTACAGATGTATACTCCATACAGAGAGGTCCAAGGTTTATTATATTATTATTATAACATGTTGGGGCGGAGTAATTTAACCTAATGTTTATATGTGTTATAATCAGTCAATTATCATTTTGATGCACTGGGTGTGCTATTCTATCATCGTGGTAAAAATGCTTCCCATCCATTGGCTTATTTGACAATGGTAACACTGGTAATAGTGATTGAAAAGAAGGAACTAAGACAACATATAGTCATATTTACACCTGATGTTCAGGGTTGAAAGCAATATTACTGCTCGAGCATATTATATATGTCTTGAAAAACCATCACACATGTTGCATTCTACTCATTGTTCATGTTTTCCTGTATTCCAAAGTGCTGCCACTACATTCAAATGAATTGTAACATAGTCATTAATACGGAAAGTCATATTTTAGAATGTCTTTCCAATGTGCGTAGCTAGTTTTTTTTTTGAAATTCTGTGATGTCTTAGCTTTGGTCCAACAGGGTTGCATAACCGCGGCTTCAACCAGTGTTCTCCTCGTCTGTGGTATGTTTGGAACAGTAGTCCTTGACACCTGGTAGAGGGACATAAGATGATTAGATTTAGTGTTGCGTCGTTCAATTACGTTTTTATTATTGTAATTGTATTTTTTAAATTAATTTTAATACTAGCCATTGGATGAAGTACTGGAAATTTCAGACACTCACGTTGACATTTTATATAAGTTATAAGTTACAGTTACTATGGTACCCGTTATGTCATTGTATGGCATTATTAAAAAAAAACAAAAAAAACCCTTAAACTGTATTATGGAAAGCAGGAAGTGAACAAATGTAACAGTTACTGATTGTAAAAGTACCAGATGGAGGGGTAGGATTTAATAAGCTCTGCTTCTTCCTACTCCTTTTGGACAAGTGGAACTGTGAACTGATTATGGAATGTACTCAATTGTAATCTGATGCATGTTCAAATGAAATTAAACCATTACCATTAATAATTACATAAAAATATTCCACATTAATTATCATTTATTTATTTAAATTAAATAAAATTAAAATAAATCAAAATTATATTAAGAAAGCAGGAAGTGAAGCAGTTAAATACAAGGATGAAGAGTCTTGAACTATATATCACTATATTGACACTTACTATGGTACCAATTATGTCATTGGATGCTCATATCACCTCGTACTTCGGTATGTGACAAAAAATAAATAAATAAAATTAAGTAAAAAGAAATTTATTTAAAAAAATTAAAATAAATTTAAATTATATTAGGAAAGCAGGATGTGAACAAAAAAATAAAAAATAACATTAATAAAATTAAGTAAAAAATATTAATTAAATAAAATTAAAATATCATTTATTTATTTAAATTAAATTAAATTAAAATAAATCAAAATTATATTAGGAAAGCAGGAAGTGAACAAATGTAACAGTTACTGATTGTAAAAGTACCAGATGGAGGGGTAGGATTTAATAAGCTTTGCTTCTTTCTACTCCTTTTGGACATGTGGAACTGTGAACTGATTATGGGATGCATTCAATTGTAATCTGATGCATGTTCAAATGAAATTAAACCATTACCATATAAAATACTAATCTTTGCTGCAAATGTGGCCCTCAGGGTAACGGAGTTGAACATCCCTGTCATATAGTAGCACGCAATTACTTTTATTATCTGTTATTGTAGGTATGACCAGTGATTTCTGATGCGACCATGTTTCTTCTGCTTCCCTTATCTGTTGTTACTTCTTCTTTCACGGTCTGGTTGAAATTGCACCGTAAAAAAAACGAGACACCGGCATTGGTACGGTATATGCAACAGTAAAGCAGCGTAATGTCACCTTGCACAATCCTCTGGTAGACTTCCGCAGCAGGGGAGTCGGGGATTTGGTTTAGGAATGACCTGCCCTCATCACAGCTTCTTGCTATTCTTGGGTCGAGCGGCACTTTGCCCAGCAGGGGCAGATTCAGGTCTGAACACATTTTCTCAGCGCCACCGCTGGTGGGAGGAAAGATCTGCGATGTGTTCTAAAAAGGAGATTACAGTTCAATCCTGTGTATAGTCGATGGTAAAGCTTGCATTGCTCTGATTGAGACTGGAAGTACAGTTAAAATATTATATTTCACAAGTGTAAAAATTATTTTTGACAGGTTCCAGTTAAAAGAATAAAATCTGCAGACCTAGCCTGTCGGTGTTTAGTGTGTATACAAATACTATGTTTGTTTGCGGTCTTGTGTGCATCGCTCGGTGACCTTGCATTTGGGACACACAAAGCCGCTCATGTTTTCCACCACTCCGATGATCGGCAGTTTGACCTTCTGACAGAAGCGAATCTCCTTTCGGACGTCTTGCAAGGACACTTCCTAGAGAGGAAGAGAGAGAGACAGAACGTGAAGGATCAATGTCACTTCAAAAATGTGTGCAGGAATCAAGATAGAAGTTTTGCTCGGGTAAGTCTCATTTGACCTGTGGTTTGATGCTTGCCTGTGGTGGAAGAAACAAATGGGGAAGTGATTCCACCCATGATATGAAATAGTAATAGTAATGGTTTAATTTCATTTGAACATGCATCAGATTACAATTGAGTGCCATCCCATAATCAGTTCCCAGTTCCACATGTCCAAAAAGGAGTAGGAAGAAGCAAAGCTTATTAAATCCTACCCCTTCATCTGGTACTTTTACAATCAGTAACTGTTACATTTGTTCACTTCCTGCTTTCCATAATACAGTTTAAGGATTTTTTTTTTTAATAATGTACCTCGTACCGAAGTACGAGGTGATGTGACCATACAATGACATAATGGGTACCATAGTAAGTATCAATATAGTGATATATATAGCACATCATGACTGGTTCAAGACTCTTCATCCTTGTATTTAGCAAGGAGTCTAGTCTGTCTAAAAGGAGTCTAGTCTAAAATATGGTGGTTTCATTTCATTTCATCATTTGTTCGTTTCTTTCGACTTTTTGATTCGCACACTGATTTTGTATCAAGTAAAAATACACAGAAATGAAATAACTGCTGTTTATTTGTTGTGTATCGACAAGTACACGACTTGTTTACTTATACTGGCACAACTAACTGGATGCAACATGTACAGGTGTTAAAGATAAAAATGCCATTTCATTATGACGCATGGTAAGTGCTCATTGAGGGTTTATGGTGAAATACCGCCCCCTGCTGGTACGTCCTTTTTCCATGTCAGTTGCATTACACGGCAAATAATGTTGTTTATTTGTATTCATTTAGAATTCTGACTGTATTATGCTGGGATAATTCATTTGTGTGTGTGTACCTGCGGGGTGGTGATGATGACAGCCCCATCAACATGGGTGGAGCTTAGATACTGGACGATTGACAGGTGCTCGTCAGATGTGCCAGGGGGCGTGTCAACTATGAGGTAATCCAAGTCCCCCCAATCCACATCCCTCAGAAACTGCTTGATCATTCCTGAGAGGACAAATACGATCCAAAGGAAGTTGCCATGCCTGACTTTTCCCTTTTTTTTTTTACCAAGGTCCATTGCTTATTCCCAATCTATTCCAATTCTGAGTGAATCCAAAATACAAATCTGTGCATATTAAGACTGTGTGATATACCATTTTTCTTGGGGCCTCTCCAGATCACAGCATCATCAGGACTACCCAGCAGGAAGCCAATTGACATGACAGCCAGGTTGTCATCCACATACTGAAAAATCAGCACATTACATTTGATTTGTTTCAAACTAGACACAGATATTCTATTAAAATCCAAAATAAGAGACGTCAGACACCATCAGAGAGGTAATAATTCACATCTTTTGTATTTATTTTACTGGGCAATGTGTGAAAACCTAGTAAAATAATCGACTATGGGTATTTTATTGATGAAACATAGCCTATTTTAAACTGACTCACCACAGGGGACCAGCCTGAGTTGCTCTGATGTACCTGTTGAACAGGGAAATAGATTACTCGCATGCTTTATCAACAGAAATAATAGAATGATTGAAATTACAATCACTACTGAAACACACAATGGTGTCAAAGCAACAAAATATATCTGTGTTCATATTTCCTTACTTGCTCTCCCTCCAGCCCCATCATTCTCGGAATGGACGGGCCACAAATGTCTATATCCAACAGTGCAACCTAAAATTGAATGAGATAAAAAAAAAAAGGTGGGAATATCAGCAAAATGTTTGAATGATCACTTTAATTACTATAACATGTTCGTAAAAGAAAACCAAAAATATGACCTCATTGGTGATGTCGCTTGCCAAAGCGTGAGCCAGGTGAGCACTGAATGTACTCTTCCCCACGCCTCCCTTTCCGGATAGGACAAGGATCTTGTGTTTGACCGTAGACAGCTTTTCTCCGATTTCCTTAATGGCTGCAGACACCACAGGATGTATGAAGACAAGACAGGATGCTTGCGTGTTTATAGAACATTATTGAAGTACTGTACCCGGGTCTGGGGCCTTGGTGGCTCCAGAAGCACATAGTTTTTGGTTGGGGCAGCCTTGGCATGATGAAGACTTTCCTGCTTGTTCGCTCCTTGTACCTGGACAGTCTGAAATGATAAGACAAGGTGAACCTTCAGTCTTAATAGTGTAGCGGGAAAAGTGTAGGGTTAGTAAAGTTGCTCTTTTTGGACAAAAAAAAAACTTGAGAGGACGCGTGGGCTCCATTTATTAACAAGACAAAACTGGCAACAAAAAAAACAACACAAACCTCCCTACTTCAGTCGCACTTCCATGACGTCATCAATTCATTTACACCAAATTAAACTGTTACAATATAAATTATTTAATTTCTTAAACAATACATAATTCCAGACAAGAAGGCAATTAATTTGCTAAATTAAATATTAAATGAAATATTATTGTTACATGGTCACACGGTGGTTCTTATCAAACAACACTAGCTTGAGTTCGAATGCTGCGTCACTTTGGTTCAACTACTTTTCTGTGTTGTATCATTCCATTAAACATAGCCTCACCTACAAAATTAATATAAAATGAACAGCTGCCCAAATATAGTTAATTAAAAATTTAAGTTCAAATGTTAAAATTGACAGGAAATGATGGGGTAAACTGTGACGCAGTTGACAAAGCAGACTAGCCATGAGACAGAACTACGCCATAAATTATTTCGAAACACCAAGTACCACACAATCATTTAAAATTTGTTTTTTTAACAAATAATTCAGTGTTAATTTAAAAGTTTAAAAACTCACGCTCATTCGCATTCTCTGGTACGTCGTCCATTTTGTGTCCGACTATTAAAGTCGTCCCCTTTTCTCTTCGAAGGTTCCGGGTGTCGTTTATCCACGTGACGTTTGCCTTAAGAATGGTACATAACAACAGTCATATAATTCACTTTAACTGGAATTAGTAATTATTTTTAATGCAGGTATATATTTTTGTTGTTGTACTGTCTCTAATATATCAGTAAAATTTAGTAAACATGGAGTGTCACGACAACAGTCGCTGAACAATAATTACCAACGAGAACGCTGTTCTCCTTTTTGTCCAGCAGGGAGTGCTGTTTATACAGTTATGTCGTAAGAAAAGTTATGTCGTTCACTACAATACATATTTTGATTTTTAATTAACACATTTTTTAACTGATGCATCTCAAACACAGCAGGTTCTTACATGTGCATTACATGTGAAAATGCTGACATGTAATACTCATTATTATTGTGTCAGCAATGTGATATTATTAGTAAACAGGTGATGTAATACAAAGTATGTGTAATTTTATCCTGTGTTTTGAGATATTTTGCTTGTGTTGGCAATTAAGCACACAAACAAGAAATTATACTTGCATACATACAATCTAGTCTTTTCATCCTTGCCAGGTTTACGCTCTGGAAATTTGAACACAACCCAATTTGCTCATCCGCAGAACCAGTTAGTCAATTACTCAGCAGCACATACTGTACGCTAGCCAATTTGTTATTGTCTGCTACCAAATTGGGAATTGCACTATTGCCAGTGGACGCATCCTGCTGGGCCTGTTTTTTCACTAGCTTGGCTTTATTATTTATTTATTTATTTATTTTTTTAAACTGAACTTGACTTTTCTTTGGTGCTCCAGGCTCCTGTTGCATTTGAATACAACAGCAGCATGAAAGCGGTAAAAAATGGACATAAGCGTGTAAAGATGTATACACAGCGGTGCAGGTAAAGCCAGAGGTGTCATTAGGCGTGTAAGTCATCCCTTCAGGCTACATAGGAATCCAAACAGCAGTTTTGGGGGGGGTTATATTTAGCAAAAGAGAGAATCTTCTTAATAAAGATAATACTGTACTGCTGTGATACATAACTATAACTATGCATTAATGCAGTGGAATCGAATGCACTCTTTCGTGACGTTGCATGAAATGTGACAAACGTACATTAGTGAGGTACGGAATGAAGTCAAATCCCTCGCTGAAGGGCTCCCTTTCGGGTATATTTTACTCGTGCTGTGTTGACACTACAATGCACACACCCTATGGTAGTGTGTATGCTTCAGTACTCAGTTACAATTACATTTTAGACCGTATATTCATGTTGTGCATTAGTACAATATGAAGTACAATATATCCAATTTTTATCTAGAATTATTTTTAAGTTTCTACTTAATCATAAATAAAATATAATATGTAAAATATAATATAATATGTAGTACCTACATATCATTTTTGTAAATGAAATATATTAAAAATATTATATTCCAAAGTAATATATATATATATTTTGCATGCGTGGGATTTCTCCGGGTACTCCGGTTTCCTCCCACATTCCAAAAACATGCTAGGTTAATTAGCGACTCCAAATTGTCCATAGGTATGAATGTGAGTGTGAATGGTTGTTTGTCTATATGTGCCCTGTGATTGGCTGGCGACCAGTCCAGGGTGTACCCCGCTGGGATAGGCTCCAGCATACCCATGACCCTCGTGAGGATAAGCGGTAGAAAATGAATGAATGAATGAATGTGCACTTGGGGGGAGGGGGGGCGTACAACAATGAATCTGGCACACAATAAAACTAAAATAAAGTAAAATTATTGCAACAACATGCATGCTAGGTTAATTGACGACTCCAAATTGTCCATAGGTATGAATGCGAGTGTGAATGGTTGTTTGTCTATATGTGCCCTGTGATTGGTTGGCGACCAGTCCAGGGTATACCCCGCTGGGATAGGCTCCAGCATACCCATGACCCTCGTGAGGATAAGCGGTAGAAAATGAATGAATGAATGAATGTGCACTTGGGGGGACGGGGTGGGGGCGTACAACGATGAATCTGGCACACAATAAAACTAAAATAAAGTAAAATTATTCCAACAACATGCATGCTAGGTTAATTGACGACTCCAAATTGTCCATAGGTATGAATGCGAGTGTGAATGGTTGTTTGTCTATATGTGCCCTGTGATTGGCTGGCGACCAGTCCGGGGTGTACCCCGCCTCTCGCCTGAAGACAGCTGGGATAGGCTCCAGCATACCCATGACCCTCGTGAGGATAAGCGGTAGAAAATGAATGAATGAATGTGAACCTGGGGGGAGGGGGGCCTACAACAATGAATCTGGCACACAATAAAACTAAAATAAAGTAAAATTATTCCAACAACATGCATGCTAGGTTTGACTTACATACTCTGCTATCATGGCGTTAAATACCGAGTCAATGAAGACACATTCTGTCCATTCAGCAAGAGGACCGCAGTGGCACATCCTATTGGACTCAGGACAGACTTTGGTCACAGGGTTACTCAGCAAAAAAGTTAAGCCTTGGCTTCATGAGCACATCCAGGCCTTAGCACTCTGTAAGCATTAGCAGGGAAACTTTGCGGGTCTATTTTCTTTATGCCTGGCTGGAGATGACACTCAACCGAGGTAAAAAAAAAAAAAAGAAAAGTATTTTTTGGTGCAGGAAAAGGAAGAAAGGACATTTCCTGGTAAACACGCAAGAGGGAAGTATGTTTGACCCACGGTTGGCATTCAATTCAGGGTGTACCCCGCCTCTTATCCAAAAAAATTCATGGATATCGATGTTGAAAATTAAGTACACACGTCACAGTTCAAGCTAGGTACTGAGTACCTACTCCGGAAATCCAGGACTTAAGGGTAGAATCCCAGGGAACTCTTGTTTGGGGATGGCCACCCATTCCTTGGGTCGCCAATGGGGTTCCGTCGTCACTGTTTCCGCTCCTTGGGCTTGGCATTGCGCAACCAAAATCATGAACCAGTTGTTTGTTATAAAACTCCTAAAATCAAACAGAAATACAATGGAACCTTGGTTAGCATACATCTCGGTGAGTGTGTTTTTTTTGGTTAACATAGAAAATCTTGCCTCGGTTTGCGCAAATTTTGCGGTTAGCATACAATATGGTGTCCTGCTGTATTATTAATACACTGCAAGAGTCCAACTGTGTTCTTCATGTAATTTAAAGACACAATGTGTCAGCAAGATCAACACGGACACCCCCTTCTTGTTTTGCCATGAGTTAGTTCTTGAATTCACGGTAAAACACACAGGTGGTTTATGTTTTTACTACTATCTTCTACCCACTACATTGTGTCTCTGGCAACAATCACGTCTTCAGTGAAAGTAAAAATTACCTTAAATGTTAATTTATTATTTATATGCATTTTTAATTGTGAAAACTATAACTATAACTACATGGGCTTGGCATTGCACAGCCAAAATCATTAACCTGTCATTTGTTATAAAACTCCTAAAATCAAACAGAAATACAATGGAACCTTGGTTAGCATACATCCCTGTGAGAGTTTTTTTTTTGGTTAACATGGAAAATCTTGCCTCGGTTTGCGTACATTTTGCGGTTAAATGATAAATAAATGAACATTTAAGAAATGTGATTGTTCTTAAAGACACAATGCGGCAGCGAGATCAACACAGACACCACCTTCTTGTTTTGCCATGAGTTAGTTATTGCCAAAGTTAATTCACGGTAAAACACAAAGGTGGTTTATGTTTTTGCTATCTTTTAACCACTACATTGTGTTTCTCCGGCAATAATCACGCCTTCAATGAAGGTAAAAATTACCTTAAATGTTAATTTATTATTTATATGCATTTTTAATTGTGAAAACTATAACTATAACTACATGGGCTTGGCATTGCACAGCCAAAATCATTAACCTGTCATTTGTTATAAAACTCCTAAAATCAAACAGAAATACAATGGAACCTTGGTTAGCATACATCCCTGTGAGTGTTTTTTTTTGGTTAACATGGAAAATCTTGCCTCGGTTTGCGAACATTTTGCGGTTAAATGATAAATAAATGAACATTTAAGAAATGTGATTGTTCTTAAAGACACAATGCGGCAGCGAGATCAACACGGACACCACCTTCTTGTTTTGCCATGTGTTAGTTCTTGAATTCACGGTAAAACACAAAGGTGGTTTATGTTTTTGCTACTATCTTTTAACTACTACATTGTGTTTGTCCGGCAACAATCACGTCTTCAATGAAGGTAAAAATTACCTTAAATGTTAATTTATTATTTATATGCATTTTTAATTGTGAAAACTATAACTATAACTACATGGGCTTGGCATTGCACAGCCAAAATCATTAACCTGTCATTTGTTATAAAACTCCTAAAATCCAACAGAAATACAATGGAACCTTGGTTAGCATACATCCCTGTGAGAGTTTTTTTTTGGTTAACATGGAAAATCTTGCCTCGGTTTGCGTACATTTTGCGGTTAAATGATAAATAAATGAACATTTAAGAAATGTTCTTAAAGACACAATGCGGCAGCGAGATCAACACGGACACCACCTTCTTGTTTTGCCATGAGTTAGTTATTGCCAAAGTTAATTCACGGTAAAACACAAAGGTGGTTTATGTTTTTGCTATCTTTTAACCACTACATTGTGTTTCTCCGGCAACAATCACGTCTTCAATGAAGGTAAAAGTAACCTTAAATATTCATTCATTATTTTTATGCATTTTGAATTGTTAATATAATATACAATTATATTAAAATTATATATGATTAAATAAATACATATAAATATAATAAAAATAAATAAATAAAAATAAAAAATAAATAAATACATATATTATAAATAAATATAAATAAAAAATATATATAATTATAAATTATAACTACTTTGAGACATACTTGCTATGTCCATCCTTCTCCATCCACCATTCAAAGTCCTCCATCCATTCCTCCTGCTCTCACTATTTCACTCACATGAAATTCCCAGCTGCCCCAGCCATGCGGGGTCGCAGCCTTTGAGATAATTTTAACTATTTTTAACTGCACCTTGTTCCCGGAGCGCAAGCTTTTAAAGGCTGCAAACTGAAGACCATCAAAATGTCCCCATATTGATGTCCACTGAGCGTGAGAATCTCTGCCGGGTTCCTTGAAAACAACATCCAGGTGAATGCGACGTCTCTTCAGTGCATTTGAATACCGGACACCATGTGCACCAACACGCGTGTTACCCATGTGGAAAAATACATGGAGATGCTTCTGAGAGTTATTTACGGTCAAGCAGCTGCTAAAGGAATCCTGGACATCAACGTTGTCTTCATGTCTCCTTCAAAGAGCTTCTACTTCGTGTGTTGCAGGACTGTATTTTTACTTTAGCATCATGTCACAATTCCTGGTGCTGCTGTAGTCACACAGAATGATCCCGACATTCCTTAAAAATGTCCTAAAGAATCAAACAAGAGTTGGACTGGATTCTTTATCTTACCTTGCTTGTCAATCAATGTAGCTGATTGATGGATATTTGTCAAAAACAGGGGCGTCACTAGGTTCTGAAGACAGGATAGGTTCTGGAGATACACAGGATATGAATGAATGTAGTAGACATTTTAAAAAAATTCCAAAAAACAAATAAGGAACAAAAACCGGGATATAATTTTCCCACTTTAGGACAGATTTAGTAGAAATACTCAATTGTTTTAGGCCACCATTAAATGTACACAAGTACAACCAATCTACACTGCAAAATGGCTGCTCAAGCTCTGCAACCATTCTGTCCAATGGACAGTAATCAATTATATAATAATCATTATTATATTATTAATTAGCCTATTATTATATATGAAATTTGTCAGAGATTTTTTTGTAAAAAAAAAAAAAAAAAAAAATCAAATTATTAATGTTGGAAAAAAAGGACTCAGCTGCACGGCGGTCGAGTGGTTAGCGCGCAGACCTCACAGCTAGGAGACCTGAGTTCAATCCCACATCTCTGTGTGGAGTTTGCATGTTCTCCCCGTGCATGCGTGGGTTTTCTCCGGGTACTCCGGTTTCCTCCCACATTCCAAAAAAAAAACATGCTAGGTTAATTAGCGACTCCAAATTGTCCATAGGTATGAATGTGAGTGTGAATGGTTGTTTGTCTATATGTGCCCTGTGATTGGCTGGCCACCAGTCTAGGGTGTACCCCGCCTCTCGCCCCAAAGAAGACAGCTGGGATAGGCTCCAGCGCCCCCTGCGACCCCTTCGTGAGGAAAAGCGGTAGAAAATAAATGAATGAATATTATTAATTAGTCTATTATTATTACTATCATTATTATTATATATCTTCTGATTATTACTACTACTACTAGGCTAGCATTAGCCTGCTTATTGGCTTGCTTATTAGCCTGCTTTTGCCTGCTTTATATGAAATTTGTCAGATATTTTTTTTGTAAAAAAAATAGAAAATAAAAATAAAAATCAATAAAAAAAATTTAAAAATCAATAAATTTTTTAAATCAATAAAAAAAAATCAAAAAAATATATCAAATTATTTAGGGGGACTTAAGAAGCCCCCCTAAAATAGGCGTAATGACGCCACTGGTCAGAACCCCAAGATTTATTATTTTAAGATGTGTAGTGAAGCCTGTTTTTTCGCCGCAATGGACCGCTGATGCAGAGTCCTTGCTTGTAATGCAACACATGTGAGCGCCTCCTACTGTTTAGGGTTGCGAGCACGATGCCACTTTAAGGTGGTAATAAAGATGGCATCCTGACACGACCTCTGACATGGCGTCGCCGTGAACAGCCTGCATGGACTGTATGTGTAAATTCTTATGTGTTGGCTGACGGTGTGTGTGTGTGTGTGTGTGTGTGTGTGTGTGTGTGTGTGTGTGCGCTGTGGCAGTTGGATATGACGATAAAAATGCTCTTGGTTGTTAGGAAGGGAAGCATTTGTCTCCGTCTACTCTGTTTGTGTCAAGGAAGGAAGATTAGCCAGGCTTGCAGACTATTTGTGGTCACACTGCGGCAGTTACAAGTTCACACGTCCATACTGTACACACACACACACACACACACACACACACACACACGGGTCTGAAGTCAAGGCTTGTTTAAACAACAAAGCGGTCCCCATCAACCCGAAGCGCCCGAGGCCACAAAACCCCTCAGCACCGCTCTCACTAACAGGTTCAACCTCTCTACCGCATATCAGGTGTCACGCTATATACGTCAGTATTGATGCATATCATTTTACTCCTATTGTTGCACATATTCACATGAAAACAACAAGGTGCACACGTCCACACCCACACCCACTCATTTTGAGGTGCTTTGGTTCCTTTTTTAGACTTTTCACTTTACACATGTAAAAATATCCTAGAAATGTGCTGGAGTCTATTCACCTACCGAGGATCGAACCAGCAACCACAACAAGTACAAAATAAGCAGAATGTGACATGTCATATTAAATAAGGGGAAATATTGAAATTGTCTATTCATTTTTTATGTCACCGATAATATTTAATTATGGAATTATTTTAGGAAAAGGGCTGCACGGTGGATGAGTGGTTAGCGCACAGGTCTCACAGCTCGGAGACCCGAGTTTGATTCCACCCTCGGGCATCTCTGTGTGGAGTTTTGCATGGGTTTACTCCGGTTTCCTCCCACATTCCAAAAACATGCTAGGTTAATTAGCGACTCCAAAATTGTCCATAGGTATGAATGTGAGTGTGAATGGTTGTTTGTCTATATGTGCCCTGTGATTGGCTGGCCACCAGTCCAGGGTGTACCCCGCCTCTCGTCCGAAGAAGACAGCTGGGATAGGCTCCAGCAACCCCTTCGAACCTCGTGAGGATAAGCGGTAGAAAATGAATGAATGAATGTAACTTAAACCAGGCTGCACGGTGGACGAGGACGTTAGCGCGCAGGCCTCACAGCTAGGAGACCCAAGTTCAATTCCACCCTCGGCCATCTCTGGGTTTTCTCCGGGTACTCCGATTTCCTCCCACATTCCAAAAACATGCTAGGTTAATTAGCGACTCCAAAATTGTCCATAGGTATGAATGTGAGTGTGAATGGTTGTTTGTCTATATGTGCCCTGTGATTGGCTGGCCACCAGTTCCAGAGTGTACCCCGCCTCTCGCCCGAAGAAGACAGCTGGGATAAAGGGAGGGGGGGACAAAACAGGAATATTCTATTTCAACATTTTCTACACAAAGTACAACAGTGAGTCTTGCACACAATAAAACTAAAATAAAGTAAAATTAGTCAAACAATTACTATTATCTTATCTATTAATAATGGGCTTTTTCAACAAGAAATATATCAAATTTCTCAGCATATCTCCATGTGTTGCTTTAGTAAATATCAAAGTGGCCTTGAGTCCAGTATAAGAATAAATATATGAATATACAAATGATATTTTCCATGTGTATTTAATATAATGAACAAGTAATTTAGCTACGCTTTATTGAAAAACAGAATGGGACACCCGGGCCATTACTTTCACAGGAAATGAAAACGCAAGAAAATATGAAACAGGTCGTCACAGTTGGCTTTCCGTGGGAATTCCTATGCTTTCACATGGAAAAGAGCATTTGCGAGGTCAGATGTTGTCGTGTTTGATGAGGTTTGAGATCAAGGTTCTTAATTTATATCCAATACATTTTGGAGTCTTTTGGAACGAATATACATCCTAATGAATGTTTCAAGCAAGAGTAATTAGTGCCTTCTGTTGCCGCGGCGTTCCTTTCATGTACAGCGGGAGGGGGGGGGGTCGCCCGCACGGCCATTAAACTTCATCTCCAGCAGTTGGAACATCTGGAAACGTGCCACACGAGCACACTATGAAGCAAACACATCTACGGGGCAGACAGGAAGCAACCCCCCCCCCCACCTCCTCTGTTCCTGTTTCTCAGCGCGCGCACGTGTGTGTTTGTGTGCACGTGAGCGACTACTTTGGGCATGGCCGGAAACACAATGCACAAAGAAACTAGTTAGAGGAGAACCGATGCAATATTAGTCAAAAATGACAAAAATATTGATAGTTATGATAAAGACGAGGTCAACTCGACAGAAAATGTGACATTGTGGAACAATGCTGGCAGTCAAACTGTTTCCTAGAACGCTTCCTCTCTCGTTTCCTTCCCTCTGTCCCATGTTGAGGGGACCTACACAGATAAATCTAAAAATACTGCCTGCATTCACAACCCGAAAGCGCACCTAAAATAGAATAAAAATGTTAAAAAAAAAAAAAAAAAGACTCGGCTGCACGGCGGTCGAGTGGTTAGCATGCAGACCTCACAGCTAGGAGACCTGAGTTCAATTCCACCCTGTGTGGAGTTTGCATGTTCTCCCCGTGCATGTGTGGGTTTTCTCCGGGTACTCCGTTTCTTTTAAACATTATTAGAGCTCTCTAGACATGAGGTAGCACCCCTATAGTCACTTATACACTCCTATAATTCATTATTTATGACATTACACAACTCTTTTGCTGGAGACCCGAGTTCAATCCCACCCTCATCCACGTGCATGCGTGGGTTTTCTCCGGGTACTCCGGTTTCCTCCCACATTCCAAAAACATGCTAGGTTAATTAGCGACTCCAAATTGTCCATAGGTATGAATGTGAGTGTGAATGGTTGTTTGTCTATATGTGCCCTGTGATTGGCTGGCCACCAGTCCAGGGTGTACCCCGCCTCTCGCCCGAAAAAGACAGCTGGGATAGGCTCCAGCACCCCCGCGACCCTCATGAGGATAAGCGCTAGAAAATGAATGAATGAATGAACCTTCTAAATGTGTGGTTTTTTTAACATTATTAGAGCTCTCTAGACATGAAGTAGCACCCCTATAGTCACTTATACACTACTATAATTCATTATTTATGACATTACACGACTCTTTTGCTGGAGACCTGAGTTCAATTCCACCCTCAGTCATCTCTGTGTGGAGTTTGCATGTTCTCCGGGTACTCCGCTTTCCTCCCACATTCCAAAAACATGCTAGGTTAATTAGCGACTCCAAATTGTCCATAGGTATGAATGTGAGTGTGAATGGTTGTTTGTCTATATGTGCCCTGTGATTGGCTGGCCACCAGTCCAGGGTGTACCCCGACTCTCGCCTGAAGACAGCTGGGATAGGCTCCAGCACCCCCCGTGACCCTTGTGAGGAAAACCCACGCATGCAGGGGGGGGGGCATGCAAACTCCACACAGAGATGGCTGAGCATGGAATTGAACTTGGGTCTCCAGCAAAAGACTTGTGTAATGTCATAAATAATGAATTATAGGAGTGTATAAGTGACTATAGGGGTGCTACTTCGTGTCTAGAGAGCTCTAATAATGTTAAAAAAACACATTTAGAAGGTTCATTCATTCATTCATTTTCTAGCGCTTATCTCTACGAGGGTGGCGGGGGTGCTGGAGCCTATCCCAGCTGTCTTCTTCGGGCGAGAGGCAGGGTACACCCTGGACTGGTGGCCAGCCAATCACAGGACACATATAGACAAACAACCATTCACACTCACATTCATACCTATGGACAATTTGGAGTCCGCTAATTAACCTAGCATGTTTTTTTTGGAAACCGGAGTACCCGGAGAAAACCCACGCATGCACGGGGAGAACATGCAAACTCCACACAGAGATGGCCGAGGGTGGAATCGAACGCGGGTCTCCTAGCTGTGAGGCCTGCACGCTCATTTGACGATTTTGTTCTGTAACCCTCTTTGAATAAATTAAAAATGTCTGTCTTACTGCATCCACCCTCAGCTGCATTGACTGTTGTTTGGGTTTCCCAAGCTGAGGATCGGGACTCTTCACGGGACGATAGAGACAATGAACAAATAGAGAAGCTAAAATATTTTAATGTCTCCATTCAAAACTTGATCAGTCCGTTTAAGATTAAAGAGCATCCGCACATACTACTCATTTCCATGGTGGAATATTTGCATCCACACATTTTCATCCATTTGCCTATGCAAGGCAACAGGAGTAGGAGGAGCTAAAGAAGAAGTGACTTAGTGACCCTCACACAGTCACACAAGTGCTGCCTTAGAAAATCAACACACTGATAACAACACACTGATCAATAATCGTCAATAAAGTACGACTGACACAATCACCATTGAGCAACACTTTTAAAAACAGACCCGACCTGCGGCTGGAAACAGGAAATAACCAGCGTTTCCTGTGGCATCCATCACGACCATGTCAATGTTGTTGTAAAATATCACATTATTTTGCTTCTCATTAGTCACATGGGTTGGTCTTTTTTAAAGTGGGAAACGTGTACATGCACATGTACATACATGTTATTCTGTACATTAAGTACAAAATCTTTCATTCAAATCTTGAATAAAGCAATATTTGCGAATAAAGTTGAAAAAAAAAATCAGTTCAAAACATTTGATTTTGTATATTATTCAATTTATAGGGAAATTGACAACCCATTTGTAACCGCGGTGCTGCTATTCGATATGTTATGTTTTTCCATAGTGAGCCTCAATCGAACCTCGGTTAGCATACACCCCAGTTAATGTGTTTTTTGGTTAACATTGAAAATTTTGCCTTGGTTTGTGTACATTTTCTGGTTAGCATACATTGTTTTGTGGTGTTATCCAACACTGTTGGTAAACGTTCTTGTTAGCAGCTGATTAGCTTGCTAATACAGTACATGGAAAGACAAACCAGAGGGCAGCTCTGTCCCCTGTCTATGATGTCATCAGCTGTTGACACTGTGGTTATTTTTTACTAACACAGTTACGCTGTTATGGTTATAGTTTTTCATTCATTCATTTTCTACCGCTTTTTCCTCACAAGGGTAGCAGGGGGTGCTGGAGCCTATCCCAGCTGTCTTTTGGACGAGAGGCGGGGTACACACTGGACTGGTTGCCAGCCAATCACAGGACACATATAGACAAACAATCATTCACACTCACATTCATACCTATGGACAATTTGGAGTCGCCAATTAACCTAGCATGCATGTTGTTGGAATAATTTTACTTTATTTTAGTTTTATTGTGTGCGAGACTCACTGTTGTACTTTGTGTAGAAAATGTTGAAATAGAATATTCTTGTTTTGTCCCCCCTCCCTTTATCCCAGCTGTCTTCGGGCGAAAGGCGGGGTAACACCCTGGACTGGTGGCCAGCCAATCACAGGGCACATATAGACAAACAACCATTCACACTCACATTTATACCTATGGACAATTTGGAGTAGCTAATTAACCTAGCATGTTTTTGGAATGTGGGAGGAAACCGGAGTACCCGGAGAAAACCCACGCATGCACGGGGAGAACATGCAAACTCCACACAGAGATGGCCGAGGGTGGAATTGAACTCGGGTATCCTAGCTGTGAGGCTTGCGCGCTAACCACTTGACCACCGTGCAACCCAAGGACACTATATTATAGCTGGATTACACTTGGCTAACAGACCAGATACACTCACACTGAGTCTCCATTATACTTAACTTGCATATTTTTGGACCCTGTGACGATACTAAGGCAACAGGAGAACGTGCAAACTCCACTCAGGAAAGCCCAAGCCAGTTCTGCACCCAGACGGAACAATCCAATTTTTGCCACGTGAGGGTTTCAGACTTAGGAATCTTATTCATGCGTGTGTCTGTGTGTCAATTAGTCAAGACAGTGAACACATTGTGTGACGTTGCAATCACTGACTATTCCTCTCTTGTGTGAATGCCTCACAGTCCATGTATGTATGTATGTATGTATGTAGCTACGTTAGCTAGTTCTTGTCTGCGTGCACTGCAACTATACACGTGCAAACATTCCAAATGCAAATTGCGGTCTATGGCAACCTGTTGTTCAGGCATAGAAACACGCATTTGTAAAGAATCCAATCAATTGTCTGCCCAAGGACGGCACTTATATTACTTTTAAATGAAAATGCTGTGTGGGAGAAGATAATGCAGGAAAATATACAAGCTTCATTGGATGAAAAGTCCCCTCTTTGCAGCTATTGTATTTTTTTTTTTTGTAATTTGGCTCATCCACTCACTTAAATCAAAATATGTCCAGTAGGATTCTTTATTTATACATAGAATATTGTTTGTATTTACGTACAACCTTCAATAAATACAGTTTTTAACATTATTAGAGCCCTCCAGGTATGCAATAACACCCCCACAGTTGCCTTTACGCTCATGTTACTTCATATAGTAGACATAACAAGAGAAAATAAGACATTCATTCATTCATTTTTTACCGCGGGGGGTTCTGGAGCCTATCCCAGCTGTCTTCGGGCAAGAGGCGGGGTACACCCTGGACTGGTCTCCAGCCAATCACAGGGCACATATAGACAAACAACCAATTAACCTAGCATGTTTTTGGAATGTGGGAGGAAACCGGAGTACCTGGAGAAAACCCACGCATGCTCGGGGAGAACATGCAAACTCTACACAGAGATGGCAAAGGGTGGAATTGAACCCTGGTCTTCTAGTTGTGAGGTCTGCGTACTAACCACTGGACTGCCGTGCCGCCTGTAAAAAAGCTTGTATGTTAAAATTTGAAATACTTTGAAAGCAACTGGTAGGCTGGATTCAAACGCTTGGTGGGCCGCATGTGGCCCCCGGGCCGCACTTTGCCCACCCCTGATTTAGCCTTTTTTTATGCTGAAAAATGCTTCATTTTGGCAAAAATACGTACAATATTCAAAGCTTGGAGAATAAAGAATTCAGTGGATTCAGTGATATGGAATGAGATCGAGAGCTCGGTGAACTTCTCTGAAACTTGCTTATGTTAATTTAGCCTTTGTAGTCTCCAAGGCATGTTTTTTATGCTACTGTGTAGCTGAATAACACATTTTTGGAATGTGGGAAAACCCACGCATGGACGGGGAGAACACGCAAACTCCACACAGAGATGGCAGAGGGTGGAATTGAACCCTGGTCTTCTAGCTGTGAGGTCTGCATGCTAAACACTCGACCATCGTGCCGCCCGTAAATAAGACATCCAACTTTCAAGTCATGTTTCCAGTTTGTATGTTAAAACTTGAAATACTTAGAAAGCAACTGGCGGGCCGGATTCAAACGCTTGGTGGGCCGCATGTGGCCCCCAGGCCGCATTTTGCCCACCCCTGATTTAGCATTTTTTTATGCTGAAAAAGGTTTCATTTCGGCAGAAATATGTACAATATTCAAAGCTTGGAGAGTAAAGAATTCAGTGGATTCAATGATATGGAATGAGATCGAGAGCTCGGTGAACTTCTCTGAAACTTGCTTATGTTAATTTAGCCTTTGTAGGCTCCAAGGCATGTTTTTTATGCTACTGTGTAGCTGAATAACACATTTTTGGAATGTGGGAAAACCCACGCATGGACGGGGAGAACACGCAAACTCCACACAGAGATGGCAGAGGGTGGAATTGAACCCTGGTCTTCTAGTTGTGAGGTCTGCATGCTAACCACTCGACCATCATGCCGCCCGTAAATAAGACATCCAACTTTCAAGTCATGTTTCCAGTTTGTATGTTAAAACTTGAAATACTTAGAAAGCAACTGGCGGGCCGGATTCAAACCCTTGGTGGGCCGCATGTGGCCCCCGGGCCGCATTTTGCCCACCCCTGATTTAGCATTTTTTATGCTGAAAAAGGTTTCATTTCGGCAGAAATATGTACAATATTCAAAGCTTGGAGAGTAAAGAATTCAGTGGATTCAGTGATATGGATTGAGATCGAGAGCTCGGTGAACTTCTCTGAAACTTGCTTATGTTAATTTAGCCTTTTTAGTCTCCAAGACATGTTTTTTTTATGCTACTGTGTAGCTAAATAACTGTTCATATGTTACGTCAACATACCGGACAGCCATTCAATCTTTTGTTCCGGATTAAATATCTGCTCTTGGTTTTAAGTTTTCTGTATTCCACTTGGACATTTTCCCTAATCAGGTTATCATGCTTATTACATGCGTCTCACGTGTAATTGATGTACTGCTGGCTGAGTCGCATTCATTCCCCGCATTGCAGTCTCGTGTTGTAGCCCAGAAATGCAAAGAATTATTTGCGGCGTAACAATCCTCAACAATGAGCTCTTCTTCTTCTCCTGGCTAACCATGTTCTTATGACTCCACACATGAACCCCCCCACCCCCACCCCCAAGGCATCACAATGCATACTTTTAGTCAAGTACACAACAGATCGGGACGCTGTGGATTAATGTTGAGGTTGTATTCCACTGTTGATATTTCCGTTATCGATTATTTGCATGGAACAGCTCACAATGGCACAGTGGCTCCACCCCACAGCTGATGTGCCTCGAGAGATGGGTGTGTCATTGAATAAACACCAGCTTTTCAAACCCCCGCAGGTAAATGAATACATCAGTTATTCATCCTCAGATGAAATACTTCAATAGTCCACGTGCTCGCATTTATTCATCTCTCATAAGATGACTTGTGACAGGTTGAAGTGCGGCACCAAAAGAGGTGTGCTGCAGGAACACCCATATCGTCCTGAAAAAGGGCGCATGAAGAGCGCAGGAAAGAAATAAATAAACTAGTAAGGTTTGAAAAAGTACAAAAAATACACTAATACACTAAATAAACCCAAATACAAACATAAGATGCATTCAAAAACATTAAAATACTATGTAGTACTCTACACTGGCCACTAGTTGTCAGTAATGCTCCTGCAATGCTGCTGTGTGTTGTGAGACACACAAGCACCAGACTTGTTAGCCGCAAAAACAGGCTTTTATGGCAGGTTGCAGTCATAACCCACCCAAGCGAAAACTCAACTCTGAATCCATGATGTCACTTCCTGTCTCACAGCAAACGCATTTACAGCAACACATACCTCGACTATACTGGGAAATAAAATGTCAAAGGTGACTAGACGGATGTTATTTAATGTCTAAAGGGCTCTAATATGTTTAAGAAATTAATTTAGAAGGTTGGAGATTGATTTTCTATGATTTTCTGCAATATTATTCAATTTATTAATAAAATGCAGTGTGGAAGGTCATTAACATTACTGATGCTAGTCCATATAAGTTGTCTTTCGATGTTTTTTGACTAATAATATCAGCCACAAAACAGCGGTTATTTATTAATCATTAATTATGGGCTGCATGGTGGATTGAGTGGTTAGCGCACAGGCCTCACAGCTAGGAGACCCGAGTTCAATTCCACCCTCGGCCATCTCTGTGTGGAGTTTGCATGTTCTCCCCGTGCATGCGTGGGTTTTCTCCGGGTACTCCGGTTTCCTCCCACATTCCAAAAACATGCTAGGTTAATTAGCGACTCCAAATTGTCCATAGGTATGAATGTGAGTGTGAATGGTTGTTTGTCTATATGTGACCTGTGATTGGCTGGCCACCAGTCCAGGGTATACCCCGCCTCTCGCCCGAAGAAGACAGCTGGGATAGGCTCCAGCACCCCCCGCGACCCTCGTGAGGATAATTTGGAGAAAATGAATGAATGAAGGAGTTCTCCTCATATTTTGTGTGGAAGTGGTAACTTTTTGGCTTCTTATTTTGTCTTTCCCCACCCTGGGCCATCTCTGTGTGGCGTTTGCATGTTCTCCCCGTGCATGCGTGGGTTTTCTACGGGTACTCCGGTTTCCTCCCACATTCCAAAAACATGCTAGGTTAATTAGCGACACCCAAATTGTCCATAGGTATGAATGTGAGTGTGAATGGTTGTTTGTCTATATGTGACCTGTGATTGGCTGGCCACCAGTCCAGGGTATACCCCGCCTCTCGCCCGAAGAAGACAGCTGGGATAGGCTCCAGCACCCCCCGCGACCCTCGTGAGGATAATTTGGAGAAAATGAATGAATGAGTTCTCATATTTTGTGTGGAAGTGGTAACTTTTTGGCTTCTTATTTTGTCTTTCCCTACCCTCGGCCATCTCTGTGTGGCGTTTGCATGTTCTCCCTGTGCATGCGTGGGTTTTCTCCGGGTACTCCGGTTTCCTCCCACATTCCAAAAACATGCTAGGTTAATTAGCGACACCCAAATTGTCCATAGGTATGAATGTGAGTGTGAATGGTTGTTTGTCTACATATGCCCTGTGATTGGCTGGTGACCAGTCCAAGGTGTACCCGCCTCTTGCCTGAAGACAGCTGGGATAGGCTCCAGCATACCCCTGCGGCCCTCGTGAGGATAAGCGCTACAAAATGAATGAATGAATGTGCACTTGGGGGAACGTACAACAATGAATCTCGAACACAATAAAACTAAAATAAAGTAAAATTATTCCAACAACATGCATGCTAGGTTAATTGGTGACTCCAAATTATCCATAGGTATGAATGTGAGTGTGAATGGTTGTTTGTCTATATGTGCCCTGTGATTGGCTGGCTACCAGTCCAGGGTGTACCCCGCCTCTTGCCTGAAGACAGCTGGGATAGGCTCCAGCACCACCGCGACCCTCGTGAGGATAAGCGGTAAAAAATGAATGAATGACCATTTGCAAATATGTTGTAAAATCACAATGTAACCCATCAACTCCACCCTTTTTAAGGCCCCTTCAGGGTCCCTTAATGATTTTTCTATCCACTTCCCGCTTGTCATCACTCTTTTGTCACCCCTTCTCTCTCTTACACACAAACACACACACACACACACGCGCGCACATATTGTCCCAAAGCCACACCCAGGCCCAGCTCGAGCCCTTCCCACGCGCGTTCACGTCAGCAGTCGGACCAGTGTGCGAGCAAGAGTGCGTCTGTAACTTTTTTGTGTGTGTGTTGTGCAGTTCTTGTCATACTTGCTGACTTGAATATTTCCAAGGCTGAGCCGCTTGGTGCTGGGCTGTTTTGTGTGCGTTCCTTTGGGTCCAGGCTCGGTGAGTGAGTCAATGTTTACACAATGTTTTTTTTTCTATATGTTACAACGTTTTATATATGTCACGTTCGTGTGCGTTATTCCTGGAGCAAAATACTAAATCACAGTATTATTAGTTTAACGCGAATCGTGTAGGACTGTGTGGTACTTGATGTTTTCAATACACTTTGTGTATTTGTAACGCATAGCAAAGTTTGTGATGAAAGGGGCGTAGTCAGCCACTCGTGCGTGCGCGTGCGCAACCAAATGAATGAATACATTTTTTTAAAGGTAACAATTTTAAACATATTTCTTTTCATTATCCATCTGAAATAATATATATTTAATTAACATGTTTCATCTGTTGGTAACATTCCAATTTGCTTTTTTGTACGCTTCCATATGGCACAGCCACGTTTAAATACAGCACGTGACATTTTGTTAGTTTACTTGTCTGTAAAAAAAAAACGTCATCGTAATTTCACATTTGTTGTTAGACTTTTTGTATTGATATTGGATAACGAAAAACTGTTAAAGATCATATTCATAAATCAATTTTGTCACACGCCTACGCGTATTATGCTATAAAGAAACCGCGCCCTCTAGCGGTGCTAATAAAAGATGGAGGCCTATAGTGGATGTGTTCGGTGGATTATCAAATAAAAGTTATTAAAAATAATGTCATTGTAATGTAATGTAACGCTGGTTATTGATATGATGTGTATAAAACAAAGACAGGCACAGTAGAGTATCGAACAGAGGGTTTTGACTGCTTACGTTGTGAAATCTTCACATGAAGGAAAGATGACTACCCACAACACATTTCCGGCCTTCACAATAAAAGCACTTCCGCCCCATAAAAGTTGCTCCCAACAAGTAGGAAATGAATAAAAACTACTAGCCTGGCGATTGTTTATAACATTGTTGTTTGATGTGTGGGTGACGGGCAGTGTGCTAGCATAAATTAACTTGACACCGAATAAATAGGAACAGGAGCGATCAACACTGACATAATAACGTCAACAAACCATTTACACAAATTATTAGCACTTGGGAACAACGATGAGGCGAAAGCAGCACGGGAAAAATGTGTATTTGTTGCAGTATCACAGAATATTATATGTAACTATTACTCTGTATTGGAGCAACACAGCTATGATGCGTTCAAGGACGGACAAAGAAATTGGTAATCTACAAAATTGAGAATAAAACAACGGTTGGGACAGAAAAGTAACGTGTTTATATTGTACTATTGGATTTAATTGAAAAACAACTATTATGTTGTTAAATACAAATAATATTCATAATATAACTATATTTTGAATGTCATTAAATATAAAAAGATGGTGTTTTTACAAATGCACATGATCTAACAATATATAAAGTCTGGAGACTATATAATATAATATCCATAAGTGCCCCCCCCCCAAGAAAGCTTCAAAGTAGTATCCAGTAATATGAGCTCCTATCTGCTTCCTGTCTGCCAGCAAGCCAAAACGCCAGTGTTAGTTTTTCCAATATTTTCTGTCATCATAAACGCAACAGGAGCAGAGAGGTGGTTGATTATGTGATGAGGTATTTTCAAAGGTGCTGACAGACGAAACAGATGAAAAAAAAAAACCCAACAACAACATGACGTAGGGATGCTGAAAAGAAATGCACATCAGATATTCCCTCATCATTTAGCAGCCATTACTCAGGCCTGTCACTTTGGGAATGTGCGTGAAATACACGCGTTGACTCACACTAAAAAACATGTCAATGTCCGACATGAAAGAATACCAAAGTCAGAGGGAAGTCTTTCAACCCTGCTGGAAAAAAACATGCATGTGTTTATGTGGGCATTTGTCCATTTTTTTTTTTTTACAAGATCCTAATTAGTTTTGACTACACACACACATGCACACACACAACACACAACAATTACTCCTTGCATTGTGTTTGTGATATTAAGTAATTCAACTGTGTGCTCCAAATGGTCCCAATTTGAATATAATTTTGTTTTCCAATCACTAGCTTGTCTTAATGTTGTTTCATTGCTGGGATATTTTGTATAATTTCCTGTTGCCCAACATGGGGGACTTATGCCTGAAGACATAGAACCTGTGTACTGTGTACGCACAAGGTATTGTCTGAATGATACCAGGAATCTCATAGTTGACTGTTAATATGTGCTGCTGCACTGGATTTTCCAAATTTCGACTTAAGCCTGGTTTGTACTGAATTACAATGAATTACAAGGAAGTATGGTAACCGGACCGGTAAACATTTAACCAAGAAACGCACTAACCGAGGTTGTTTAGACTTAAGGGGCTCCTGCTTGGAAATTCATCAGTAGTATTCTCGTTCATCCAGGTCATTGGATTCTCAGGATACTGAATCGTTCGCAACTGGACTGTCCGTATTGTCGTTTCGCCTCTCATCATTCATCATTCATGCTCAAAGACTAGATAGGACAGCTCTAATCTTTGAGCATGAACCGACAAAGGTTGCTCAGATGAGCGGCGAAACCTAACAGTCAGTTTGCGATCGATTCAGTACCCTAAAAATCAATTTATTGTATTTCGAACGCTCCTAGTATGCCACACAGTGTCGTATTAGTAAATAATCACGTCCACTTTTATCAAGTGACAGTTAGGAGGAAGAAGCCAATAGATTCAGTGATGTAAAATGAGATCGGGAGCTCGGTGAACTTGCTTGTTGGACACTGTTCTCAAATATCTTACTTTTTATTTTTCTACACAAATTAAGATGAAAAATAAATAAACAAATCAAGAATAAAGAAAATCAATCAGTAATAGATAAATATAATAATAATAATAAAACGGCAAATAATAAAAACTTAAGAAACCACATATAGTTGTTGGGTAGACAAATTATTTTTTTCAGATTAAAATGAACAAAGCATTATTAGAGCCCTGTAGACATGACAAAACACGACTATAGTCACATTTATACTCTTTTTATTTACAACATATTGCGCAAATGCAGGGTCTTGAGACACATGCTAACTCGCAAACTAGAGAGCTAGCAACCTAAACGGTAGCCTTCAAGTTATTTCCTTTCAACTTAAATAGCCAAAAACTTACCACTTCCACACGGATAGGGAGGATAACTATTAACAGTTATTTCACCTTTAACATGAACATTAATCAAACGTAATAATTTTTTTTCTGGGTACATGATACCATACAGCATCCATATCAAACCCAAAAACGTACCACTTCCACACGGATAGGGAGGAGAACTATTAACAGTTATTTAACCTTTAACATGAACATTAATCAAACGTAATAATTTTTTTTCTGGGTACATGATACCATACAGCATCCATATCAAACCCAAAAACGTACCACTTCCACACGGATAGGGAGGATAACTATTAACAGTTATTTAACCTTTAACATGAACATTAATCAAACGTAATAATTTTTTTTCTGGGTACATGATACCATACAGCATCCATATCAAACCCAAAAACGTACCACTTCCACACGGATAGGGAGGATAACTATTAACAGTTATTTAACCTTTAACATGAACATTAATCAAACGTAATCATTTTTTTCTGGGTACATGATACCATACAGCATCCATATCAAACTTGCGCGGGCCGCACTAACATTAAACTTTCATATCACGGCGGGGGCCTCAAACTGGTGTCCTGCGGGCCACATTTGAGACCACTGGTTTAAAAGCTACAAAGAGTTCTAAAAAGAATACATACAGTATAATATTTTTCCATCACAATAGTTTATAGCTTATCTTAAGAGTCTGACTCTATGGAAAAGTCAGTCTATAGAAATATTTTTTCAACTGGTGAATGTAAATGGGTGGAAGTTTGTTTATATAAAGTGTGTGTGTTTGCTCTCCTATAAACAAAACGTGACTCCATGACAGGGAAGATATGCTTTTTGTGTTTTCACTAAAAATAGACCTTGGACTCTGATTGCTGTGTACACACACACACACATATGGACACACACAGACATACATAAATATAATTAAGCAACGGGTTGGGGCAGACCCCCCTCCATCTTCACAATACTTTTGGTGCAATTTTATTTCTGCACTCATTACCGAATGACTAGAAGTCCTTCAAAATAAAGTTCAACTACTGCAGCCAAATTGTATCCCAGGGCAAGACACAAAGCACTCCACACTGAAACGTCTGCTGGTAGTAGATCCTTCCAAGAGGTTTCCGAGGGGGAAGCTTTAATACGTTTAGTCACATTTTTCATTTGGAGCCAGAGGGCTACACTGCCGTTCTTCTTCTCTATTCATCACTTTTCATTGGTTTTTGCCAAAAGCCAAGCAAGAGAAGAGCTGAGCAGAGAGTGCGACAGCGAGAGAGACGGGGGAGTGAGTTTCAGAGGCCCAGTTAAGTCTGTGGCTTTGTGTTTTTATGAAAGAAAAGGACATTAAATGTCAGCATTTTCCAACCAGACACACACACACACAAGCACAGAGTCCCCTCGCCTCCTATTATAAGGGTGAGTGGAAAGGAGGAATGGTTGTATTTGGTGGCTACCATCTGATAGGACGCTTTTAATGCTAAAAACGTGAGCGGTTTCACACTTTTTTGCAACTGGTGGCTGCAGGATTGTGTCTAAATGAGTTAACCGAGGTGGTTATTTGCTCGTTGATTGACACTGCACAGCTGCTGCTTTGTGAACACACGTCTACTGTGGCGGATAGACCATGAGATTTGGGAAGACAATGTAATGCATGCCAGACCAGCGAGGCCGATGTATATGGCATGTGTGTGTGTGTATGTGTGTGTGTGTATGTGTGTGTGTGTGTGTGTGTGCAGCTGTTGGCCGGTGTCTGAGGTGAGCATTAGTGCAGTCACACTTACAAATAACTGCTAAGTGATAGTCAAGAAAGAGAGCACTGTTATTAACGAAAATTAAGGCTGTGAAATGATTTTTAAAAATGTTTTAAAATTGTAATTTTAAATTTTTTTATTTTTTTATTTTTATTTTTAAAAAATTAAGTTTTTTAATTTTTTTAAATTACAATTTTTTTTATTTAAATTTTTTAAAATTTTTAATCGTGATTAATTGCCATTTAGGGCTGCACGGTGGAGGAGTGGTTGGCGCGCAGACCTCCCAGCTCGGAGAGGAGGATAAGCGGATAGAAAATGAATGAATGAACGAACCTTCTAAAAAATTTTTTTTAAACATTATTAGAGCTCTCTAGACATGACGTAGCACCCCTATAGTCACTTATACACTCCTATAATTCATTATTTATGACAAAACACAACTCTTTTGCTGGAGACCCAAGTTCAATTCCACCCTCGGCCATCTCTGTGTGGAGTTTCCATGTTCTCCCCGTGCATTCGTGGGTTTTTCTCCGGGTACTCCGGTTTCCTCCCATATTCCAAAAACATGCTAGGTTAATTGGTCGCCCGAAGACAGCTGGGATAGGCTCCAGCACCCCTTGCGACTTGTGAGGATAAGCGGTAGAAAATGAATGAATGAATGAATTCATCACCATTTACAACTACGTTAGAAATACGACCCTTTTTACTGTACAGTAGAACCTCGGTTAGCATACGCCCCATGTTAGCTTGTTTTTCGGTTAAAGGAGAAAATTTACAACCAATTTTTTCGGTTAGCATACCATATGGCGTGCATCTTTGTATGTATTTTTTTATCACTAAATGTCCTTGTCAGCATTTTGCTAGCAAATGGAAAGTTAGTGCTGTTGCCTGTCTGTGATGTCATCGATGGTTGACTGTAGTTCTTTGCTAACGAACACAGTTACAAGTCACAACTATGTTGACACATACACAACACATTTGTATAGTTTTACAATTATAGTTTTACATGTGTTAAACAATTTTAAAATGCGTATGAACAGATGTGATCAACACGGACACCACCTTCCTGTTTAGTCATGAGTTATTTCTTAAATTCAATCGTGTTTCTACCATTCTTTACTAAAATATTGGCACTTGTAACTCTCTTCGGCGCCGATTTAGATTATTTTGCAGCCAGGTGATCAAAACAAAAGCCGAGACTTGAGGCGAGAAACACTATTGAGTTCAAGGAATAACTCATGGCAAAACAGGCAGGTGGTGTCTCAGTCATTTAAATGCATTTAGATTTGCTTTATACATGTAAAACTATTAAAAAATTTGTTTTTTCTTAACATTTGTGGCTTTCGAAAATGGATGAATGAATGAATGTATTTAATTAATTTGGTTGGAATACGTTTTGGTTAGTGTTGGAGCTTCTTGAACAGATTACTGACACTAACCAAGGTTTTTAATGTATTTGTTTGTATAATAAACCACAATGACATTATTAGAAGTCCATAAATGTCAACACTGAAGTAACAGTTACTAGTAGGTCAATACTCTTGTACCCGGCATATTCTTGTGGCTATTCCAGTTGCTTCTACTAATAGAGGCAAGTAGTTCACACAATGCAGTTGAAATAAAACCTAATTATTCCAACATGTTTCTATATTGTGGCTTTACATAGTTTAAATATTGTATGTGTGTGTTTCCCATTGGGGTTCCCTTGCTTTGACTTTAATATTTCATGATGAATACGTTTATTATTGTGGGCCCGCAGTTTGCAGTGGAGTAGAACTGCACTACGTGGTACTGAGAGGTATGTGGGATATTTTAGTTGGCTAGTGGGTGTTTTATATCGACTTAGAAGTTGGGAATATACACAACGTTCATGTAATATCGACGAGCAGTCAAAAGTTTGGAGACACTTTGTTATGATATTTAATAAGAAAGTGGTTTCTTTATCACAATTTGGGTTGAAACATGTTTACGTTTAGGTTACGTTGAGGATTGTTTAGCACAAGTAGTCCAGGTTTACATTCCAGTCTAAACCCTCAGCCCATACACGCCATCATTTCATGATTTAGCCTCTATTTTCATGTCCTCTCCACCTCAAAACCGGGCCGGCCTATCTGCTGGTAACACCCCCACAGCCATATGCGCTCACACAAAATTGCCGCCTGCTTCCTGTCGGCGGGAGGAGTCTGTTTTTACTACGACTCCATTTTGGCAGAGAGGGCTAATTCCTTTGCTGTGTGTGTGTGTGTGTGTGTGTGTTTATGTGTGTGTATGTGCACTCGCATGTGTTTTTAAACGTCCGCTCAGCTCCTTTTAATGTTCGCTTTGAGTGGCAGTTCCCAAGAATTCGAATCATATAATTACTCGATGGATTATAAACTGAACAAAATGCAAACATGAGTTTTTTTTCCCCTCTAAACTCCAATGTAGTACTTTTTACTTGTGTTGCTCAAGTATTAAATTACCATAAACAGTAGAGAGGTGAATCTGCCTAAACTAACAAAAAGATTAATACTACAATAAACACTCAAAAATATATTAATGACAATAGCCACCGCAGGAAGTACTACACCAAAAAACAGCAACAAGGAACTCTCCCAATGCTAACATGTGTGAGTCTATATTATGTACTACATACAGTATGTTACTATGTTATTACATTTTCTATATTGAGTAGCAGGGGTGTAAAATGCGACTATAGGGGTGTTATTTTATGTATAGAGGGCTCTAATAATTATGTAAATATTATATAAAATATCATATATAATCATAATATATTTATAATATATAATAATAATAATATATTATAATAATTATTAAATTATTAATAATAATTATAATTTAGTAATAATTTATTATATAATAATTATATAATTAATATAATATAATTATATATATATATTATATGTTGTATATTAATATAATATGAAATATAATTAATAATAATTATTATATAATAATAAATATATTATCATAATATATGTATTATATATTATATTAATATATATTATATACATATAATATATATATCATATTATCATATATATATCATATATATCATATTATATTATATATTAGTATAATATAAAATATAATTATATAATTAGTAATAATTATATAATAATAAATATATTATTATTATATATGTATTATATAAAATATAATAATAAAAAAACATATTTAGAAGGTCATAAACAGATTTTTATACTCAGAGGTGTCCAAATTTTTTCCAGTAAGGACTGCATACTGAAAATAAAAAAATAAATATCAAATTAGTATCAATATTTCAGCATATTCTCTTTATATTTTGCCCTTTTGTGTTATTTATTTTACCCATTTTTGCTATATTCTGCCGCGGGCCAATAAAAAAAAAAGTTGCATGCCATAAATGGCCCCAGGGCCACGCTATGGACACCACTGTGCTCAGCTAACACAACAAGCGTCGCCATCAGAAGCCTAGAGCGCCCTCTCATGGTTGTCGACTCTAATGTTCACTCTTCGGTCAGTATGAATTAACACAGTATTTATTTATACGTCGCAGGACCAGCTTAACCATAAAGTGGTAACAGATCAGAAACATTGTTGCGTTATTAATATTTCATCGTAAGTCAATAGAAAGATCATCTTGACATGTCATTTCTGCTCCAGACAAACAAACTAAGAGGTGAGAAGCGCTGAAACAAGGAAACAAGGAAAAGCAACCAGCGACACCGAAGCCCATCTTGGCATTCATCAACCAGTAAAAGAGTTCCGCGGACAGAGGGTGGCAGCCATGTTGATCATCCTACTCCTCATCATCCTATTCCACGTGGCTGCGGCCGTCCTGCTCTTTGTTGCAACCATACACAACGTGAGCGCCGTCCCACACGTACAGATCACTGCTTATTGTTATGACAACACTGGAAACAAACCCTCAAGAGAGAATGTTTGTGCTCCAGGCATGGTGGGTGGTGTCTCCGCCCGGACAGGATGTGATCTACTCGGACTTGTGGTACTCCTGCAATGCCACCTGCTACCCCGTGGAGAAGAGCCATACGCCTGATGCAGGTGAGGAACGGTGTACGGTATGTGACGCGGTGATAATGATATCAAATCGACCCCCCCCCCCCCCTCTCCGTCTCTCTCTCTCTCCAGCCTACCTGCAGACAGTCCAGGCCACCATGATCCTGGCCACCATTTTATGCTGCATCAGCTTCTTCGTCTTCATTCTTCAGCTCTTCAGGCTCAAGCAAGGAGAGAGATTCATCTTCACCGCGATTATTCAGATATTGGCCTGTGAGTGACACACAAACACAAACAGCCATCAAGAAATATTCATTCATTTTCTTCACGAGGGTCGCGGGGGGTGCTGGAGCCTATCCCAGCTGTCTTTGGGCGAGAGGCGGGGTACACCCTGGACGGGTGGCCAGCCAATCATAGGGCACATATAGACAAACAACCATTCACACTCACATTCATACCTATGGACAATTTGGAGTCGCCAATTAACCTAGCATGTTTTTGGAATGTGGGAGGAAACCGGAGTACCCGGAGAAAACCCACGCATGCACGGGGAGAACATGCAAACTCCACACAGAGATGGCCGAGGGTGGAATTGAACTTGGGTCTCCAACAAAAGAGTTGTGTAATGTCATAAATAATGAATTATAGGAGTGTATAAGTGACTATAGGGGTGCTACTTCATGTCTAGAGAGCTCTAATAATGTTAAAAAAAAACAAATTTAGGAGGTTAATTCATTCATTCATTTTCTATCCGCTTATCCTCACGAAGAACACGAGGGTGCTGGAGCCTATCCCAGCTGTCTTTGGGCGAGAGGCAGGATACACCCTGGACTGGTGGCCAGCCAATCCCAGGGCACATATAGACAAACAACCATTCACACTCACATTCATCCCTATGGACAATTTGGAGTCGCTAATTAACTTAGCATGTTCCCAAATTCAAATTCCCGCCCTCTTCCTTATGCTCCTCCCTTCAGCTCTGTGCGTGATGATCGCGGCGTCCATTTACACGGCTGAGAACAAGTCCTTCCATGTGACCAGCCTCCACGACGGCTCTTATGGATCCTCCTATATTTTGGCTTGGGTCAGCTTCCCAATGACTCTAATCAGTGGCGTCATGTACCTGGTGCTCAGGAAACGCAAGTAGACGTCACCGTGTCGACAACCCCCCTCCCCCGGGGTGTACGTACCACTTGGATGTAGGTTATCAAGGAAAAGAATTGTGCAGTATGTTCACGTTGCAGTATCACTACCATAATCTCAAGCATCCTGTGTCACTTTGATGGCCACAGCCTCCATTGCAAAAAAAAGCACAATGAATCTCACTGGGTGGATTTGTAGCTACCAAAACATTGTTCAGGATACATTTTATTGTATGAACTGCTGTGTCAATTTGCAATTCAGGTTTGGCAAGTGTCATCTGATTTCCCCAGCTAGATATATTGCTCCGCCAAAGGCCGATTTGCATAAAATCTAGGTGAACATCCACTCCATGAGCTGCTCTACACAGCTATGAAAAGAGGACTAACATCAACATGGTGCTAATCTGACTTTTTAGTGTACTAGTTATTACCCACAGACATGTGACCTGCTTCACAATGTACATTTACGGCTCATTGTTTGATAAATTTTTATATTTCTGGAATATATAACATAATATATGATTTGAAATACAGTGGAACCTTGGTTAGCGTCGTTCATCCGGTGTAACTCTAACCAAAGCAGACTCTAACCAAAATTTCCCCACAAGAAATCATATGAACACAATAAATCCGCTCCAGAAAGGCAAAAATGTTAACAAAATATGTTTTTTTATACTTTTACAATGATAGTTTAACAGAAAGGTTCCACTGCTAACTGCTAACAAGGATGTTTTGTAATAAAAACTTGGTGTATTAACAACACATCAAGATGCAGCGCCATATTGTAAGCTAACCAGAAAATCTACACAATGAGTCAAAACTTTGGTATTGATTTTCAATGTGCTAATATTTATCTATACGCTAACCGAGGTTCCACTGCGCTAGCAAGCTAACAGCTTGCTTTTTTGATAAAATACATTGAGAAAAGAGTTGGACTCATGCGGTGTATTAATATTGTCATATTGTAACCGGAAAATGTATGCAAACCAAGGCAAAATTTTGGATGTTAACTGGGAAAAACTGCGCTAACCAGGTCGTAGTGATAAAAAACACAAAAAACACAATTGGACTCAGCGTATTAATATTGTCATGTGGTATGCTAACCAAAAAAACATGCTAACCGAAAAACAGGGTGGATGCTAACCATGGTTCCATTGTATTGCAGTAAACAACAACAACACAACAACAAATTAGTTTTGTCTCACTGGGTCCTCACCTTTTTCCCCCAAAAAGCGATTAACAAATGAATTATTTTGTACATATATATTTGCTGTGTATGTGTCGTATAGTTATTCTAAGACTGAAGTACTAATGTCTTTAGTAACGAGTAGTAAAGTGTATGTTAAACATAGCATAGAGGAAGTGTAGCGATACCATTGGGTAGGATTTGGACAATGTCTGTGATTGCGTCTATTTTAGCGGTGAACACTTAAAGCGATGACGTGCTGTGATATTTGGGATTTAAACATGACAACATGCAAACTTGAACTAGGAATGTGTGCTTATTATTATTTTTTTTGTCATTGTTATATACCATTTTGTCCTCAAATGAGACAAAATCTATTTATTAAAAGAATTGTAGCACATATTAACATGACATTCTATGTGCATTGTGCCTCCCATCAGTACCACCGATTATTTTTAATTCAAGATATTTGCTTACAATATAGCACTAATTTTTTTAATCTTTTTTTTTTGGTGTGGTTTTAACATAGATTTTTTTTTTTATTTGGAAATAATGTACAGCAATGTAGTAATGTGCCTAGTTCAGCTATTATGATCAGTGATGCACTGGCTTGTTTTGTCACGATTCTGTCTCTTTAAAACCTGATAATTACAATAAAGATTCAGGGAAATGGATGGAAGCGGTTGGCTCTGCTATATCGAGATGCTACATGCTACATGAGATGAAACATGATCAAAGTACCACCCTGTATGTGATGTTGTTTTTATTTGTGTACTTTATGAAGCTGATTTAATATTCACTAATAAGCCTCTGTTGTTGTGCTTGTCTTTCCATATTAACTTACTCACTTCTAATACTGTTTTAATTAAATGTGTAAATAAATTAAAATAAATTAAAAAGTTTTTGTTCAATAAATAATGAGAATACATGAAAAGATTTTTAAAAATTAAAACAATTAAAACATTAAATAATTTCTGAAACATGTTTGCATTTCTAGTATTATCTTTTAACTGCAACTTATCAGCTATAACAATTGCTTTTAAAATTACTCATTTATCATTCAATTTTTAAAATGCTCATATTTATTTTTAAAACATGCATATTATGGTCCAGTATGAATTTTCTTCTGTGGTATGGCGTCTTTTTTCTTTTTTCCCCTACACACTAGTTTGGTCTACTTTGTCCTCTAGCGACATCAAGTGGACAAGCGGTGAAGTACACCCCTGGGTAGCGCTTGACTAAGTATATGTAATTGGGTAGTATAAAATCCTGAATCCTCCTCACCGAATGGTGGCGCTATTTCCCGCAGAACGTTGCGTAGCAATCAAACGAGGAAGTAGAAGGAAAACCAACAACAAAGACGACAGCGCTTCCGGAGCCAAAGAAGAGTGTATAATACGAGATTTTTAGAGGTATTACTCATATGTTTTTATTCAATTTTGTGTAAATCAATTTGTTTCAATTTAGCGAACGTTTAAGACGTCAGGCTAACTGCAAATCAGACTTTGGCTTCATAGCGAGTTGAATGTTTGAAGTAGTTTTTTTTTTGCATTGTGTTCCAACGCTAACCACACATCGTTTCATAGCACGGATAATAATGTACAGTAGCCGATGTGATTTATTATGCGGTGTAGTCTCATGCGGTGTATTAATATTGTCATATTGTAAACGGAAAATGTATGCAAACCAAGGCAAACTTTTGGACGTTAACTGGGGAAAAAAAAGCGCTAACCTGGACCTAGTGATAAAAAAAAACACATTTGGACTCAGCATATTAATATTGTCATGTGGTATGCTAACCAAAAAATGTACGCAAACTAAAGCGAAATGTTCAATATTAATCGGGAAAAACACGCTAACCAGGGTGGATGCTAACCATGGTTCTATTGTATTGCAGTAAAAAACAACAACAAGTTAGTTTTGTCTCACTGGGTGTGATTTATTATCAATATTTACAACCATAAGTGCGACATATTTTCCTCCATATTTGTCTCAGTTTTTTTATTATAAAGAATGAAGCGGTTGCTCCCTGACGCTGAGGATTATGGGAACTGGAAACTAAAGTTATCCCAGTCTGAAGTAAGTGACACCATTGCAGTTGTTTTGTATGCTTTGGAAAATGCATTTTATGTGTTTTTTTTATTTTTATTTTTAGCTCCAGGCAATGGTCGAGCAGGAAGTGCAGAAGGCAGTCAGAGTGAGGAACTCCAGGCTGCAGTTTTTAACAGAAACCATTCAACAACTTCAACATGACATAGATTATGAGAGCGCCATTCAAAAACTCGAGGTTGGGACCACTCGCGGTTATGTTTGCATTAGCAGTGATTTGACTTTAATTTTTCCAGCATATTTTATTGGCTAAGTTATTGTTTGTTTGAGTTGCGGTTGTTTGAGTTTGTTTGAGTCGTACATCACTACAGATGTTTTTTTTTTTGGTCCTCAGGCACGTATTGACACTATTACGAAGAGATCAAAAGCAGCACTTGCCGCCAAGAAATCTACAAAAAAGGTTAGAAAACTCCTGATTCACACGTCACTGTTGCGTTCATCATTTCTGACAAACCTACAAATCTCCACAATTTCAGAGTACTTCTTTAAACGAAGGAGAAATTATCAAGTGAGTCAATTTCAGCAGCCATGATGTCGATTTTGTGTGAAAATGGTTTCAAGTTAACCGTGAAACAATGACACAATGTCACCATGTCCTACTCTGCAGCTTAGACTCTGACGATGACAGCATTCCAGAGGGTAAGAGCGTGTTATTATGCTAATAATAGTTATCATTGCTGGATTTGATTTGATAACTATTCATTGAAACGTCAACAGAAATTAAGGAGCAGAAAACAGAGAAAAACGGTCTGATAGAAATCATGGTAAGTCTTGAATATCATGTTGATTTGGTAATGGTTATGGTTTTATTTCATTTGAACATGCATCAGATTACAATTGAGTGCCATCCCATAATCAGTTCACAGTTCCACATGTCCAAAAGGAGTAGGAAGAAGCAAAGCTTATTAAATCCTACCCCTCCATCTGGTACTTTTACAATCAGTAACTGTTACATTTGTTCACTTCCTTCTTTCCTAATATAATTTTGATTTATTTTAGTTTTATTTAATTTTTTAAACTTCTTGAATTGGCTCATTGTTGTGCATTGTTTGATTTCCTTACTCAATCCATTCCATAGTTTGATTCCACATACTGAAATGTGGATTTTTAAGGTAGTCCTAGCATATAAGTGTTTCAAATGTAGAGATCATATTTCTCGTCTCTTGTAGAGAAGGTAATTGGTTATTTTTAGCCTTATGCATTATTTATGCATTATTTTAGCTGTTTGAAGATGAACTATATCAGCAAGTTGAAGTATTTGTGATTTTAGAAATAAGGAGTTAGTATGTTCTCTGTAGGCGCCATTATGAATTATCCTTACTGGCCTTTTTTGCAGTACATTTAGCAAGTGAAGATTGCTTTTGTAATTATTTTGAAGAGATTTGTGTAATCGCTATTGATACATTTTGCAATGTCATCTCTCTAAACTTCTTTTGTGTTCAGGAAACCACCAAGTTGTCTTTACAGAGGATGCAAACAGAGAATCAAGGTATGTTTATGTTTGACGAGTCAAAGTGGATGTATGCATTTATCTTTTTTGCCCTCTGCTCGTGTCTATCCAGCCATAATGAGAGCCATGGCAGACTTAAGTAAAACGACTCCTGTGAGTCAGGTAGGCTTCCTTCACACGCTCGTATGTCCGTGGATTACAACCCTGTCTTCCTGCTAACATTCATTCCTGTGTCCCAACGATGAAGCAAACCAAAGCACAATCTCACTCACATTCCGAAATAACCAGCGCCCCGCGTGTATTCTCACACCAGGTCAGACTCTAATAATATTGATAATAATAATGATATTTATAATCTCACCCGGCTTGTTTGATTTTCCACTCCGAAGGACGATCCTCCGTATCCGACTCTGCCTTTGAATCCTTTCCCCTCCGTCCTGAACATGGAGGCTGCGTCTTACAACATCCCCGAAAAAGTGAGTGTCCACCTGGCTCTCATCAAGCAGCCTCCCAGCCTGTCGGTGATGTGGAATGGGGATGAGAAGGAAACCTCACTGCCACAGATGGAGAGCTACAGGTACACATATATTATTCAACATATTATTAAAGCCTTCTAGATATTAAATAACACCCCTATAGTCACCTTTATCACATCATTACTCACATTTGCTTTGTCTCGTTCTCTCTCTCTCGCCACATTCCAGTATCCTGCTGACGATGGAAAAAGTCAAGGGAAGCAGAGTCTTCCCAGCTTGGAGAACGTTGGGCACGGTGGCCGCGAAACCTCTGCCCATGTGCGTGTCCATCACCAAATACAACGCAGGGCACAAGCTGTGTGTTGCTGTGGTGGGAAAAGACATTTATGGCCGCTACGGACCCTACAGCGATGTGGTATCTGCAGTCACACCTGACTAGGACCAGAACCAGAGAGGTTAAAAAACATATTTATAATGTTGTAAACAGGTTTTTCTATGTTACAACTATGAATATACTCCATTTATAAATCAGGAATCCTACTTACTGGAACCAATTAACTGCAATAAATGTACAGTAATGTATTTCTGCACTTTGAAATGCCTCTGTGACTATACTACAGTATTTGTACATTGTTTATATTGTGTATGTCTGGAAGACATACAATGTTACTTTAGGATGATTTTTAAATAATAAATGTCATGTACAAGTGAATATTGTATTGTTAAAAATGTAATAGAATTTAAATAACATTTAAATAGCAAAATGTCATCCTACAATGACATTAAATGTGGTTTTATTTACAATTATTCTTGCCGTTGTCATCCATTAAGGAGACACGTGCGGGGCCCAAGTGACCAACCGGTCCCGTCACTATGACGTCATATAGGCATCCGCGGCAGGTGCCTGTCCGTTTTGACGTCACTGTCAAAAAAAATTAGCATCGTTAGTTAGCGCTAACTCGACAAGATGACCTATAACGGATGCCACGATTTTTTATGTACATTACAAGTTTTTCTCAAGAACCAACTCTGTAATGGCGGTTTTTACCGAGCCGCGAATCACCGTTAAAGAACTAAAGAGGCACATAATGGCCAAAGAGAGGCGACTGCTCATCTCAAACGCCCAGACGACGAAGGTAATATGACGACTTTAATTGTAAAAGCCCCAAAATATACAGTCTCTTTATTTACCATTAATTTCCTTATTAGAGATACACTTTGTTTGCCCCAACAGTATTTTTTTTCAATATCTAAAACTTTATATTGCCATTCAGCGTCCACAAATGATGACGTCATGGAATGGAATGACGTGAGAAACCTGTTGTAGTTCACGCTCATGAACAGAGGGTGGCACTATTTCACCCAACTGTCAACACGACCAGCAGAAGAAGACTATAGCGGAAGTGTGCTCCAAAAAAGAGGCGTTGACGTGAACAGCGGTAATTATGTGTGTACACATGACTATCATGTTATAAAGCAACAATGTCTTCGTATCAGTACATTAGACATTTTGTCAACGAACGACTTGCCGCCGCCGCGGAAGAGATTGCGGGGGTCTTTATAAATACTATCGTCGAGTATGAGGAGGAGATCGGTCGCCAACGTCGGCTTTTGGATTCCATTCGCACACCCCGAATAAAGCTGCAGGGATTAGGTTAGTAAATCATGAAAATGTGCAGTTTATTCAGGACGAAGTATATAATGTCCAGTATACCGAGAATACAAGTGTTGTTTCATTGTACGTGAGGATGCTGTGACGTCACAGCAGTGAATTGGAGCATTGCAGCTCATTTAGATGAAGCTTTTTGTCATTGTTGACATTATTATATTATCTATATCTATCATTTTTGGTCCATTAGATTCCCAAGAGCAAGACGAGCAACAGGAAGTTCTTCCCGGGTCTTCCTGGTCCAATGTGGACCAAGAAGAACCCCAAATTAAAGAGGAACCCTGCACCAGTCAAGACGGAAAAGTGGAACTGAAGCAGGAGCGAGACACCTTCACACTAATTTGTCAGGCAAGTCGTGACCGAGACAACCCGACTCTGGACCCGATCCTCGGTGAGAGTCGGAGTCGTGCAGAAGAATCGGAGTGTGACCACGAGCCTCGTTTACGCAGTTCGGATGTTGACGAGGCCGCACGTGAAGAGGCAAAACTAAACCTGGACAAAAGCAACACTCATGGTAAAATATATCCATATGATCATATTCCATGCCGCTTCATCTTCATTAGTGTATGCTGGAGCCTATCCCAGCCTGGACTGGACCCACCAATCACAGGGCACATATAGACAACCATCCATGCCATTTATTCCTATGGACTATTTTTTTTTTAAACCCCACAACGTCACTTCCTGTCGACGCCCCAATCAGCTCAGCACTCATAAACACATAAGACGTCAATAAAGAGTAATACCGTTTTGTTCTTTGTCCCTTAAGACCTCCAAGAGCAAGATATCTCCAAGCCGCAGGAGCTTCTCACTAGGTCCGACTGGTCCATTGTGGAGCCCCCACAGATTAAAGAAGAACACTCCACCAGTCTGGATGGAGAGCAGCTGGAAATGAAGCAAGGGATGGAAAATTTGATGTGTTTTCCTGATGGTCGGGAGAGTTCCCACATAGAGGATGTGGTATTGGATAAAACCACAAACGCGGAGAGTAAATTAAAACACGGGCCTTCAAGTCCATACGCACGTACGAGAATCCGCAAAGGGGAGAAACGGTGCGTTTGTAGCCTCTGCGGGAAAAGGTTTTACAATAAAACAACACTCAGGCTGCATATCATGAGCCACACCGGCGAGAAGCCCTTCGCCTGCGACGTCTGCGGGAACAGATTCACCGTGATCGCCACGTTAAACCGTCACATGAAGATCCACACCGGCGAGAAACCGTACCCGTGCGGCCACTGCGAGAAGAGATTCGGCGACAAGACGGCGCTGAGAGTGCACATGCGGACCCACACGGGCGAGAAGCCGTACCCTTGCGACCTGTGCGCGAAAAGACTGAGCAGCGCCACGGCCCTCAAGGTCCACATGCGGACTCACACCGGGGAGAAACCGTTCCGCTGCAACACCTGCGGAGGCGCATTCCGAGCCCAGACGGCGCTGAAGAGCCACATGAGGATCCACACGGGCGATAAGCCGTACACCTGCGACTTCTGCGACAAGAGGCTGAGCAGCACGACGGCGTTGAAGGTTCACTTGAGGACTCACACGGGGGAGAAGCCGTACCCTTGCGGCATGTGTGAGAAGCGACTCAGCAGCACCACCGCCCTCAAGATACACATGAGGACTCACACGGGAGAGAAACCCTTCTCGTGCAACACGTGCGGGAGTCGATTCAGAGCCAAGGCCACGTTAAAGATCCACATGAGGACCCACGCCGGTGAGGCCGCGCCCCTCTGACCTCTCAGATACCAACTGGTTCCACCCGAGTACCTCTATCCATTTGGAACACTTGGGAATGGCTGTTTGTCTATATGAGCCTTGTGATTGGCTGGCCACCAGTCCAGGGTGTACCCCGCCTCTCGCCCAAAGACAGCTGGGATAGGCTCCAGCACCCCCGTGACCCTCATGAGGATAAGCGCTAGAAAATGAATGAATGAATGAACATTCTAAATGTGTTTTTTTAACATTATTAGAGCTCTCTAGACATGAAGTAGCACCCCTATAGTCACTTATACACTCCTATAATTGATTATTTATGACATTACACAACTCCTTTGCGGGAGACCCAAGTTCAATTCCACCCTCGGCCATCTCTGTGTGGAGTTTGCATGTTCTCCCCGTGCATGCGTGGGTTTTCTCCGGGTACTCCGGTTTCCTCCCACATTCCAGAAACATGCTAGGTTAATGAGCGACTCCAAATTGTCCATAGGTATGAATGTGAGTGTGAATGGTTGTTTGTCTATATGTGCCCTCTGATTAGCTGGCCACCAGTCAAGGGTGTATCCTGCCTCTCGCCTGAAGACAGCTGGGATAGGCTCCAGCACCCCCGTGAATAATGAATGAATGAATGTATTCTAAACCTAAGAAGGATTTTAAACGGACTGGGAAGAAGGACAAAGAAGTCAAATACGTACCACTTCCACACTGAATAGGAGGAAAACTTATTTTCACTCTATCAGGCTGGGCGTGCCATGGTTGATGGTAATGTTAATGGAACATTGCTAACACTAAGCGGCAGGAATACTACCAAAATTTTTGTCAATATTTTTGGACCAATAAGACGCCATCGTCAACCCTCATTTGCATATGCATCAAATGTAATGAAACCTTGCACAACACAATTATTTTGGCACCTAAATTGCACCGCCATAACATTGTTATTTCCATTAAGTTGACCAGCCACCAAGCGGGGGCCCGGTGTAATAGCAAAGCGTAGAATGATGGGCCCCCGAACACCACTCCACAGCGTCATCCACACTGACACACAAACACACCACGGCCTAATTAGAGCTGAGGGGGCTTATGAGTGAAGAAGATGGGTGCAAAAAAAAAAAAATAGTGCAGAGTAGCCAGATAGAAAAAGCAGAGGTGGAGCAGCAAGAGCGATTAGGGAACAAATGTGCTCGCTCTTGAAAGTTTTAAAGTGAAGTGCTGGCAGAATGGCGGCCTGTAAAATGGATGATGTCCAAAGCAATATTAGTACACTTCTCACCAATGTGTGCCTTAAGAGGTTTAAGGCTTGTCAGCTTAATCTTCTTCGTCCTGGCGTTGAACTTTGCACTCTTAAAACTCACAGGACGAATCTGAACCTTTTAAAAAATCCATTAGATAAAAAAAAAACGAGTGTAACTAAAATTAGCTAAATTAGCACAATTCATGAAAGCCGAGCCCATCTGTTATGGCGGTATAGTTTGACGTCACAGTTAGTTATACAACACTTCCTCATTCTTGGGAGGGTGCATTCACGGACACTCGGAACATCACGACGTCTTCGTTAAGCTCGTTAATGACGTGTTGACGTGTGCATACACAAAAAGAACAACAATACAGTACGTGGATGTGTCAATTAGCATTTAAGACGCTCGGAAATCACAGAAAATACACCTAAAAGATGTGAATTGTACTTAAATTACATGGTGTCTTTGAATGCAACCTCTTTGCTCATAATAACAGCATTAAAAACAGCAGTGCAATCACAACATCGAATAAGATAAATAAACAAGTATATAGTCCGTTCCCTCTGGGACAACACTTCCTCATTCTTGGAGGGTGCATTCAAAGACACTCGGAACATCACGACGTCTTAATTATTATTATTAATGACGTGTACATAAACAAAAAGAACAACAACACAGTACGTGGATGTGTCAATTAGCATTTAAGACGCTCGGAAATCACAGAAAATACACCTAAAAGATGTGAATTGTATTGAAATTACATGCTGTCTGTGAATGCAACCTCTTTGCTCATAATAACAGTTAAACAGCAGCGCAATCCCAACATCGAATAAGATAAATAACTACTAAACACGTCTATAGTCCGTTCCCTCTGGGACAACACTTCCTCATTCTTGGAGGGTGCATTCAAGGACACTCGGAACATCACAACGACATCTTAAATATGGGTGTTTATGACGTGTAAATAAAAATAACAACAATACAGTACGTGGATGTGTCAATTAACATTTAGAAAATACAGAAAATACACCTAAAAGATGTGAATTGTACTTAAACTACATGGTGTCTTTGAATCCAACTTTATTGCTCCTAATAACAGTTAAAGTGTGATTCAAATCTTGATTCACATCTCCAATTCATTTGGAGCCGTTAAATGTCCGCCATGTTTCCTCCGCGGGTTATATTTGAAACGGAACATTAAAAAAAATCGCCATAAAACCACAAATTGGCAAGCTGCTATTACAACCACTTACCGCTAGAGGGTGGTATTTAACAGCCTGTCGACATTGCAGATTGTTTTGGTTCGAATAAACAATTTGAAAGACTTATTTTCCATCACAAGTGCATTATTCATCAGGGGAAAGCATGTTAAAAAATTAAATACCTTGAATGTGAAATTCCCATAAATGACAATATCCTCCTTAATATGTCTGATGCGAAAGGCACCCAACACACACACACACACAGTGAACAAACAGACACACTAAAATGTAGCTAAACATCCTCTTAGAGACGACAGGCTTAAAGCTTTTTTTTACGCATGAGTCACTTCCTGTTTTGAGTTATGCAAATGACTTCTTCATCGCCACACTTGGCTCACTTTTGCCGACCATATGCTGGAAAGGTCAGAGAGGAGCAACTGTCCACAAGTTTTGGACGTTTCGGGGGATCACCAAAGTCATTGGGATTAATTCCCTTGGGAACACACACACACACACACACACACACACACACAGGAAGTGTCACCGTTGTAATCCTCATGCAGGTTTTGACTGTAAACATTTGGCCTGCTGTCACCACAGTCGTACGTTTACGTTGACTGTGTCACAGTAGCATCGCGCTCGACTTCCATGTCATAGGAACAACAAAAAGCTGACATTAGCGGTGCTTGACTTCTTTTTACACTTCACGTACTTTTACTTTTGTTTTCATATTGTGACGCTGACATTGCTTCAGTTAGTTTTCTGAGTTAAGAAGCTAACTTGTTAAGTTTTTTTTAATTAAACAGTATATTAGGACTCCATATTAGCAGTGGCTAACTTATTATTACACTTGTATGACAGTGGAGAATGTTATTTAGCTATTAGATGTTCTGGGCTTTTCTCCCTTGATGGGAGTCACAGCGGTTCATGTATGATTACACAACATTTGAAATATTTATTTGTTATTATTTATTATTAATACGTTTTATTTTGCCTATTTTTATACTGAACACATTCAATTTAGTTATTCGATTTTTTTAAACCTTGTTTTCTGCACTTTTATGAAACCGAAGACAATTATTTCTATATTTTTATATCTTATTTCTTGCTTATTTTTTACACTTGCATGTCAACTAAGAACACTATTTGTAATTTATGATTTATTTATTTATTTATTTGTTGTTGTTGCCAATGGTTAACTTATTTTATGCACCCGTATAAAGAATTGAAAAAAAATATATATAGTTATTTATTTGAATATTTGACATTTTTATATCCCATTGCTGCTTATTTTTAGTTTGATTTTTTTGTTTGTATATTTTGATATGAGTATTGGTTGACTTTTTTTTTTTTTGCAGTTGTACGACAATTGAGAACTTTTTAAAATAAAAAATATATTTTTTTATTTAATATATATATATTTGTATTTTTTCTATCTTGGCTTTATATAATTGATATATGATAATGAATACCTTAAAATGTATAATATATAATATATACCTTAAAAAATATATAAAAATATTAAAAAAAATATAATAGTTATTTATGAAAATCTATTTGAAAATTCATAATTTAGTTATTTATTATATATATTTTTTGGTTTGTTATATTTCACAATATGACCATTGATTGACTTATTTTTTTTCACTTGTATGACAATTAAGAACTTAAAAAAAACATTTATATTATATGAATTTATTTTTTTATTTATTATTTTTTATAAATAATTATTTTAAAATATAATAAAAATAATAAAATAGTTAAAAAAATAATGTATAAATAATTATTTTTACACTTGCAAGACAATAAAGAATGCTATTCATAATTTAATCTATTGAATGTTTTTGGTTTGTTTCTATAGAGGAAGCCAACGATGAGATTTAGTTTTGACAGGGACTAAAAATGTTTGAGAATCATCTTCATAATACCGATATGGGATATGGGAATATTGCCCTTATTAAGTTGTCTCTACTTAAATATAAAAAGTAGAGGCTAGTGTGTATGAGAAGGTTTTAGAGGGACGGCCAGAGGAGCCCTCCTAGACGAATTAGCATCACATCAATCTTTCATGCCTCCTGTTTTTCCCGTCGCATCCATCTAACTCGCCCTGGTTCCACCATCTGACGCCAGTACGTTTGCCGTGCACGCCCCCCCCCCCACTCTCCTCCCCCCCTAGTCGCCATCACTGACACGTACAAGAACCCACTCCCTTCCATATTCTATTTTATCCTCCCGTAGTGGTCTCGTTGCTTCGTTTCATGTCCAACTTACACGGCATGGGACTTGAGGAGCAAACACGAGTAAGTGGAATAACATCATTGCTGTGGATGGAGGATCAAACGGCGGTCGTGGAAGATGAAGGTCAAGTGGCGTGGATGGGTCTGGGGGGGGGGCATCTACAGGAGGATGGGATAATAAAAAAAAAATGTTGATAAATATTGATATAATAATCCATTCATTTGGATTACAGGGCCGAAACCTAAGACTTATTGACTTAGTGCTCAAGTCTGAGTGCACTTAATGAGTGCACTGAGTTGGATCATGGCGCACGTCGCCAACAATATAATGTTGCAGAGACATTTATTACACATGTGATGAATGAATGAGCGGCACGGCGGTCGTGTGGTTAGCGCGCAGACCTCACAGCTAGGAGACCCGAGTTCAATTCCACCACTGCATGTTCTCCCCGTGGGTTTTCACCGGGTACTCCGGTTTCCTCCCACATTCCAAAAAAAACATGCTAGGTTAATTAGTGACTCCAAATTGTACATAGGTATGAATGTGAGTGTGAATGGTTGTTTGTCTATATGTGCCCTGTGATTGGCTGGCCACCAGTCCAGGGTGTACCAAAGACAGCTGGGATAGGCTCCAGCATACCCATGACCCTCGTGAGGATAAGCAGTAGAAAATGAATGAATGTGCACTTGGGGTAGACGTACAAAAACAATCAATCTCGCACACAATAAAACTAAAATAAAGTAAAATTATTTCAACAACATGCATGCTAGGTTAATTGGCGACTTCAAATTGTCCATAGGTATGAATGTGAGTGTGAATGGTTGTTTGTCTATATCTGCCCTGTGATTGGCTGGCCACCAGTCCAGGGCGTATTGTTGCTAAACGTGCTTTAAGTGTTGACTAAATTAAATAAAATACCTACATAAGATGCATTCAAAGACATGTGATGATATGTAGTTTTCTACACTGACCAGTAGGTGTCGGTAATGTTATTATATTTGGTCATAGAAGTGTAAAGGTGACTATAGGGATGCTATTTCATGTCTAGAGGGCTCTAATGTTAAAAAGTCCATTTGGAAGGTCATAAACGTTAGCGTGCAGGCCTCACAGCTAGAAGACCCGAGTTCGATTCCACCCTCGGTCATCTCTGTGTGCACTTGGGGGGGCAGGGGGGGGGGGCGTACAACAATGAATCTCGCACACAATAAAACTAAAATAAAGTAAAATTATTTCAACAACATGCATGCTAGGTTAATTAGCGACTCCAAATTGTCCATAGGTATGAATGTGAGTGTGAATGGTTGTTTGTCTATATGTGCCCTGTGATTGGCTGGCCACCAGTCCAGGGCGTATTGTTGCTAAACGTGCTTTAAGTGTTGACTAAATTCAATAAAATACCTACATAAGATGCATTCAAAGACATGTGATGATATGTAGTTTTCTACACTGACCAGTAGGTGTCGGTAATGTTACTATATTTGGTCATAGAAGTGTAAAGGTGACTATAGGGATGCTATTTCATGTCTAGAGGGCTCTAATGTTAAAAAGTCCATTTGGAAGGTCATAAACTTTAGCGTGCAGGCCTCACAGCTAGAAGACCCGAGTTCGATTCCACCCTCGGTCATCTCTGTGTGCACTTGGGGGGGCGGAGGGGGGGGGGCGTACAACAATGAATCTCGCACACAATAAAGCTAAAATAAAGTAAAATTATTTCAACAACATGCATGCTAGGTTAATTAGCGACTCCAAATTGTCCATAGGTATGAATGTGAGTGTGAATGGTTGTTTGTCTATATGTGCCCTGTGATTGGCTGGCCACCAGTCCAGGGTGTACCCCGCCTCTCTCGCCCGAAGAAGACAGCTGGGATAGGCTCCAGCACCCCCGCGACCCTCGTTAGGAAAAAGCAGTAGAAAATGAATTAATTTGATTTTTGTTTTTCAGGTGCTAAAAAAGGTGGATATAATTAAAAATAGATTAACTATTGATATTCCTTAATGAATATTTCACTGGGTATGGAAGTTAAACATGGGAATAAACATCCCAATAGGAATTCCACTTGATATGGATTTGACCATATACGTCCTCATATACGCATTACCAACAGACACCCAAATATTCTATGTTTCTAGAATGTGTACAGTACAGAGTGTGTGTGCACGGAGTTCAGTGCTGGGAGTCGGCACATTGGAGTTTGATGTTTCCTTTTCTTTGCCGTCATGAATATTTGATTGTGCGTACCATCCCCAGAAGGTTCCATCCAAATGAAAGCTAAAATAACAGCATCAACAGCAACTACAAGAACACGCCGCTTCCAACAGAGGTGGTGTGCTCAGCATCGGCCTTGTGTAGACGTCAGATGTTATACGCCTTAAAAAGGCAAATAAGACATTTATATAGTAGAACATACATTAGTAGAGCTCTCCAGACATGGAATAACACCCCTATAGTCACCCATTACCCAATTTAGTACACATAATAAAAGTAAACAAGCCATCAAAGACATAAATAAATGTGTGTGCTGATATAAATGCGTTCCTAAAACAGACAGGAAGTGACATCACAGGTTTAGAGTCGAGTTGAGTTTCAGCCCGGCAGTCGCCCGTGTCTTTTTATTATGGATTTTTGTTAATAATTGGAATCCGCAATAAATTCAGGCGAGCAAGTCTGGTGCTTGTGTGTCCCACCAAATATTACAGTAACATTAGCGACACCTAGTGACCAGTGTAGGATACTACATATCATCACAGTGTCTTTGAATGCGTCTTCTGAATGCCTTTTACAAGTTACATTTATTTTTTATAATTAAAATATTAAAATATTAAAATATTAAAATATTAAAATATTAAAATATTAAAATATTAAAATATTAAAATATTAAAATATTAAAATATTAAAATATTAAAATATTAAAATATTAAAATATTAAAATATTAAAATATTAAAACTGTTAAAACATCAAAATGTTTAAACATAAAAACATCAAAATGTTAAAATAAAATATTAAAATATTAAAATATTAAAATATTAAAATATTAACATATTAAAATATTAAAATATTAACATATTAAAATATTAAAATATTAAAATATTAAAATATTAAAATATTAAAATGGTAAAGCAGCAAAATAGTAAAATATCAAAATATTACAATACTAAAATATCAAAATACCAAAATATTAAAATATTTTGTAACATTTCTCCATACACTCAAATTGTGTTTGAATTGTAATAATCAACCTACTAATTTAGACGCAGCAACTCACATGTATTTCACTCCTCTGACTGTGCCTCGTTTTGGCGCCGTTCGGCTGTGGTGTTTTTGTATCCTTATTAAAACACATTGCTCCTGCTGTCCTGTTTTCCACCTCAGCCTACTAATTGAACAGAAAATGCTTGCAGACTAAAGCCAGTTAGCTTCTTCTTCTTCTTCTTCTTCTTCTATTGTCTATTGTTATAGTTAGCAAGCAGTGGGAAATGGATAACTAGATAAAAAATGTTGCGTTCAAATCTTTTTGGTCAACCGAAATTCGTAACGAATGCCAATTAAAGGCTTGGGCGTGAGTCAAAGTGTAGCGTGAAATGCGCGGTTCCACATCGGAGGGGAACGGTCCTGGTTCACATGGTGTTTTTTTTTTTGCAGTATGACTCATTTCTATAAATGAGATATTCACAGTCCCCTTAGGCGCTCGAGTGGGGGGGGGGGGGGGTTGTATTATGAACCCCATAAAAATGAGCATGCAAACTTGAAGGACATTATATTAAAAGCGGGGCACTCGAAAATCGATTGTTTTGCGCCTTTGGGGAAAAACGTAACAGCAAACATCAACACGGCATCAAACCACATATCCCGATGATGCGTGTTAGATTAGTCGGGGTGATTTGAATATGCTGAGTCTGTGCGTGTGTGTGTGTGTACTTCCTGTATGCTGTCCTAGTTTTGCCTCGCACTGTTTGAGGTCAAATAAGGAGCAAACATTCCGCATCAAGGAAGGAAGAATCGTAGCCACGGGCACGCTAGCCCACTCACACACACACACACACACACACACACACACACACACACAATTAATTCATGTACTAAAATCAGATTGGCCACGCTGTCAGGACTGGTTTACACGGACGCCATTAAAACAACATCATTGTCCACGCGATCAATGAAGTGACAGGCAGTGCGGGAACGCTTTTTCCATATAAGGAATATTATTTATCATATCCGGGGAAATACATGGACGTCCACACCGGTGTTGATGTCACTTGAGGAGAAGAACACACAAAGAGGGGGTGTCACATACCGTCACTGTGGACAGGTCAGTGGGATGACACAGCCAAGATGGACACCACTGCCAGCAGGTTCACACACACACACACACACACACACACACACACACACGGCCAGGGAAAATCAGACATCATGGGACCTGACGTAGGCTGGGGGTTTGGGTCTGATTGGCTGTCACATGCACTCTGGTTGTCGTGACAACCACTGTCCCTGCGGGACACCGGTGGCCCGAGCGCGGCATGGGACCGAGCTGTGACACTGATGAAGGAGCTGGAAACTTTTAGAAGCGTTGTTATTTTATTTTATTTTTTTATTATTTTTTGTTTTATTATTGGTTTGTGGCAGATTTTAATCGTGTTTTTGGGTAAGACCGTGATCAAGAATGGACGCCCGGCGGGAGCGGGGCTCGTTATTTTTAACGCACAACGTGCAAAATGATGCTTTTTAGGGACTATTTTGATCATCAAGCAGTGTGATTATATACTACTTATATACTACTTATATACAGTATTTGTACAGTCTTTGTACACATTCACCCACAGTTATTGCTCATACTGGAAAGAGATTAAAAACTATTGAGAGTTCTGATCTGCAATTAACTGATTAATTAATATTGTCATCGCCTCAAAAAATTACATTACGTGGCCGATACAAATATTGCGACTGGGTTTCCTCTCCGCTACTCGCCGTGCCCTCCCAACTACAATCAAACAAGGCCCAACACAACAACACCCAATCCAAGTCCGCTTTAGATAACTCAAGCACAAGAAGCCCATTGTATAAAATCTTAGAGATTAAAAATGCGATTCATGCAATTTAATAAAATATTGCATTAAATATGACTAATTAATTAATCACATACATTTGCTGTGTGTTATCATATCTCATGATGCTTGAGGTAGCTGTTCTCATAAGTCAAATCAGTTCTAGGGCTGTCAAAAGTAATGCATTAATGCGGATTAATCCATCATTTTCATTAATCTGATGGAAAATTCACTCGTCTGCCTTGCAGAATGACTCAAAATTATTGAGAGTTCTGATCTGCAATTAACTGATTAATTCATATCCTCATCACCTCAAAAAATTACATTACGTGGCGGATCCAAATATTGTGACTGGGTTTCCTTTCCGCTAGTCGCCGTGCCCTCCCGACTACAATCAAACAAGGCCCAACACAATAACACCCAATCAAATTGTTTTCAACTTCAGATAAATCAAGCACAAGAAGCCCAACGTATATAAAAACGTAGAGATTAAAAATTTATGTAATTTAATAAAATATTGCATTAAATATGACTAATGAATTAATCACATACATTCGACACCGTTATCATATCTCATGAATGCCTGAGGTAGCTGTTCTCATATGTCATATCTGTTCTACGGCTGTCAAAGGTAATGCATTAATGCGGATTAATTTATATTAACTCAAGCACAAGAAGCCCAACGTATATAAAAATTTTGAGATTAAAAATTATTCATTCATTCATTCATTCATTTTCTACCTCTTATCCTCATGAGGGTCGCGGGGGGGTGCTGGAGCCTATCCCAGCTGTCTTCGGGTGAGAGGCGGGGTACACCCTGGAGTGGTTGCCAGCCAATCACAGGGCAGAGATAAAAAATTATTCATTCATTCATTCATTCATTTTCTACCACTTTTTCCTCACAAGGGTCGCGGGGGGGGGGGGGGGGGGGGGGTGCTGGAGCCTATCCCAGCTGTCTTCGGGTGAGAGGCGGGGTACACCCTGGACTGGTCGCCAGCCAATCACTAGGGCAGAGATTAAAAATTAGATTAATGCAATTTAATAAAATATTGCATTAAATATGAGTAATTAATTAATCTCATACATTTGCTGTGTGTTATCGTGTCTCATGATGTTGTTCTCGTATGTCATATCAGTTCTCGGGCTATCAAAGTAATGCATTAATGCGGATTAATCCTCATTAATCTGATGCAAAATTCACTCATTTGCCTTGCAGAATGACTCAATTTCCCTTAAATGTCTCGTTTTTACTCAAGAAGTAGACAAACTGCTTTTCTCGGATAGCGTGAAAAAGATCGTGTTTTGCATATCGCTCTCCAAAGTCTCACGTGGTTTACGAAGGAGGTTCTAAAGCTCAGACCCAACAAGCTACCTGGAAGAGTTCTCCAAAAGGAACATGAAATGTTGCCAAATGTGTCATACGCTTCCATCTATGGCATATCCCAACGTGTCAGACCGCCATTGATCCATGCCGCTTCGTGAACAAACCCATTTGCACATCAGCGCGGTGTGACGTTTATTTATTATGACTTTTACAGCACCGCCATTGGATTTTTTTTTTTTTTTTTTTTTTTTTTTTTTAACGACGGCGTGTCCGCTGCCACATGACACACCGAGGTAAGAAGGATGTAAAGAACATTCAGTATTACTGCTAATTCCAAATGCCCCTATTTCACCTAATGTGTGCCAGTGTTTACATAATGTGTGTACACATTGTCTTCTCTCATTTCTTTCCATTTGGTTGGAAATAGTCCCATTAAAAGGTGATTCTCTTGCCTCACTCTTATTCTCCGCCTTGGATAATGAAGCCGCAGGAGAGGCACATTCCGGCGGAATTAAACTCTCTCTCTGTCTCTCAGACACAAATACACAAGTTAAATAATTTGACATGTGACCTCACTCGGCAGCAATGAGAACATGCTTATAAATAGCAGCAATTTACAGCAAGAGTGGACGGTGCATCACAAAGATGAATGACTCGACTCCAAATGCCTTTTACGACTTTTTGTTCCCTCAATCCTTTCCCTCTTTCCTTTTCCTTTTCCTTTCCTTTCCTTTCCTCGCCGCTTTGTTGTGGCGCTGATCGCTCAGGCCGATGACTTACACACAGGATGCGCACACTCACGCAGCACAATAAGAGTTGCGCAACACTTGGATATGACTCCTAATGATAAATAGTACAAAAACTGTCAGTAATTTTACAAAAATGGATAATATTTAGACAAAAAGTGAAAAAGTTATCATAATATTATGAGGGAAAAATCATGTCATTTTGGTAGCATAATTATGAAATATGAAAAAATATATTATTTTATAAAAGTCATAATATTATAAGAAACCAAAAATATTGGGAATAAAGTCATGAGAAAAAAATTGAAAAAAGTGAAAAAGAAGAGCAGAAAGTTTAAATTAAATTATTAAATTATTAAATTATTAAATTATTAAATTATTAAATTATTAAATTATTAAATTATTAAATTATTAAATTATTAAATTATTAAATTATTAAATTATTAAATTATTAAATTAAAAAGTCAAACAAGTAAAATTCAAAAATGAAACAAAAAATGGAAAAAAGTTTATATTATTAAATTATTCTTATTCTTATTATTCTTATATTCTCATTATGAAATTATGAAATTATTAATTTTTTAATCATTAAATTAAATTATGAAATTATGAAATTAAATTAAATTATGAAATTACGAAATTACGAAATTATGAAATTATAAAATTATGAAATTATGAAATTATGAAATTATGAAATTATTAAAAAGTCAAACAAGTAAAATTCAAAAATGAAACAAAAAATGGAAAAAAGTTTATATTATTAAATTATTCTTATTCTTATTATTCTTATATTCTCATTACTAAATTATGAAATTATTAATTTTTTAATCATTAAACTAAATTATTAAATTATGAAATTAAATTACATTATTAAATTATGAAATTATGAAATTATGAAATTAAATTACATTATTAAATTATGAAATTAAATTAAACTAAATTATTAAATTATGAAATTAAATTAACTACATTATGAAATTATGAAATTATGAAATTAGCCTGCCCGAGGAAGAGCACTCATTGTCGGACACACTTTGTCAGAGGCGCCGCTTCTAAATGCAGACACAACCCTGGTTCATCAAGTTCAGGTTCACTAAAACAGAGCTTGGGGGAGGCAGACTGTGCCTACAGCCACGCTCCTCTGTGACATCACAAAAGAAGAGTTTTGCCACACCCTCTGAAAGCGAGCGTTTTGAGGCATCTCAAACTTCTTTCAGTGCTCAATTCCAAATGTGAAACTGAAACTTTGGCCTGGTTTAACACCAGAATACAACATTCTAACTACATTTATAGGTCAGAAAAGTGGAAAAAAACACAATGTCACTTTTACGTCGGACACCCCTGATTGGGACTTTGGGCCACACTACTGTACTCCCGATTGTTCCGTGACTGTCAGTCTTCTACCTCCACCTTCACAAAAAAATCGTACGAGTGCTGAGTGGACACATTTCTTGCAATATTTTGATTTTTCTAAAATCTGATTTCTCCCGGCTCAGGATTGCTGAGCGTACAACACCGCACGCACACATGGCCTCCAGAGAACACCTCACTCTTCCTTAACAAGCACCTCATCTGGCACCCGGCTTGAAGTTCTTGCTAAGAAACCACTTCAGAACATGCAAGAGAAGAGCCGCAGATGCTCGCCTCTCACGTTGCGATCAAGCAGGGCCCGGCCTGGAGGTTATTTACACACATTAATCAGCTGCGGGATTAACTATGCTCCTAATATGACAACAGGAAGTGCGCCAATGCTGAAACGTTTGTCACCTGTGACTTTAACGAGTCAACGGCTACAACTTGGGATCATAACAGCTTCGAGGAGATAACGTTTCATTCACTTCCTGTTTGTTTGTTTGTTTTTTTTTCTTCTCTTCACTGGATCCTTGGGAGAGAAACATGCAAGGAAATCTTACATAAGCACAACAAATGACAAGCTGATGTAATGAGACGGGACAGAGATATTAGCATCCCAACATGCTAAATGGCATTTTTCATTGCAGATGTCTGGATCAGAGTCAGGCTGCACATTTGTTTGACGGCGCCGCTTCCCAGCATGCACACGTACGGTGGCGCGCTCGTTTCGTTTCCATCACACGCAATTTCAGTTACAGTTTTTGCTGTAGCAATTTAATACATTTGGGGATTCGACAAAATGTCTACCATAGCGGGTAATAGCAGTGTAACGGTGACTATAGGGGTGTTAGTTCACATCTAGGAGGGCTCTAATAATGCGTCTATTATGTTTTTTTTCCACTTTTCTGACCTATAAAATGTTGTATTATTTCATTTCAATCACACGCAATTTCAGTTCTAATTTTTGTTGTTGCAATTATAATTAATTATAATAATATAATAATAATAATAATAAAAAAATATATATAATATAATATAATCATTCATTTTCTACCGCTTTTCCTCATGAGGGGCGCGTGGGTGCTGGAGCCTATCCCAGCTGTCTTTGGGCGAGAGGCAGGGTACACCCTGGACTGGTCATAATAATAATATAATATAATAATATATCATATATATATTATATTATTCTTTTTTTATATTATTATATATTATTTTAGTTGTTGCAATTATAATTAATTATAATATAATATAATCATAATAACATAATATAATATATATTTTATATATATATAATTATATTATTACTATATTACTATTATAATATTATTATTATAATTATTATATTATATATATATAATATAATAATATAATAATATAATTAATACATTTGGGGATTTGACAAATTGTCTTGTATTCTGTGATTATGTCTACTATAGCGGGTAATAGCAGTGTAACGGTGACTATAGGGGTGTTAGTTCACATGTAGGAGGGCTCTAATAATGTGTCTATTATGCTTTTTTTCCTACTTTTCTGACCTATAAAGTAGTTACAATGTTGTATTCACATGTTAAACGATCACAAAGTGAGCCCTAAAAGAAGTTAAGGATGGCTCAAAAAGCTCGGTTTGAAAAGGCGTGGTAAAGCTGTCCCTTTGTGATGTCACAAGGGGTAGACTTCCTTATATGGGCTCTAAATACATGATGGAATATGCAAAATGTAATAAAAGTTTTCTGTGCGGGTTATCAAAAGAGGGCGGCATGGCGGTCGAGTGGTTAGCGCGCAGACCTCACAGCTTGGAGACCAGGGTTCAATTCTCCCTGTGCATGCGTGGGTTTTCTCCGGGTACTCCGGTTTCCTCCCACATTCCAAAAACATGCTAGGTTAAATTAGCGACTCCAAATTGTCCATAGGTATGAATGTGAGTGTGAATGGTTGTTTGTCTATATGTGCCCTGTGATTGGCTGGCCACCAGTCCAGGGTGTACCCCGCCTCTCGTCCGAAGAAGACAGTTGGGATAGGCTCCAGCACCCCCGCGACCCTCATGAGGATAAGCGCTAGAAAAAACCTTCTAAATATGTTTTTTTTTACATTATTAGAGCTTTCTAGACATGAGGTAGCACCCCTATAGTCACTTATACACTCCTATAATTCATTATTTATGATATTACACAACTCTCCGGTTTCCTCCCACATTCCAAAAACATGCTAGGTTAAATTAGCGACTCCAAATTGTCCATAGGTATGAATGTGAGTGTGAATGGTTGTTTGTCTATATGTGCCCTGTGATTGGCTGGCCACCAGTTTTAGCAATGGGGTGAACAGACTATTAATCACAGCACACGTTGAACTCCAAAGAGAATAGTGTGAGTCCATTTAGGGCGACATTACCCCGATTCTGACACTGGCTTCTGAGCAGCATCTCGGCTGACAGGACAAGACCTCATGAGACAGCAGAAGCAATTCCGCCTGAGCTGCTTGATGCAAAAAAACAAAAACATACACCATATGCCAAAATAAATACAAATCCACGGTGACGGTTTTGTATAGCTAGCTGGAGGAGGACGTATTAAAGAACCAAGAGAGCAGGATCAGGGAACCAATGGGGCGGAATTGAACTCGGGTCTCCATCAAAAGAGTTGTGTAATGTCATAAATAATGAATTATAGGAGTGTATAAGTGACTATAGGGGTGCTACGTCATGTCTAAAGAGCTCTAATAATGTTAAAGAGAACATGCAAACCCCACACAGAGATATGCAGAGTGTGGGAATTGAACACGGGTCTCCTAGCTGTGAGGTCTACGCGCTAACCACTCGATTGCCGTGCAGCCCCTGATCATTCAAAGCTGCAATAAAAGCCTCTTGTGATGAAGTCTGGTGCTTGTGTGTCTCACCCAACCTTACAGTAACATTACTGCCACTCGGTGTCACGGACATTTGTGGATATTTTTTTTTATTATATTTCACTTTGCCGCTCTTAATGAGTACAAGTACAATTTTTGCTGGATTCAAGTACACTCGGAAAATTACAACGAAAACTCAAGTTACACGGTGTCTTTGAATGCAACCCTCATTGCTCATAATAAGCTCAAGTGTAATCCAAAAGGGCTGCTACAATTAAATAAATGAATATTTATAGATAAATAATATATGAAATAAAATATATGAATAAAAAAATATTAATATATATGAATAAAAAAAATTAAAAAAAAGAAATTAATATTCCAGTTCATTTGGATGTGTTCAAGGACACTGTATCTAATCCTGTATTTTATTTATCTTTCAATAAAATACACAAAAACTTCAGACATTGTTGCAAATAGTGATTAATTAATTACAAACCTGTTATTAATCAATTAATTATTAATTATTAACTAATCTAATATATATTTTTTTTAATGTACATCTTCTGGAAAAGGGTTGCATAAGTGTGAAAAATTTAATTCCAACTCCCAAAAATCATCCTATTATGTCATAATAATATATTGCAACATAGATAATAATAAATTATATACATATAATAAAATAAAATAATAATAAAATATAATATAATAAAATAAAAAAATAATAATAAAATAAAAAATATAATAAAATAAAATAAAAAAATATAATAAAATAAAATAAAAATAATAAAATAGAATAAAAAATAAAGGCCAAGAAAAAGCCAGGTATTAATAATCTCTGAGGTTATTGTTGATATTGCTTCTTGATTATGAACATAACCACAGTACCAAATAATGAAGCCGTATATTAATTTGTAATATTCAATATAATATCATATTTTACAGAGTTACTGAGCATGTGCATTGTTTATCCAGAGGAAAAATACGAGTAATAATAATAATAATAATAATAATAATAATAATAATAATAATAATAATAATAATAATAATAATAATAATGACTCTTTCGGAGATTTAGTGTACGGGCCGCCATCCCAACACAATCAACCTGGAAAACGACGAGAGTCGTCGTTCCTAAAAATGCGTGTGCGCTCCCATCCCGGATGAGATCTGATGGACAAGATAGCAGAAGCGATGGGAGAATGAGATGTATCGGGATGTGAATACTAATAGCGTTCTTGCTCAGGCATTCTGGGATCTCTCCATCTTGTCTCCCCCCTTTTTCCTCCCTTCCTCACTCACTCACTCACTCATTCACTCACTCTTCTCCCGGTTTCCTTAATTCCCTCCTTCATGCCTGTGCTGCTCCCGTTTCTCTTATCTCTCTGCGGAAACAAACACATTAGCGGAGATCAGGGAGGGGAATCACGTCATCTTGAAGTTCTCTGCCCCCCTGCTGTTGCCTAGCGGAGCGTTCCGCGCCACAATGCCAGTGTGGATGGGCGGATGCGCCTTTTGGTGTTAACACATGATTAAGCATGTGCATGTTTATTCGTGCCCAAAATGTGTGTGTGTGTGTGTGTGTGTGTGTGCCCCCCCCCCCCCCAGAGAAGCCTGTACAGCATTCTCCCATGCTGCAGGCATTGAGCAGTGAGAGTGTGGGGTAGGGTTGAGGTGGGGTGGTGGGGTGGTGGGGTGGTGGGGTGTCGTTGGGGATGTGCTTGCCACTGCAGTAAATGAGGGAAAAGAAAAAAAAAAAAGAAAGGGGGGGGGGGTGGACGTACTGTAAAAGTTGCTGAGGCAAACAAAAGAACGGAGGGAGACAGTAAGAGTCTCTTATCCTTAATTAGACTTTCCACCCCCCCCCCATCCCACCTCCTCCAATCGTAGAATAAAATGTAGATAGAATAAATATAACGTTAGTTATCACCCTTAGATCCATTTGCTTAGACAATAGAAAGTGTTTGAATGTGCTCCCGTGACCCTGATCAGAGACCCCCAGCGACCCCCCCCCCCCCCCCCCCAGGTCCTGGAGGTGCCTGGATGGATGGAAAAAGAAAGAAAAAGAAAGAAAAAGAAAGAAAAAGAAAGCAAAAGAAAGAAAAAGAAAGAGAAAGAAAGAAAAAGAAAGACAAAGAAAGAAAAAGAAAGACAAAGAAAGAAAAAGAAAGAGAAAGAAAGAGAAAGAAAGATGGACGGATAGATGGATAGATAGATGGACAGATGGATGGACGGATAGATAGACAGATGCCTGGATGGATGGATGGACAGATGGATGGACGGACGGACAGATGGATGGACGGATGGATAGATGGACGTGTGGATGGATGGATGGATGGACGAATGCCTGGAAGGATGGAGGGATGGATGGACGGACGGACAGATGGATGGACGGATGGATAGACAGATGCCTGGATGGATGGATGGATGGATGGACGGATAGATAGACGGACGCGTGGATGGATGGATGCCTGGAAGGATGGATGGATGCCTTTGTGGATGGACAGATGGATGGACGGACGCCTGGATGGACAGTAGGACGGACGCCTGGATGGATGGATGGACGGATGGACGAATGGACGGATGGACGGATGGACGGATTGATGAATGGACTGATGGACAGATGGATGGATGGATGGATGGATAGACAGATGCCTGGATGGATGGATAGACAGATGGATGGATGGATGGACGGATAGATAGACGGACACATGGATGGATGGATGCCTGGAAGGATGGATGGATGCCTTTGTGGATGGACAGATGGATGGACGGACGCCTGCATGGATGGACGGTAGGACGGACGCCTGGATGATGGATGGATGGATGGATGGATGGACGGAGGGATGAATGGACGGACGGACAGATGGATGGATGGATAGACAGACGCCTGGATGGATGGACAGATGGATGGATGGACGAATGGATAGACGGACGCATGGATGGATGGATGGATGCCTGGAAGGATGGATGGATGCCTTTGTGAATGGACAGATGGATGGATGGATGGACGGTAGGACGGACGCCTGGATGATGGATGGATGGACGCCTGGATGGACGGACGCCTGAATGAATGGATGGATGGATGGATAGACAGATGGATGGATGGATGGACGGATGGATGGACAGACGGACGCGTGGATGGATGGATGCCTGGAAGGATGGATGGATGGACAGATGGATGGATGGACGGATGGATAGACGGACGCGTGGATGGATGGATGGATGGATGCCTGGAAGGATGGATGGATGCCTTTGTGGATGGACGGATGGAAGTCCTCACTTCACCTTTGTCAGTCTATTTGCCCACTCTGGATTTACATTGTCAATTAATCACCATGACAACCAATGTACCACAGTAGATGGAAAAGTTGGGTCTCGGCCAACCCCCCCCCTACCCCCACAGGGATCTTTCTTTGTCATAATGAATTTTGCCTCCATGTATCCGGGGACCGCCATGTCCCATGATTGGCATGTTGCTGTAATCCTACCATTAGCTAAATGTGCTAACCTTTGCCAGATGTTTTTGTACAGAATTGCCTAATGCCACACCTGGGGAGGGACAAGGATAGATAGAAAGAATAAACAGATAACACGGCGGCCACAGAGAGGAGTTAATAACATGTCAAGTGGAATATGGCCGCCGGCGCCCGGGGGGGGGGGGCTTTGTCAAAATCTCATTTTTGAAAGTGCGCCAATTGAGCTCTTCCCGCCAATTACGGCACATCCATCAGCGGCGCGCCGATCGCTCTTTTGTGCGAGCGCGAGAGCTTTCATTAACGTCCCATTTTGTGGAGCTGCACCGTGTGTCACCATCACGCCGTCAAAGCGCTTATTGAGTCCACCTGCCGGCTTTCTTTTCCTCCCACTCCCGGTCCGCCATCACCCGGACATTATGTGGAATACGCTCCACCGTGTACAGTCCACTCATTTCACGTCTAAAGCCCACAGTCACTCCACTCCACTCCACTCCACTCCACAGGCCGACAAGTGTGAAGAAATAACGCACATACCACAACGCTACCGCAGGCTATGCTAACACATTCATGCTGCCTTCGAGACGGTGGGAAATTGGAAAAATACTACCAGCTGCACTTTTGGGAGAATTTTGTCCACCACCTAAAATACTTACGTACAATCTTTATCCTCTTTACTGTGTGTTCCAAAGAACGAAAGGAAGGAAAAAAGGAAGGAAGGAAGGAAGGAAAGAAGGAAGGAAAGAAGAAAAGAAGGAAGGAAAGAAGGAAAGAAGGAAGGAAAGAAAGAAGGAAAGAAAGAAGGAAAGAAGGAAAGAAGGAAGGAAAGAAGGAAAGAAGGAAAGAAGGAAAGAAGGAAGGAAAGAAGGAAAGAAGGAAGGAAGGAAAGAAGGAAGGAAGGAAGGAAAGAAGGAAGGAAAGAAGGAAAGAAGGAAGGAAAGAAGGAAGGAAAGAAGGAAAGAAGGAAAGAAGGAAAGAAAGAAGGAAAGAAAGAAGGAAAGAAGGAAAGAAGGAAGGAAAGAAGGAAAGAAGGAAAGAAGGAAGGAAGGAAGGAAGGAAGGAAGGAAAGAGAGAAGGAAAGAGAGAAGGAAAGAAGGAAAGAAGGAAAGAAGGAAAGTAAAAAGGAAGGAAAGAAGGAAAGAAGGAAAGAAGGAAAGAAGGAAGGAAAGAAGGAAAGAAGGAAGGAAACAAGGAAGGAAACAAGGAAAAAAGGAAGGAAAGAAAGAAGGAAGGAAAGAAGGAAGGAAAGAAGGAAGGAAAAAAGGAAGGAAAAAAGGAAGGAAAGAAGGAAGGAAAGAAGGAAAGAAGGAAAGAAGGAAAGAAGGATGGATGGATGGATGGATGGAAAAAGAAAAAGAAAGAAAAAGATAGATGGACGGATAGATGGAGAGATGGAGAGATAGATGGAGAAAAGAAAAGAAAGAAATATAAAAAAGAAAGGAAAAGAAAGGAAAAGAAAAGAAAAGAAAGGAAAAGAAAGGAAAAGAAAGGAAAAGAAAGGAAAAGAAAGGAAAAGGAAAACAAAGATGGATGGAAAGATGGATGGAAGGATGGACGGATGGATGCATGGATGGAAGGATGGATGCATGGATGATGCATGGATGGATAGATGATAGATAGATGGAGAGATAGATGGATGAGAGACAGAGAGATGGAGAGAAAGAGATAAATACTATTAAATGATATATTATAAAGATATAAAAACAGATAAAAGAGACATAGATAGATACTATTATATTATATATTATAAAGATATAAAAACAGATAAAAAGAGACAAATAGATACTATTATATTATATATTATAAAGATATAAAAACAGATAAAAAGAGACATAAATAGATACTATTATATTATATATTATAAAGATATAAAAACAGATAAAAAGAGACATAGATAGATACTATTATATTATATATTATAAAGATATAAAAACAGATAAAAAGAGACATAAATAGATACTATTATATTATATATTATAAAGATATAAAAACAGATAAAAAGAGACATCACTGCACCCCAAAAAGCACCAACAACGCTATATTTACATATAACGTGACGTACATATTTATATTTACATATAACGTGACGTACATATTTATATTTACATATAACGTGACGTACATATTTATATTTACATATAACGTGACGTACATATTTATATTTACATATAAAATGACGTACATATTTATATTTACATATAACGTGACGTACATATTTATATTTACATATAACGTGACGTACATATTTATATTTACATATAACGTGACGTACATATTTATATTACATATAACGTGACGTACATATTTATATTTACATATAACGTGACATACATATTTATATTTACATATAACGTGACATACATATTTATATTACATATAACGTGACGTACATATTTATATTTACATATAACGTGACGTACATATTTATATTTACATATAATGTGACGTACATATTTATATTTACATATAACGTGACGTACATATTTATATTTACATATAACGTGACGTACATATTTATATTTACATATAATGTGACGTACATATTTATATTTACATATAACGTGACATACATATTTATATTACATATAACATGACATACATATTAACCCAGCCACAGCAATATAGGTATTATTACTGTTATTAACATTGCTACTATTGACACAACAAGCTGGTGACGTACAGTAGGTGTGTCCCATTACCTGCAGTCATTAGCCCTCTCTTTTTACCCGCTTTGGTACCTTTAGAACGCACAAAACGAGGAAGACGTGTGTGGGCAAAATCTGAACTTAAGCTCGTCCAATCAGCACTCAGAAAAATAACACCTGACGACACGTTGCCTTCCACTCCCCAAAAGTGATGAAGAAGTCAACAGTGAATACCGCTCAACGGAGCCCCCGACGGACCAATCACGTTTGGGGAATGAAATTCATCTTTTCACCTCCGGGGATTTTTTTTTTGTGTGTTGCCTGTCACTGCTCAAGGATTGAATAAAAGATGAATGATTAGGCCATCAATATTTATTGATTCATCAAGAGGCTCACATTTCAAGGTCAATGAAAGTTTAATCCCCGTGGATGAAAAACTTCTGTCCTATTATCTCACCACACACACACACACACACACACACACACACACATTTAGACTCCAAACCAGATAAGTATCTGCTTTTTCCTGACACACAATTTAAATGTGGAAGGGTAAGAAGTTAAGGCAGACCTCCATGACAGGCGTGGGCAAACTTTTTGACTCATGGGCCACAGTGGGTTTAAAAATGTGGTGTAAAACAGCCTCAAGATGTTCAATGTACTCCTGGAAAAAAAAAAAAAAAAAAAAAAAAAAAAAGGCATCCATGCACACACAGCAGATTATGACACGGCTACGGCTAAAATAAGACAAATAATTCCATGTGGAGTGTCTTATATACTGTATATAACTAAGAGTCTGTGGTTCTGCTCCAGAAAAGGGTGGAGGAGTTTAAGCGCCTCACGGCGAAAGGATGGAAAAGGTAGATCGGCTCGGTATCGAACAGAATATCGTGAACGTACCACCAAAGATGTGACAAAACACCAAAACAAACACCCAAATACTTAATAAACGTCTTAAACACTCTTCTACAGCTTCCCTCTGCTGCTCTTGAACTCACCTACAGTTTTAACATTATTAAAGACCTCTAGACATGACATAACACCCCTATAGTCATCTTTACACTCCTATCACCCGATATAGTAGACATTCATTCATTCATTTTCTCGCGGGGGACTGAAGCTGGAGCCTATCCCAGCTGAGAAACTCCTAGTCGTTAGCCTACATGCTAACCACTAGTCTGTTAGTTAATTGGCGGTTAATTGGTTCCAGAAGTAGGATTCCTTTATTATATATTAAATATTTTCATATTTAGAGCGTAAAAAACACGATTACAACCTTATAAATACAGTTTTAACTTTATTAAAGACCTCTAGACATGACATAACACCCCTATAGTCATCTTTACACTCCTATCACCCAATATAGTAGACAATCATTCATTCATTTTCTACCGCTTATCCTCACAAGGGTCGCGGGGGACTGAAGCTGGAGCCTATCCCAGCGGAGAAACTCCTAGTCGTTAGCCTACATGCTAACCACTAGTCTGTTAGTTAATTGGCGGTTAATTGGTTCCAGAAGTAGGATTCCTTTATTATATATTAAATATTTTCATATTTAGAGCATACAAAACACGATTACAACCTTATAAATACAGTTTTAACATTATTAAAGACCTCTAGACATGACATAACACCCCTATAGTCATCTTTACACTCCTATCACCCAATATAGTAGACAATCATTCATTCATTTTCTACCGCTTATCCTCACAAGGGTCGCGGGGGACTGAAGCTGGAGCCTATCCCAGCGGAGAAACTCCTAGTCGTTAGCCTACATGCTAACCACTAGTCTGTTAGTTAATTGGCGGTTAATTGGTTCCAGAAGTAGGATTCCTTTATTATATATTAAATATTTTCATATTTAGAGCGTAAAAAACTGATTACAACCTTATAAATACAGTCTTAACTTTATTAAAGACCTCTAGACATGACATAACACCCCTATAGTCATCTTTACACTCCTATCACCCGATATAGTAGACATTCATTCATTCATTTTCTACCGCTTATCCTCACAAGGGTCGCAGGGGGACTGAAGCTGGAGCCTATCCCAGCGGAGAAACTCCTAGTCGTTAGCCTACATGCTAACCACTAGTCTGTTAGTTAATTGGCGGTTAATTGGTTCCAGAAGTAGGATTCCTTTATTATATATTAAATATTTTCATATTTAGAGCGTAAAAAACACGATTACAACCTTATAAATACAGTCTTAACTTTATTAAAGACCTCTAGACATGACACAACACCCCTATAGTCATCTTTACACTCCTATCACCCGATATAGTAGACATTCATTCATTCATTTTCTACCGCTTATCCTCACAAGGGTCGCGGGGGACTGAAGCTGGAGCCTATCCCAGCGGAGAAACTCCTAGTCGTTGGCCTACATGCTAACCACTAGCCCGTTAGTTACAAAACATTTTTGCCCTCATTTATGGCGGTTAATTGGTTCCAGAAGTAGGATTCCTTTATTATATATTAAATATTTTCATATTTAGAGCGTAGAAAACCTGAATACAACCTTATAAATACAGTTTTAACATTATTAAAGACCTCTAGACATGACATAACACCCCTATAGTCATCTATACACTACTATCACCCGATATAGTAGACATTCATTCATTCATTTTCTACCGCTTATCCTCACGAGGGTCGTGGGGGGTGCTGGAGCCTATCCCAGCTGTATTCGGGGTACACCCTGGACTGGTGGCCAGCCAATCACAGGGCACATATAGACAAACAACCATTCACACTCACATTCATACCTATGGACAATTTGGAGTCGCTAATTAACCTAGCATGTTTTTGGAATGTGGGAGGAAACCGGAGTACCCGGAGAAAACCCACGCATGCACGGGGAGAACATGCAAACTCCACACGGAGATGGCCGAGGGTGGAATCGAACTCGGGTCTCTTAGCTGTGAGGCCTGTGTGCTATCTATTTGACTATTTATGGAAAAGCAACAGACAGTATCAATAAATACCGTATTTTCTGGACAAGGCCAAAAATGCATAATTAAGTAGAAAAAAAACCATACATAAGTCATAAAATGTTATAATAATAATAATAATAATAATAATAAATTATTAAATAAATAAATAAATTATTAAATTAAATAAATAATAAATTAATTTATAATTATAATTATAATTAATTTTAAATTTATTTTACAAACTACTTGACCAAAACAGACATTACGTTCTCTTGGAAGGCAAGTTCTAACAATAATAAAAAAAAAATAGAGAACATGCTAATAGGTGTAAGATATGCTAACACAATGATTATTCAGCTACACAAAAAATAAACATAAACACAAAAAGTGTCCAGTGTTTATGTAACATAAATATTTTTTTTCATTTATAAGTCGCTCTGGAGTATAAGTCCCAGGAATAGCCAACCTATGAAAAAAAGTGCGGCTTTTAGTCTGGAAAATAAGGTATATAAATACACACAAAAAAATAATAAAAATAAATACAAATAATAATAATTTTTTTTAAATTTTTAATAAAAAAATAAATACAAGATACCCAAAATGGCCGAACTTTTGTTATGTAAAGTTACACAAGACACACAAACAAGTCCATGTCTCCGCCTCCGGTTAAATTTTGGATGAAATCTGCATTTGCCCTTGAGGCTGCCTCCACACCCTGTTAATATTCTCCCCGCCATTAAGATGTTATTGCATTCCCCAAATCTCCCTCTCCGCCCCACCCCCCACCCCCCGTCCCCATCCCAGCGTTGCCCTCCTCTTTATTTAAATAAGTGTTTCAGGTAATAACTCCGGGTTCTGCCTAGACCGGCTCTTTTTGTCATCGGAGTGTAATTACCTGGGCTCAGATGAGAGCCCGTTTTGTGCGCCGTACATTTTTTGGTGTGTACGCAAGCTTTATTGCTCCCTGCACTAATTACACGCTCTTGCTCCACCGCTGTGGCCTTGTTGGGGATGGCGTTCTGATTAGCCTGGACATTGGTCAGCTATACTTGACACGGTCTCCCACGCTTATTTACAGCAAAGTAACCCCGAGTAATAATCATGGCGGGAAGAAGAAGGCGGTTCTAATTGACCCAACCTCTTCTTTCTTGCTCTCTCTGCCTCATTTATCCACTCATCACCCCCCCCCCCCCCCGCCACACCCACCCACTCCACAGAACAGCCAGTCCAGCACTTTCAGACGGTTAGCTAAAGTTTAGCACAAGCTCTCGCTCCATATCTGCAAAGTTTGACCTCAGGGACCAAAACGAGAGTTGACGGAAAAAATGCACTTCTGCACTTCTTTGATGGTCGATAGAAAAGTTGCCAAACAGACCAAAATAGTCGAGTACGCTCGACCCCAAGAGTGTGGTTAAGTGGAAATGTCCGGAAGCATCCGTGTCTGTGTTCGATTGGAAAATGATAGGAAAGGACCTCAGTGGAGGATCCCAAGTTAAATAAACTTCTGTTGTGTGGTTCTGCCCGCCGACGGCAGTCGTTTGGGTGCGGTCACCCTCAGATTTCACGATGGTCGTGGACAGGCCTGAAACCTAGGCGGCAATGTCGTTCCCCTTTCAAACAGAATGAGAGTGATTCCACCCAAACGACTACCGTTGGTTGTCTGAGGTCCCACTTCATTGCACCTTTAACGACTATCGTTTTTGTGAAACCTAGGCAGCGGTGTCGTTCCCCTTTCAAACAGAATCAGGGTGATTCCAGCCAAACGACTACCGTTTGTTGTCTGAGGTCCCACTTCATTGCACCTTTAACGACTATCGTTTTTGTGAAACCTAGGCAGCGGTGTCGTTCCCCTTTCAAACAGAATGAGGGTGATTCCACCCAAACGACTACCGTTTGTTGTCTGAGGTCCCACTTCATTGCACCTTTAACGACTATCGTTTTTGTGAAACCTAAGCGGTGGTGTCGTTCCCCTTTCAAACAGAATCAGGGTGATTCCACCCAAACGACTACCGTTTGTTGTCCGAGGTCCCACTTCATTGCACCTTTAACGACTATCGTTTATGTGAAACCTAAGCGGCGGTGTCGTTCCCCTTTCAAACAGAATGAGGGTGATTCCACCCAAACGACTACCGTTTGTTGTCTGAGGTCCCACTTCATTGCACCTTTAACGACTATCGTTTTTGTGAAACCTAAGCGGTGGTGTCGTTCCCCTTTCAAACAGAATCAGGGTGATTCCACCCAAACGACTACCGTTTGTTGTCCGAGGTCCCACTTCATTGCACCTTTAACGACTATCGTTTATGTGAAACCTAAGCGGCGGTGTCGTTCCCCTTTCAAACAGAATGAGGGTGATTCCACCCAAATGACTACCGTTTGTTGTCTGAGGTCCCACTTCATTGCACCTTTAACGACTATCGTTTTTGTGAAACCTAGGCGGCGGTGTCGTTCCCCTTTCAAACAGAATCAGGGTGATTCCACCCAAACGACTACCGTTTGTTGTCTGAGGTCCCACTTCATTGCACCTTTAACGACTATTGTTTATGTGAAACCTAAGCGGCGGTGTCGTTCCCCTTTCAAACAGAATGAGGGTGATTCCACCCAAACGACTACCGTTTGTTGTCTGAGGTCCCACTTCATTGCACCTTTAACGACTATCGTTTTTGTGAAACCTAAGCGGCGGTGTCGTTCCCCTTTCAAACAGAATGAGGGTGATTCCACCCAAACGACTACCGTTTGTTGTCTGAGGTCCCACTTCATTGCACCTTTAACGACTATCGTTTTTGTGAAACCTAGGCGGCGGTGTTGTTCCCCTTTCAAACAGAATCAGGGTGATTCCACCCAAACGACTACCGTTTGTTGTCTGAGGTCCCACTTCATTGCACCTTTAACGACTATCGTTTTTGTGAAACCTAAGCGGTGGTGTCGTTCCCCTTTCAAACAGAATGAGGGTGATTCCACCCAAACGACTACCGTTTGTTGTCTGAGGTCCCACTTCATTGCACCTTTAACGACTATCGTTTTTGTGAAACCTAAGCGGCGGTGTCGTTCCCCTTTCAAACAGAATCAGGGTGATTCCACCCAAACGACTACCGTTTGTTGTCTGAGGTCCCACTTCATTGCACCTTTAACGACTATCGTTGTGGACTGCAAATCGTTCTTGTTTGGGAATGCCTCAGACTTAATGATGGTCGTGCACAGGCCTGAAACCTAGGCGGCGGTGTCGTTCCCCTTTCAAACAGAATGAGGGTGATTCCACCCAAACGACTACCGTTGGTTGTCTGAGGCCCCACTTCATTGCACCTTTAACGACTATCGTTTTGGAACGCAAACAGTTCTTGTTTGGGAATGCCTCAGACTTAATGATGGTCGTGGACAGGCCTGAAACCTAGGCGGCGGTGTCGTTCCCCTTTCAAACAGAATGAGGGTGATTCCACCCAAACGACTACCGTTGGTTGTCTGAGGCCCCACTTCATTGCACCTTTAACGACTATCGTTTTGGAACGCAAACCGTTCTTGTTTGGGAATGCCTCCCCATTCGGTTAAATACTGAATCCTGCACCAACCCCTCAGTCAAGTCCATCGATTCGATGCCTGACCTCCTTCAATCTTTCAGACTTTTGTTGTGCGGTTCTGCCAACCGACGGCAGTCGTTTTGGGTGATGTCACCCTCAGATTTAACGATGGTCGTGGACAGGCCTGAAACGTAGGCGGCGGTGTCGTTCCCCTTTCAAAAATTTTCTGCGACTGAACGACTGCCGTTGGCTGACTGAGGTCCCACTTCATTGCACCTTTAACGACTATCGTTTTGGAACGCAAACCGTTCTTGTTTGGGAATGCCTCAGATTTAACGATGGTCGTGGACAGGCCTGAAACCTAGGCGGCGGTGTCGTTCCCCTTTCAAACAGAATGAGGGTGATTCCACCCAAACGACTACCATTGGTTGTCTGAGGCCCCACTTCATTGCACCTTTAACGACTACCGTTGTGGGACTGCAAACCGTTCTTGTTTGGAAATGCCTCCCCATTCGGTTAAATACTGAATCCTGCACCAACCCCTCGGTCAAGTCCATCGATTCGATGCCTGATCTCCTTCAACCGCCCACAGAAACGACATCGACGTACAAACACGGGCACAAATAAAACAGACAAGACTTTGTTCAATGCCCTTTATACCAAAAACTGTGCATTTCCCGATCAGAGCCGCTTGTTGTTCACCATTTGTGCGCGTCTGCCTCGTCTGCTTGTGTCAGCCTCGCGGGGTGTTGACACCAGATGGGCCGACACAGACTGAGGAATGATGTGATGAAAGTCGGATGTGATGAAAGCTGATTGAGCTCATTTACACGCCACTTAGTGGAGATGGGCCAAGATTTCCTGCTGCCAATATTTGCTTGAATGCGTGTGACATTTGACAATATGCTCCAAGTATCCAACGGAATATCAATGTTTCTCAATCCGGATTAGCTTTGTTTGTCACGGCCAAAATAATCATATATCAATTTTTATTGACAAAAAAAACAATCAATAATAACAATTAATATTGCTGAGAATACATTATCGATGTCATTTGAGCACAATTTGTTTACGTTTTACTGCACATGTCCCAAAGCGGCGCATGTAAACCAGAGATTGGAATATTCTTTTCCATGTATACTATTGTTTTAGGAAATATGATTCAGAAATATTCCATTCGGAAAGATGTAAAACTAATGACAACATTAGCAATGTTAGCAACACTAGCATGACACATTTTAACAGCAACATCATGCTAGGTTGGTCTACTCGGGGAAAAAAACTAAATGATAAAAACAGCTAGGATTGTTCCAATCTAATATTTGTATTGGATATCAGTCTTTATTATTATTATTATTATTAATTATTTAAAAAAATATTTATTATTATCAATTATTTTTCATTGTTTATTATTATTATTATCATTAATTATTTTTAAAACGATTTATTATTATTATTATTAATTATTAATTTTTTTTTTTTATTTTCTGCAAATATTAACAAAACAAAATAGAGTGTCCACATTCTTTGCAGTGACGATGACAACAAACAACAATTCAGTAATCCCTTTTTAATTGTTTATCATTATTATTATTATTATTCATTAATTATTTATTATTATTAATTATTTTTTAAAAATATGTATTATTATTAATGATTATTTTTTAATTATTATTTGTTATTATTAATAATTATTTTTTAAATTATTTATTATTATTATTATTTATTTTAAAATTATTTTTAAAAATTAAAATTATTTATTATTATTATTAATAATTATTTTTTAAATTATTATTTGTCAATATTATTAATTACTTTTAAATAATTTGTTATTATTATTATTATTATTAATACATTTATTTTTATTATTTATTTATTTGACAATGACAACAACCAACAATGCAGTAATCCCTTTTAATTGTTTATTATTATTATTATTATTATTATTATTATTATTATTATTATTATTTAATTATTTTTCAAATTATTTATTATTATTATTATTTTTAAAAAAATATGTATTATTATTATTACTAATTATTTTTTTAATTATTTATTATTATTATTAATTATTTTTTAAATTATTTATTATTATTAATTATTTTAAAATTATTGATTATTATTATTAATAATTATTTTTTAAATTATTTGTCAATATTATTAATTATTTTTTAATTATTTGTTGTTATTATTATTATTAATAAATGTATTATTTATTTATTTATTTATTTATTTATTTATTTGATGATGACAACAACCAACAATGCAGTAATCCCTCGCCACTCGCCAAAATCGCGTCATGTTTTTGTGTTTGAATATTATTTTGTCTTTGGTATAATAAAAAACAAGAAGCATGGGCGCTACATCAGCTAATATTATACACAGTGCTAGCTCATCTAGACTTTACGTTGACGTAAACATCCAGATTTTATTTCCACAACATGATTCAAAAGTAGATGAACCATGTCGTGTTTACAAACTTCCATTGTTTTATTGCCCATATTGTATTTCTATAGTTATATAGCTATATTCATGGAAGTCGTACTGACGGTTATGAATCGCCGTGCGTTAATTTAACACTCAGCTTGGTGCTTGGCTGTTGTGCGGATTGTATACGAGGGCTGCTAAAGAGTTGGGGGGGGGGTGAAATGAAAGTTTAATTGTTCAAACTGCAGGTAATGTTGCCTGCTCCCTGACGTGTGATTCATCGACATATATAAAGCCTTTAAGGCGGGGGATTTGGGGGGGGCGGGGCACTATTATTTATTATTATTTACTTTTTCTTCTAACATCATGAACGCTGTCATGAAGCAAAGTGTTTTTAATAACCGTACACAGAGCTTTTTCTTTAAAGAAAAAATCGTTTTTAATTATGGGGCTTTATTATAATTAAGGGAAGAGCAACCAATCCTATTATTCCTCATACCATTATTCCCGGACAATCGGGATACAGGCCACACCTACTATTTGTACATGTACACGGGTTGCACCGCTCTATGAGGTGCAGGCGTCCACGTCGTAACATGAAATATTTAATAACACAGAAATATATGACACAGAAACAACGGTGGGGACGAAAACCAGCCTTATAATTCCTTCATCACACACTTTGTCGGCCTCTTTGTTCTCGAATCACTTTCGTCCTGAGGCAAATTAGCACTTTAGTAAAAGTAAAAAGAAATTTATTAAATAAAATTAAAATAAATTAAAATTATATTGGGAAAGCAGGAAGTGAACAAAAAAATAAATTAAAAAATTAAAAATTAATAAAAATTAAGTTAAAAAATAATTAAATAAAATTAAAATAAATTAAAATTATATTGGGAAAGCAGGAAGTGAACAAAAAATAAATTAAAAAATTAAAAATTAATAAAAATTAAGTAAAAAAATAATTAAATAAAATTAAAATAAATTACAATTATATTAGGAAAGCAGGAAGTGAACAAATGTTACAGTTACTGATTGTAAAAGTACCAGATGCAGGGGTAGGATTTAATAAGCTTTGCTTCTTCCTACTCCTTTTGGACATGTGGAACTGGGAACTGATTATGGGATGGCACTCAATTGTAATCTGATGCATGTTCAAATGAAATTAAACCATTACAATTTATCCATTGATTAGCTGCAACATTGGTTAAGTTAAAGCGTGAACCTATTGGTCCGATTCTGCTGCAACTCATGCGGGACAAACCGTGCAAAAAGCAGTGCAAATTGAACTATTCATGCCCTTATTAAAAATATTATTCATTATTATAATATTATTATTATCATAAAATATTCTAAAATATTATTAATTGTTATATTAATATTATATAAAATATTATTTAAATATAATATTTAAAATATTAAAAACTGCATTAAATAATATAGCATTGTAATAATAATAATAATAACATAAAAAGTGCCTTTATTCCTTTTTTTGTGGTTAATAAGAGTTTGCAATGGCGTCACATGTGTTCAGGCAGTCCATATAAAAAATGAATAAAGCGACGGTGTACTGCACTGTTAGACGTATGCATATATACATACATACAGTATCCTGCCTCAGTGCACATCTTCCTTGATTGACAGAATACATGCTTTGGCGTTTGAAACAGTTATGCTGGCCCCCCACCGAGATGCATCTTTTATTATTATTATCATGTTCACTTCACTTTTTTATGAAAGTATGTGCTGTTTCACTGCAGGGAAAACCTTGTTGTGGTGCACACACACATATACACACATATATATACACACACAGTGTGGAAAGGGTAAAGAGTTTCTGCACTAGTGAGCAGAGAGGACATGCTGTGGACTAAGTTTGGGACATTGTGTTAATTTGTGATATGTACAGTATGTGTTTATTCCACAGGGCTATTCTTGTCAGGTCAGGTTTAAAATGTAACACCCCCCCCTTCTCTCTCTCTTGTGTGCAGACCTTTACATCACCTCACTCTGTTTTTGTGTGTGTGTGTGTGTGTGTTTGTGTTTTACTGTATACCTCTGAGGCCTTGCGGATGCGGAGATGAAGTCCCGTTAATGGCTTCCGAGGACAATCCAGAAGCGTCAGTACTTTGTGGTTTTTGTGTCTGGAGAAAGCAGAAACTCACATGTAAATTATTCATTTTTTTTTTTTTTTTTTTAAGAGTGTCAATATTTCATGTTAGATTTAATTGTAGGTTTTATTATTTAAATAAAGCATCAGACAATTTTATTTGCTTTTATTTTGATCACTTTGGAAATTAAAAAAAAAAGAAAAAAAAAAGAAAAAAAGAGACGCACACATCCACTCTCGCTCTGCTCTGACATACATGATTATTTTAGCGGTACGAGGTAGCAAACAAATGAGAAAAGCGTGTATTTTTACGGTCTTGTAATGTTAGCGACGTACACACATAAGCTTTTACTTGACTTGCGGTTGAAAACCTCCCTGGGAAAAGGGTTTGTGGGGAAAAAGGGGGGGGGGTGCACCCAAGCGAGCGTAAGGAACTCTTAGACTTTTTCCATTTCATTTCCCAAATTTGACTGATTTGGAAGTTTTTCCCGGTGCTTGAGTGTGCTGAGGTGATGTGTGTTTTATCAGTTATGCTGTGCGCACAGAATAATGAAAAAAAACTACAGAAAATGATATTAAACTGTAGCCAAGTGAGTGTGAGGTTAAGAAATAGCAGTCATACTCAGAATATACTAATTTCTATGTGAAGTATTTCCATATTGCCTCATATTATGCCTCTCTAACAAGATCTCAGTGTATAGACTGGTCATATATCTCATCTCGTTTCATATTATCTATATTCTGTATTGTATATAACTCTGGGAAAAACTGTTGATTTTGTTGTTTATATTGTTTATTTTTCTATATTGTGTATTTTGTACTGCTTAACTGACTGTACTCTTGCCGCCGTGCAATACAAATTTCACTGAGGGACGAATAAAGGCATATCTTATCTTAATCTTAATCATACGAGGTCGGTTTTTAGCTAACTATTGACAGTATTGTGTAAAATTACCTCAGTACCTTGTTTTGAAGTAAATTCCTCTATTAATACTGCAGGATAAACATTACATTTATTTTTCAACTGTTGAAAACAATCACCTGACTGCTCCCACTAATAATATTATGCTGCCGGGACGCGACTAATGGCGACACTTTCAATTGCTTAAACTCATCAGCGGGCTCATGAATTAGAGAAAGGAGTGTGATGGCAGAGTGACTTTGGCAGACGTTTGCCCTCTTGAACCGGCGAAGCTAACTCAATGTCAAAACCGAACAGCCGTTTCTCTCCTCCGTTGCTGCGGGCGACAGTCTATTCGTCTTCATGAGCCGCTTCGGTTTCAAGTTCAGTCAACATCTGCTCTGACGAAGATGCTGAACCTGGACTAGATTCATGGACGTGTGGAATGGAACCTCTCCTGACCTTTCGGTGAGGGGGGGAGATCAATACGCTTTCATAAAAGTCAAGCCTGTCCATTGCGGGTCGTATATACGTATATCTGCCGTGACCTTTGCCCTGTCAGCCATGATATAAAAAAAAAAAGATCATACGCTTCCCGGGAACGTTTTAATTCATTCAGGGATTTGGGCCTTCTCTCGACAACCAACCGTGTACTGGCTCGTACATCTCACCAAGAATATCCTGCAAAAGTCAGTTTCCTCAGGCTAAGAAATCCACAACGCTGCTCTTGCTAATACATCTCTTATAAATTATGAATATGATATGATGTATCACTAAGCTCATCACTAAGCCATGATAATGTATGCAATCAAAATGATGTGGAAAAGAAAAATAGAAATCCTGTTTATGACCTTCTAAATATGGTTTTAACATTATTAGAGACCTCCAGACATGAAATAACACCCCTATAGTCAACTTTACACTCCAATATCAAATATATAGTAAACAAAAGACATTTAAGTCATAAATAAAGCATTTGCTTGTGTGTGATGCATGTTCAAATGAAATAATTAGAGACCTCTAGACATAAAATAACACCCCTATAGTCAACTTTACACTCCAATATCAAATATATAGTAAACAAAAGACATTTAAGTCATAAATAAAGCATTTGCTTGTGTGTGATGCATGTTCAAATGAAATAATTAGAGACCTCTAGACATGAAATAACACCCCTACAGTCAACTTTATACTTCAATATCAAATATTTTGTAAACAAAAAGACATTTACGTCATAAATAAAGCATTTGCTTGTGTGTGATGCATGTTCAAATGAAATAATTAGAGACCTCCAGACATGAAATAACACCCCTATAGTCAACTTTATACTCCAATATCAAAAAAAGTAAACAAAAAGACATTTAAGTCATAAATAAAGCATTTGCTTGTGTGTGATGCATGTTCAAATGAAATAATTAGAGACCTCTAGACATAAAATAACACCCCTATAGTCAACTTTACACTCCAATGTCAAATATATAGTAAACAAAAAGACATTTAAGTCATAAATAAAGCATTTGCTTGTGTGTGATGCATGTTCAAATGAAATAATTAGAGACCTCCAGACATGAAATAGCACCCCTATAGTCAACTTTATACTCCAATATCGAATATGTAGTAAACAAAAATATATTTGTCATAAATAAAGCATTTGCTTGTGTGTGATGCATGTTCAAATGAAATAATTAGAGACCTCTAGACATGAAATAACACCCCTATAGTCAACTTTATACTTCAATATCAAATAAATAGTAAACAAAAATACATTATAGTCATAAATAAGGCATTCGCTTGTGTGTGATGCATGTTCAAATTAAATAATTAAAGACCTCTCAACATGAAATAACACCCCTATAGTCAACTTTATACTTCAATATTGAATATATAGTAAACAAAAAGATATTTAAGTCATAAATAAAGCATTTTGTTGTGTGTGTTGTTGTAAAAATGTTCAGCTGGGAGGGAGCCGAGCGGGGAGGTGGACAGGAAGTGATGTCAGGCGTTTGATTTTTTAAATTATTTTTAATTTTTTTTGTTTCTGATTTTTTTATTTCGGCATAGGTTAGCCCGTGTTCAGGATTATTGTTCAGTTCAAACCTGCAATAAACTAAACTACTATATTAGGAAAGCAGGAAGTGAACAAATGTAACAGTTACTGATTGTGAAAGTACCAGATGGAGGGGTAGGATTTAATGAGCTTTGCTTCTTCCTACTCCTTTTGGACATGTGGAACTGGGAACTGATTATGGGATGGCACTCAATTGTAATCTGATGCATGTTCAAGTGATAATAATTAGAGACCTCCAGACATGAAATAACACCCCTATAGTCAACTTTATACTTCAATATCAAATATATAGTAAACAAAAAGACATCCCAGGTGTGTTGTTTGTGTCGACATGTGTCAATCATCATGGCTTCCAACCTTCAACGCATCGACTGAAATGGAGCACAGATGGAAAATTCCGACAAAAAAAATGAGCTTTTCCTCTAGCAGACCGTGTCAACCTTGACGCCCCCTTTGCACGAAGATAAGAAAGCGTTTTGGGGTCTAACTTAGTGCTTTTAAAGCGTGGAAAGAGTGACAGTTTTCCAAACTGTGACTTTCGGAAAACAAGTTTGTGCTCCCGCCAACTTCGCCAGCCCCCGGGAACGCCGGCCATGTTGTGGTATTTTTCACCTCTGCTGCCGAGGCCATCCAGCGTGTCGCCAAAAAAAGAGAAGTCTGACCTTGCCGACATCTGGGACCGCTTCCCTCAGGCCGTGTGAGGTTTAGGGTTTTTAGGAAAAAGTAGCGTCGGATATAGCGAGTCTTCTTAGACTTTATTCTCACAGAATGGAACCTTCAAACAACAGGATTTTCACAAAGTTGACACTCTTTTTGTTACAACTTCAAGAAATCTGTATGATTTAATCGTTCATATTTTCCTCAAAATATGTACCTTGTTCTTGTACAATTCTTAATATTATAATATTAATATATATTAATATACTTAATATATGTTATTCTAGTAAAACGAATGGTCTTTTTTCTATTTTATTGTTTATTTCTAAAAATGTTTCAATGTTTTGCAGGACTTGTAAAATTCTTATTATGATGATAAAATACCACTAATAATAATAATATTATAATATCATATTAATATATGTTAATATATTATTATATATTAATATACTTTCTGTTATTATAGAAAAATAACTGGCCTTTTTTCTATTTTATTGTTTATTTCTAACAATGTTTCAATGTTTTGCAAGACTTGTAAAATTCTTATTATAATAGTACTACTAATAATATTATAATATCATATTAATATATGTTAATATATATTAATATACTCTATGTTATTCTAGTAAAATGACTGGTCTTTTTTTCTATTTTAATGTTTATTTCTAACAATGTTTCAATGTTTTGCAAGACTTGTAAAATTCTTAATATAATAATAATAATAATAATAATAATAATAATAATAATAATAATATAATTAATATGTGTTAATATATTAATATACTTAATATATGTTATTCTAGTAAAATGTATTTTTTCTATTTTATATTTTCTATTTTATTTGTTTATTTCTAAAAATGTTTCAATGTTTTGCAGGACTTGTAAAATTCTTATTATGATGATAAAATACCACTAATAATAATAATATTATAATATCATATTAATATATGTTAATATATTATTATATATTAATATACTTTCTGTTATTATAGAAAAATAACTGGCCTTTTTTTCTATTTTAATGTTTATTTCTAACAATGTTTCAATGTTTTGCAAGACTTGTAAAATTCTTAATATAATAATAATAATAATAATAATAATATAATTAATATATGTTAATATATTAATATACTTAATATATGTTATTCTAGTAAAATGTATTTTTTCTATTTTATATTTTCTATTTTATTTGTTTATTTCTAAAAATGATTCAATGTTTTGCAGGACTTCTTATGATTCTTATGATGATAAAATACTACTACTACTAATAATAATATTATAATATCATATTAATATATGTTAATATATTATTATATATTAATATACTTTCTGTTATTCTAGAAAAATAACTATTGTTTATTTCTAACAATGTTTCAATGTTTTGCAAGACTTGTAAAATTCTTAATATAATAATAATAATAATAATAATATTATAATATCATTAATATATGTTAATATATATTAGTATATATTAATATACTCTGTTATTCTAGTAAAATGACTGGTCTTTTTTTCTATTTTATTGTTTATTTCTAACAATGTTTCAATGTTTTGCAAGACTTGTAAAATTCTTAATATAATAATAATAATATAATTAATATATGTTAATATATTAATATACTTAATATATGTTATTCTAGTAAAATGTATTTTTTCTATTTTGTTGTTTATTTCTAACAATGTTTTAATGTTTTTAATGTTTTGCAATATAATACTTATGATATTAATATATTTAATAATATACTAGACTGCCATGCAGCCTCTATTGTGGAGTTATGTTGGGTTTAAAAAAAACTACTTACGAATACGTCTCCTCCATATACTTATCACCTGATTCAAATAGCACTGGGCGTCTGGGCATGTGAGTCTGCATATAGTTTTCCTAAATTGTACCTCCCATTATTCTCAAAGAACGTGCCTTGCAGATTTTCCCTTAGCGTGTAAAATTAGAACATATGACAGATCACGGATACTCCAGTTGTACACTTTTGTGACACACGACCGGAAAAGACGATAATTCATATTCTCGCTCCTCCTCCGAACGTCCATCCACTCTCATCCGTCTCTCCATCGCTCTCTTACTTCTGTCTTTGTCATGATTTCATGCTTACCGCTTGGAAAATATTCCAATCATTATTACTGTAAGAAATGAAGACACCGCCCACCCCCCCCCCCCCACCTCATTCGCCCCTTCTCGTTAGCGGTTGGCGGCCCGAAATTAATTCTACGCACCAAAGATAGTGATTCATTAGCAGTTAAAGATATATTTCATATAAATTGCTCAGCCGGGTTTAAATGAAGGTAAATGATAATTCCAATTTAATACGAAACCTCGCCAAATGTACTGTACTTTATACCCCTGGGGTCAGAAATGATTATTCATTGAAAAAAAAAAAAAAAAAAAAAAAAAAAAAAAAACAGACTCCTTTACTCTTCGCCCTCGTCCTCTCATTTTATTTCCCACTCCATCAACCAGAGGGTCACTTTTCCAGTTGGTTAGTCCAAGTCAGATTTCCATCAGGTAGTCGACAGTGATACAAGACCATCCAGACACCTGCATATTCGTGTGTGTGTGTGTGTGTGTGTGTGTGTGAGAGTGCTCGACAGATCCATTTGTCAGCTTTACTCCTGTCTTCTTCGCTTGTGCCATCTTTGCCGTGACCCGAGACGACACTGACTGAAGAATAATATTTAAGATTTTTTTTTCTTCTGTCTCCATCAGACAAACACACACAAGCACCAGAGATGGGTCGTTTGTGAACAAATCGGCTTTTAGAGCTGGCTCAAAGCAGGAGGAGGAGGAGGAGGAGGGTGGGGTGACACACGCACGCAAGTACGCTGGAAAAGGTGAGTAAAAATGAGCAGCAGGAAACAAAAGCTGAGCCACTTTGGGTTTCTGGATACCCAAATCTGACCAAAACGTACTCTAACCAAATCAATATACAGCGGAACCTTGGTTAGTGTCATTACTCCTTTCCAGAAGGTCCGACTCTGACCAAAACGTACTCTAACCGAATCTATATACAGTGGAACCTTGGTTAGTGTCATTTCAATATACAGTGGAACCTTGGTTAGTGTTATTACTCCTTTTCAGAAGGTCAGACTGTGACCGAAACGTACTTTAACCGAATCAATATACAGTGGAACCTTGGTTAGTGTCATTACTCTTTTGCAGAATGTCTGACTCTGACCAAAAGGTACTCTAACCGGATCTATATCCAGTGGAACCTTGGTTAGTGTCATTACTCATTTTCAGAAGGTCTGACTCTGACCAAAACAAACTCTAACCAAATCAACGCACAGTGGAACCTTGGTTAGTGTCATTACTCTTTTCCAGAAGGTCCAACTCTGACCAAAAAGTACTCTAACCAAATCAATATACAGTGGAACCTTGGTTAGTGTCATTACTCCTTTCCAGAAGATCCGACTCTGACCAAAACATACTCTAACCAAATCAATATACAGTGGAACCTTGGTTAGTGTCATGACTCCTTTCCAGAAGGTCCGACTCTGACCAAAACGTACTCTAACCAAATCCATATACAGTGGAACCTTGGTTAGTGTCATTACTAATTTCCAGAAGGTCTGAATCTGACCAAAATGTACTCTAACCAATTCAATATACAGTGGAACCTTGGTTAGCGTCATGACTCCTTTCCAGAAGGTCCGAATCTGACTGAAACCTCCTCTAACCGAATCAATATACAGTGGAACCTTGGTTAGTGTCATTACTCCTTACCAGAGGGTCAGACTCTGACCAAAACATACTCTAACCAAATCACTATACAGTGGAACCTTTGTGTAATTAGTCCTTTCCAGAAGGTCCGAATCTGATTGAAACCTCCTCTAACCGAATCAATATATAGTGGAACCTTGGTTAGTGTCATTACTCCTTTCCAGAGGGTCCGACTATGACCGAAATGTACTCTAACCAAATCCATATAAAGTGGAACCTTGGTTAGTGTCATTACTCCTTTCCAGATGGTCCGACTCTGACCAAAATATACTCTAACCGAATCAATATACAGCGGAACCTTGGTTAGTGTCATTTCAATATACAGTGGAACCTTGGTTAGTGTCATTACTCCTTTCCAGATGGTCCGACTCTGACCAAAACGTACTCTAACCGAATCTATATGCAGTGGAACCTTGGTTAGTGTTGTTATACCTTTGCAGAAGGTCCGACTCCTGACCGAAATGTACTTTAACCAAATCAATATACAGTGGAACCTTGGTTAGTGTTATTACTCCTTTCCAGGTGGTCCGACTCTGACCAAAACGTACTCTAACTAAATCAATATACAGTGGAACCTTGGTTAGTGTTATTACTCCTTTGCAGAAGGTCCTACTCGCATTGCCTGCACAATGTGGCGTAAGCAAAGACCAATAGGAGTGTAAAGGTGACTATAGGGGTGTTATTTGAAGTCGACAGGGCTCTAATATTGGTAATCATAAACAGGTTTTATATGAGCAAACGGGTTTGAACAATTACCACCATGATAGAGGAGCGATGAGGGTACGTCCATTATCTAGCAGAAATGCCAATCAAACGTAGACTATACCATTTATCGGTATGGGGACGAGCAACGCCGAAAGCAACGCCATCAAAACAAACTGATCACTGTTGTTTTGTTTGAATAAATCAGCGATGACAGCCTGGGGTAATAAATGTGATGATTGATTAGAGGTACGATTCCACCAAATTTGATTGATAACATCCATTGGGTAGATAAATGAGCTATTAAACTATGAATTATTTATGATTATATTATATGTCAAATATCCATGCAGTGCTCTGAAAAGAAGGAACATTCATTCATTCATTTTCTACTGCTTTTTCCTCACGTGCTGGAGCCTATCCCAGCTGTCTTTGGGTCGAGAGGCGGGGTACACCCTGGACTGGTGGCCAGCCAATCACAGGGCACATATAGACAAACAACCATTCACACTCACATTCATACCAGCAGCAGCGAGATGACTCAATAAAGAGCCCTCTAGACATGATATAGCACCCCTAAAGTCACCTTTACGCTCATTCATTCATTCATTCATTTTCCTTATCCTTATTTTTAGAGCCCTCTAGACATGATATAGCACCCCTAAAGTCACCTTTACGCTCATTCATCCATTTTCTACCGCTTATCCTTGTTATTAGAGCCCTCTAGACATGCTATAGCACCCTTAAAGTCACCTTTACTCTCATTCATTCATTCATTTTCTACCGCTTAACCTTATTTTTAGAGCCCTCTAGACATGATATAGCACCCCTAGTCACCTTTACTCTCATTCATTCATTCATTTTCTACCGCTTATCCTCATTATTAGAGCCCTCTAGACATGATATAGCACCCCTAAAGTCACCTTTACTCTCATTCATTCATTCATTTTCTACCGCTTGTCCTCGTTATTAGAGCCCTCTAGACATGATATAGCACCCCTATAGTCACCTTTACTCTCGTTCATTCATTCATTTTCTACTGCTTGTCCTCGTTATTAGAGCCCTCTAGACATGATATAGCACCCCTATAGTCACCTTTACTCTCGTTCATTCATTCATTTTCTACCGCTTATCCTCGTTATTAGAGCCCTCTAGACATGATATAGCACCCCTAAAGTCACCTTTACTCTCATTCATTCATTCATTTTCTACCGCTTATCCTCGTTATTAGAGCCCTCTAGACATGATATAGCACCCCTATAGTCACTTTTACTCTCGTTCATTCATTCATTTTCTACCGCTTATCCTCACAAGGGTCGCGTGGGGGGTGCTGGAGCCTATCCTAGCTGTCCTAAAGCGAGAGTCGGGGTACACCCTGGACTGGTGGCCAGCCAATCACAGGGCACATATAGACAAACAACCATTCACACTCACATTCATACCTATGGACAATTTGGAGTCGCTAATTAACCTAGCATGTTTTTTGGAATGTGGGAGGAAACCGGAGTACCCGGAGAAAACCCACGCATACACGGGGAGAACATGCAAACTCCACACAGAGATGACCGAGGGTGGAATTGAACCCTGGTCTCCTAGCTGCGAGGTCTGCGCGCTAACCACTCGACCACCGTGCCAAGAAGGAACATATGCTAGAAATCATGTCATGTGAAAGTGTTTAATGTGACGGTGTAAAGTACTACTTTTGAGTGTGTATTTATACATGAATATATCATTGAAGAGGTTACACAGGGCAGTAAAAGCCACCGGCCGCGATATTACTTGTCATTGTCGGCCCCTTCTGCGTCCTTTCATATAAATCATAAGCGGCGAGCTGGGACGGCACGCCCAATTTAGACTACACTAATATGTGTCCAGTGCAGTTTTAATATGAAAGTTATCAGGAGTTATTATCTGAGCAGGAGGCGCAGCAGGAGCAGAGAGGCTCTATAAAGAAAGTCATCCAGCGTCCATAATCGTATCTGAGGGACGGAGGGGTGGCGGATGGTGAATGTGCTGCCATGTTTGTGAAAGCGATGAACGGAGCGACGAGAGGAGAGATGCTTGTTATAAATGTCTGATTCAAAAGTCGAGTTTTTGTTTTGTGCGGCAAAACCCGTCCAAAACGCTTCCATTAATGACATTCATTCATTCATTCTCTAGCGCTTATCCTCACGAGGGTCGCGGGGGTGCTGGAGCCTATCCCAGCTGTCTTCTTGGGGCGAGAGGCGGGGTACACCCTGGACTGGTGGCCAGCCAATCACAGGGCACATATAGACAAACAACCATTCATACTCACATTCATACCTATGGACAATTTGGAGTCGCTAATTAACCTAGCATGTTTTTGGGAATGTAGGAGGAAACCGGAGTACCCGGAAAAAACCCACTCATGCACGGGGAGAACATGCAAACTCCACTTAGAGATGGCGGGGTGGGGAAAGACAAAATAAGAAGCCAAAAAGTTACCACTTCCACACAAAATAGGAGAACTCATTCATTCATTTTCTACCGCTTATCCTCACAAGGGTCGCGGGGGGTGCTGGAGCCTATCCCAGCTGTCTTCTTGGGACTGGTGGCCAGCTAATCACAGGGCACATATAGACAAACAACCATTCACACTCACATTCATACCTATGGACAATTTGGAGTCGCTAATTAACTTAGCATGTTTTTGGAATGTGGGAGGAAACCGGAGTACCCGGAGAACATGCAAACGCCACACAGAGATGCTGAGGGTGGAATTGAACTCGGGTCTCCAGCAAAAGAGTTGTGTAATGTCATAAATAATGAATTATAGGAGTGTATAAGTGACTATAGGGGTGCTACCTCATGTCTAGAGAGCTCTAATAATGTTAAAAAAACACATTTAGAAGATTCATTTATTCATTCAGTTTCTAGTGCTTATCCTCATGACGGTCGCGGGGGTGCTGGAGCCTATCCCAGCTGTCTTCTTCAGGTGAGAGGCGGGGTACACCCTGGATTGGTGGCCAGCCAATCACAGGGCACATATAGACAAACAACCATTCACACTCACATTCATACCTATGGACAATTTGGAGTCGTCAATTAACCTAGCATGCATGTTGTTGGAATAATTTTACTTTATTTTAGTTTTATTGTGTGCGAGATTAATCGTTGTACGCCCCCCCCCTCCCCGAAGTGCACATTCATTCATTCATTTTCTACCGCTTTTCTACCTCACAAGGGTCATGGGTATGCTGGAGCCTATCCCAGCTGACAAACAACCATTCACACTCACATTCATACCTATGGACAATTTGGAGTCGCTAATTAACCTAGCATGTTTTCGGAATGTGGGATGAAACCGGAGTACCCGGAGAAAAGCCTGGACTGGTGGCCAGCCAATCACAGGGCACATATAGACAAACAACCATTCACACTCACATTCATACCTATGGACAATTTGGAGTCGCCAATTAACCTAGCATGTTTTTGGAATGTGGGAGGAAACCGGAGTACCCACGCATGCACGGGGAGAACATGCAAACTCCACACAGAGATGGCAGAGGGTGGAATTGAACCCCGGTCTCCTAGCTGTGAGGTCTGCGCGCTAACCACTCGCCCACCGTGCAGCCCATTAATGACATCATATCATTTAAACACACTCATCCATGGACAATGGAGGACACTTTCATGCATGTGAGTCATGCGGGTTACTTTAGCAACAACAAGAAAGGGAAAAATAAACCGGAGTCAACAAATATTGTTCCAGGAGTGAAGTCATTTGACATTTAAGAATCAGTCAGCCATGCCCAGCCAGAGTATGCATGTGTGTGTGTGTGTGTGTGTGTGCGTGCGGGCAAACAGGAGAGCCCAGAAGGCATGCAGCTCAGACGGAGTCATTATTTAGTGGCACACAAACAATGGCGTGGCCTCGGCAGGGACACACACGGGAATTATTACATTGATTATTTTGCCTTTCAATATATTATGTTCATCTGGAAAAATAGTCACATTAATTATGGATCCAGGCTGCACGGTGGAGGAGTGGTTAGCGTGCATGCCTCACAGCTAGGAGACCCGAGTTCGATTCCATGTTCCACGTTCAATTGCATGTTCTCCGGGTACTCCGTTTTCCTCCCACATTCCATGAATTAGCGACTCCAAAATTGTCCATAGGTATGAATGTGAGTGTGAATGGTTGTTTGTCTATATGTGCCCTGTGATTGGCTGGCCACCAGTCCAGGGTGTACCCCGCCTCTCGCCCGAAAAAGACAGCTGGGATAGGCTCCAGCCCCCCCGCGACCCTCATGAGGATAACCGCTAGAACATGAATGAATGAATGAACATTATTAGAGCTCTCCAGACATGAGGTAGCACCCCTATAGTCACTTATACACTTCTATAATTCATTATTTATGACATTACACAACTCTTTTGCTGGAGACTCGAGTTCGATTCCACTCTTGGGCATCTCTGTGTGGAGTTTGCATGTTCTCCGGGTACTCCGGTTTCCTCCCACATTCCAAAAACATGCTAGGTTAATTAGCGACTCCAAATTGTCCATAGGTATGAATGTGAGTGTGAATGGTTGTTTGTCTATATGTGCCCTGTGATTGGCTGGCCACCAGTCCAGGGTGTACTGTTGCTAAACGTGCTTTAAGTGTTGGCTAAATGAAATAAAATACAAACAAACAATGCATTCAAAGACATGCGATGATATGTAGTATTTTACACTGACCAATAGGTGTCGGTAATGTTACTATATTTGGTCATTGGAGTGTAAAGGTGACTATAGGGATGCTATTTCATGTCTAGAGGGCTCTAATGTTAAAAAGTCTATTTGGAAGGTCATAAACGTTAGTGTGCAGGCCACACAGCTATAAGACCCGAGTTTGATTCCACCCTCGGTCATCTCTGTGTGGCGTTTACATGTTCTCCGGGTACTCCGGTTTTGTCCCACATTCCAAAAACATGCTAGGTTAATTAGCGACTCCAAATTGTCCATAGGTATGAATGTGAGTGTGAATGGTTGTTTGTCTATATGTGCCCTGTGATTGGCTGGCCACCAGTCCAGGGTGTACCCCGCCTCCCGCCCCAAGAAGACAGCTGGGATAGGCTCCAGCACCCCCCGCGACCCTTGTGAGGATAAGCGGTAGAAAATGAATGAATGAGTTCTCCTATTTTGTGTGGAAGTGGTAACTTTTTGGCTTCTTATTTTGTCTTTCCCCACCCTCGGCCATCTCTAAGTGGAGTTTACATGTTCTCCCCGTGCATGAGTGGGTTTTTTCCGGGTACTCCGGTTTCCTCCTACATTCCCAAAAACATGCTAGGTTAATTACCGACTCCAAATTGTCCATAGGTATGAATGTGAGTGTGAATGGTTGTTTGTCTATATGTGCCCTGTGATTGGCTGGCCACCAGTCCAGGGTGTACCCCGCCTCCCAACTGATGCTAAAGTATTTTCATTGCAAATGTGTACTGCTTGTTATTGTATTTGATGTATCGGCAGTCACTATTGAATTCATTTTGTATTGTAAAGACTCATTTGTACGAGAGTAGACAAAGCATTCAAACGCATCGGAGTGGAAAAGAATAGCGATAGTGAGCAGCCGCTGTTGACACTAAATTGATTTTTATTGTGCGAGTGCACGACACACAAATGAAGTGGCCGGTGTCGAGATGAGTGTATTGTGTATCTATCCCCACTTTCCATACTTTACAAGACGTACAACAATTGCAGGCTGATCTACAAGCGCTTTAATTGCACTATTTGTTTTATCTCACCTTTTTGGAAGCGACAGAACGAGGAGAGAAGGAAGAACGAACGCTGGCGTGAGACAAATGAACACGCCCGCTGATGGCTTTTAATTGCTCCGCTTAACAACGTCCATCAAGGACACTCCATCTGGAGGACGTGTCTGCTGCTCTGATGGGTATGAAATTGTAAATAAAGTTATCTCAAATTAAAATTAAAATGTAGGATTATGAGGACGCATTGGTTAATATAGTAATATAAGATAGAAAAAACACACCTCACTGGAATCCTACTTTGTGGAAATTCACTCATCACTGCGTTAAATGAGGGATTACAGTATAGACAAAGCAAGATGTAATATTTTTTACTATACATAATACATTTAAAATAAATTCCTTAGATACATATTCATTCATTTTTTACCGCTTATCCTAACAAGGGTGCCTGCTGGAGCCTATCCCAGCTGTCCTTGGGCGAGAGGCAGGGTACACCCTGGACTGGTGGCCAGCCAATCACAGGGCACATATAGACAAACAACCATTCACACTCACACTCATACCTATGGACAATTTGGAGTCGCTAATTAACCTAGCATGCATGTTGTTGGAATAATTTTACTTTATTTTAGTTTTATTGTGTGTGAGATTCATTGTTGTTCACCCCCCCCCCCCAAGTGCAGATTCATTCATTCATTTTCTAGCGCTTATCCTCACGAGGGTCATGGGTATGCTGGAGCCTATTCCAGCTGTCTTTGGGTGAGAGGCGGGGTACACCCCTGGACTGGTAGCCAGCTAATCACAGGGCACATATAGACAAACAACCATTCACACTCACATTCATACCTATGGACAATTTGGAGTCGACAATTAACCTAGCAATCCTGGAATAAAACCCTGTTGTTCCAGTATTCAAGTCTGGTGCTTGTGTGTCTCAGCCAACATTACAGTAAGAGCTTGTGACCGCTGTGGAATACTACTACATCGCAAGGTCTTTGAATGCATCTTCTGAATGCGTTACATTTGTATTTTAGTTCATCTAAATCTCGGTTTAAAAGGTGCAATCAAAATAAAATATAATAAAATAAAAAAATAACATTAAAAAAATAAAATAAAATAAAATAAAATAAAATAAAATAAAATAAAATAAAATAAAATAAAATAAAATAAATAAAAAAATAAAAAAAAAAAATAAAATAAAATAAAATAAAATATGCAATCCCGATGTAATGTATTTGTGTTTGAACCCAGTAAATAGCCACATCCAAACCACGATTTCATGACCTGACCGTGAGAAGATCTGGCAAATAAACACACACACAAACAAACAAGTGATAATAAACCAAAAGGGCCGATCTCCATGGAGTCAGCGAGGCTAAAATTACAGCCTTGTCACATTCAGTCAGCGCTGATGAGCGTGTGAGCGTTTGCAAGCTCATATGCGAACGCAAACGGAAAGTGTTGTGTTTGGCATTGCCCCGAGACATTGGCAGAAAAGTAAACAAAACAAACACGTTACACACACACACACATGCATACTGTACACACATGCTTGGCTAATGATGCTTTACAGTCAGTGGAGCTCATGTGATGATGATGAGGAGGAAAAGGAGGAGGATGGAGTTTGATGATAACCGTTTCTCCTCCGATATGCGCGAACAACAGCTTCACTAAAAATAGTTTAGTGTCTAACTCAGCTGAGTCAGGAAATTAAACATTTACGAGACACTCCTGTCAGCCGTGCTTTTAACACAAGTGATGAAGAATGAACTAAAATGGCGGAATAAACTAACGCTTATTTGACAGCTACAGTACGGTAGAATTTTTTCAGTGTTGTCGTGTTCTAAATATACGACATGAGTCCAATAAAAAATACTTCTTACCTCCTCTGAAGCCACCCAGCACCCAGCTGTGTCGTCCCCAGTCTATGATGTCATCAGCAGTTGACTTTGTAGTTCTTTCTGTAAAAAAAATCAATTAGGTTTTAGACCACTTTTGGAATGCATTAGTAACCAAAACCGAGGTACTGTTGTACAGTGGAAGCATGGCTGTGTCCGGCTTTAACCAAAACGTACTCAAACTGAATCAACTTTTCTCATAAGAAATCCGGAAGCCAAAACGTTAACATCCTTTTAGAGTTTTACATGAAAAAATTCTAAATGTAGTGTGAATGGTTGTTTGTCTATATGTGCCCTCACTAGCGTGCTATGTATATAGCGGCCGTTTCGAGTGCAGAGTTCGATTCCACCCTCTTCCAGTGTCATGACTCCTTTCCAGAAGGTCAGAATCTGACTGAAACCTCCTCTAACCGAATCAATATACAGTGGAACCTTGGTTAGTGTCATTATTCCTTTCCAGAAGGTCCGACTCCTGACCAAAACGTACTCTAACCAAATCAATATACAGTGGAACCTTGGTGTAATTACTCCTTTCCAGAAGGTCCGACTCTGACCAAAACATACTCTAACCAATTCAATATACAGTGGAACCTTGGTTTGTGACATGACTCTTTTCCAGAAGGTCAGAATCTGACTAAAACCTCCTCTAACCGAATCAATATACAGTGGAACCTTGGTTAGTGTCATTATTCTTTTCCAGAAGGTCCGACTCCTGACCAAAACGTACTCTAACCAAATCAATATACAGTGGAACCTTGGTGTAATTACTCCTTTCCAGAAGGTCCGACTCTGACCAAAACATACTCTAACCAATTCAATATACAGTGGAACATTGGTTAGTGACATTACTCTTTTCCAGAAGGTCCAACTCTGACCAAAAAGTACTTTAACCAAATCAATATACAGTGGAACCTTGGTTAGTGACATTACTCTTTTCCAGAAGGTCCAACTCTGACCAAAAAGTACTTTAACCAAATCAATATACAGTGGAACCTTGGTGTAATTACTCCTTTCCAGAAGGTCCGACTCTGACCAAAACATACTCTAACCAATTCAATATACAGTGGAACATTGGTTAGTGACATTACTCTTTTCCAGAAGGTCCAACTCTGACCAAAAAGTACTTTAACCAAATCAATATACAGTGGAACCTTGGTTAGTGACATTACTCTTTTCCAGAAGGTCCAACTCTGACCAAAAAGTACTTTAACCAAATCAATATACAGTGGAACCTTGGTTAGTGTCATGACTCCTTTCCAGAAGGTCCGTCTCCTGACCAAAACGTACTTTAACCAAATCAATACACAGTGGAACCTTGGTTAGTGTCATGACTCCTTTCCAGAAGGTCAGACTCCTGACCAAAGCGTACTTTAACCAAATCAATACACAGTGCAACCTTGGTTAGTGTCATGACTCCTTTCCAGAAGGTCCATCTCCTGGCCAAAACGTACTTTAACCAAATCAATACACAGTGCAACCTTGGTTAGTGTCATGACTCCTTTCCAGAAGGTCAGACTCCTGACCAAAGTGTACTCTAACCAAATCAATATACAGTGGAACCTTGGTTAGTGTCATGACGCCTTTCCAGAAGGTGTGACTCTGACCAAAACTTACTTTAACCAAATCAATATACAGTGGAACCTTGGTTAGTGTCATGACTCCTTTCCAGAAGGTCAGACTCCTGACCAAAGCGTACTCTAACCAAATCAATATACAGTGGAACCTTGGTTAGTGTCATGACGCCTTTCCAGAAGGTGTGACTCTGACCAAAACTTACTTTAACCAAATCAATAACGTACTCTAACCGAAACGTACTCTAACCTAAGTGTGAATCTAAGTGTGAATGGTTGTTTGTCTATATGTGCCCTGTGATTGGCTGGCCACCAGTCCAGGATGTACCCCGCCTCTCGCCCACAAAGACAGCTGGGATAGGCTCCAGCACCCTCGCGACCCTTGTGAAGAAAAGCGGTAGAAAATGAATGAATGAATGTTTATTATATTAGGTAATACAACAGTAAGGTTGACTATAGGGGTGTTATTTCATGTCTAGAGGGCTCTAATATGGTAAAAAGGTCCTAAACAGGGCTTTTTGTTCTCTATGATAATTTTCCATCCCAAATGAGGAATCCTACTATGTAGTAACTATTATAAAATAAGAAAATGATATTAAAATGTGGTTAAATGACTTGATGTCTGGCATTTTATCAGCAGCGCTGGAACAGAGCAAATGTTTCATTTCACTTTTGGCAATAATACATGAATCATGAATCATAATGAATTCATGCCATATCTTGCTGAATAAAAGAATCCCAGCATCCAATCAGAATCATACACACACACACATGCCACTGATCTTCACTGATTCATGCACAGAAGTTGTCACATGAAATATTAGCCCCCCCCCCACTCCAAAACATGTTTCCCGCAGTGATTGGTGCTTATTTCATGGAGCCGTGATGGAAGATTGCTTTGATGTAGAGCTCATTTATCAATGTCAACATTTGCAGACGCACACGTACTGTACAGACGACGCCGCATACGTTCTCATAAACACACATTTGCCAACATTACAAGCACCAAGCCCGTTTTACTCTCAGGCCAAACGAGGTAATTAATTGCAGCCCGCAGATGGCGCAGATAGCCAGTAGCCAGCACTACTTATACTGTACTCTTAGTGTATTTGTTGATTGAATTAAAGTGTAATGTGTGATGAGCCACTGGGAGTGGAAAGTGGAAAGTCCATTAAGTGATAAAAAGAGATACAGTACACAGTAAGTAGTACCTCGGTTAGTGTATGCCCTGCTTAGCTTGTTTTCAACTTTACTTCAACAATCTGGTCTTGGTTTGTGGACATTTTGCGTACATTTTTCAGTTAAACTAGTTAAACCGTTATTTTATGTCTACAAAGCTCTCAAGTTGACTATAGGGCTGCTATTTCATGTCTACAAAGCTCTAAAGGTGACTATAGGGGTGCTATTTCACGTCTGCAAAGCTCTAAAGGTGACTATAGGGGTGCTGTTTCACGTCTACAAAGCTCTAAATGTGACTATAGGGATGTTATTTAACGTCTACAATGCTCTAAAGGTGACTATAGGGATGCTATTTCAAGTCTACAAAGCTCTAAAGGTGACTATAGGGCTGCTATTTCATGTCTACAAAGCTCTAAAGGTGACTGTAGGGCTGCTATTTCATGTCTACAAAGCTCTAAAGGTGACTGTAGGGCTGCTATTTCACGTCTACAAAGCTCTAAAGGTGACTATAGGGGTGCTGTTTCACGTCTACAAAGCTCTAAAGGTGACTATAGGGGTGCTATTTCACGTCTACAAAGCTCTAAAGGTGACTATAGGGGTGCTGTTTCACGTCTACAAAGCTCTAAATGTGACTATAGGGATGTTATTTAACGTCTACAATGCTCTAAAGGTGACTGTAGGGATGCTATTTCAAGTCTACAAAGCTCTAAAGGTGACTATAGGGGTGCTATTTCACGTCTACAAAGCTCTAAAGGTGACTATAGGGATGCTATTTCCTGTCTACAAAGCTCTAAAGGTGACTATAGGGATGCTATTTCAAGTCTACAAAGCTCTAAAGGTGACTATAGGGCTGCTATTTCACGTCTACAAAGCTCTAAAGGTGACTATAGGGCTGCTATTTCACGTCGGCAAAGCTCTAAGGGTGACTATCGGGGTGCTATTTCATGTCTACAAAGCTCTAAAGGTGACTATAGGGATGCTATTTCATGTCTACAAAGCTCTAAAGGTGACTATAGGGATGCTATTTCAAGTCTACAAAGCTCTAAAGGTGACTATAGGGATGCTATTTCATGTCTACAAAGCTCTAAAGGTGACTATAGGGCTGCTATTTCATGTCGGCAAAGCTCTAAAGGTGACTATAGGGGTGCTATTTCACGTCTACAAAGCTCTAAAGGTGACTATAGGGATGCTATTTCATGTCTACAAAGCTCCAAAGGTGACTATAGGGATGCTGTTTCATGTCTGCAAAGCTCTAAAGGTGACTATAGGGATGCTATTTCATGTCTACAAAGCTCTAAAGGTGACTATAGGGGTGCTATTTCACGTCTACAAAGCTCTAAAGGTGACGATAGGGATGTTATTTCATGTCTACAAAGCTCTAAAGGTGACTATAGGGGTGCTATTTCATGTCTACAAAGCTCCAAAGGTGACTATAGGGCTGCTGTTTCATGTCTACAAAGCTCTAAAGGTGACTATAGGGGTGCTATTTCATGTCTACAAAGCTCCAAAGGTGACTATAGGGCTGCGGTTTCATGTCTACAAAGCTCTAAATGTGACTATAAGGGTGCTTTTTCACATCTACAAAGCTTTAAAGGTGACTATAGGGGTGCTATTTCACGTCTACAAAGCTCTAAAGGTGACTATAGGGGTGCTGTTTCATGTCTACAAAGCTCCAAAGGTGACTATAGGGCTGTTATTTCATGTCTACAAAGCTCTAAAGGTGACTATAGGGCTGTTATTTCATGTCTACAAAGCTCTCAAGGTGACTGTAGGGCTGTTAATTCATGCCTGCAAAGCTCTAAATGTGATTCTAGGGCTGTTATTTCATGTCTATAAAGCTCTAAAGGTGACTCTAGGGCTGCTATTTCATGTCAACAAATCTCTAAAGGTGACTATAGGGCTGCTATTTCTTGTCTACAGGGCTCTATATGCGACTATAGGGATGCTATTTCATGTCTACAAAGCTCTAAAGGTGACTATAGGATGCTATTTCATGTCTACAAAGCTCCAAAGGTGACTATAGGGGTGCTATTTCATGTCTGCAAAGCTCTAAAGGTGACTATAGGCTTGTTATTTCACATCTACAAAGCTCTAAAGGTGACTATAGGGATGCTATTTCATGTCTACAGGGCTCTAATGATGTTAAAAATGTATTTAGAAGGCTCCAACCATGAAAATATTCCATTAGAGTCGTAGTAAGGAATCCTACTTGGTGGAAATTCACTGGGTGGTGTGTGTGTGTGTGTGTGTGTGAGAGAGAGAGAGATAAATAGGGTCCACTTTGACAGTTGCCTTGACTGTGCGCTGAAGGGCAAGTGCCGTGTCGCCAGGCCCCACGGGAGCTCCTTCTGTTCTAAGCCTGCACACGTGACGGGACAATGTTCCGGGTTCTTCACTTTCCGTCCCATTTTTAGTCCAACTCTTCTGCTCAGTTCACCTCCTGTTCTCTCCCTAAATTTGCGACGGTCCATCCCATCTCTGTCACACACACACACACAACACCTGTACTTCCTACCCCCCCCCCCTTTCATCAAACCCTAATGGGAAAAGCTTGCAGATGTCAGCACGAGTTAATTACCATTCCCCTTCCTCTTTGCTTTGCCTGTCTCTTTCCATCTCGCTCACAAACACACGCTGATGATTTCATCGCCAGAGTGAGCAGCGAGAAAACCATCTAATGTCTCATTTATGTGACCTGAAGGATGGAGGCGATCATGGAGCGCCGCGGAATCTTCAGGTCAGTGATTGGAAGAAGTCGGCGTTAAACTGGGAAGACAACTTGATTTGGTGCTTTTAGGGCCAATAACCTCACTTGGCCTTTCCTGATGAGGGGGTGAATCAAGAAAAAAAAAACAAGATAAGAGACACTGCTGAGGTAATTGTTGGCCACACACCTCAGAGACCCGAGTTCGATTCCACCCTCGGCCATCTCTGTGTGGAGTTTGCACAATCTCCCCCGTGCATGCGTGGGTTTTCTCCGGGTACTCCGGTTTCCTCCCACATTCCAAAAACATGCTAGGTTAATTAGCGACTCCAAATTGTCCATAGGTATAAATGTGAGTGTGAATGGTTGTTTGTCTATATGTGCCCTGTGATTGGCTGGCCACCAGTCCAGGGTGTACCCCGCCTCTCGCCTCGAAGAAGACAGCTGGGATAGGCTCCAGCATACCCATGACCCTTGTGAGGATAAGCGGTAGAAAATGAATGAATTAATGAGTTCTCCTCCTATTTTGTGTGGAAGTGGTAACTTTTTGGATTCTTATTTTGTCTTTCCCCACCCTCGGTCATATCTGTGTGGAGTTTGCATGTTCTCCCCGTGCATGCGTAGTTTTTTTTTCCGGGTACTCCGGTTTCCTCCCACATTCCAAAAACATGCTAGGTTAATTAGCGACTCCAAATTGTCCATAGGTATGAATGTGAGTGTGAATGGTTGTTTGTCTATATGTGCCCTGTGATTGGCTGGCCACCAGTCCAGGGTGTACCCCGCCTCTCGCCTCGAAGAAGACAGCTGGGATAGGCTCCAGCATACCCATGACCCTTGTGAGGATAAGCGGTAGAAAATGAATGAATGAATGAGTTCTCCTCCTACTTTGTGTGGAAGTGGTAACTTTTTGGCTTCTTATTTTGTCTTTCCCCACCCTCGGTCATATCTGTGTGGAGTTTGCATGTTCTCCCCGTGCATGTGTGTTTTTTTTTCCGGGTACTCCGGTTTCCTCCCACATTCCAAAAACATGCTAGGTTAATTAGCGACTCCAAATTGTCCATAAGTATGAATGTGAGTGTGAATGGTTGTTTGTCTATATGTGCCCTGTGATTGGCTGGCCACCAGTCCAGGGTGTACCCCGCTTCTCGCCTCGAAGAAGACAGCTGGGATAGGCTCCAGCACCCCCGCGATTTCACAAGTTTTACAACAGTCAGTTTTGTGTTTGTCCCTGTTGGACACCCGAAAAAACAGCTTATGAGACGCTTATGTTTACCTATTGATTCATTGTATCAAATACTTGTATCAAATACTTGACACATAAGACACTAAAATGAAAATGTTTACGTTGTTAAAAAAAAAAAACAACCTAGAAGCGCACGATGATGTAAATGATTTATTTACACGCTTTCCACTCTACTTTTACAAGCGTGCTACCACTTCCGCTAAGACGTTATTGATTTACACGCCTCAGACATGCTGTTTACGTGCACACACGAACGTGAAATATGTGCCAACACGCACATTTCCCCAAAGTAAGCACCGAGAGCAAATGTTTAGTTCAAAGACTCCTGACAAAATCCGACCGGATTGAAAACAAGTGTAGAAAAGTGGCTTTAAACAAGTACTAAAAATGTCCCGTTTTATTATTAATGAGCGATCACGTCTTCTCGATGTGAACATTCATTCCCACTTTCACAGCTGGATGTGTCCCCACCATGTCTTTTTTTTTTTTTAAAGACAACATCTGCCCCAAAACACGGGACAGCTTTCCACCTTGATGCTTGCGCAACTTGATTTCCGACATCTGCTCCTTCCTTTCGCTCCGTCGTTTGCCTTCAATTTCTTTTCTTTGTTTTACCATTTGACATTATAGTCCACACACACACACACACATATACACACACACACACACACACCAGAGCAAGCAATTTTAGGGATAATGTGAAGGCATTCAAGCAGCATTTTCTAAAGACAGATGATGTGCAGTAAAAATGCAGCATTTCATCCCCACAACAGAAAAAGCTGTATTCAAACTCCAGTGGTTAGACTTCCGGACTTTGGGGCGGATGCCTGAGGTTCGAATCTCCACTAGGAAGCACCATCGGTATTCGTCAAAAAGGGCTCAAGCCAAAAATCAGTATGCAGATTAAAAAAAACTGCGACTCCATAAGGAAAAAGCCGAAAGAAAACAAACAAAAACTGCAGTTAAAAAAAACTTAAGGGGTAATTCAGCGATTTTATCAAAAACAATTTTTTTTTATGGCGACTCCTTCAGGAAAAAGACAATCGAAAACAAACAAAACCAGCAGTTAAAAGAACTTAAGGGGTAATTCATCGATTTTATCGAAAAAAAAAAAATGTTATGGCGACTCCGTAAGCAAAAAGCCGAAAGAAAACAAACAAAAACTACAGTTAAAAAGAACTTAAGGGGCAATTCATCGATTTTATCGGAAAAAAAATCCGCTGTGGTGACTCCGTAAGGAAAAAGTCGATAGAAAACAAACAAAAACTGCAGTTAAAAGAACTTAAGGGATAATTCATCGATTTCATCGAAAATAAAAAATTGCTGTAGCGACTCCTTAAGGAAAAAGCTGATAGAAAACAAACAAAAACAGCAGTTAAAAGAACTTAAGGGGTAATTCATAGATTTCATTGAAAAAAAAAATCCGCTGTGGCGACTCCGTAAGGAAAAAGTCGATAGAAAACAAACAAAAACTGCAGTTAAAAAGAACTTAAGGGTTAATTCATCGATTTTATCGGAAAAAAAATTGCTGTAGCGACTCCGTAAGGAAAAAGCCGAAAAAAAACAAACAAAAACTACAGTTAAAAAGAACTTAAGGGGTAATTCATTGATTTCATCGAAAAAAAATCCGCTGTGGCGACTCCGTAAGGCAAAAAGCCAAAAGAAAACAAACAAAAACTGCAGTTAAAAAGAACTTGAGGGGTAATTCAACGATTTTTTTTGAAAAAAAAATTTTTTATGGCGACTCCTTAAGGAAAAAGTCGATAGAAAACAAACAAAAACTGCAGTTAAAAAGAACTTGAGGGGTAATTCAACGATTTTTTTTGAAAAAAAAATTTTTTATGGCGACTCCTTAAGGAAAAAGTCGATAGAAAACAAACAAAAACTGCAGTTAAAAAGAACTTAAGGGGTAATTCATTGATTTTATCACAAAAAAAAATTGTTATGGCGACTCCTTAAGGAAAAAGACGATCGAAAACAAACAAAAACTGCAGTTAAAAAGAACTTAAGGGGTAATTCATCAATTTTATTGAAAAAAAAATTGTTATGGCGACTCCGTAAGGAAAAAGACGAAAGAAAACAAACAAAAACTGCAGTTAAAAAGAACTTAAGGGGTAATTCATCAATCTTATCGAAAAAAAAAATTGTTATGGCGACTCCTTAAGGAAAAAGACGAAAGAAAACAAACAAAAACTACAGTTAAAAAGAACTTAAGGGGTAATTCATTGATTTTATCACAAAAAAAAATTGTTATGGCGACTCCTTAAGGAAAAAGACGATCGAAAACAAACAAAAACTGCAGTTAAAAAGAACTTAAGGGGTAATTCATCAATTTTATTGAAAAAAAAATTGTTATGGCGACTCCGTAAGGAAAAAGACGAAAGAAAACAAACAAAAACTGCAGTTAAAAAGAACTTAAGGGGTAATTCATAGATTTCATCGAAAAAAAAATTGCTGTAGCGACTTCGTAAGGCAAAAAGCCAAAAGAAAACAAACAAAAACTGCAGTTAAAAAAAACTTAAGGGGTAATTCATCGGTGGGTTTTCTCCAGGTACTCCGGTTTCCTCCCACATTCCAAAAACATGCTAGGTTAATTAGCGACTCCAAATTGTCCATAGGTATGAATGTGAGTGTGAATGGTTGTTTGTCTATATGTGCCCTGTGATTGGCTGGCCACCAGTCCAGGGTGTACCCGGCCTCTCGCTTTAAGAAGACAGCTGGGATAGGCTCCAGCACGCCCCCGCGCGACCCTCGTGAGGATAAGCGGTAGAAAATGAATGAATGAATGAGTTCTCCTCCTATTTTGTGTGGAAGTGGTAACTTTTTGGCTTCTTATTTTGTCTTTCCCCACCCTCGGTCATCTCTGTGTGGAGTTTACATGTTCTCCCTGTGCATGTGTGGTTTTTTTTTCCGGGTACCGGTTTCCTCCCACATTCCAAAAACATGCTAGGTTAATTAGCGACTCCAAATTGTCCATAGGTATGAATGTGAGTGTGAATGGTTGTTTGTCTATATGTGCCCTGTGATTGGCTGGCCACCAGTCCAGGGTGTACCCCGCCTTTTTCCCCGAAGACAGCTAGGAATTAATGAATAAATAATTAAAATGCGATATTGTTTTTGTAGCCTTCAACAAGTCTTTCCACTCCGTCTGTATTGTGGTTGTTACTCTAACTGCAATTAAAGTCTAATGGTGTCGTTATGTTTCTAAGTGATGTGTGAAGGTTCTGTGTTTAACATCATGTGTTAATGTGTGTGTGTGTGTGTGTGTGTCATGGCGTCCATTAGGCTTTTGGCAAAAAACATCCACTTAAGCCCATGAAGGTGTTGAAGTAGAGCGGAGCGTGGAATTGACATTTCCTCTTTATGACCTCACAAATCACAACCGCTCGTCAAATATATAATCACTTTCTATGGAAAATGACCTGCAAATCCCTTTGAACCCGACGCCCCCCCTGGCCCCCTCCCCCAGGGTCCCCAAAGACGACCGCTTTTTCCAAGACAATGTCTTCCCTTCCCTCTCGTGTTTGACCTCCACGCCCCCCCCCCCGTCTTCCTTCTACGGCTGCCAATATAAAATGAAGAGCGCTGCCGGTAATGACATTAAGACAGCATGGAGCTTCATCTGGCACGGAGGTTAGATGATTGGTTTTGGTTTGCATATTTGACTCAACTAAAGGTTATGGATAGTTTTGTTATGAAACTTGACAAAGATTATTCATGGCTCATTCTTTCGAAAGCGATTGGCATCGGAATAAAATCAAGAAAAAAAATTATATTCAACTTCAACAGTATATTTGTTTATTCATATTACCGTGTTGTTTTAGATAACATAAAAAAATGCCTTGGTTTGTGTACATTTAGCGGTTAGCATACAATGCGTGTTATTATGCAAATTGAATTCGGGTCTCCAGCAAAAGAGTTGTGTAATGTCATAAATAATGAATTATAGGAGTGTATAAGTTACTATAGGGGTGCTACCTCATGTCTAGAGAGCTCTAATGTTTAAAAAACACATTTAGAAGGTTCATTCATTCATTCATTAATTTTCTAGCGCTTATCCTCACGAGGGTCACGCGGGGGCGTGCTGGAGCCTATCCCAGCTGTCTTCTTAAGGCGAGTGGCGGGGTACACCCTGGACTGGTGGCCAGCCAATCACAGGGCACATAGAGACAAACAACCATTCACACTCACATTCATACCTATGGACAATTTGGAGTCGCTAATTAACCTAGCATGTTTTTGGAATGTGGCAGGAAACCGGAGTACCCGGAGAAAACCCCGGGGAGGATGTGCAAACTCCACACAGAGATGGCCAATGGTGGGGAAAGACAAAATAAGAAGCCAAAAAGTTACCACTTCCACACAAAATAGGAGGAGAACTCATTCATTCATTCATTTTCTACCGCTTATCCTCACGAGGGTCGCGCGGGTGCGTGATGGAGCCTATCCCAGGTGTCTTCTTAAAGCGAGAGGCCGGGTACACCCTGGATTGGTGGCCAGCCAATCACAGGGCACATATAGACAAACAACCATTCACACTCACATTCATACCTATGGATAATTTGGAGTCCGCTAATTAACCTAGCATGTTTTTGGAATGTGGGAGGAAAGCGCAAACTCCATATAGAGATTCCCAAGCGGAGAAGCCGTGTCTTCCCGATCAGCTGACTGTGTGGCCAACTCTTGGCTCCCGGGAGCTGGTGTGTACAGACATACCGAGTCTGTAGAAATGACTTTATCGTTATGGTGTAATCTTCTATTGAGGCAATATGGCAACCATGTGCACGTTTGCTAGCGTGTGTGTGTGTGTGTGTGCGTTACCCGAGAAGTCGCTGAATGAGAATGAATTAGCGAGTTCCATCTCTGCTGTTAGCCGCTTATGATTATTACACCGAAGCCGCGGCGTCTCATTAAGCCAAACGACACCGCGAATCTGCCGTTTTTATTTCGTGTGTCTTAGATGCGCTAGCGTAAATCCATACTGACACTCATGGCCTCACCAGACTGGCATGCTAGGTCCTAAAATGAAAAGAATATGAAGCGGGGAGCGTTTTCTGACCGCGTAGATATTTGTCAAGGTAATATCTATAATTCAAAAACAAATCCCCGCGGTTATGACGGCGATAAATCAAAAGCAGAAAGCAGAAGTGATTAAGCCCCGCAGTGCACGGGCGCGGATTCAACACACACAAATAATCTACAGCCGTCATTAAGGCACGGGTGTCCAAAGTGTGGCCCGCGGCACATTCTTTGACAAGAAAAAACGAAAAAATACAACATTAAAAGTGAAAAAATCCCCAGTAATTTTTAAAGTTAATATATTACCAGAAAAAAAAGATGTAATTTTAGTAGCATGAAGGTGAAATATTATTATTAATTAATAATTATTAAATAAATTAACAATAATAACAATTATTATTATTAATATAAAAAAGAACAACGAAAGTCAAATTGCAATTCATGGAAAATTAGGTTGCAAAAAAAAGGGGAATATGGGAATCAAGTCAGAATATTATTAGAAAGTTGGGACAAAATATAAAAATGAAAAAAACAGCTATAATTTAAATAAAAAATAAAATAAAAATATTTTATTATATTAAATAAAAAATATTACAAAAAATTGCAATGAAAAGAAAAAAAAATACAAGAAAAAACAAAATACTATGAGGGAAAAAAATATTCTAGTAGCACAGAGTTGAAATACTAAATACAAAAATGTAACTTTGAAACAAACAAAATAAAAGTACAATAGAGTAGAAGTTATTACATTATGGGAATAAAGTCAAAATATTATGCGCAGAAAGTCAGAATTATGAGAAGAATATCTACAGGAAGACAGTCGAAAATTAAAAAGCAGCAAAAATTGGGAAAAATACCCCTGCATTAGATGCAGGCGTATGCTGGAGCCTATCCCAGCTGGCTTTGGCACTTGCCAGCCAATCACAGGGCAGATATATACAAACAACCATTCACACTCACATTCATACCTATGGACAATTTGGAGTCGCCAATTAACCTAGCATGCATATTGTTGGAATAATTTTACTTTATTTTAGTTTTATTGTGTGCGAGATTCATTGTTGTATGCCCCCCCCCAAGTGCACATTCATTCATTCCTTCATTTTCTACCGCTTATCCTCACGAGTGTCATGGGTATGCTGGAGCCTATCCCAGCTGTCTTGGGGCGAGAGGCGGGGTACACCCTGGACTGGTGGCCAGCCAGCCAATCACAGGGCACATATAGACAAACAACCATTCACACTCACATTCATACCTATGGACAATTTGGAGTCAGCTAATTAACCTAGCATGTTTTTTGGAATGTGGGAGGAAACCCAAACTCTATATAAAGATTCCCAAGCGGAGAACCCGAGTATTCCCGAAGCGCGTCCTGCTTATTCAGTCATCAGGTGTTGCAACCTCCAAGTGATGCTGCTCTTCTTTCCACTTTGAAGTAAACCGACGTATTCTTTACTCACCGCTTTTGTCCTTTTTTATCCGCGTGAACACACGTTCATTGATTAGCGTCTTCAAACAGTCAACTCGCCATAAAAGATCACGCCGCATTTTCCATGCTCATCACGCCCATCCCCTTGTGTGCGTTATGCAGTTAGCTTAATGAAGCGTCCGCACGATGTATAGAGAGACTTGAAAAGACAAGTGTGCTGAAAAGAGAAGAAAAAGAGGGAGTGATGGACCAGAGATGATCTCCTCAGCCTCAGTGTGATGCTTCAGAAGATAAGAGGGTCAGCGATGATGGGACGCACGGTTGGAGGACAGGAGAATGGCGAGGTGGGAATGTTGTGGCCTGCGTTTCCATGCAATTTAATTGAACTTTTTAATGGTAATGGTAATGGTAATGGTAATGGTAATGGTAATGGTTTTATTTCATTAGAACATGCATCAGATTCCAATGGAGTGCCATCCCATAATCAGTTCACAGTTCCACATGTCCAAAAAGGAGTAGGAAGAAGCAAAGCTTATTAAATCCTACCCCTCCATCTGGTACTTTTACAATCAGTAACTGTTACATTTGTTCACTTCCTGTTTTCCTAATATCATTTTGATTTATTTTAATTTTATTTAATTTAGATTTTTTTTTTTACTTAATTTTATTAATTTTTATTATTTTTTTGTTTATCAACAAAGACAATTGTTGCCGGGATAAAACTGTTACCTCAGTTCAATTTTTTTTTTTTATTGGTTCGATTCCCTATTCCGTAAACATACATAATTATATTTAAATACAATAGAATTTTTAAACAAATTGAAAATAATGTAGAATATTTTAATGACATTATTAATAGTAATGGTTTAATTTCATTTGAACATGCATCAGATTACAATTGAGTGCCATCCCATAATAAGTTCACAGGTCCACATGTTCAAAAGGAGTAGGAAGAAGCAAAGCTTATTAAATCCTACCCCTCCATCTGGTACTTTTACAATCAGTAAATGTTACATTTGTTCACTTCCTGTTTTCCTAATATCATTTTGATTTATTTTAATTTTATTTAATTTAAAAAGAAAATTAAAGGAATGAAATTAAATTTCATTAAAAAGAATAAGTAACTGTAACTGTTACATTTGTCCACTTCCTGCTTTCCTAGAATAATTTTAATGTATTTTACTTTAATTTAATTTAAATTTTATTTAAATATTTTTTTGAACTTCATTTTATTAAATTTCATTAAAAAGAATAAGTAACTGTAACTGTTACATTTGTTACTAAGTAACTGTTACATTTGTCCACTTCCTGCTTTCCATAATACAGTTTAAGTTTTTCTTTTAAATAATGTAATAATGTACCTAATGTTTCTAATAGAATTTTAATTTTACTTAATTTAATTATTATTATTTTTTACTTAATTTGATTAATTTTTTTATTTTATTTTTTGTCCCGTACCGAAGTACAAGGTGATATGAGTATCCAATGCCATAATGGGTACCATAGTAAGTGTCAATATAGTGATATATATAGCACATCATGACTGGTTCAAGACTCTTCATGCTTGTATTTAGCAAACATTCCATAGTTTGATTCCACATACTGAAATGCTATGGCTTATTATTATGAAATATAATGAATATTTAGCGGCAGTGCTGAAGCATGCAAACTGACTTAGTGATGCAGCTGAGTGTTTTTTTCCACATTCTGTGGTGTTGAAGTTTGTGTTAGTCGGAAGCGTGTGTGTGTGTGTGTGTGTGTGTGTGTTGCCGCACACGGCTTGAGGAAGCAGCAGCCAGTGGCGGTGTCAGAAAGGATCTCATCAGGGATGGGGTGAAAGGGAAGGAAGGGAAGGAAGGTAGGGGTGGAAATGAAAAAGGGAGGTGTTGCAGGAGCATCCTTTTGGTCTCACACCTCCCACGTTTTCCATTTTTGTGTCGCCCAAAAAGATCTTGTAATTTTCATACCTGCTCGTGTTCTTCTCTCCAGGAAACCACGTACTACTTGCGTTGTGTTTGTGTCCTGCGTTCACTCCCGCTGTGGACGTATTTAACATCTGAAACGTCCTATTTTTTTGTGTTTCCACTGTGGTATAATAACAGCGGACATATTTTCTAGCCTCCGGGTACAATTAAGTGTTTTTTTTTGGGGGGGGGGGGGTGAAGTGAAGCAGAAGGCAGCAGAGGTCTCGGTATCTTTGGGTACTTGATATGTATGTGCATGCAGCCTCGTGATGAGGCCCCGCCGATTCGCTCAACTCTTCAACTTTGCGCGGAAACTTTGTTTGAGCAGCAGTTGGCCATCGGGGGGGGGGGGGGGGCGGGAAACGAGGCAATGGATGAGGTGGGAGACCAACAGAGATGAGAGGATGAGACAAGAGACGGGGAGAAGAGGGCAAAAGGATGGGAACAATGCTGAGAGGTAGAGGAGGAGAGAGCAGATCAGGAATGACAAACAGATGATGGGTCAATGTGATATTAGAGGGGGGGGGGGCTGAGGGAGAAACTAAGAATAACACAGGGTAAATAATACATAACAAGAGTACTGTAAATAAATAACTATAACATCATTTTAGCCAATCAGAAGCTTTCTGTCTAAGGCACCATTAGCCCAAATAGAAAGCCATTTCCAGAACGTGCGATTCGTATGTTTAAAGTAAGTAAGAACAAATGTAACAGTTACTTAGTAACAAATGTAACAGTTAGTTACTTATTATTTTTAATCAAACTTAATAAAATTAAGTTAAAAAAATATTTAAATAAAATAAATTAAAATTATATAGAAAAGCAGGAAGTGAAAAAAAACAAAAAAAAAACTATGGAAAGCAGGAAGTGAACAAATGTAACAGTTACTTAGTAACAAAAAGTAACAAAAAATAAATTAAAATTATATTAGGAAAGCAGGAAGTGAAGCAGTTGATGTTTGCTAAATACAAGGATGAAGAGTCTTGAACCAGTCATGATGTGCTATATATATCACTATATTGACACTTACTATGGTACACATTATGTCATTGGATGCTCATATCACCTTGTACTTCGGTACAGGACAAAAAAATAAAATAAAAAAATTAATAAAATTAAGTAAAAAAAATTAAAATAAAATAAAATTAAAATACATTAAATTATATTAGAAACATTAGGTACATTATTACATTATTAAAAAAACCTTAAACTGTATTATGGAAAGCAGGAAGTGAACAAATGTAACAGTTACTTATTGTAAAAGTACAAGATGGAGGGGTAGGATTTAATTAAATTAAATCAAAATTATATTATGAAAGCAGGAAGTGAACAAATGTAACAGTTACCGATTGTAAAAGTACCAGATGGAGGGGTAGGATTTAATAAGCTTTGCTTCTTCCTACTCCTTTTGGACATGTGGAACTGTGAACTGATTATGGGATGCATTCAATTGTAATCTGATGCATGTTCAAATGGAATTAAACCATTACCATAAATAATTACATTAAAATATTCTATTCATATTCATCATATATTTAAAAATGCTATTGAGGTCTGCACGCATGCACGGGGAGAACTCCACACAGAGGGTGGAATTGAACCCTGGTCTCCTAGCTGTGAGGTCTGCGCGCTAACCACTCGTCCGCCGTGCAGCCCACCTTTACACTCCTACCACATGTAGTAACATTAGCGACACCTACTGGTCAGTGTAGAATACTACATATCAAGGTCTGCACGCTAACCACTCGACCGCCGTGCAGCCCAAATGTGTAGTATTTTCTATGATTGTCTCTACTATATCGGGTAGAGACTATAGGGGTGTTATTTCATGTCTAGAGGGCTCTAATAAAGTTAAAATCGTATGGCGTTCTGAGCTACAAAAACTACAATTCGGTCGGATCTTGGACCAACTAACCATGAAATATATCAACGGCATTAAACGTAAGGATGCATGTCTTCTGGTTAGCGGCAGGGGCTTGGATGTTGTGAGTCATCTTTAATGTGTGTGTGTGTGTGTGTGTGTGTGTGTGTGTGTATGAGTCACCCATCTTCAGTGATTTTGCTGACTCTTGCGTCGTGTCTAAAATCACCACGTCTTTTTTTTTTTTTTCTTCTTACTATATTGTTTGTACGTCTAAAAAGTGTGTTACTTTGTGTACGCCTAGCCTAGCATGTGTGTGTGTTTACGTTTCTCCGCACGCCACCTCCGGATTCTAAGCCGGCCGTAACTGGCGCTGAGATTAAAAATGTAGCGCTCGCAGTGACAGAGCGTTAATCCCCGGTTTGACATTATTAAAAGTTTGAGTGTCTTCGGGCAAAAATGAGCATCTGCAACGGTATTCCGGGGGACGGTGATGAATGGGAAGAGAGAGCAGATTCCATAACTGGATGCGATGATTCATCACTACGACTCGCTTCAACACTCAACAATTGGCTTTCATCCATATTTTCAAATGAGATTAAACGGTATTTCAGGCAGTTGAGTTCAAGTGCAGGCTTCGGATCCTCCCTTGAGGCGGTTATTTATTTGCTGTTGAGTCGAACGAACGAACGTCAACGTGTGTGAACGGACTGACTCGACACGGCTGACCAGGTCTATGCACTAGTTCTTTTGACCCGTTCGTTCATGACCGACACACCACTAGTCATCACATGTTGAGTCGGAACGAACGTCTGCACTAGTTCTTTTGACTCGTTCGTTCATAACCGACACACCACTAGTCATCACATGTTGAGTCGGAACGAACGTCTGTACTAGTTCTTTTGACCCGTTCGTTCATGAACGACACACCACTAGTCATCACATGTTGAGTCGGAACGAACGTCTGTAGTAGTTCTTTTGACCCGTTCGTTCATAACCGACACACCACTAGTCATCACATGTTGAGTCGGAACGAACCCGTTCGTTCATGAACGACACACCACTAGTCATCACATGTTGAGTCGGAAAGAACGTCTGCACTAGTTCTTTTGACCCGTTCGTTCATGACCGACACACCACTAGTCATCACATGTTGAGTCGGAACGAACATCTGCACTAGTTCTTTTGACCCGTTCGTTCATGAACGACACACCACTAGTCATCACATGTTGAGTCGGAACGAACGTCTGCACTAGTTCTTTTGACCCGTTCGTTCATGACCGACACACCACTAGTCATCACATGTTGAGTCGGAACGAACGTCTGTAGTAGTTCTTTTGACCCGTTCGTTCATAACCGACACACCACTAGTCATCACATGTTGAGTCGGAACGAACGTCAACATGAGTGAACGGACTGACTTGACACGGCTCACCCGTTCGTTCATGATCGACACACCACTAGTCATCACATGTTGAGTCAGAACGAACGTCAACATGAGTGAACAAACTGACTCAACACGGCTGACCGGGTCTATGCACTAGTTCTTTTGACCCGTTCGTTCATAACAGACACACACCACTAGTCATCACATGTTGAGTCGGAACGAAGGTCAACATGAGTGAACAGACTGACTCGACACGGCTGACCAGGTCTATGCACTAGTTCTTTTGACCCGTTCGTTCATGACCGACACACCACTAGTCATCACATGTTGAGTCGGAAAGAACATCTGCACTAGTTCTTTTGACCCGTTCGTTCATGACCGACACACCACTAGTCATCACATGTTGAGTCGGAACGAACGTCAACATGAGTGAACGGACTGACTCGCCACGGCTGACCAGGTCTATGCACCAGTTCTTTTGACCCGTTCGTTCATGACCAACACACCACTAGTCATCACATGTTGAGTCGGAACGAACGTTTGTACTAGTTCTTTTGACCCGTTCGTTCATGACCGACACACCACTAGTCATCACATGTTGAGTCGGAAAGAACGTCTGCACTAGTTCTTTTGACCCGTTCGTTCATGACCGACACACCACTAGTCATCACATGTTGAGTCGGAACGAACGTCTGTACTAGTTCTTTTGACTCGTTCGTTCATGAACGACACACCACGAGTCATCACATGTTGAGTTGGAACGAACGTCTGCACTAGTTCTTTTGACCCGTTCGTTCATGAACGACACACCACTAGTCATCACATGTTGAGTCGGAACGAACGTCTGTAGTAGTTCTTTTGACCCGTTCGTTCATAACCGACACACCACTAGTCATCACATGTTGAGTCGGAACGAACCCGTTCGTTCATGACCGACACACCACTAGTCATCACATGTTGAGTCGGAACGAACCCGTTCGTTCATGACCGACACACCACTAGTCATCACATGTTGAGTCGGAAAGAACGTCTGCACTAGTTCTTTTGACCCGTTCGTTCATGACCGACACACCACTAGTCATCACATGTTGAGTCGGAACGAACGTCTGCACTAGTTCTTTTGACTCGTTCGTTCATAACCGACACACCACTAGTCATCACATGTTGAGTCGGAACGAACGTCAACATGAGTGAACGGACTGACTCTACACGGCTGACCAGGTCTATGCACTAGTTCTTTTGACCCGTTCGTTCATGACCGAAACACCACTAGTCATCACATGTTGAGTCGGAACGAACCTCAACATGAGTGAACGGACTGACTTGACACGGCTCACCCGTTCGTTCATGACCGACACACCACTAGTCATCACATGTTGAGTCAGAACGAACGTCAACATGAGTGAACGAACTGACTCGACACGGCTGACCGGGTCTATGCACTAGTTCTTTTGACCCGTTCGTTCATGACCGACACACCACTAGTCATCACATGTTGAGTCGTAACGAACGTCAACATGAGTGAACGCACTGACTCGTCACGGCTGACCCGTTCGTTCATGACCGACACACCACTAGTCATCACATGTTGAGTCGGAACGAACGTCTGTAGTAGTTCTTTTGACCCGTTCGTTCATAACCGACACACCACTAGTCATCACATGTTGAGTCAGAACGAACGTCAACATGAGTGAACGAACTGACTCGACATGGCTGACCAGGTCTATGCACTAGTTCTTTTGACCCGTTCGTTCATGACCAACACACCACTAGTCATCACATGTTGAGTCGGAACGAACGTCAACATGAGTGAACGCACTGACTCGACACGGCTGACCCGTTCGTTCATGACCGACACACCACTAGTCATCACATGTTGAGTCGGAACGAACGTCAACATGAGTGAACCGACTGACTCGTCACAGCTGACCAGGTCTATGCACTAGTTCTTTTGAGCCGTTCGTTCATGACCGACACACCACTAGTTATCCCTGTTGAGTCTGAACGAACATCAACATGAGTAAACGGACTGACTCGACATATCTCAAATGTCTCAAAATATTCTCAAATGACCGAGAATTAAGAACTTCTCACATGTGACGCATTCCAGTGAATGAGGCTCAATGAAGCTTTCATTTTTATTATTTTTTTTTGCTCGAGTTCAACGCAGCGGCGCCCTGGTCAAACCAGACGCGACTCATCGTCACATTACTGCCATGGCCGACGTCCCAGGATGCAAAGGGCCTGTTGGGAAGGTTCACATATGACACAGCTCACAGAGCAAACATCAACACAGCTGTACAGTCACTGACCGTATGTTGTTTACTAGCCATGCTGCCATTTTTGGATTTGGGCTTTTAATCAAATCCCGGTCAAAAAGAAAGTTTAACAATGTGTTCTATCTGGAGCGAATACAAGGAATTGCAATGTCAGCACTGGAGAGAAAGATCAACCACCCAGCCAAAGGCCAACAAAGTCCAAGCGGTCACTTAGATGCTCTGATCTGGTTTCAACCAGTCCTGGCCAGTCATGAAACCGTGTATGTGTGTATGATGAAAAGAATGGAGGGGTGTTCCAAGGGAATGGCCATGTGATCACATGTCATCTCTCTGTTGTGACACAGAACAAATACGAAGTAGTACGACGCCAAAACTAGTGGTGGGTGGGCAGAACCGTTCAATTCAGTTCTTACAGTAAAAAGATCCGTTCATTTCGGTCAATTGGTCGTTAGTCCCCCAATTGGTCCCCCTGTGCATAGACCCTTATCAGCCGTGTCGAGTCAATCCGTTCACTCATGTTCACGTGTGTCAGTCATGAACGAACGGGTCAAAAGAACTAGTTCTTTTGTGTAAACGGAATGAACGAGTTCAATCTCTCGGCCTCGGTCTTTCAGTCAGCTAACCCCACCCACCCATGTTGAGTCGGAACGAACGTCTGCACTAGTTCTTTTGACCCATTCGTTCATGACCGACACACCACTAGTCATCACATGTTGAGTCGGAATGAACGTCAACATGAGTGAACGGATTGATTCGACATGGCTGACCAGGTCTATGCATGAGTTCTTTTGACCCGTTCGTTCATAACCGACACACACCACTAGTCATCACATGTTGAGTTGGAACGAACATCAACATGAGTGAACGGACTGACTCGACATGGCTGACCCGTTCGTTCATGACCGACACACCACTAGTCATCACATGTTGAGTCGGAACGAACGTCAACATGAGTGAACGAACTGACTCGACACGGCTGACCAGGTCTATGCACTAGTTCTTTTGACCCGTTCGTTCATAACCGACACACACCACTAGTCATCACATGTTGAGTCGGAACGAACATCAACATGAGTGAACGGACTGACTCGACATGGCTGACCCGTTCGTTCATGACCGACACACCACTAGTCATCACATGTTGAGTCGGAACGAACGTCAACATGAGTGAACGAACTGACTCGACACGGCTGACCAGGTCTATGCACTAGTTCTTTTGACCCGTTCGTTCATAACCGACACACACCACTAGTCATCACATGTTGAGTCGGAACGAACGTCAACATGAGTGAACAGACTGACTCGACACGGCTCACCCGTTCGTTCATGACCGACACACCACTAGTCATCACATGTTGAGTCGGAACGAACGTCAACATGAGTGAACGAATTGATTCGACATGGCTGACCAGGTCTATGCATGAGTTCTTTTGACCCGTTCGTTCATAACCGACACACCACTAGTCATCACATGTTGAGTCGGAACAAACGTCAACATGAGTGAACAGACTGACTCGACACGGCTCACCCGTTCGTTCATGACCGACACACCACTAGTCATCACATGTTGAGTCGGAACGAACGTCAACATGAGTGAACGAATTGATTCGACATGGCTGACCAGGTCTATGCATGAGTTCTTTTGACCCGTTCGTTCATAACCGACACACCACTAGTCATCACATGTTGAGTCGGAACAAACGTCAACATGAGTGAACAGACTGACTCGACACGGCTCACCCGTTCGTTCATGACCGACACACCACTAGTCATCACATGTTGAGTCGGAACGAACGTCAACATGAGTGAACGAACTGACTCGACACGGCTGACCAGGTCTATGCACTAGTTCTTTTGACCCGTTCGTTCATAACCGACACACACCACTAGTCATCACATGTTGAGTCGGAACGAACGTCAACATGAGTGAACGAACTGACTCGACACGGCTGACCAGGTCTATGCACTAGTTCTTTTGACCCATTTGTTTATGACCAACACACCACTAGTCAAAACAGAGTGGGGAACATATTCCATTCCTAAGAATACACTTATTCTAGCATTGTGGAATGGTTCCATCCCACCTCTGTTACAGTTCTTAAACTACATCCAAAGGTGAAACATCGCCATTTATCATACACAAGCCCCCCCACCCCCACCCCCCATAAATGACCATATGGAAATAATAAAGATGACTTTTGCCCTACTTTTCTACCTTTGTTCCTTCCCATGAGGCCATTCTGTTATTGTTACGTGCTTGATGGATGTCAAGTGCTGTACCTTCTGCTTGTTGAGCGTCCGGGCATTACTTCCGCTATCCTTCACCGATACGAGGACTAGCGAAGAACACCTGACACTAAACATCAGGGACACGAGCGTTACTGCTCACAAGCTGCCATATACACCGTACTGTGAACGCACCACACCCGCATTCATGTATGGGCGTGGTCAGATACACACACACACACAAACACACACACACATAGTGGTTTACGGTAGGCTGTGTCCTTGATGTGGGGGCCTGAGGAGCTATTTTGAGTGGCCCATTTGGGCAGTGAGGCAGCTAAAATCCATACATCCTTCTGTGGCGCTGAGACACACACACACACACACACATACACACAAATACACAAACTGCATGTGCACACAAATTTCACAGGCTCACGCCTATCAGGAACACACACACCTATTAGTGCTCACACATCTTTTTTAGATATGCATATTCACCCCGGCCCCCCGTCAATAAAATCCATTTGTCTAATCAAACCGCACACTGACTGATAGCTTGACCCTCCGAGGATTGGTTTGACCCCCCCCCCCACCCCAAGTCCCCCCCCCCCAAGTAAGACGCCGTATTGAACTACTCCAACCGTGGATAATTATGATGTACATTAAGATTAGAGGCTGCACGGTGGTCAAGTGGTTAGCACACAGACCTCACAGCTAGGAGACCAGGGTTCAATTCCACTCTCGGCCATCTCTGTGTGGAGTTTGCATGTTCTTCTTGGTTTTCTCCGGGTACTCCGGTTTCCTCCCACATTCCAAAAACATGCTAGGTTATAATTAGCGACTCCAAATTGTCCATAGGTATGAATGTGAGTGTGAATGGTTGTTTGTCTATATGTGCCCTGTGATTGGCTGGCCACCACCACCACCAAGACAGCTGGGAATGAATGAAGCGGTGGGAAATGAATGAATGAATGTCTACTATATTGGAAGAGTGAGAACACTGTAGCCAACGGTTTGTTACGGTCTATACACAACACATTATTCTAACCTTTGTGGTGTACTATACCCATCCAGTTGTAATAGTATAATACTACATGCTTTAAGACCAAGAGGGAAGAACTGATAGAGGAAGGCAGGATTGAAGAGGCCTTGAAGAGGACTTTGAGTACATATTAACAAAAGATTGGTCAAACAGGAAGAAGGAAACATATCGACTTTGATATCAGTTTGTTAATGATGCTTCCTTCCTTCCGCGGATTATTTTCATATTTAGACATTTGAGCTACAAGTCACACACCAAATCAAGATGCGACTTTGAACTCAGCATCATGTGACCTAATGGAAGAGTGAGAACACTGTAGCCAACGATTTGTTACGGTATATACACAATACATTATTCTAACCTTTGTGGTGTACTATACCCATCCAGTTGTAATAGTATAATACTACATGCTTTAAGACCAAGAGGGAAGAACTGATAAAGGAAGGCAGGATTGAAGAAGAGGATAATTTTACTTACTTTAAGAAGTTTATATAGTACTTTTGAGTACATATTAACAAAAGATTGGTCAAACAGGAAGAATAAAATATATCGACTTTGATATCAGTTTGTTAATGATGCTTCATTTCGGTGCGGACGCCTCATCTCAACCGCGGATTATTTTCATATTTAGACATCTGAGCTACAAGTCACACACAAAAAACGAGAAAGCATGCCACTTCGGTGAAACGTCACACATATTTCCCCCTCCTCCGGGGGTTTTGAACTTAATGCGAACTAAAAACACTGCGGTGACCTTTACGTAAGCAAAACAAGAGAGGGAGAAACCAGTTGAAGCGATGCAGCCTGAAAACAGACAAAGACGGCAAATCCCCCCAAAAAAAACCCACAAAAAAAAATGTCACTACATTATTCCCTCAGGTCCACAAAGTCGGCTATTAAGGATGAGGAGGATAGAGGAGTGTGGGTGAGTGCTTGGGAAGAGGAGGAACGTGTTGATGGGAATGGGGGGAAAAAGTGAGAAGGATGAATGTTGCTTCCAAATGGAAACAAGCGAATGACATGAGATTGGAGGCGGCGGCCAATACAGGAAGTACAAGGATGAATGTGTGAGATGGAACAGTGTGTGTGTGTGTGTGACAAAACACCTGCATAACCTCATAGGCTCCAGCATCACTGTAGCGAATATGTGTGTGTGTGTGTGTGTGTGTGTGATGGCCTAGAATAGTAATGTATGCCTTCTCCTCACTGGGTTGATCTCATTGTGTCAAACTCGGTGCTTTGACTAATCACTCTGAAACAAGAGGACTCAGCAAACATACACGCACAGCTCCCTCAATCTCGAGCATCTATCTTGGTATTTTCCACGCATCTCGCCCTCTTTTTTCTCTTTTCTTTTGCGTCTCATGTGCGTGTGTTTGTGTGTGTGTCATACCAGTGACAAATCTTTCTTCTTTCCTGTGAATCAGCAAATGTTTGCCACCCGTCTCTCAACACGTCGTTCCTCCTGGCCTCTCCGCTGTTGACTCTTCTGTTCTGCTCCTTCTCTGCATTCATCTCGGTTTTAGACTGGAAATAAATATTAATATAAGTGTAAGGGATACACCGGAAAAGTCAAAATAATCATATATATATATATATTGTAATATTGTGAGGGGCGGCACGGTGGTCGAGTGGTTAGCGCGCAGACCAGGGTTCAATTCCACTCCTCGGCCATCTCTGTGTGGAGTTTGCATGTTCTTCCCGTGCATGCGTGGGTTTTCTACAGGTACTCCGGTACCATTCACACTCACATTCATACCTATGGACAATTTGGAGTCGCTAATTAACCTAGCATGTTTTTGGAATGTGGGAGGAAACCGGAGTACCCGGAGAAAAACCCACGCATGCACGGGGAGAACATGCAAACTTCACACAGAGATGGCCGAGGGTGGGGAAAGACAAAATAAGAAGCCAAAAAGTTACCACTTCCACACAAAATAGGAGGAGAACTCATTCATTCATTCATTTTCTACCGCTTATCCTCATGAGGGTTGCGGGGGGTGCTGGAGCCTATCCCAGCTGTCTTCTTCGGGCGAGAGGCGGGGTACACACTGGACTGGTGGCCAGCCAATCACAGGGCACATATAGACAAACAACCATTCACACTCACATTCATATCTATGGACAATTTGGAGTCGCTAATTAACCTAGCATGTTTTTTGAATGTGGGAGGAAACCGGAGTACCCGGAAGAAAACATGCAAACTCCACACAGAAATGGCCGGAATCGAACTCGGGTCTCCTAGCTGTGAGGCCTGCGTGCTAACCATTTTTTCCGCCATGAAGCCTGGAAGCTAAGTTTACCTTCTTTAAAAGGTGCCTCTTAGAAAAAACAACAACAACAACAAACATAAAAGCAATCACAGAAAGGCAATTGAGGAAATGTGGGAGGAGTTAGCAAACCCAAAAAAGAAAGAGGTGCAGAATCTGGAAGATCTCAAAAGCCGTCTGCGGGTTATTGTGTCAAACTATTTATTTTACAGTTTTTTTTTTTTTACTAAATAAGACATCCGTATGTTAAAAGTTGAAATACTTAGAAAGCAACTAACGGGCCGGATTCAAACACTTGATGGGCCGCATGTGGCCGCCGGGCCGTAGTTTGCCCACCCTTGCTTTAGAAGCTACGGTACAAATAGGAAATGAAAAATACACTCAAATAACTTTGACCTGAAAACTTTAAAGTGATCATGCTCAGTAACGTGCTCATGCCAACTACTTCCTGTGTGTGTGTGTGTGTGTGTGTTTTGATGGATCATGACTGTTTGCATTGTGGTAAGCCAGGCCAGTCATATCACATTAACACGTACATCCGCTCTCACACACACACACACACACACACACACACACACACACACAAAGAGTGAATGAATGAAAGCCGGGATGATAAAGAATGATTGGAAAGAAGTCTTGTGAGGGTAATTTCATTCCAGGGTGCTGGTGGCGGGGGCTTGGTGTGTGGGGGGGCAATGAAATGACTAAGTGACTGGATAAACTCCATGCTCATAGTGGATCCTGACTAATCAAATAGTCTCCATTGTGAATGCACATGGAGCTGTCCATGGTGCTGGACACATGCTGTACATAATTTTATATACATACTATATATATATATATTTTTTTTTTTAATGATGTGAATACTTCATGACTTGATTAATAACACCACCTATCACCATTTAGGTCGAGTTCTGAGACAAATCCAACCAGAATCACGAAACATCACATGATCTCCTGTTTAATCCCTCCACTTAGAGCCTTTGCGTCATCCCTGAGTGTTGCAATACTCACTGTAGCCTAAAGGGGGCACTACGGGCCACACAGTCGCGCCGCTCAAAAGTGGAGCAAGCAACAGCAGTTTGAAAGTTGGATTTTTGCTGCGCTGTGACTGAGGCAGCACAAAGACATCCAAGGCTGGGAGAGGAATATGTTTCTTCTGGAAATTTCTATACACTATTTGGAAATATGTGGATAGTTTCTTACATTATTTGGATTTATCTTAGAGGAAAAATGTAGCATGTTTTGCCATATAGTATTTATTTGGTTTTATTTCATTTGAACATGCATCAGATTACAATTGAGTGCCATCCCATAATCAGTTCACAGTTCCACATGTCCAAAAGGAGTAGGAAGAAGCAAAGCTTATTAAATCCTACCCCTCCATCTGGTACTTTTACAATCAGTAACTGTTACATTTGTTCACCTCCTGCTTTCCTAATATAATTTTAATTTATTTTAGTTTTATTTAATTTTAATTTTTTTAACTTAATTTTATTTTTTTTTTAATTTTTTGTCATGTACCAAAGTAGGATTCAGTTACATTTGTTCACTTCCTGCTTTCCATAATACAGTTTAAGGTTTTTTTTTTGTTTTGTTTTTTTTAAAAATAATAATACCAAAGTACAAGGTGATATGAGCCTTGAAAGCATTTACTGAGATAGCCATTCCAAAATTAATGCTAACCAAGGGCGTCACTAGGCTAGGTTCTGAGGACGGATTATTATTATAAATAATGAAAAACAATAATATAAGATGCATGTCTTCAATAATAAGCATGCTGTATGAAAACAGGAGCCGGTGTACCTAATGTTGTGGCCATCGGCTGCGCGTTACAGTTGTTGAAAAGATGATATATTAATGATAACGGGTGTGAATGACTAATTATTGGTGATGGCATCAGAGAGAGGCTGCACTTGACTGTGAATGGAGCTTTGATGCTCCAACCAAGCAGTGCGGCGCCATTAGCGCACACACACACACACACACACACACACACACACACACACACACACACACAGCATCATCATGCAAACAGAGATAAAACAGATGAATATTCACACACACATATTGACCCATATTCACGCACAGCCAACAATTGGCGTCTTGTTCTGTCTTTGTACATTTTAAACCGCCATTGGTGTGTTCAATTCCCGTCTAGTCTTAAACGAATCACATTTTGGCCAACGATTTCTAACCCTGTCGAGCAAAACAAACACACCTCTCAAAAACAAGTCCAACCTTTCAGTTGATCACATTCATGTTAAAGGTCTCGGATGCTTGCTTGTGTGTACGGGGGGTGAGTGGGTGGGGGGGGGGGGGCGGTGTCCTCTCGGATCTCTTCAAGGCAAATGACCCCTTTATAATTAGCTAAATATACAAGACAGCCAATTTGCCCCTGGACATCTGCTGTTGTCATTGATATTCGCATGTTGATTGACTGTGACATTAAACTGATGGTACACATGTGGCCACTAGCTGACGACGTGGCGTGGCATTAGCAACATGGTTAGCATCGGTGGCGTCCTTAGGCGTCATTATTTTAGGGGGTGCTTCATCCCGCCTAAAATGTTCTTGAGCCCCCCTAAATAATTTGATATTTTTTATTGATTTTTTTATTTTTACAAAAAAAATCTCTGATAAATTTCATATAATGGGGCAAAATGGCTTCTTGGCTTCTTTCCCAAAACCATCACTGCAGTGAACATATTTTTATATAACATTTTTTGAACATATTTTTTACTTATATTACTTATTTTTGCACCACTAAAACACACTCGATACCTCACGATTACGTACAATAAGCTTCAAATTGTGCAATACTGTGCATCACCCCCCCCCCCCACCCCCTGTCCTCAGAACCCCGTGACAACCCTCAGGGGTACATTATAATAATAATTAAAAGTACTGTACCTTGGATTATTTACATCTTTAATGTAATGGTAATGGTTTTATTTCATTTGAACATGCATCAGATTACAATCAAGTGCCATCCCATAATCAGTTCACAGTTCCACATGTCCAAAAAGGAGTAGGAAGAAGCAAAGCTTATTAAATCCTACCCCTCCATCTGGTACTTTTACAATCAGTAACTGTTACATTTGTTCACCTCCTGCTTTCCTAGTATAATTTTAATTTATTTTAATTTTATTTAATTTTAATTTTTTAAACTTAATTTTATTTTTTTTTTTAAATTTTTGTCATGTACCAACGTAGGATTCAGTTACATTTGTTCACTTCCTGCTTTCCATAATACAGTTTAAGGGTTTTTTTTTTTAAATATAATTTTAATTTATTTTAGTTTTATTTAATTTTGATTTTTTTTTTTTACTTAATTTTATACATTTTTATTTATTTATTTTTATTTTTTGCCATGTACCGATGTATGGTGATAAGGTGATATGAGCATCCAATGACATAATGTGTACCATAGTAAGTGTCAATATAGTGATATATATAGCACATCATGACTGGTTCAAGACTCTTCATCCTTGTATTTAGCAAACATCAACTGCTTGTATTGTTTCTTCAATTGGCTCATCGTTGTGCATTGTTTGATTTCCTTACTCGATCCATTCCATAGTTTGATTCCACATACTGAAATGCTATGGCTTTTTAACGTAGTCCTAGCATATGTACATCCTTAAATGTTCCTGTACCCCCATCTCTCATATGATGTGATGGCTGTAATTGCAGAGTAATAATCAGACACAAATAGTTAATATGGAATTAGCATTCCCTGATATGAAACATGAAATGAAAGTGTGCTCCAAATTGTATCAAAAGGATGCTACTTTTGCTGAAAAGCCATTAATAAAAGCTTAAAAAAGCTACGCGTGTAAAAAAATTAGTGCATGAGGGGCATCATTTGCATGTGACTTTGCGGAAAAAGGCAGTCAAAGCTTTGTGGCGGAATTCCACAGGGAAATTAGGATTCACAAAGAAAGTGAAAAAAAAAAAAAAAACTATTTGGCTGGAATCTTTACGCAAAAGGAAGACACAGAGGAAAAGGAGGCTGATGAAAAAGAGAAAAAAAAAAAAAACACACACAAGCAAATAAGCAGGATGCTCAGTTGGGACTTGGATCCTGGTCATCATCTCTTTTCCAGGTCAGTGTCTCCACTAGCAACCACTGAAGGGATCGTCCGCAGTGAGCATGTGCATTTGCATCCATGACGAGAGACGTTCATGCGTTAAGATCAGAGCAGGAAAGTATAAAAAAAAAAAAAAAAAAAAAAAAGTCATGGCGGCGGGTTGGGCGGCGTGCGGATCAGACCTCTTTCTCTCTCTCCCGCCCCCTTTATAGCTTTATTTGTATACTTATATCCTTCATCTCCTTCCTACTCTCACAGCCCCCCCCCCCCGCTCCTAATAAGTTGTACGTCACCAGGCATCAAGAGCAGTTTGTCACATTAGCTAGTTGCTCGGCTCCGAAGTGAGCGGCGGTGACCTTGCTGAAGACGAAGCTTTCTGCATCTTAAGCAGGCCAGACTTGGGAGCTAAGTCCAGCTTGCAGATGGTTTTGCTCTCTGCTCGGGCAGCAGGCAATTATCATGTTAGGAGACGCTGTCGCCGCGGTCACTGCTCATCACACACACACACACATATGCATAACTTCATTAATATTGAAATTTTCCAAGAAGAAGGGAGGGAGGGGCATTTTCACACAAGCTGTAATTTGCATACATAATTATGGAAGAAAAGATGCAGAAAATTGAACTTTGAGGACGGGAAAAAAAAAATGATAGTATTAACACAACTGGATCCTCATCCTCATCGTATACGTTGGAATTTTTTGACTGAAGAACCACAATATGGAAGGGCCATGCTGCTAGGAGTCCACTGGGGCCGGCGCCAGTTGGTGCCAGTTCGCGCCAAAGATGTGATTGGCGTGTAGTGGCTCGTTGTGGCGCCGAATTAATGTTCGCTCGGCATGTTGACGTTATTCTACGCCAAAGCGATCACATAATCTTTGGCGCGAACTGGCTCCGACTGGCCCAGCCGCCCCAGTGGACTCCTAGCATCACTGCCGCAACTTGGCTCGCGCCATTATATTCCAGTGGATTCCAATAGGCGGATTGTTTGGTGGACGCTTGCATCAAGCAATCGGCGCGACAAAGATTTTAAACATTTTCTTGCCGACAAAGAAAATTTTTGCCACCGTTATGGGGCCACCACGAGCCAGTTGGGAGGCAGTTTGAGCCACTGCACGCCACTAGGCACCTTATTGGTGACACTATGCGCCACAGCAAATTGCATTGGCGTGAACTGGCACCGGCCCAGTAGACTCCTAGCATCATTGCCGCAACTTGGCTCGCGCCAACTGGCGCCGGCTCAGTGGACTCCTAGCATTATTGGCGAAACTTGGCTCGTGCCATTACATTCCAGTGGATTCCAATCGGTGGATTGTTTGTGACATTTGGTTCCACTTGGTGGTGCGGCAATTACTTGATGCAAGTGGCACGATGAAGATTTTAAACATTTTGAAATTTTCTTGCCACAATACTCAATATTTGCCACCATTAAGTGCCACCATGAGCCAGTTGGGAGGCAGTTTGAGCCACTGCATGCCACTAGGCACCTTATTGGTGACACTGGGCACCATAGCAAATAGCATTGGTGTGACTTGGCACCAACAGGCACCGGCCCAGTGGACTCTTAGTATTATTGGCGCAACTTGGCTCGCGCCATTACATTCCAGTAGATTCCAATAAGTGGATGGTTTGTGACATTTGGTTCCACTTGGTGGACACTTTGCGCCAATTACTTGATGCAAGTGGCACGATGAAGATTTCAAATATTTAGAAATTTTCTTACCGCCATTAAGGGCCACCATGAGCCAGTTGGGAGGCAGTTTGAGCCACCGCACGCCACTAGGCACCTTATTGGTGACACTCGGCGTCACAGGAATTTGCATTGGCGCGGACTGGCACCAACTGGCGCCGACCCAGTGGACTCTTAGCATTATTGGCGCAACTTGGCTTGTGCCATTACATTCCAGTGGATTCCAATAAGTGGATGGTTTGTGACATTTGGTTCCACTTGGTGGACACTTTGCGCCAATTACTTGATGCAAGTGGCACAACGAAGATTTTAAACATTTTAAAATTTTCTTGCCGCCAAACTCAATTTTTGTCGCCATTACGGGGCCACCAGGAGCCAGTTTGAGCCACTGCATTCCACTAGGCACCTAATTGGTGACACTAGGCGCCACAGAAATTTGCATTGGCGCGAACTGGCGCCGACCCAGTGGACTCTTAGCATTATTGGCGCAACTTGGCTTGTGCCATTACATTCCAGTGGATTCCAATAGGCGGCTGTTTTGTGACATTTGGTTCCACTTGGTGGACACTTCGCGCCAATTACTTGATGCAAGTGGCACAACGAAGATTTTAAACATTTTGAAATTTTCTTGCCGCCAAACTCAATTTTTGTCGCCATTACGGGGCCACCAGGAGCCAGTTTGAGCCACTGCATTCCACTAGGCACCTTATTGGTGACACTAGGCGCCACAGAAATTTGCATTGGCGCGAACTGGAATGGATTATAGCGTTTACTCATCTAGTATGAAAGTATAAATATATGCATCTATACTAAATAAGCAAAATCCATTTTTGGAGTAACTCAAGTTGCTGTATCATGCACCCTAAAATTGTCAACAGTGAGAATAAGGAACCATAAATCTAACGCATCTGGCTAGGACACAATAACAATAACGATTTAAAAAGCAGCTCAACAGGCAAGAAAGAGACAGATGATAAAAAAAAGATTAGTCTCATTTTGGAGGTGTCTGTGTGTGTGTGTGTGTGTGTGTGTGTGTGTGAGTGTGTGTTTCCAGGGAGGCTATGACAACACTGATTGAACCTCAATCGGACAATGAATACCAATGTCGCCACTCCAAATTTGTTTCTCCTTTTTGTCCTTTTTAGTGATGCCACTTTTAGGCGGGCGCCAGCACACCCGCACAGGACCCGCATCTTATATGGCCTGCACCAATACACAAGGTTTTGTCTCTGGAAATATAATAAATTAATTAAGTAATTAATCATACAATTAATGAAAAGTCAGTTTTGGATTACAAACGACCATTCCGTGTATTGGTTTTAGCGCCTTGTTGCGTTTGTTCCATAGAACAACGGCATGAACGGAGTGAGCCCTTTTGTCAGTCATATAGCGTCCGTGTCCAACCCAAAAAAACGGCATAAAATGCCAGTGTTTGAGGGTGGTGATTTTTGACAAAAATCATAAGAGATTATTAGTATGCAGTTTTTTTTGTTTTTTTCAACTTGCTTCTAATGCAATTTTCTGGTCCAAAAAAACAGGGGAAACCACACACATGCTCAACAGGGGCCCCAGAAACACACCAAAACGGCATGAAATGCTGTTTTTGAGGGCGGTGATTTTTGACAAAAATCACAAGGGGTTATTAATATGTCGTTTTTTAGTTCTTTTCAACTTGCTTCTAATGCACTTTTTTGGTCCAAAAAAACAAGGGAAACCACACACATGCTCAACAAGGGCCCCAGAAACACCCCAAAACGGCATGAAATGCTGTTTTTGAGGGCGGTGATTTTTGACAAAAATCACAAGGGGTTATTAATATGTCGTTTTTTGGTTCTTTTCAACTTGCTTCTAATGTACTTTTTTTGGTCCAAAAAAACAAGGGAAACCACACACATGCTCAACAGGGGCCCCAGAAACACACCCAAAAACGGCATGAAATGCTGTTTTTGAGGGCGGTGATTTTTGACAAAAATCACAAGGGGTTATTAATATGTCGTTTTTTAGTTCTTTTCAACTTGCTTCTAATACACTTTTTTGGTCCAAAAACACAAGGGAAACCACACACATGCTCAACAAGGGCCCCAGAAACACCCCAAAACGGCATGAAATGCTGTTTTTGAGGGCGGTGATTTTTGACAAAAATCACAAGGGGTTATTAATATGTTGTTTTTTGGTTCTTTTCAACTTGCTTCTAATGCACTTTTTTGGTCCAAAAAAACAAGGGAAACCACACACATGCTCAACAAGGGCCCCAGAAACACACCAAAACGGCATGAAATGCTGTTTTTGAGGGTGACGATTTTTGACAAAAATCACAAGGGGTTATTAATATGTCATTTTTTGGTTCTTTTCAACTTGCTTCTAATGCACTTTTCTGGTCCAAAAAAACAAGGGAAACCACACACATGCTCAACAGGGGCCCCAGAAACACACCCAAAAACGGCATGAAATGCTGTTTTTGAGGGCGGTGATATTTGACAAAAATCACAAGGGGTTATTAATATGTCGTTTTTTGGTTCTTTTCAACTTGCTTCTAATGCACTTTTTTGGTCCAAAAAAACAAGGGAAACCACACACATGCTCAACAGGGGCCCCAGAAACACCCAAAAACGGCATGAAATGCTGTTTTTGAGGGCGGTGATTTTTGACAAAAATGATAAGGGGTTAGTATGTCATTTTTTTGTTTTTTTTTCAACTTGCATACTCCATTGTTTCAAAGGGTCAGGCTCCTTTGAGCAATGTACTGTAATTCCTCTCTTTGGGTTTTTATATATATATATATATATATATATATATATATATATATATATATATATATATATATATATATATATATATATTCCAGCACACTAAATACATTCATGTGGTTTAGTTTGGAAAAAGACAAGCTCATGGTTTTGCCCTGCAGGGGAGAAATGCAGATGGCAAGATGTTCCACTTTTTTTTTCACCCCCCCACCGTTCCTTTTTTTTTTACTCTTTTATTCCAAATGAAAAGAGAATTAATTAGAAAATATGAAATTAGGTGACTGAGGGAGGAGAAATAAAATGAAATGAAAGGACATATTAATTTTTAAACGGAAAGGGGGTTGCGTCTTGTTCATTTTAACACGTACCCAGCTGTGCATTTCTAGTTATTTTTCATACAGAGGAGGCCTTGAAAGCACCTTAATATATACTAGAACCTCTGTTAGCATACATGCTTTTGGCCAACATTAAACATTTACAGCAAAATTGACGTGTTATAAATACACCGCATGTGTTCTTTGTGTATTTTTAGCACTAAATATCCTTGTTAGCGGCTTGCAAATACATGGAAACAGGAACAGGAAGCTGCGTCGTTGCTGATATTTTTTTTTTTTTATGCCGAATTGTCCGCACCGGGGTAGCGGTGGGGTATGCGGTACTGGAGTACCCGTAAAAAAAAAAACGTACCGTGGACTGTGGATGTTCAGACGCAAACATGAATTTCGATGTCACCGATAGAATGGTTAGCATTCAAGTCCTGCTCCGGCTCTCAGTGTACACGCAAGAATATGTGGAAAACTTGAAGCCTCCAGGGTAGGAAGAGTGAAGCAGAAGATATCTTATGTCAGCACTTAGACTATACTGTATTACTGTATGCAATGTAATGAGATGAAATAAATCTAATGCTAGCAAACTTCCCGTCCTTTTTAGACATGTTCATCTGTATACTGGTTTCTTTTTTTTATTTTTATTTATTTTTTTTTACTTCTTTCTGTCCCTCGCTCCATTTCTCTCCCTCTTTCCGCCGCTGTCAGTCTGCTGCTGTCTGTCGTCCTCCCCTGAGGGGATACAATACAAGTGTTTTGGATTTGGAGCCGGGGTAAAAGATGCAGCCGACAGCAGCCGCTGTGTGTCTGTCACTCTGGCTTTTTTGAAGGCGTTGCACACACACACACACACACACACACACACAGGTGGAGAAAGGCAGGGGTCTCAAACTCAAGGCCCGCGAGCCGGACGCTAGTTTGAGGCCCCCGCCTTGATATGAAAGTTTAATTTCTTTCATTTGTTTTTTGATTTGCTTATTTATTTTATTTTTTATCTTAATTTGTGTTGAAAAATAAAAATTAACATTAAACATTTATTTAATAATTTAATAATAAATAAAAATTAATTTGTGTCATTTGTTTTTTGATTTGCTTATTTACTTTTCCATCTTATTTTGTGTTGAAAAATAAAAAATTAACACTAAACATTTATTCAATAATTTAATAATCAATACAAATTAATTTGTTCATTTGTTTCATTTGTTTTTTGATTTGTTTATTTATTTTCCCATCTTATTTTGTGTCAAAAAATAAAAATTAAACATTTAATAATTTAATAGTAAATACAAATTAATTTGTTCATTTGTTTTTTTGATTTGTTTATTTATTTTTCCATCTTATTTTGTGTCAAAAAATAAAAATTAAACATTTAATAATTTAATAGTAAATACAAATTAATTTGTTCATTTGTTTTTTTGATTTGTTTATTTATTTTTCCATCTTATTTTGTGTCAAAAAATAACAATTAAACATTTAATAATTTAATAGTAAATACAAATTAACTTGTTCATTTGTTTCATTTGTTTTTTTGATTTGATTATTTATTTTTCCATCTTAATTTGTGTTGAAAAATAAATATTAACATTAAACATGTATTTAATAATTTAATAATAAATAAAAATTAATTTGTGTCATTTGTTTAATTTGTTTTTTGATTTGCTTATTTATTTTCCCATCTTATTTTGTGTCAAAAATACAAATTAAACATTTATTTAATAATTTATAGTAAATACAAATTAATTTGTTCATTTGTTTTTTTGATTTGTTTATTTATTTTTCCATCTTATTTTGTGTCAAAAAATAAAACATTTATTTAATAATTTCCATCTTTATTTTTCCATCTTATTTTGTGTTGAAAAATAAAAATTAACATTAAAATTTATTTAATAATTTAATAATAAATAAAAATTAGTCTGTTCATTTGTTTTTTGATTTGCTTATTTATTTTTCCATCTTATTTTGTGTCAAAAAATAAAACATTTATTTAATAATTTAATAAATAACAATTAATTTATAATAATTTAATGTTCTATCAGAGCTTTTGCAAAGAACCGAAGCACTGAAAAAGTGGAGGGTATATCAGAAGCATTGAAGACTATTATATTATATATATATATATTTATTAATATATTTTTATTATATTTGTCAACACGTGTGACACTGAACGGAAGGGAGTGAAAGGTGTCGAATTCACCGTATTTTTGCTGTGGCCTACTTGATGCGCACCGTTCCTGGATACTTTAGCTTTTTTTTTTTTTTTTAATTGTTGTTTAGATTTACGGCTCATACGACCCTTCCATTCATCACTGGCGTTCTTAATGCAAAGTCTGAAGCGCGTTGATTAAAATGCCTTTGAAGGCGGGTTCCAGAGAACAAAGGCTTGAAGTGATGATGGAGTAGTAGTAGAAGAAGAAGAAGAAGAAGAAGAAGAAGAAAAGCATGGCCTTGGGATGCGTTTCATGCACTGGCAGCACACTTTCACCTCGGAAACCATTGTGACAAAATGTTTAGTTTGCACAAAGTCTTTCAGCTGGCCTTCATTTTTCTTACAAGTATAAAAAATACACATGCAAAAATTGATATATGAACACACATATAGGGAATGCTAGACTCCATTATCATTATAATGCATTCATGGAAGTTTTATGCAGCGATCTGCGATCTGACAAATCCTAAGTAAGTTTGATCAAATGTAAAATTACGACTCGGACATTAACTTGGTGGCAGCAATTCAACTCCGATAGAAAAAAAAAAAACCAAACATCACGAGCAAGTGATGCTGAGAACACCGAGATAGATTGAATTGCAAGGTTTATAGTGTGCATAAATTTGGGGTGTACAGATTCGATATTGCTGTCAAGATATCGTGCCGGGGAAATAAGTCTTGAGTAGAAAGTGAAAAAAAAAAATTGTATCGGGACACCCCCGGGCATAAAGTACTTAATGTTACTATAATACTATCACTTCCTGTATTAGTATTCACAGTCGCGATGGCATAGTCTGATTGGTTTATGGGTTCCATATTATCATGGGACAGCGCTCATATAAGCAAGAAATATAGTTAACTACACAAAACTTTTCAAACAAAAAAAAAAATTGCCACAAGGCATGCTGGGAGGCTGTGTAAAAAGAATGGAGAAAGCAAGATAAGCCTATTATTTTGAAGAACAGTTCATGTTCTGAGCTCTTATAAAAGATTGGATTAGCTGTACTTTTTTTTTTTGGGATACTTCATGCGACTTTACCTCCAGTAAGTACATACTACCTGCACAGTATGTACTACGTAGGCTTAGAAAACCAAACCTGATCAAACCAAGAACCACAAAAAGAAAAAGGATAATGCGATAACATTAGCACCCATTGATACACTTGGATTCAAAATTCAAGAGCATCATTAGAAGATCATTTCAGCGAACATCCATTTCGGTTCTAGCAGAGGAGCAAAATTGATTTTCCTTAATTAAATAAGGGGAGTGAAAATAGGGAAGCAATTTGAGCCAATTAGACGGAGAGGAAAGTCCACATTGTGCTCGGCAAGGAAATAAGATTCTGCATTATGAAAATGCAGTCATTAAAAATTGTATTGTGAAGCATAATAGCTAATAGCTTACGTTTAAATGAGGGGAGCTGATTGAGCTAATGTGACATTTATCCAACTCCTAGATCAGTGGTGTACAAACTGTGGCCCACGGCTGTTTTTTTTTTTTTTTTTTTTTTTTTTTTTAAATACACAAACAGCCAAAACAAACTGCATCATTTGAGTATTTGTTTTAGAGGACCGAAAAAAAAGGCCAGTATTGTTAGTCCGGTGAACGGCTTCATGCCACGTCAACGATGTCAACAACTACTTAAAATTTGAAAACCGGTTTGAGCTACGGTGCGATAGCCGGGCGTATGTGCTGTTCCCATTCATTTAGTGATATGTAAACAATAGCCAGGATTGTTTTGAAATTATTCTTGAAATTTTCCGTATGCCAATCAACCCTAAACAAACTATTAATTCGATGCGGAAATAAATAAAAGTGATGTCGAAAAAAATAGTCTCAAAGTTTCTATTGACTGTCTACTAGAATTCAAAATATTATGGAAATAAAGTCATAAATATGAGAAGAAAATGTAGTAGTTTTGTGATATTACGAGAAAAAGTAAAAATATAAAGTGTAAGCAAATGAGGAAAAATAGCATTTTATAAAAAAAAAAAACTTTTAAAAAACGGCTGCACGGCGGTTGAGTGGTTAGCGCGCAGACCTCACAGCTAGGAGACCAGGGTTCAATTCCACCCTCGGCCATCTCTGTGTGGAGTTTGCACATTCTCCCCGTGCATGCGTGGGTTTTCTCGGTAATGTAAAGATGCCGGTAATGTTACTATATTTGATCATAGGTGTGCAAAGGGGACTATAGGGGTGCTATTTCATGTCTGGAGGGCTCTAATGTTAAAAAGTCTATTTGGAAGGTCATAAACGCCTCACAGCTCGGAGACCCGAGTTCAATTCCACCCTCGGCCAACTCTGTGTGGAGTTTGCACGTTCTCCCCGTGCATGCGTGGGTTTTCTCCGGGTACTCCGGTTTCCTCCCACATTCCAAAAAAAAACATGCTAGGTTAATTAGCGACTCTAAATTGTCCATAGGTATGAATGTGAGTGTGAATGGTTGTTTGTCTATATGTGCCCTGTGATGACCAGTCCAGGGTGTACCGCTGCCTCTCGTTCTGAAGACAGCTGGGATAGGCTCCAGCACCCGCCGCGACCCTCGTGAGGATAAGCGGTAGAAAATGAATGAATGTACATATGGTTTGCTTTACAAAATATTAAAGTGACCCTTGAAATAATAATTAATGTAACGAAGGCTTGAATAGAATTTGTACTACATTTGAGGTTCAAACTCAACGTATACATTGTTGATGGTCCAAGTGTGTACTCGTCCATGGAGCGTGACTCCAACACCGCAAGTCCGATGTACTGGTGTGGAATACCGACCTTCCAACAATCAACGCCATCAGAGCGTGTCTAAATATATGTTTGTTGTGGATCGCATGTGTGCCGGAGAGGTTTGCACGAGTGCGATGATGATGGCGTTGTTTACAGCGTGTGGCGGTACAGTATGTGTGTACAGTGTGTACTGTACAGTATGCGGCAGTATGCCCTGAGATCTGTCACATCAGCTCCGTACCATATAAGGTCACGCATCACCACTCGGGCCCGTTCCCCCACAGCTTAATGTGTCGTTGGCAATTACGTACGTCACGCAAACGCCGATACGCAAAGAGACATGGGCGTGCACGTGCGCACACACACACACACGCGAGCGCGCACGTCAGAGTTGTCATCATAACCTGCTTAGATGTGCAACTGCAGCACTCAGTAAAGCTCTATATTTAGATCCTGGTGAAGTTCAGTAGTTGTAATTGTTTACTGTTTCTTTCTAATACTTTCTAATAATACTATGGTCTATACTATGAATGAAATCAGTCGATACCAATACCGATCACATGTTTAAAATGTACTTCTTTTGAGAGAAATTAAAATGGCTACTCATCTTCCATAGTTTCTTTCTATGCTTGTTCTACCAGAACATTAAGAAAATTCTGGTATACAAAACTCATGTTTTGGATTTCAATAACTATTCAATGAAAACATGAACCGAGATGCAGATGCAGCCGAGCCGCTCTTCTGGGCTCACATCAGCACGCACACGTTCAATGGTCACGATCTACTCAAGTTGAGCGCGCTCAATGGACAGCCGAATTGGGGAAGTGCCCGAAACTGACATGCAAAATAGAGTGTAATACATGATGCTACTAGCAGAGGCGCTGTTGACAAAGTTTCAACTAGTTTGTGGTCTATAGACGAAGAAGAAGAACAAGTCCCTCCCCCAAGCAGTGTCACTGTATGGTACTGGTAGTATGGATTATTTATAGTATTGATCCGCATATCATTACTGCTGCCCCATACTTGATATAACCATGTTATACCACATTAGTGCAAATGTCTTCTTTTTTTTTTTTACAAATATTTCAAGGGTTGCAAGGTGGTTCAGTGGTTAGCGCGCAGACCTCGCAGCTAGGTGACCTGAGTTCGATTTCCTGCCACATTCCAAAAACATGCTAGGTTAATTAGCGACTCCAAATTGTCCATAGGTATGAATGTGAGTGTGAATGGTTGTTTGTCTATATGTGCCCTGTGATTGGCTGGCCACCAGTCCAGGGTGTACCCCGCCTCTTGCCCAAAAAAGACAGCTGGGATAGACCACACTGTGAAACTGCTACATTATTCCCCCCTCGACACCTCTGCAGTGCTTACTCCGAAACACTGCGGCGTTCCCGTCTGCAGTCTCCCGTATGTTTTTTTTTTTTTTTTTTTTTTTTTTTTTTTAAAAGTCAGTAATGTGTGTGAAGAAAGATAATTGGAAACAATCGAGGAGAAAGTAAAAGCACTGAGGCGAACGCATTTAGGAGATACGGGCGCAGAGGGGGAAAGTGTTTTTTTTTTTTTTTTTATCACGGTGAGACAAAACAGCAATGTCACACATTATGATGCACGCACATGCCCCCGCCGAGCTTCAACCGGCGGCCTCTTTCGTGCACATCCCGCTTATCAGCTTTTTCCCCGAGAGCAATAACAAACAAGAATTAAAAATCCAGCTTTTTATCCTATTTTTTTATTTATTTTTATAGCCTTTGAAAATCTACAGTATATAACATCAAATACTCAAAATGACATTAGGGTCGAAAATCCTTCATGTACAGTTGAATGGAATTTGAAGTGATTTCCCTAAATAGCTGTGCTCCATTGTTCAGGCCACAGTTATTCCCAAGGGAGGTGAGCCGCTGACTAGTAACACTTTGCTATGCTTGCAAGGAATTTACAAGACCAGGTGGGACCGATTTTAAGGCGAAGTCCATTGCAGTGAATGAACACGTCTCCCCGGGGTTTGAACATGAATAGATCTCATGGGGGCATGCCTTTGACACGGCTGTTACTTTGTCTTTATTCCCCTTTTGTCTGTTTACCGTAAGTCCATTATTCATTGGTGCATTGATAAACTTGCAGAACTTATTTTTACTGACAGGTAATTGGAAATATAAAAGAAATTTGAACACGGTTTTTATTTGGTATGAGCTATTGGGGTTGTAGTTTGCAAGGGAATATGGAAAAACATGTATTTTTATAAGAATTATGACAAAATGTTAAGAATAAAGGAGGAAAATTAAAGGGAAAATATGAGAAACAAAGAAAAGGTTTGGAAATTTTTTTTAAGAGTTAAAAAAAAAAAAGAGTTAAAATAGTATAGATAATATAGTCATATTAAAATAAACTGCACAAGAAGGTTGAAATATTTCATTCATTTTCTACCGCTTATCCTCACAAGGGTGGTGGGGGTGCTGGAGCCTATCCCAGCTGTCTTGGGGCGAGAGGCGGGGTACACCCTGGACTGGTGGCCAGCCAATCACAGGGCACATATAGACAAACAACCATTCACACACACACACACATATTATGTAGATGAGATAGAAACAGTGAGACAAGAGAACAAGAGTTGTCATTTCAGCACCATGGACAGTGTCCATGACCCTGAGCCTGCCTCTGGTGGCTCAATAATGACTGGGTGCGTATATTTACCACCAGTAGGGGGGGGGGGGGGGGCAAATTAACTGCCAATTCACTTGCAATGGGGAAACTCACCGCTTTCTACCTTTCTACCGCTTATCCTCACGAGGGTCGACCCAGGACTGGTGGCCAGCCAATCACAGGGCACATATAGACAAACAACCATTCACACTCACATTCATATCTATGGACAATTTGGAGTCGCTAATTAACCTAGCATGTTTTTGGAATGTGGGAGGAAACCGGAATACCCGGAGAAAACCCACGCATGCACCAGGAGAACATGCAAACTCCACACAGAGATGACCGAGGGTGGAATCGAACTGCTGTGAGGCCTGCATGTTAACGTTTATGACCTTCCAAATAGACTTTTTAACATTAGAGCTCTAGACATGAAATAGCATCCCTATAGTCACCTTTGCACTCCTATGACCAAATGTAGTAACATTACCCACACAGGCCTCACAGCCAGGAGACCCGAGTTCAATTCCACCCTCGGCCATCTCTGTGTGGAGTTTGCACGTTCTCCCCGTGCATGCGTGGGTTTTCTCTGTAATGTAAAGGTGTCGGTAATGTTATTATATTTGGTCATAGGAATGTAAAGGTGACTATAGGGATGCTATTTCATGTCAAGAGGGCTCTAATGTTAAAAAGTCTATTTAGAAGGTCATAAACGCCTCACAGCTAGAAGAGCCATGTTCAATTCCACGCTCGGCCATCTCTGTGTGGAGTTTGCACGTTCTCCCCGTGCATGCGTGGGTTTTTTTCCCGGGTACTCCGGTTTCCTCCCATATTCCAAAAACATGCTAGGTTAATTAGCGACTCCAAATTGTCCATAGGTATGAATGTGAGTGTGAATGGTTGTTTGTCTATATGTGCCCTGTGATTGGCTGGCCACCAGTCCAAGGGTGTACCCCGCCTCTCGCCCCGAAGAAGACAGCTGGGATAGGCTCCAGCACCCCCCGCAGCCCTCGAGAGGATAAGCGGTAGAAAATGAATGCATGAATGAGTTCTCCTCTTATTTTGTGTGGAAGTGGTAACTTTTTGGATTCTTATTTTGTCTTTCCCCACCCTCGGTCATCTCTGTGTGGAGTTTGCACGTTCTCCCCGTGCATGCGTGGGTTTTTTCCGGGTACTCCGGTTTCCTCCCATATTCCAAAAAACATGCTAGGTTAATTAGCGACTCCAAATTGTCCATAGGTATGAATGTGAGTGTGAATGGTTGTTTGTCTATATGTGCCCTGTGATTGGCTGGCCACCAGTCCAAGGGTGTACCCCGCCTCTCGCCCTAAGTCAGCTGGGATAGGCTCCAGCATACCCATGACCCTCGTGAGGATAAACGGTAGAAAATGAATGAATGGAATGTGAACTTGGGGGGGGGGGCGTACAACAATGAATCTCACACACAATAAAACTAAAATAAAGTAAAATTATTCCAACAACATGCATGCTAGGTTAATTGTTGACTCCAAATTGTCCATAGGTATGAATGTGAGTGTGAATGGTTGTTTGTCTATATGTGCCCTGTGATTGGCTGGCCACCAATCCAAGGGTGTACCCCGCCTCTTGCCCCTGAAGACATGCTAATTGGTTATCATATCATATATCAATATCATACACAGAGAGAAATTATGGGCTCCACACAAGCCCAACAGTGAAGATCTCTGACCTGGTATGATGGGAAGTCAGACCCAGGTGTTCGGAGGTGCTCAGCGATAATGGGCAGCAGGTGTAGCCACTTCCTGTTTCCTCCCTCCACGCGGTGGCGTGTGCTAAGTGTATAGCTTGACTGGACGCCATCTGCACCTATGAATCGCCAAATAACGAAACAGAGTTGACACAAGAACTAAAAGTGATGCTACACAAGTTTATGGATATATGAAGCAGTTTTGGTAACAGAATACTAAAAATAAAAACAATAGTTTCCTGCTGGACAGGAAGATAGATGAAAAGGCGTGCAAAAAGAAGATGGATGTGGCGTTGAGTTTTCTGTAAAGAATAAGCGACACGGCTCAATTAGTGCCAAATAATAAAGATTTAGTTATTAGCCCCCCCCCTCTGGCCTTTGTCATCACACGCGCTGATGCATCCACACTCCTGCAACAAGAAAAAAAGCCCACAGAGACGACTAATGTGGATGCGTGTGTATCGACGGCACGCAGACAAAGGAGGTGTGACCATGAAGACGTAAAAACGATGACACTAAAATCGATTTGCTCGTCAAAGATTCGGTCATTTATACAACGTTTTCTTGTTGAGCTTCTCTCGCGGCGGAAAGACTGATAAGATGCTGTGGTGGGGTGATGGGTGATGGGTGGCGGGGGTGGGGGTGGGGGCGTTGGGGGTGTTGCACAGGCAGACATGGCTAATTGAATCCAGAATCAACACTTCTCCGCACCGCTCACACGCCGCACATGCTAAGTAGCTCCGTTAAAGAGGAAGCCAGGATTGAGGGAGTGGAAGCCGCAGGGACGGGGGGGGGGTTGGGGGGCGGGGGTCTTTGGGCGGTTGTTTTCACGCACCCCCCATTAATGTTTTACAATGCACATGTTTCAAATACTCACACAATGCAGAAAGAACTGCATGTGTCACATGATTATTTTTTTCCATAAATTACCGTAGATTTTGAGTAGTACTCAGTCCTGGTTCTGAAATACACAAATAATACTGAAATTGTACTCATATATGGCTAATACTTTTAATAAAAGTATTCATTCGCTGTATCAAAATAAAATACTACCTGCAAAAACACCTGGTTGATCGCATAGCATAGAAAATACAAAGAGTTTATGAACAACATTAGAGCTCCGGAAAACCTCTATAACACCCCTATAGTCAACCTTTACACTGCTACAACCCGTTATAGTTGGCATTATAAAAGTAAATAAGACTGTGATTGCCTGTTATTGATTAAGTCTAGCTAGGAGACCCGAGTTCGATTCCACCCTCGGCGATCTCTGTGTGGAGTTTGCACGTTCTCCCCGTGCATGCGTGGGTTTTCTCGGTAATGTAAAGGTGTCGGTAATGTTACTATATTTGGTTATAGCAGTGTAAAGGTGACTATAGGGATGCTATTTCATGTCTAGAGGGCTCTAATGTTAAAAAGTCTATTTGGAAGGTCATAAACGCCTCACAGCTAGAAGACCCAAGTTCAATTCCACCCTCGGCGAACTCTGTGTGGAGTTTGCACGTTCTCCCCGTGCATGCGTGGGTTTTCTCGGTAATGTAAAGGTGTCTGTATTGTTACTATATTTGGTCATAGGAGTGCAAATGTGACTATAGGGATGCTATTTCATATTCTGGAGGGCTCTAATGTTAAAAAGTCTATTTGGAAGGTCATAAATGCCTCACAGCTGGGAGACACGAGTTCGATTCCACCCTCGGCCATCTCTGTGTGGAGTTTGCACGTTCTCCCCGTGCATGCGTGGGTTTTCTCCGGGTACTCCGGTTTCCTCCCACATTCCAAAAACATGCTAGGTTAATTAGCGAGAAAATGAATGAATGAATGATAATATGAGCCTATGCAAAATGTTTTTCTACCTTGTTTTATTGATATAGTGTTGATTTTAGTAGACACACGTATGTAGCATCTAGCTACTGTATCTATGTTGATGATGTGAGGCTAGATCTATGGTAGATCCTGCACTTTAGCACTTTAGCCTACATCCAATTCATAGCAGATTCTACCCACATATGGAAAAGCCTTATTGGAATCTGAGGTTATCCCATTCCGTATGTTTTTCCGCTGGATGCTACACCATTTGGACCAAAATGGGCCACATGGGAGAACAAAAAAATGTGAATGTAGTCGCTTGAGCTACGTGGTGTAAATCCATCCTTGGTGTTTTCCATTCTGTAGGACATCTCGGGTTCTGTGTGGCGATTTTTCAGCAGCTCTTCTACTCGCCGCGTGTTGTTAAGTGCTACGGACAAACCGACAAGAAGTCACCTTCGCCTGATGGCCGCTGCTGTCGCTCAGCTGCTGCTTGTGATCCGTGTCCTCGAGCTGTCACCTGCGAGGGACAGGTGGGACCGCAGGTGATGTTTGTTTGTGTACGCCGCCATCGCCGTCCTTTTTTTTTTTTTTTTTTTTTAAAAGTCATTTCAGCACCACAACGTTGACATTGCTGCGTTTTTTTTTTTTCTCGCCATCAAGGAATCCCACGGTGGTTCTGCTTTTTACACCGGAAGTCAACTTTCTTCTCTAATAATTGAATTCCATCCTATGGCGTTCTTAAAAGAAAAATGGAGTCTACTGAATATTCGATGCGCCAGGGGGGCTGCTACTAAATGGATTGTCTGTGTAGTTAAAACTTCTTACAGCATTTTGAAAAAAAATGACCGTCTGAAAAGCGCACTCGGAATAAGAGAAGTAAAAGTTATTGTTGCATAATATTTAAATGCACTATAAATGCTCAGTAATGATAATAATGACTATTTTATGAAACATTGATGTTGCTGGCATTGTGAATGATGATGGTTTGACTTTTGGGGGGCATATCTTTATTTGTAATTTAATTTAATTTAATTTAATTTAATTTAATTTAATTTAATTTAATTTAATTTAATTTAATTTAATTTAAAAATTGCAATTTTAATAAAAATTTTAAGTGTATACATTAAGTATTTACAACTGTGTTAATCATATAAGGTGGATATTTACAAACAAAAATGGAGATTTGTCACAGATTTATCGCTAGAGGTGGAATGTATACCAACAGTAAATGGGTCAAATATATATATAAAATAAAATAATAATAAAATATATAAATAAAATAAAAATGTATAAAATAATAAAAAAAGATATAATATTTTTTAAAAAGGGAAAAAAATGGTAATACGATAATATGATAATAGTACAGAGTCACATAATTGTGCTATATTGGTGAAAGAAAAAGAAAAAATGTATTAATATAATGAGAGTAAATTTAGTGTTAAGTTAAACAAACAATATACTAAATAAAGAATGCTAATTAACAAATTGACCATAAAAACAAATACAAAAATTGTATTTAGTTGTCATTTTGTTGGGGGGCATATTTTTCTCAAACATTTGGTCCAGCTCCAAATTGTAATCAATTAATTGATCATAAAAATAAATACAAAAATTGTATTTAGTTCCCATTTTGTTGGGGGACATATTTTTTATTTTTCTTAAACATTTGGTCCAGCTCCAAATTGTCCAATTTGTGCACCTGTCATAAAACGGAAGCATTTGTGCATCTAGGCAGGGTCCGCGATGGTGGGCATCAAACCGGAGTCACCAGTGCTGACGAGCCAGCTATGCAACATCATGCCAATGTGCGGCTCGGCACAGCTTGGGGTGGGGGGGCGCCTTATTGTTTTCTGCAGCAAACGCATAAACGAAAACAGCGGCTCATCCTAAACTTGCGGACAGCATGGAGTCCGTCGTGCCGATACCTGGCCAGCAACGAGGCAGCGGGCCAACGTGAGCAAGTGGCTGGGAAGGGAAGTGGGAACGCTTTGCCAGCTAAATAGACCCAGATATTTTCCTAAGTACTTGGCACACAAAAGTAGGGCTGAGCATTGTTGGACCGCCATCATACGTTTCCCGTTCCAACATGTTGCCCGTGTTACTCGGCCGTGCGTGGATATGAAAGCATCATCAAGGAGTCGCCGTGAGACGATCACGTTTTGTTCTGGTAGTCAAACATATTTCTCATCTGAGAACCCAAACAAAGGGAGTAGTACCCGCCAAGTATTTCATCAGCACTACTTGTCCGGTTACTGCGGATTGTATTTCTCTTCCCATTATAAAGTCAATGAATGATGTACAGTAATACCTTGCCATCCCTTCTTTCACTCTTATGTGTTCAAAATTAACATTAGAGCCCTCTAGACATGAAATAGCATCCCTATAGTCACCTTCACACTTCTATGACTAAATATAGTAACATTACAGACACCTTTACATTACGGAGAAAACCCACGCATGCACGGGGAGAACGCGCTAACTCCACACAGAGATGGCCGAGGGTGGAATTGAACTCGGGTCTCCTAGCTGTGAGGCCTGCACATCAACGTTTATGAGCTTCCAAATAGACTTTAACTTTGGAGCCCTCTAGACATGAAATAGCATCCCTATAGTTGCTCTTACACTTACAGAGATGACCTAAGGTGGAATTGAACTCGGGTCTCCTCGCTGTGAGGCCTGCACATCAACGTTTATGAGCTTCCAAATAGACTTTTTAACATTAGAGCTCTCTAGACATGAAATAGCATCCCTATAGTCACTTTTACACTCCTATGACCAAATATAGTAACATTACCGGGAAAACCCACGCATGCACGGGGAGAACGTGCAAACTCCACACAGTGATGGCCGAGGGTGGAATTGAACTCGGGTCTCCTAGCTGTTAGGTCTGCACATCAACGTTTATGAGCTTCCAAATAGACTTTAACTTTGGAGCCCTCTAGACATGAAATAGCATCCCTATAGTCACCTTCACACTCCTATGACCAAATATAGTAACATTACAGACACCTTTACATTACGGAGAAAACCCACGCATGCACGGGGAGAACGCGCTAACTCCACACAGAGATGGCCGAGGGTGGAATTGAACTCGGGTCTCCTAGCTGTGAGGCCTGCACATCAACGTTTATGAGCTTCCAAATAGACTTTAACTTCGGAGCCCTCTAGACATGAAATAGCATCCCTATAGTTGCTCTTACACTTACAGAGATGACCTAGGGTGGAATTGAACTCGGGTCTCCTCGCTGTGAGGCCTGCACATCAACGTTTATGAGCTTCCAAATAGACTTTTTAACATTAGAGCTCTCTAGATATGAAATAGCATCCCTATAGTCACTTTTACACTCCTATGACCAAATATAGTAACATTACCGGGAAAACCCACGCATGCACGGGGAGAACGTGCAAACTCCACACAGTGATGGCCGAGGGTGGAATTGAACTCGGGTCTCCTAGCTGTGAGGTCTGCGCACTAACCACTTGACAGCCGTGCAGCCCTATTAATGTTATTATTATTAAGTGTGCTTTTCCTCATATTGTATTATTTTGTAAAATAGAGTTTTTGTCATTAGATGACATTTTTTTTCTTTTACTCCATTTTTCTTGTGAAAAGATATTTCCAGAATGTTCCATGAGCCAAGGAAAAAAAAAAGTGTGAAACACTAAAACAGAAGAAATGATGCCAAGGATGTCAGTGTGAAGAATGTCCAAATATAAAAATTGTAGTGATGATATTTGTGTATTTCTAGTAAATACATACAACTCCAATTAGCTTAGCGTATATCAAATGTGTGTGTGTGTGTGTGTGTGTGTGTGGAGGAGTCCAGAGCATCTGCTGACTGATATGGATCAAGGCTAAGACCTCATTCATTACTGTCTCACACTCTGACATTTGGCCTCAACCGCTATTGATCACACACACACACACACACTCACAGAGAGAGAGGGGGGGGGGGGAAGGGAAAGAGAGAGAGAGAGGGGAAGGAAGGGAGAGAGAGAGGGGAGGAAAGGAGAGAGAGGGGGGAGGAAAGGAGAGAGAGGGGGGGGAGAGAGATAGAGAGGGGGATTGGGGAGAGAGAGAGAGAGGGAGAGAGAGAGCGGGAGGGGGGAGAGAGAGAGAGGGAGAGAGAGAGGGGTGAGCGGGGGGAGAGAGAGAGTGGGAGAGAGAGAGAGAGAGTGGGGGAGAAAGAAGGGGAGAGAGAGAGGGGGAGAGAGAGAGAGAGAGAGAGGGGGAGAGAGAGAGCGAGAGGGCGAGAGAGAGGGAGGGGGCGAGAGAGAGCGGGGGGAGAGGGGGGAGAGAGAGAGGGGGGGAGAGGGGGAAGAGAGAGAGGGGGAGAGAGAGCGAGAGAGGGGCAGAGAGAGCGAGAGAGAGAGCGAGAGAGGGGGAGAGAGAGAGTGAGAGAGGGGGAGAGAGAGAGGAGGAGAGAGAGATGGAGCGAGAGAGCAAGAGGGGGAGACAGAGGGGGGAGAGAGAGGGGGAGAGAGAGAGCGAGAGAGAGAGGGGGAGAGAGAGAGGGGGAGAGAGAGATAAAGCGAGAGAGCAAGAGAGGGGGAGACAGAGGGGGGAGAGAGAGGGGGAGAGAGAGAGGGGGAGAGAGAGAGGGGGAGAGAGAGAGGGGGAGAGAGAGAGATGGAGCGAGAGAGATGGAGCGAGAGAGCAAGAGAAGGGGAGACAGAGGGGGGAGAGAGAGGGGGAGAGAGAGAGCGAGAGAGAGAGCGGGAGAGAGAGCGGGAGAGAGCGGGAGAGAGAGGGGGAGAGAGGGGGGAGAGAAAGGGGGAGAGAAAGGGGGAGAGAAAGGGGGAGAGAGAGCAGGAGAGGGGGGGGAGAGGGGGGAGAAAGAATGGGGGAGAGCGGGGAGAGAGAGAGAGAGAGAGAGAGAGAGAGGGGGGGAGAGAGAAAGGGAGGGGGAGAGAGAGGGAGAGGGAGAGAGAAAGAGGGAGAGGGGGAGAGAGAGAGGGAGAGAGAGGGAGAGAGAGAGGGGGGGAGAGAGAAAGTATCCATGCATCCCAAATCCAGTATCAATATTTCCATGTATGCTTATGAAAAGCTACACACGTGGCTGCTAATACAGTAATACAGTAATACAGTACTACAGTAATAGAGTAATACAGTAATACAGTACTACAGTAATAGAGTACTACAGTAATACAGTACTACAGTAATCCAGTATGTTAGACGTGAGCCAATCACAAGCAGGTGATGAGAGCTGCATCCAATCCCAATGAAAGCATAAAATGGAGGTCAGAGACAACACACAATGCATTGTGACGTCATGTTGCATCTGTGTGTGTATCTGTGTGTGTGTGTGTGTGTGTGTGTGTCTCTTCTTGTTGCGGTTCATCCAATCACCTGTCATCTTGTTTCTGGGAGACGGCCAAGAAAAGCACTCAACAGGACCGTTGCCTCCATGACCACGTTTACATGCACATACACACACACACACACACACACACACACACACACACGACATAGCTACCTGTGACAAGTGGCAGTCAGACAATGTCATGTCCAGTATCGCACCTGTACACACAACTACACCCATAAAATGATTACAAACTGGACTCTACTTTCCTACCAGAACTACAATCATCCTAAAAATATGGAAAGACAAGTTTTCCAGTAAAATGTTATGACTTATGAATGTTATATCATGTATAAATGACATGACCGTTCACACTGCATGGAGACTGGCTACTGAGCTACATGCCATGGCTGAGACACAGTGGAAGACAAAAGGTAATTCTCTCATTAAGTGTGGAAGTGGTACATTTGCGGCTTATTTCCCCCACTCAAACTAGGCAAGCGTTTTGACTCCCGGGCCGGATTGATTTAAAAAAAAACAAAACAAAACAATGCCGGGGGGGGGGGGGATGGGGGGCTATATATTGTACACATATAATTAAAACAGTCCACCTGGAATTATTGTATCTGTAAAACCAAATCTACCTAAACCATCAAAAGGTTGATGATTCCATTCCAGGTTGTAGGTTTGGAAAGAACGGGCGGGCCGTATTTAAACACCTGGCGTGCCGAATGTGGCCCCCCGGGCCGTAGTTTTGCCCACCCCTGCTTTAGAGTTTAGAGTAAGTACACTTGAAAGGCTAACTAGTTAGCTCGGTAGCTTGCAGTGATACCGTAGCCTGCACAATGTGATGTAACAGAGTCGTAATAGTGTAAACGTGACTATAGGGGTGTTATTTCATGTCTACAGGGCTCTAATAATAATAATAATAATAATAATAATAATAATAATAATAATTCATTGCATGACTGCAACTTAAAGCTGTGTATTTCCGTCGTGTGCACATTGACCATGGCACGTAAGTCTCCAAAAGTTGTGTTGTGGTTCAATTCCCAGCGTTTTTCTCATTAAAAAAAAAAAAAAAATCACAATTTTATGAGTAAAGATAGTAAAAATTGGCTTTTTCCATATATTAATATTGTATTAAAATATTGTGTTAAGATATTAAAGCATTTTTCTCCAAAATGTCTTGGATTGTTGTCTCTTTTGAGACCAAGGCCCTTAAACGTGTTAAATGTTTATTATATAAAAAATATTGCATTAATATTCATATATTGTATTAAAATATTCTATTAAAATATATTAAAATATTATATTAATATTGTAATAAAATACTATATTAAAATATATTAAAATACAATATTAAAATATATTAAAATATATTAATATTGTAACTTAAAAGCAGTGTATTTCCGTCATGTGCACGTTGACCATGGCAGGGACCATACGTACGTAAGTCTCCAAAAGTTGTGTTGTGGTTCAATTCCCGGTGTTTTTTTCTCATTTAAAAAAAATCCCAATTCTATGAGAATAAAACTAATGTTGCTTTTGTAGCATAATTGAAATAAAGACATTATGAAAAATGATAATATAATGGGGATAAAGTTGGAAAATATTATTGGAATGAAGTCATAATATTAGAAATTCCCCTTGCGAGACTGATAAAGTCATATCTTATAATACAAAAAGAACATTTCCTCATTTTATTTCAGAGGAAAGATCAAAAAAACGATACCAAAAGTGGAAAAAAAATGAGTAAAGATATTAATAATTGCCTTTTTCCACCTTTATCGCAAAGCTGACATGCAGTTATTTTTTGCAATAAGCATATCTATGTGTGTTTTCCGATATATCAAAATGGCCCTCCCTGGAAAAAAAAAAAAACGTTGTATTCGTCCACTCCACATGTGTCACGGCGATGGCGTTCCCAATGTTGTGATGCCGACACAAGCTTCTCTCCTGAGACGGCGTGGGTGTGTAACAGGCGTGTGAATGTGTGGAGCACCTGTGTTCCCAAGCCTCATGGTCACATGTGCATGCATGGTGTAATCATGCGGTTTTGCATGTTCGGAACATACAATACACACACACACACACACACACACACACACACACACACACACAGCGTTTTGATGCATACATGCAATCATCTAAGAAGTCCATCTAAATGCTTGTGAAGACGCATCAAGCCTGAGGGGCATTTAGACAGCCGCGCTCCTGCAACAATCTGTCACCGGGAACGGGAGGGTTTGAAGATGTGTGAGTCTGCGGGAGGCTTTTGTCTGTTTCCCGGGTGAGGAATTGAGGAAAGTGTGCGTCGGCAGACAACAGTGACATTTTAATTTTACATGACATCGCCCGATGCATCACTCGTGACCTCCACAAGCCGCGTGGGGAGCTTCATCATGTCCTCCACGCCCGAGATGAGTGTGGGGGAGATTTAGGAATGATGAAGATCTCACGTTAAAGCAGTTTTTCTCCAAAATGTCTTGATTGTTGTCTCTTTTGAGACCAAGGCCCTTAAACCTATTAAATGCTTATTATATTACAAATATTGTAGTAATATATTGTATTAAAATATTGTATTAATATATTATATTAAAATATTGTATTAATATATTGTATTAAAATATAATATTAATATTGTATTAAAATATTGTATTAAGATATTAAAGCATTTTTCTCCAAAATGTCTTGGATTGCTATCTCTTTCGAGACCAAGGCCCTTAAACGTATTAAATGTTTATTATATAAAAAATATTGTCTTCATATATTGTATTAAAATATTGCATTAATATTAAATATTATATTAAAATATTATACTAAAATATTATATCAAAATATTATATCAAAATATATTAAAATATTATATTGATATTGCATTAAAATATTATATTAAATATATTAAAATTTTATTTTAATATTGTATTAAAATATTAAAGTATTTTTTCTCCAAAATGTCTTGGATTGTTGTCTCTTTTGAGACCAAGGCCCTTAAACGTATTAAATGTTTATTATATTAAAAATATTGTATTAATATATTGTATTAAAATCTTGTATTAATATTAATATATTGTATTAAAATATATATTAATATTGTATTAAAATATTACATTAAAATATTATATTAATATATTTATATTGTATTAAAATATTAAAGCATTTTAATCCAAAATGTCTTGGATTGTTGTCTCTTAAATGTTTATTATATTAAAAATATTGTATTAATATATTGTATTAAAATCTTGTATTAATATTAATATATTAATATTGTATTAAAATATTACATTAAAATATTTATATTGTATTAAAATCTTGTATTAATATTAATATAGTAATATTGTATTAAAATATTACATTAAAATATTATATTAATATATTTATATTGTATTAAAATAGTAAAGCATTTTAATCCAAAATGTCTTGGATTGTTGTCTCTTAAATGTTTATTATATTAAAAATATTGTATTAATATATTGTATTAAAATCTTGTATTAATATTTATATTAATATTGTATTAAAATATTACATTAAAATATTATATTAATATATTAATATTGTATTAAAATATTAAAGCATTTTAATCCAAAATATCTTGGATTGTTGTCTCTTTTAAATGTTTATTATATTAAAAATATTGTATTAATATATTGTATTAAAATATATTAAGAGGAAAAGCGGTAGAAAATGAATGAATGAATATTAAAATATTGTATTAACAATATTGATAATATTTTATTTGTACCCACAGTGGCCTTCCAAAGTCATTTAAAGACTTAAAAACTTCCTCACATCTAATTAGCGATTAGCTAGTATTGACTTTATAAAATGTCTGTGATTAGTTTTTTTTTTTTACATTAGATTTCTTCTTTTTATTGTTCCTATACAAACAGCACTTTCAGCTTAATGAGATAAAAGAAAAACAAAATAACATTACCTTATAAACCCCTGGGACGCTAAAGCTAAATCAAACAGTATCTGGGAGAATCTAATGCGGTGCTTTTACTTTTAAATATGTGCAATACTACCTTTGTTGACTGCAGTTTACTGTATAGGTTATAGTTTTTGCTGTACATACGTATATTTATATTTATTCTGAACAGCACCCGCCACTTTGACATTCACTCATGTGGAGTAGCTCCGTGATATATTAGCACGAATCCCCTTGTCATGTCCACCCTGTCCACAGAGTCCAGATTTAGATTTGACACGACTTGACCGACACGCAAAGTTGGACGGACTCGGGTTTCTCTTTTCATAAGCTGACATGAAGTTTAATATTTCATTTGCGTTTGTTCTTATCTCAACCTGCCCGTCAGACAAAGGAAGAGGATGCGTGACATTAATTCTAATGAGATTTTCTTGTTTACATTTCATAAAAAAAAAAGAACCCTGAGTGTTTATACAGGTTGGCCTCCTGGGACCTAAATCAGACCGCCTTGAGTGGTACGGGCATGCGAGTCTTCTCCAATTCGGCTCTTCCCTCTCATAATCTGTTCCATTTATTAACAAACACATTGGCATGAATAGTCAGACATTTTTTTTTTTTCTCCAGAAGTCGTCTCTTCAGGTTGTATTGATTTGCGTTTTGTGAAATTGGACCTCTCGTTATTCTCAAAGGACTCGTCTTGTCGCTTGTCGACTTTGGAGCGAGCGGCAGAGTTTCCCTTGACGGAGCTTTTGTCTGCGTTCACATGGCATTGATTCATTTGTTATTTGGTCTATGACGGCGGTGCTCACACTGTATATGCACCGACGTGCAATATATTCATAGAACATAAAATAGATTCATATTTAATCAAATATATTTATATACACAATCATTTATCATTATGTAAATAATATAAAAATATTCTCTAAGTATTAATAAAATATATAATAAATGTATTATACTTGTATAGTACATCTATAGTATATGGGAATAACGGCGTTACTTTTACTGTCAGCATAACGCCGTTAACATTTTCGACCCCCCGTTACTGCAGCCGCCTAAAATATATATATACTTATATATAATATATATATACACTTATACTGGTAACTAGTTACTTTTGTTGAGAAGTAACTAGTAACTATAATTACTTTTTGTAATGTAAAGTAATGTGCCCAACACTAGTTATACATACATATATGGGATGCACTGGGGGGGGTATACTTATACTGGTAACTAGTTACTTTTGTAGTGGAGTAACTCGGTTACTTTTGTTGAGAAGTAACTAGTAACTATAATTACTTTTTTAAAGTAATGTAAAGTAATGTGCCCAACACTGGTTATACATACATATATGGGATGCACTGGGGGGGGGGTATACTTATACTGGTAACTAGTTACTTTTGTCGTGGAGTAACTAACTTTTTTCGAGAAGTAACTAGTAACTATAATTACTTTTTTTTTTTTTAAGTAATGTACCCAACATTGGTTATACATACATATATGGCTGTACTTGGGGGGGGGGTATACTTATACTGGTAACTAGTTACTTTTGTAGCGGAGTAACGAACTTTTTTTGAGAAGTAACTAGTAACTATAATTATTATTTTTTTTAAGTAATGTAAAGTAATGTGCCCAACACTGGTTATACGTACATATATGGGATGCACTGGGGGGGGGGGGGGTACTTATACTGGTAAATAGTTACTTTTGTAGTGGAGTAACTAACTTTTTTTGAGAAGTAACAAGTAACTATAATTACTTTTTTTAAAGTAATGTGCCCAACACTGGTTATACATACATATATGGGATGCACTGGGGGGAATACACTTATACTGGTAACTAGTTACTTTTGTAGTGGAGTAACTCAGTTACTTTTTTTGAGAAGTAACTAGTAAATGTAATTACTTTTTTAAAGTAATGTGCCCAACACTGGTTATATACATAAATATATGGGATGCAAGTCCACATGATGTATGTCTAACTATTAAACATAAACGTTGCATACACCACTGTGATATAGTTAGGTACAATACAATGGTAATAGCTGATAATACAAATATTTTAGCCACCTCTGTTAGCCCTGGATAGCACATTTCCTCCTCCGGTGAGAAACTTTGTTCCACTTCACTCATCACTGGCCTCCCCGCCTCGGCTTAATCTCCCTTTGTTGTCATCCGCCCTCACCCTCCACTTCCCCTTTTCGATGCTTTTGTTCCCTCTTGTCTGATGCTCTCCAACTGCTCTTCTCGCCAACGTTTTCACGGCACGTTCCTCGCCTCTTGTCCCAACTTGTCTGTATCTCCTGCCATGACCCACTTTGGATCGCACATATTGGCTTCCTCTCACGTCCGAAAAAGAAGCCGAGGGCCCTCGGAAAGGTGAAATGAGGGGTAACGGGGGAAAAAAAAAAAAGGGACGGAGTGATGGATGATGGGAAGTGGGACGGTGGTACACATCGTCAGCAGTTAGCGGAGATTAGTTCAACTAATGGTGGTATGAAAGAGCCGAGAGTACACGGAGACGTGAAGTTTAACCATGCATAGTGTAACTCGGGCAGACAGCTGCTGTAATTGTCATTAGCGTTTAGCGTTAGCATGGCTTAGCAGTCCATTGGGCAAAGAAGCCGCCTTCTGATCTGTGTATTAAACCAGAGATCAAGTCATGTATATGCATGCTAGATATATATTTTTCCCTTCCATATATTAGTATTTTCCACCTTCTCTGTCTTCTGTTGCAGAATTCCTAAGTAAACCGAGGATCTCCGAGGAAATGTTTTGCTATTCGCTACAATCACCGAGCATCTGCTGCTAAAACTTTCATATCTGATGAAACTGCACCGAATCACAGCTAAAGCTAACTCTAGTGTTGTCAAATAATGGAACCAAAATATACCAGCACAATAATATACAGTCTAATTACCTTCTTACACACACACTCACATAGCACAATCAGAATTGTGCAACACTTGCATACGACTGATGGAACCGGAACTCTACCAGACAGTGTTTTCATTCTAGGATCGCTCATCGATATTCCTCATTGATGATGTTAGTGTTGAGATACTTCAAAGCAGCGATAAATGATCAAGTCTGGTGCTTGTGTGTCACACTAAACATTACAGTAACATTACTGGCTCAAAAATCAAAACATTGTTATTGTTAAATATTATTATTATTACCCTTTTAGATGCTTTCCAGTAGCTCAGTCTAATTTGCCTTCTTACACACACACTCACATAGCACAATCAGAGATGTGCAACACATACGATTGTTGGAACCGGAAACATACTGGGAGACACCATCGATATTTCATATCTGATGAAACTTCACCGAATCACAGCTAAAGCTAGCTCTAGTATCGTCAAATAATGGAACCAAAATATACCAGCACAATAATATACCGTCTAATTACCTTCTTACACACTCACATAGCACAATCAGAGTTGTGCAACACTTGCATACGACTGATGGAACCGGAAACATTCCGGGAGACACAATCGATACAAGCTTAACTTTCATTTTTCTATGTGTTTTCATTGATGATGTGAGTGTTGAGATACTTCAAAGCAGCGATAAATGATCAAGTCTGGTGCTTGTGTGTCACACTGAACATTACAGTAACATTACTGGCCCCAAAATCGAAACATTGTTATTGTTAAATATTATTATTATTACCCTTTTAGATGCTTTCCAGTAGCTCAGTCTAATTTGCCTTCTTACACACACACACTCACATAGCACAATCAGAGTTGTGCAACACTTGCATACGACTGATGGAACCAGAAACATACTGGGAGGGGTTTCACATTCATTAATTCATGGGTTTTCTCCGGGTAGTTCGGTTTCCTCCCACATTCCAAAAACATGCTAGGTTAATTAGCGACTCCAAATTGTCCATAGGTATGAATGTGAGTGTGAATGGTTGTTTGTCTATATGTGTCCTGTGATTGGCTGGCCACCAGTCCAGGGTGTACCCCGCCTCTCGCCCGAAGACAGCTGGGATAGGCTCCAGCACCCCACCCTCACGACCCTTGTGAGGATAAGTGGTAGAAAATGAATGAATGTGCACTTGGGGGGGTGGGGGTGCACAAAACAGCAATAATTCTTACATTTTCCATACAAAGTACAAAAATGTCTCTCACACAATAAAACTAAAATAAAGTAAAATTATTCCAACAACATGCATGCTAGGTTAATTAGCGACTCCAAATTGTCCATAGGTATGAATGTGAGTGTGAATGGTTGTTTGTCTATATGTGCCCTGTGATTGGCTGGCAACCAGTCCAGGGTGTACCCCACCCTCTCGCCCGAAGACAGCTGGGATAGGCTCCAGCACTCACCGCAACCCTCATGAGGATAAGCACTAGAAAATGAATGAATGAACCTTCTAAATGTGTTTTTTTTAACATATTAGAGCTCTCTAGACATGAGGTAGCACCCCTATAGTCACTTATACACTCATATAATTCATTATTTATGACATTACACAACTCTTTTGCTGGAGACCCGAGTTCAATTCGGGACCCTCATGAGGATAAGCGGTAGAAAATGAATGAATGAATGAAAAATGTTCATTATTATTATATTATTATTTACCTGTCCTAAAATAAAATATTAAAATATATTTATAATGCATCTTAAAGTCCCGGAACGTTTCTTTGCATCTACAGTAAGTAGTTTTCATATACTACGCCTGCACTTTTCCTGCCTCTTTGTTCTCCATCTTCATCCCTTGTGGTCCCATCACTCCTTCCCTTCTTTCACATCTCCCCCTTTTATTTCCTTTAATCACCTGTCACCTCTCCATCATATTACCATCACTCACAGTGTTAGCTCGCAAGCTAATTTGACCTTAGAATCCATAGCTTTACATTTTTCCACCAAAGGATAAAGTGACTGATGGAATGTTGTCAAGCAGGAAGAAAATGAAAAAAAGTTACTAAAAGGGGGCAAAATGGTACAAAAGTAACCCCCCCCCCCCAGGGAGAATGATACACTAGTGGAGTATTCTTGTACACGTCTGAGGTATAAAGGTCATATTGTTGGCAACCTTAGCGTTTTAACAATCCCTGTCAACCGGGTCTGATTTCACGAAGGTCAGTTGCCCAAACTAAACAGAGGAATTGATAACGAGGACGCTTTGTGAATGTCCTCCAAACAATGTCACCTCTGTCAGAGAAAATTAATGTCTTCTCCCCCGTTTAGCTTGTCCATATTCCCCCCCCCCCTTGTTTGGACTCTATGCACCTCCTATACATTTCTAACACATTGTGCTGAAACAGCAGATTAAAAGACAGACGACATTCGCACAATCTAAATCGGTTGTATCGTGAACTCAACACATACAATGGTCGCCATTGACAGGTTACTTGATTTGCATAATAAAATACATATAAAAAAATCATAAACTCTCTTTCTAAAGGTCGCTGTTATGATTGGCTGTTATTTGAATGGGCGTCACCTCAGGATGCAATCAATAGAGGTTGAATCAATAAAGTCTTTTATCAACAAAAAGGTCTGCTCACATGGAGCGGCACGAGAAAAAAAAAAAAAGAAAAAAAAAAAACGCAAAATAGCTTGGTATTAGAAAAGCGAAAGAGGCGAAACACAAAACTCAACACGGGAGGTAAGGAGGGAAATGGAGAACTGTTCCAGGACACAGGAAACTGCCAACAGAGATGCAAACAGGGCGCAATAAAATCAACACTTAATTACCCAAAGTCAATCAAGTGGGGATCTGGCTGATACCCCAATGAAATAGATCCATACTAGCTCATCAAAGGCGGGTGCTCCCCCCAGCGCCCCCCCACCAGAGTCCAGGTAAATGGTAAAGCCCACCGTGTCATACAGGAACAGGAAATAATGACAGATGGGAGGGAAAACAAACTAATGGTCCAACGTGTCATGTGGAACCCAACAACTTGTGTATTACTCACACTTTGGAGGGAGTGCATACGGGTACACGGAGGTACACACGACTAAGTCATATTAGAGTCAGAGGTACATGAAGTTACACGCTACTAAGTCATTACAGTCGGAGGTACATGGTAGTGCACACAACTAAGTAATATTAGGGTCAGAGGTACACGGAAGTACACAAGACTAAGTCATATTAGAGTCAGAGGTACACACAACAAAGTCATATTAGAGTCGGAGGTACATGGAGTTACATACGACTAAGTCATATTAGAGTCGGAGGTGCATGGAGTTACACACGACAAAGTCATATTAGAGTCGGAGGTGCATGGAGTTACACACGACTAAGTCATATTAGAGTCAGAGGTGCATGGAGTTACACACGAGTAAGTCATATTAGAGTCGGAGGTACACACGACTAAGGCATATTAGAGTTGGCGGTACACGGAGGTACACACGACTAAGTAATATTAAAGTCGGAGGTACACACGACTAAGTCATATTAGAGTCAGAGGTACACAGAAGTACACACGACTAAGTCATATTAGAGTTGGAGGTACACACGACTAAATCATTAAAGTTGGAGGTACACAAAGGTAGACACGACTAAGTCATATTAGAGTCGGAGGTACACACGACTAGATCATATTACATATTAGAGTCGGCGGTACACGGAGGTACACATGACTAAGTCATATTAGAGTCGGCGGTACACGGAGGTACACACGACTAAGTCATATTAGAGTCAGAGGTACACAGAAGTACACACGACTAAGTCATATTAGAGTTGGAGTTACACACGACTAAGTTATATTAGAGTCGGAGGTGCATGGAGTTACACACGACTAAGTCATATTAGAGTCGGCGGTACACACGACTAAGTCATATTAGAGTCGACGGTACACACGACTAAGTCATATTAGATTCGGAGGTACACACGACTAAGTCATATTACATATTAGAGTCGTCGGTACAAGGACGTACACATGACTAAGTCATATTAGAGTCGGCGGTACACTGAGGTACACACGACTAAGTCAGAGTCGGAGGTACACAGAGGTACACACGACAAAGTCACATTAGAGTTGGATCAGCTGTAAGAGTTCTCATTTTTCAAATTTCGTCCTGACCAGAACTGCAACAATTAATCGATGATTAATCAATTAGACCATGCAGTCAACCATTTTGTTTTTTGTTGGTTTTTTTTCCCGTTTGGTTATTTTTAATTAAAAAAATAAAATGTCAGCCTCTCAAATGTGAACAATGTTTCATGTCCTTGAATAAATGAATTGATATTTAAGTGGAATATTTTAAGGATGAAGGTTTAGGATGTGTGATGTAACGACAGGAGGCGTATAGCCAGATAAGAACATGAATAAAGATGGCAGACTGTAGTCACAAGGTTCAGCAGCACATGTTCAAGTTTACTTATGTAAGCTAGGAAACCCGGATTGGCACTTTGACTGACTCGGCATTGTCTATTTTGGTTATTCTTATTGTGTGTGTGTGTGTGTGTGTGTGTGTGTGTGTGTGTGCGCTCACATTGCCAGTAACACAAGGTGTCCTTGATAGCGTTGGTATCATCTCTCTGTTGCTTAGTGACTACATCAGCCCATTAGCAATCCCTCTGTGTACAACATGAAATAACATCTCTACTTATTCAGATTATTGCCATATTGTGTGGAAAGCAGATGTTTGAATCCCGAGGTAAGCTGAAAGGATACAGGGTTATTTTTTTTTTATGATTATTAGTTAGTATTGCATTTGCACACCAGCGGTTGATAGGATACACGATTGTGTCAAAGGGCTCACTCTGTTCATGCCATTGTTCTATGGAAGAATTGTGCTTCATTTCCATTTATTGTGTGATAATCTTGTCATTCACTACTTCCTTCCTGTTTGTCAATAGAATGCAGTTGGACTCATGAGAACTGCAACAATTTACAAACTGAGAATTAATCAACAACGCTTTAGGTATTCAATTAATCTTTTTCTTTCATTAAAAAATGTGATGATTTCTGCCTCCAAAATGGGAATTTTTTTTTTTACTATTTTTATTAAATATTGTTAATTTAATCCAACTAGCTTTTAATAGTAGTTCATGGTCAAATTAGAGCATTAATTTTGATTAATTAATTAGTTATATTCATTATGTGATTTAATGTCTTAAGCTCTGGATGTCAGGTCTGTTATAAAGACATTTAATGTTTTCCAAGCCATTTTTTTTGGTCAAATAATCAAAATAATGTAATCAATTCAAATAAAAATACATCAAGGTGAGGGCTTTTCACAGAAATTAATTAAATTAATCGCAGCTCATAATTACTCAATATTTTAAATCTCGTCAGGATTCGTTGATGTAGCAATCCACATGGAAATATATTATGTGAAAATAGAAATTAAAACATATTTATTATGTAATTATTATGTATTATAAAGACATTTGTTTTCCAAGCCATTTTTGGTCAAATAAATCAAAATAATTAATTCAAATAAAAATACCTCAAGGTGAGGGCTTTTCACAGAAATTAATTAATTAATTAATCGCAGCTCATAATTATTGCCAGAAATGTTGTCCCCTTTTAATCACCTCGAAAAAATATACAAGAACATCAAATGGCTACCATTAGCTGATGAACATAGCTGATGCGATGATGCCTATACACACCCAAATAGCGAACACCGGCAGACACAACCACACCCCCACCCCCACCCCCCCGTATAAGAGCCGAGGGGGATTGAAAATCAGCACACTGCTGCTGCAGATGCTACTCTATAAATCATCAAAAATCAACATGGAGCCCATCTTGGAGCCCAACAACTCAGATATTGTCTTCATACGGTGTAAGAACATGCATTTACATGATATTTATTAATTACATTTATTAATTTTGAACACCTAACCTGCCTTATATATGTGGGGAAATATATATATATATATATATATTAATACAAGTCAGTCTGGTTCATCAGTGCCACAAAAGGACCATTAAAAGCCAACAACCATCAACAACCTTCTCTCCTTCACACATTTTTAACTGGCTTCTTCCGCTCCCATTCCTCCCTTTCAACTTCTACCCCCCCCCATACCCACCCACCCCACACACACGCTTTTCTGCTGAAAATTTATATTTGGTTCTTGTAAAATATTCATGTCACAGTCATAGTGGTGGAACCATGAATCATACATCTGACAAAAAACTGGGGGAACAAGAAAAGGGAAGGGGGGAGACAAGGGAAGGAATGAAATGGATGCAAGTGTAATGATGGCGGAGGAAGGAGTCGAAGAGAGAGAGGGGGGGGTGGGGGGTGCATGGTTGGCTGACGTAAAGAGGAACAGAAGATGCCGGACGTGGACGGAACCACCGAAACGGCCAAAGAGATGTAAAAAGAAAGCAAAGAAAACAAAAAGGAGAAGCCTGTCGAGTTAGGAAACAAGAGATATATAAATAGTGCATGAACCTGAATATGCACGACGTGGTGAAGTAGAACGTGAAATCTCACATTCAACTTCAGAGCGGACCTACGATAAAGTTCAAGCGGGACCACGTCACAGTCTGTATGTCATTGGAAACGTGACACATGCAATAAGTCCAAGGTTTTTTTGAAGGAAAGCAACAGCATCGCCACATAAAAAATAAAACAACATCTAACAAAGTGAAGCGATTTCAGTAGGAATTGCTTGTGGATGCTGAAGGCTGAAATATCCCACGAATGACTTCCATCAACTTCCCATCACTACAGTGTGTAGTATATCCCAGTAAATTTGGCCCACTAAGGCCGTGGGTACCACCGACATGACAGTAAGTAGTATAACTGCATTTTGGAAGTACTGAAACCTGTCCAACACTTCTCAGTAAAAAAAATGACCAATGACTCCTGGTGACGTCAGGGGTACACACGACTAAGTCATATTAGAGTCGGCGGTAAACGGAGTTACACACGACTAAGTCATATTAGAGTCGGAGGTACACGGAAGTACACACGACTAAGTGATATTAGAGTCAGAGGTTCACACGACGTCATATTCGAGTCAGAGGTACACACAATTAAGTCATATTAGAGTCGGAGGTACACACGACTAGGTCATTAGAGTCGGAGGTACATGGAAGTACACACGACTACGTCATATTAGAGTCGGAGGTACACGGAAGTACACACGACTACGTCATATTAGAGTCAGAGGTACACACAAGTCATATTAGAGTCAGAGGTACACGGAGGTACACACGACTAAGTCATATTAGAGTCGGAGGTACACGGAGGTACACACGACTAAGTCCTATTAGAGTCGGAGGTACACAGAGGTACACACGACTAAGTCATATTAGAGTCGGAGGTACACGGAGGTACACACGACTAAGTCATATTAGAGTCAGAGGTACACGGAGGTACTCACGACTAAGTCATATTAGAGTCGGAGGTACACGGAGGTACTCACGACTAAGTCATATTAGAGTCAGAGGTAAACGGAGATACTCACGACTAAGTCATATTAGAGTCGGAGGTACACAGAGGTACACACGACTAAGTCATATTAGAGTCGGAGGTACACAGAGGTACACACAACTAAGTCATATTAGAGTCAGAGGTACACACAATTAAGTCATTTTAGAGTCGGAGGTACACGGAGGTGCACACGACTAAGTCATATTAGAGTCGGAGGTACACATGACTAAGTCATATTAGAGTCGGAGGTACACGGAGGTACACACGACTAAGTCATATTAGAGTTGGAGGTACACGGAGGTACACACGACTAAGTCATATTAGAGTTGGAGGTACACGGAGGTACACACGACTAAGTCATATTAGAGTCGGAGGTACACGGAGGTACACACGACTAAGTCATATTAGAGTTGGAGGTACACGGAGGTACACACGACTAAGTCATATTAGAGTCGGAGGTACACACAATTAAGTCATTAGAGTCGGAGGTACACATGACTAAGTCATATTAGAGTTGGAGGTACACGGAGGTACACACGACTAAGTCATATTAGAGTTGGAGGTACACGGAGGTACACACGACTAAGTCATATTAGAGTCGGAGGTACACACAATTAAGTCATTAGAGTCGGAGGTACACACAACTAAGTCATATTAGAGTTGGAGGTACACGGAGGTACGCACGACTAAGTCATATTAGAGTCGGAGGTACATGGAGTTACATGCGACTAAGTCATATTGTATAAACATGGCGGTATGGTTCAATTCAGTTCAGTTCGGTATAGTATATTACAGTATATCTATTGGAAAAATAGCCCAGATATCTGATTGGTCACGTGTCCGGGTTTAACCGAACCGAACACTACGACAAGTGTGATCCGGCATTTTGTGTTCACTCTGAACATTTGCCGCTGATCAAATATTCAAGGCAGGAGCAAAGCGTTGGCTAAGTGACAGTGAAACCCAAATAGAGTGGAAGCAAGAATCCCTCAAGTGCTACTAAAGACCTGCGTAAGCTCTTCTGGGGCCGAGCGAAAAAGGAAGGGAGAGAAAAAGGGCCAGGTGAAACCGGGTCAGCACTCATCCTATACTGATTCTTATGAGGCTTGATTATCTCCTAACCACACACACACACACACACACACACACACAGAGAGAGAGAGGGGGCCCTGCAGTGTACGTCTGTGTATATGTATGTTTTCCTCCCCTCTCTCTTCCTCTGCAGTCTTATTAATGCTGACATAGTGTGGCTGGCGGCTGTATGCTTACCCTGCCCTCTTTCTAACTCCTAAGTTAAGGCGGATCACAGACGAGGCTGGCAAACACGCGCACGCAAGAAGCAACATTAAACATATCTGTCCCGTGAGCGTGGTTGAAGGCAAACGCTGTCTGATAAGCGATTGTTGCACACCCTAACAGTGTTTACTGGCAGCATCTATAGCGCCACGTCTGCTTTACTGTAGCCTTTGGCTGTGCGCTGTGTAGGTGGGGCGGGGGGGCGCGAGGGGGGGTGTCTCTTCCGTACAATGAAGTGTATGTATTACTAATAAGCCGAGCTGCGGGGCAATGGGAAAAAGGCAAAATGGCTACCGTGTAAGAATTATTTTTTTGGGGGGGGGGGGGGGGTAACATGTAAATAACCATGTTAGCATTTCTTGGAAAAAAGCATGGAGATGATGAGAGGTGACACCAAGCTGAGAGCGAAGGCTAATTATGACATCACAGCCTAAAGTCGAACACAATCCAAATTTCCATGATTCCAACAGAAAATAAGTCTTGAACAGTAAAACTTTATTAATTGGACCAGAAATGTTTAGGAAACATTATTAGTAAAATGTAGGAGTTATAATTAGTCCAATATTAACGCATGGTGACCTTTTCAGTCCCCTTCCATCAACTTCCCATCACTACAGTGTGTAGTATATCCCAGGAAATTTGGCCCACTAAGGCTGTGGGTGCCACCAACATGACAGTGAGTAGTATAACTGCATTTTGGAAGTACTGTAACCTGTCCACTAACACTTCTCAGTAAAAAAAAAAATGAGACTAATGACTCCTGGCGATCTCGGGGTACACACGACTAAGTCATATTAGAGTCGGAGATACACACGACTAAGTCATATTAGAGTCGGAGGTACACACGACTAAGTCATATTAGAGTCGGAGGTACACGCGACTAAGTCATATTAGAGTCGGAGGTACACAGGACTAAGTCATTAGAGTCAGAGGTACACAGAGGTAAACACGACTAAGTCATATTAGAGTCGGAGGTGAACGGAAGTACACATGACTAAGTCAGAGTCGGAGGTACACGCGACTAAGTCATATTAGAGTCGGAGGTACACACGACTAAGTCATTAGAGTTGGAGTTACATGGAAGTACACACGACTAAGTCATATTACAGTCAGAGGTACACGGAAGTACACACGACTAAGTCATATTACAGTCAGAGGTACACGGAAGTACACACGACTAAGTCATATTAGAGTCGGAGGTACACACGACTAAGTCATATTAGAGTCAGAGGTACACGGTAGTACACACGACTAAGTCATATTAGAGTCAGAGGTACACACGACTAAGTCATTAGAATCGGCGGTACACAGAGGTACACACGACTAAGTCATATTAGAATCGGAGGTACACACGACTAAGTCATATTAGAGTCAGAGGTACACGGTAGTACATACAACTAAGTCATATTAGAGTCAGAGGTACACACGACTAAGTCGTTAGAGTCTGAGGTACATGGAAGTACACACGACTAAGTCATTAGAGTTGGCGGTACACGGAGGTACACACGACTAAGTCATATTAGAGTCAGAGGTACACACGACTAAGTCATAATAGAGTCGGAGGTACACACGACTAAGTCATTAGAGTCTGAGGTACATGGAAGTACACACGACTAAGTCATTAGAGTTGGCGGTACATGGAGGTACACACGACTAAGTCATATTAGAGTTGGCGGTACATGGAGGTACACACGACTAAGTCATATTAGAGTCAGAGGTACACACGACTAAGTCATATTAGTACTTACAGTACTAATATGACTTAGTCTAATAATAGTACTAATAGTACTGTAACCTGTCCACCAACACTTCTCAGTAAAAAAAAAGACTAATGACTCCTGGTGACGTCACACGATTTGATAAGAAATTGTCTGCCTGCTTAAATCTGCCAACAAATGTGATATTCTATGGAAATAATCAAGCAGCAGCTTGTCAAGCCCGTATTGCAATAAATTGGACCAGGAAGCAATTTTGCAAGTTTGCAATAAGTTCTGTGCCGAGTCTAATCACCAGACTGACTGACTGACTGACTGACTATCAACTCATTCTTCTGTCTTTAGCCTATTATTACCAGGGAGATCATTTCTTACCAAAATAACTCCTCTTTCCATTGTGTCGCCCTGAGGATGATCATACAGCAAAGGAATATTAGATATCAGACACAGTACAATAGTCACATGAAAAACATTTTTATCTTGGTAAAGTCATTTAGACAATGGTAGAGACCCCAGTGAGTGTGTTTTATCATCCGCATAATTAAAACAAACAAATACATCATGTAGACTGATAGATATTCAGCCCTTAAGCAGTGGATAGCTACCTTGATCAGCACCAAGGACAGCGACAAAGGCTAATAAATGCTTCCACTATTTCTCACCATCACTTAGCATGTTTCATATCAGCAGTGTTGTGTGAAGTAACATTAATGTTCTATGCTCTCCTCCAGACTTTTTGAGGAGACCAAATTAGAAGACGTCGGCAGGACTGTCCCAGCTGAGAGAGGCAATTCACATCTAATTACTCAGCTCCCCTCCACTGAGCGAATTGCTGGCACACAGAGGAGCGGAGGGGCGTTTTCTCCTCCCAAAAAAAAAAAAAAAAAAAGTCTTCACCGGAGAATCTCACTTATGGGAAAGGAAGGAACGATGTGCTAAAGTGGAACAGAACCCAGCTGAGAGAGCCAGGGCTTCATGAAAGTTGTCCCATGTGGCATTAAACTTGTTCACTGGGTGGGAAAAAAATCTTCCAACAGACCTTGAAAAATCTTTTTTTTTTTTTTTCTTATGACAAAAATGAAACATACTGAGGCTTTCAACCCAACCTTCCATTTCTGAACTAGACTATTCCCATCCCAGATATCCAACCACAGGCGGCAATCAATACCATACAGTATATAATATAGGAACATCCACATTACATGTCTGATGTTGCAGTAACTATTTCTCAGTGTCTACCAAACGACACCCCGAAATATGCGTCCTCAATTTTTCAACTTCCACTTGTGAAGACCACAGAGTAAAAAAAAATGACTTTGCTGATTACCAGTGAGGATTATTCCATTTATGCGGCACGGGACACGGTATATCACGTCATTCACGACTTCCTTCGTCTACCTGTTTGTCAATAGAATGCAATTGAACTCATTAGAACTGCAACCATTTACAGACTGAGAATTAATCGATCATTTAATTAATCAACAACACTTTAGGTATTCGATTAATATTTTTCTTTCATTAAAAAATTTAAATGCTGATTTCTGCCTCTAAAATGGGAATATTTTTTAATGTCCTACCTACTATTTTTATTAAATAATGTTAATTTAATCTAACTCATGTTCAAATTAAAGCATTGATTGTGATTAATTAATTAGTTATATTTATTATGTTATTTAATGTCTTAAGCTCTGGATGTCAAGTCTGTTATAATTTAATGTTTTCCAAGCCATTTTTTATTTGTCAAATAATCAAAATAATGTAATTAATTCAAATAAAAATACCTCAAGGTGAGGGATTTTCACAGAAATTAATTAGATCAAATTAATTGCAGTTCATAATTACTCTCAATATTTTTAATCTTATAAGCATTAGTTGATGTAGCAGTCCACATGGAAATATATTATGTGAAAATAGAAACTCAAATATTTATTATGTAATTATTATGTATTATAAAGACATTTGTTTTCCAAACCATTTTTTGGTCAAATAATCAAATTAATGTAATGAATTCAAATAAAAATACCTCAAGGTGAGGGCATTTCACAGAAATTAATTAGATCAAATTAACCACAGTTCATAATTAATCTCAATATTTTAAATCTCGTCAGCATTCGTTGATATAGTAGTCCACATGGAAATATATTATGTGAAAATATAAAACACATTTATTATGTAATTATTATGTATTATAAAAACATTGTTTTTCAAGCCATTTTTTTGGTCAAATCAAAATAATGTAATCAATTCAAATAAAAATACATCAAGATGAAGGCTTTTCACAGAAATCTCGTCAGAATTTGTTGCTGTAGCAGTCCACATGGAAATTTATGATGTTAAAAATAGAAACTAAAACATGAAAAAAATGAATAAATAATAACGATGGCCACATATTGAAACAAGCAATTGTTCTTCCTGTTTGTTTGCGGTCCGTGAGTGACCTTGTCTTGTTGCCATCACAGCCTTGCAGTACAACTTTATGTCAATAAATGAATATTTAATGCTTACCAGAAGCACAAGAGACAGGTGTAGTATCAGATGGCCCGCGTTTATCTACATGGCCAACGGAAGAGAGGGCACAGAGTGGAGTGGGGTGGGGTGGAGTGGGTGGTTGAAAAGGTACGTACGAGATAAAGACGACGTTAAAAGTAGTGGACTTTGTTGCGCAAGAGCGTTGTGTGTTAGCCAGCAGGCAAGAGATGTGAAAGCCTGTCCCAGATACCCGAATAAGTCTCCTCACATAATTCCACATCACATTTGCTTAACATAGCATGGATGACACACACACACACACACACACACACACACACACAGAGGGAACACAAAGCATGTGTATGACCACCTTTTTTGGTCGACTCCGTTCCCCAACCACTTCACAGGAGCTCTACAGGTGTGGAAGTGGTTAAATACATATATATTGGGACATCTTTTTTTATATGGCCTTTATGCTCATAGGTGTATGCTGGAGCCTACCCCAGCAACCCACATTTATACCTGTGGAACATTTAGGGCCGCAAATTAATCCGATATGCATGTTTTTGGAATGTATGGAAGCTGACTGTGTGGCCTACATTCTAACCACTCGTCCACCGTGCGGCTCAAATAATCAATATGGAGCTGATCCCCCAGTGTTTTCCCAATACATGCGTGGGTTTTCTCCGGGTACTCCGGTTTCCTCCCACATTCCAAAAACATGCTAGGTTAATTAGCGACTCCAAATTGTCCATAGGTATGAATGTGAGTGTGAATGGTTGTTTGTCTATATGTGCCCTGTGATTGGCTGGCCACCAGTCCAGGGTGTACCCCGCCTCTCGCCCCGAAGACAGCTGGGATAGGCTCCAGCACCCCCGCGATCCTCGTGAGGAAAAGCGGTAGAAAATGAATGAACCTTCTAAATGTTTTTTTTTAACATTATTAGAGCTCTCTAGACATGAAGTAGCACCCCTATAGTCGCATACACTCCTATAATTCATTATTTATGACATTACATAACTCTTTTGCTGGAGACCCGAGTTCAATTCCACCCTCGGCCATCTCTGAGTGGAATTTGCATGTTCTCCCCATGCACGCGTGGGTTTTCTCCGGGTACTCCCACATTCTAAAAACATGCTAGCTTAATTAGCGACTCCAAATTGTCCGTAGGTATGAATGTGAGTGAGAATGGTTGTTTGTCTATATGTGCCTTGTGATTGGCTGGCCACCAGTCCAGGGTGTACCCCGCCTCTCCCCCAAAGACAGCTGGGATAGGCTCCAGCACCCTTGTGAGGATGAGCGGTAGAAAATGAATAAATGTAATGGTTGTAAAAAAAGAAATCTACTTTTCTCCTATCACATTCTTTATCCGGCTAACTATAGGGGTGTTATTTCATGTCTAGAGGACTCTAAAATGTATTTAGAAGGTCATAACATGTTATCAAGCAAAAACACCGCAACACAAAGCCCAGAGCCTGATCCAGAGATATCCATCCATCAGTTTTCTATGCCGCTTATCCTCAGGAGCCCAGACACGGAGATATCATCCATGCACGGTGATGTGGCCTGGAATCCAAAAGGATCAACTGAAGTCAAATGTGCTTTCAATACATGAGACAGATGAGGTCAAAAACTGCCTCCTGCCTCCGGTTGAACTGCGAAAAAAGCCCTAAAAAAAAAAAAAAAAAAACAGATGTAGTTTGCCTTGCTGGAATCTGCATTGACAGTCTCCACGCAGATGCTCATCTGCATTGGGGTTTTGTTGCGTGTTTTTGTTGCCTGTGCCCGTGGGCTTTTTTTTGTCCGTCTGTTCTCTACAGCGCCAGTGGTGAGGGTGAGGGGAAGACACACACACACACACACACACACACACACACAGAGGGAGACAAATGATGCTTAAATTGAATAGAACCTACTGTGTCCATTAAGTCTGCATGAAATATTTCACAAAAAGTTGTGTTATTTTAAAAATATGCATGGCTTTTTTTTTTTTTTTTACAAGTTTAGTGATTTATCTGACGCCGTCTTTTTATGCGCGCACAGAAAGTGGAGCAGGTAACGCCGCCGCTGCGCCATGTCGCCCAAGGATGTTTTAAACAGGACGTCCATGCGTCCCCAACATGGCTTACGTCATGGCTGCTATTCATGGACGCCGCCATTTCTTCATTGTAAGTAATAGCTTGCACTTAGTTAAACAAAGCCAATCCCCGAGTTATGAGCCGTCTATTCGGGGTGGGGGGGGGGGGCTTACGTAAGCAAATTACATAAGCACAGGATCTTGAATTATGCGTTTTATAACACTGGATTCTACTTTATACCTAAGCTTGGCATTGTAATTATGTGAATAATTAAAGTAAAATTTAATTTATTTTGTCAATAGAATGCAATTGAACTCATTAGAACTGCCACAATTTACAGACTGAGAATTAATCGATCATTCAATTAATCAACAACGCTTTAGGTAATCGATTAATATTTTTCTTTCATTAAAAAATTGCCTCTAAAATGGGAATATTTTTTGGACTATTTTTTATTAAATAATGTTAATTTAATCATGTTCAAATTAAAGCCTTAATACTTTAATTTTGATTAATTAATTAGTTATATTTATTATGTTATTTAATGTCTTAAGCTCTGGATGTCAGGTCTGTTATAAAGACATTTCATGTTTTCCAAGCCTTTTTTTTTATTTGTCAAATAATCCAAATAATGTAATCAATTCAAATAAAGTAATTATTCAAATAAAGTAAGTAATTTTTCACCGCTGATTGTTATTTTTTGTTTTTGCTGTTGTTTTTCAATTTTACAGACATTGTTACTTTTTTCCTATAATATTTTTGACTTTATTTTGTTATATTACAACTTAATTATTCCAAAATTGCAGATTTATTATTTGTTTTGTTTCTAATATTACAACATTTAACTAAACTAGTACTAGTTTATTGTAATATTTCCCCAAAAAAGATGTGTTAGTTTTCTTGTTTAATTGCATTCTTTTTTCCTATAATATTTTTGACTTTATTTTTGTTATATTACAACTTAATTATTCCAAAATTGCAGATTTATTATTTGTTTTGTTTCTAATATTACAACATTGAACTAAAAATAGTACTAGTTTATTTTAATACTCCCCCAAAAAATGTTTTTGTTACTTTTCTTGTTTAATTGCATTTTTGTTTAATTACATTCTTTTTTCTTATAATATTTTTTACTTTATTTTTTTTATATTACAACTTAATTATTCCAAAATTACAGATTTATTATTTGTTTTGTTTCTAATATTACTACATTGAACTAAAATAGTACTAGTTTATTTTAATAGTTCCCCAAAAAAGATTCTTGTTTAATTGCATTTTTAAAATGTGCCGAGGGCCATGTGCCACAGTTTGCACACCCCTAGATTAGCTCTTATAATACAATCTTTAGTGAGATTGAAGTGTTGCTAATATTAAGCACATACTGTATTCTTCCGACTTAAGTCATGTGTAATGAAAAAGTTTTCAATTTTTTTCCCGATAGCATGTATGCTAACAAGGCTAGTTCCACTTGTAGCAGAACTGGGAAAACAGCAAACTGAGCTGCAACGGAATGTCTCAAACAAGGAAAACCAAATCAAAAGCAGGTGTGCAACCCAGCTCCCTCTAATGTTTCCATTTTTTTTTTTAAACCAACAACCCCTGTCACGGGTGCTGTCAATGTCCCCCAGGTTACACTTTGGACACCCATGCTTTAACCACAGGTTATGTATTCCGTCCAAACAGGAAACAGACGGCAAACAATGTCATGAAATGAGACAACCAAGCCCAAACTGTTGTACTGAACATGCTTCAACTCGCCGGAAGGTTACACCCGCATGACCAGAGCAGATCAATACAACCAAATACGCTCAGTGACACCTGTGGCAACAGTGACACACACACAATTATTCATTTTTAGTGCAACCATAAAAGAACCACAAGGCCAAAAGGCTTTCATTATGCGACTGTCTAAGTTAATTATGTGTTGATTACCCAGCCGTCCGTTACACCGGGCAGGGCGGTACATTGCTGCCACAGACAGAGAAAAATACTGCGTGGTTATGAAAGAGAACAAGGTGAAAAGGTGACACGGAGCTGGGAAATTATTGTTTCGCTTCTCAGCCAGCAGCGGCAGCTTTCACCCTGCACGACCAATCACGCTGTACACATTTTCAATATACGGTGGAACCTTAGTTAGAGTCATTAATCCATTTCAGACAGTCGGACTCTAACCAAAACAAGAAATGATATAAATAAAATTGTAATCCGTTCCAGAAAGCTAACAATGTTAACACAAAGCACATTTTAGAGTTTTACATGCAAAAAACACTTCAAAAAAGGTTACTTCTACCCTCATTGAAGACAAGATTGTGGTAGCATGAGCAACACAGATACCACCTTCCTGTTTTGCTATGAGTTACTTCTTGAATTCAATATCCAACCCAAATCTCTGCTTTTCTTTTGATAACACCACGCCTGCAAAATAACAAGTGGCAGCGTTTTGACACAGAAAGTGGCAAAAACTATTCAAGTCAAGAAATAACTCATGGCAAAACAGGAAGGGGGTGTCTCTCGGAGTTTAGTTTTATTTTAGTGTGGGTTACATCTGCAACAGTAGCCTGTGTTTTCATCAGACGAGATTGTGATAGCGAGAGCAACACAGATAGCACCTTCCTGTTTTGCTATGAGTTACTTCTTGAATTCAATATCCAACCCAAATCTCTGCTTTTCTTTTGATAACACCACACCTGCAAAATAACAAGGGGCAGCGTTTTGACACAGAAGGTGAGGAAAAACAATTCAATTCAAGAAATAACTCATGGCAAAACAGGAAGAGGGTGTGTCTCGGAGTTTAGTTTTATTTTAGTGTGGGTTACATCTGCAACAGTAACCTGTGTTTTCATCAGACGAGATTGTGATAGCGAGCGCAACACAGATACCACCTTCCTGTTTTGTTATGAGTTATTTCTTTTCCAAACCAAATCTCTGCTTTTCTTTTGGTAACACCTGCAAAATAACAAGTGGCAGCGTTTTGACACAGAAGGTGAGAAAAACTACTCAATTCAAGAAATAACTCATGACAAAACAGGAAGGTGGTGTCTCTGTTAATCTCGTTTTCAGTGAAGGTAAAAGTAACCTTCATCCAATTGTGTTAAAACTGGCAGTGTAACTGTGTTACAGAGTTAACCGCTGATGACGTCACAGATTTCTGCCAAAAAAAAAATCCTGTTTTGCTATGAGTTATTTCTTGAATTCAATAAACGTTTTCCAACCCAAATCTCTGCTTTTCTTTTGATAACACCTGCAAAATAACAAGTGGCAGCATTTTGACACAGTAGGTGAGAAAAACTATTCAATTCAAAAAATACCTCATGGCAAAACAGGAAGGTGGTTTCTCTGTTAATCTCGTTTTCAGTGAAGGTAAAAGTAACCTTCATCCAATTGTGTTAAAACTGGCAGTGTAACTGTGTTACAGAGTTAACCGCTGATGACGTCACAGATTTCTGCCAAAAAAAAAATCCTGTTTTGCTATGAGTTATTTCTTGAATTCAATAAACGTTTTCCAACCCAAATCTCTGCTTTTCTTTTGATAACATCTGCAAAATAACAAGTGGCAGCATTTTGACACAGAAGGTGAGAAAAACTATTCAATTCAAGAAATAACTCATGGCAAAACAGGAAGGTGGTGTCTCTGTTAATCTCGTTTTCAGTGAAGGTGAAAGTAACCTTCATCCAATTGTGTTAAAACTGGCAGTGTAACTGTGTTACAGAGTTAACCGCTGATGACGTCACAGATTTCTGCCAAAAAAATCCTGTTTTGCTATGAGTTATTTCTTGAATTCAATAAACGTTTTCCAACCCAAATCTCTGCTTTTCTTTTGATAACACCTGCAAAATAACAAGTGGCAGCATTTTGACACAGAAGGTGAGAAAAACTATTCAATTCAAAAAATACCTCATGGCAAAACAGGAAGGTGGTTTCTCTGTTAATCTCGTTTTCAGTGAAGGTAAAAGTAACCTTCATCCAATTGTGTTAAAACTGGCAGCGTAACTGTGTTACAGAGTTAACCGCTGATGACGTCACAGATTTCTGCCCAAAAAAATCCTGTTTTGCTATGAGTTATTTCTTGAATTCAATAAACGTTTTCCAACCCAAATCTCTGCTTTTCTTTTGATAACACCTGCAAAATAACAAGTGGCAGCATTTTGACACAGTAGGTGAGAAAAACTATTCAATTCAAAAAATACCTCATGGCAAAACAGGAAGGTGGTTTCTCTGTTAATCTCGTTTTCAGTGAAGGTAAAAGTAACCTTCATCCAATTGTGTTAAAACTGGCAGTGTAACTGTGTTACAGAGTTAACCGCTGATGACGTCACAGATTTCTGCCAAAAAAATTCTCTTTTGCTATGAGTTATTTCTTGAATTCAATAAACGTTTTCCAACCCAAATCTCTGCTTTTCTTTTAATAACATCTGCAAAATAACAAGTGGCAGCATTTTGACACAGAAGGTGAGAAAAACTACTCAATTCAAGAAATAACTCATGGCAAAACAGGAAGGTGGTGTCTCTGTTAATCTCGTTTTCAGTGAAGGTAAAAGTAACCTTCATCCAATTGTGTTAAAACTGGCAGTGTAACTGTGTTACAGAGTTAACCGCTGATGACGTCACAGATTTCTGCCAAAAAAAAATCCTGTTTTGCTATGAGTTATTTCTTGAATTCAATAAACGTTTTCCAACCCAAATCTCTGCTTTTCTTTTGATAACACCTGCAAAATAACAAGTGGCAGCATTTTGACACAGAAGGTGAGAAAAACTATTCAATTCAAAAAATACCTCATGGCAAAACAGGAAGGTGGTGTCTCTGTTAATCTCGTTTTCAGTGAAGGTAAAAGTAACCTTCATCCAATTGTGTTAAAACTGGCAGTGTAACTGTGTTACAGAGTTAACCGCTGATGACGTTACAGATTTCTGCAAAAAAAATATTAATAAAAAACATATAATATAGATTTACCTGCAGAAAATAATGCAAAAATAATTGTATATGATAAATGAAAATACTGTAAGGGTATAACAACTTTGTGCTTTGGCTTGGAAAAACAATATGTTCAGAGAAAAATATGAGTCACACACAGAACTTTGTGGGTAAATTCAATGTGAATTTATGTGGTATGTATGTGGTTTGCATGTATACATCAAGAAAACCCATTATTAAGATTATTCTATGTTCTTATATGTTGCCCAATATAGAAGAATGAAGTATCTGCTTCTATAAGTCACACAATTATATCTTTTAATGTTCCTTTACGCACGCAATGAAAGGGGGAAGGTTATTTTAAATTCAAATTTAGATCAGGCTAACTTCCTTTATGTACTTTTAACTCAGGAGACTTGTAATAATAATCATTTGATGTGCAATAAGAACCTAAAATAACTCTGCTTGGGCAGGTGAGCCAAAATGGACGACGAGGCTAACGCACACTGCCATTAAGATAGCAATTAAAGACAGCATTACTATGGAGCCTGGGCAAGGTCTACGGGCTCATTAAATTCCTCTAAAATGTAAATGAGAAGTCAAGAACTTGCCGTGACACTACAGCGGTGCTTTTTTGCTTTGCAATTGGAGTTTAAATGATATTCATAAGCGGGACATGACTATTACTGCGTGCTAATGTGAGTGGTTAGCATGGACTTCCGTAAGTTTATTAGCTAACAGGCTACCACTACCGGACTACTAGAAAGGGGGAGGGACATATACGTACACACGTGCACGCAGACAAACTCAAATGTTATAGAAAATGAAACATATGTGATATTAAAATTCGTCTATCTTGCGTGGCACAAGCAGAACAAACACACAACATGTTAGCAACTTACATTGACAGATGAACACGGACTCCCATGGACCATTGATGAAAACACAGGTGTTGCAAATTAGACCAAGTGTTCAAAGAGTGACAGAGAGAACAGCCAATCACAAAACAAACTGGCTGAGCCAATCGGTAAGCTTGTGAGCGCTCTTTCCGCTTGGTCCTAGTGCTTGACATGTATACGTTTAATACAGGGTTGTGTTGTTTACGGAAGTGACGTTCAATATCGCTGATTTCGTTTCCGATTCGACACCAATGATTATTTAATATCATAAAATAAAAAAACACAAGACATTTAAATACGTAATTCATTAAATAAATAATTTAATAACCACTTGCTTAATTGAAACCCTAAAGTATATATTGATGTAGCAGTCATTTTCAATCCGGCTATGCTAATTTACAACAACAGAAAACACAGAAAACATATAAAAAAATATATATATAATGTGTAACAATGGTATTTTTTAACAATTAACAATTTCCGACATTTTTAATTAAAAAAGTAAAATAATGTCATTAAAATAACAATGAAAACTTTATTATCCATAATTAACAAATGGCTCATTTCAACAGACAAATGTTTCAGACGGAAGCATCAATATTTTAATTTGAGAATCAGTTTTAGATCATAAAAAGCTGGTATCAGAAGTATCAATATTTCAGTAAAAAAAAAATACTAAAACCAAAACCTGCCCCTCAATTTATGAGATAAATTGTTGTGTATGTTTTGGTACAGGGAGTCATCTTAATAGAGGAAGCCAAGAGGTATAAAAGAATATTACAGAGGAGCAAAAATGCAGCATGGAATAAGGAGAACAGATGGATATAAGGGTTATATGGAGAGGGAGATAGACGTCCAAGTCTCATGGAAAAAGAAGGAACCAATGAGGCAGATGGTAAATGTAGCTAGAGCCCAAATGGCAACATAAGGCTCAGTTGAAGCGATGCACATTAAAAACAAACAAACACAACACAGATATGAGTGCACTTGAACAACACATCAATCAAAACCTTTTACGCTCATATAAAGTCACAAGCAGTAGAGTTATTGAAGCGCTAAATTGAAGTCACTCCCCAAATTCTTCTTAAAAGTATACTCTGGGTTTTTTTTTTATTGTTGTTTTGGGAGGAGAATGGCTCCTGCTAACCAACAGATGTTTTGGTCAGCATCTGGATGCAAGTGCAACTCCCCGAGCGTGCTCAGTGTACAGCTCGACGATTCGCTGATGATGACACAGCACGCAGACATTCTGGTCGAAATAATTGGGAACCAAGTACCAAGATGATTGCATTTTGCCCCTAGTCAAGCACGGTGGTAGCGTCACAATCTGGGGCTGCACGAGTGCTGCCGCTACTGGTGAACTACGGTTCACAGAGGGAAGCATGGATTCTATTTACATGTACACATCCCTCGTTTATTGCGGTTAATTGGCTCTCGGAGTCAATATTAATACATTTAATATTCCCGTAGTTAGATTATACTAAACATTAGAGATCTTTGGAGATGAAATAACACCCCTATAGTTCCATTTAAATTGACATTACCTAATATTGTAGCCATAATAAATGACAATAATAATAATAAGTCAATATTAATACATGTAATATTTCCGTAGGTAGATTATACTAAACATTAGAGATCTTTGGACATGAAATAACACCCCTATAGTTCCATTTAAATTCACATTACCTAATATTGTAGCCATAATAAGTGACAATAATAATAATAAGTCAATATTAATACATGTAATATTTCCGTAGTTAGATTATACTAAACATTAGAGATCTTTGGACATGAAATAACACCCCTATAGTTCCATTTAAATTCACATTACCTAATATTGTAGCCATAAGTGACAATAATAATAATAATAAGTCAATATTAATACATGTAATATTTCCGTAGTTAGATTATACTAAACATTAGAGATCTTTGGACATGAAATAACACCCCTATAGTTCCATTTAAATTCACATTACCTAATATTGTAGCCATAATAAGTGACAATAATAATAATAAGTCAATATTAATACATTTAACATTTCCGTAGTTTGCTTATACTAAACATTAGAGATCTTTGGACATAAAATAACACCCCTATAGTTCCATTTAAATTCACATGACCTAATATTGTAGCCATAATAAGTGACAATAATAATAATAATAAGTCAATATTAATACATGTAATATTTCCGTAGTTAGATTATACTAAACATTAGAGATCTTTGGACATGAAATAACACCCCTATAGTTCCATTTAAATTCACATGACCTAATATTGTAGCCATAATAAGTGACAATAATAATAAGTCAATATTAATACATTTAATATTTCCGTAGTTTGCTTATACTAAACATTAGAGATCTTTGGACATGAAATAACACCCCTATAGTTCCATTTAAATTCACATGACCTAATATTGTAGCCATAATAAGTGACAATAATAATAATAATAAGTCAATATTAATACATTTAATATTTCCGTAGTTAGATTATACTAAACATTAGAGATCTTTGGACATGAAATAACACCCCTATAGTTCCATTTAAATTCACATGACCTAATATTGTAGCCATAATAAGTGACAATAATAATAATAAGTCAATATTAATACATTTAATATTTCCGTAGTTTGCTTATACTAAACATTAGAGATCTTTGGACATGAAATAACACCCCTATAGTTCCATTTAAATTCACATTACCTAATATTGTAGACATAATAAGTGACAATAATAATAATAATAATAAGTCAATATTAATACATTTAATATTTTTATAGTTAGATTATACTAAACATTAGAGCTCTTTGGACATGAAATAACACCCCTATAGTTTCATTTAAATTCACATCTTAAATTCCTTTATGAATTGGTGGGCCACATGTGGCCCCCGGGCCGTAGTTTGCCCACCCCTGTTCTAGACCAGTAGTAAAAAAAAACAGGTTTCAAGGAGGTTCGACATAGAGCCTGAGAATGTGAAAACAAGGAACTTAGAAAGCAACTGGGGGCCCAAATTCAAATGCTTGGCGGGCCGCATGTGGCCCCCGGGCCGTAGTTTGCCCACCCCTGTTCTAGACCAGTAGGCAGGGATTTTAAGGAGGTTCGGCATAGAGCCTGAGAATATGAAAACAAGGAACGGGAATCAAGACAACAATTTAGCCCGCTCCAACATCTCCACATCAACAGCTGCCGTTTGACGCCCCTGCACAACCCGAAGCTCTGTTGTTCCATTGAAGGAAAAGCACCCCATATCATGATGGGATCTCCTTGGAAGCCACCAAGACCTTTAACCTCAATGGAACAAGGGAGCTTCCAGTTGTGCAGGGGCGTCAAACGGTAGTTGGTTCTTTGGAGATGTTGCAGGTAGCCAAATTGTTGTCTCACGCTCGTTTTCTACTCAGAAACTCCCCGTTACATCGTTATTCTTGCTAATCAGGCAACACAATACAAAGAAATCTCACTTGCAGTACTCATCATGGAGGTGCTTGTCACTGCCGTCCTTCCATAGACACAAGTGGAAATGGATGACAGTAAACATGTTAAAAAGCGGTGCATATCTGAACGCTACTACATTTGTTTTGCAAAACTAAACAGGAAGTACTTCCTCCGTTCCTGGAAAAAGGAATACATTAGCATCAAGTAACAAAGACAGAGAGTGAGTTTTTGACAGGACAGCAAAATCTTGTGAATGGTGAACTTTTATTCTAGTCGCTCTACAGAGAGAGAGAGAAAGAGAGAGAAAAGAGAGAGAAAAGAGAGAGAGAGAGAGTGCCACTGTACAGAAGAGCTCCTGTGAAATTCACACCAAAAATATGTTTTCCTCTTTATCATGTATAATTCTCCATGATGTGGTATTCCCGTAGTCATTTACAAGTCATGTTTACAGGTGTCCTTTCTAAATATATTCAAAATAGTTCCTTAAATGTCTTTTCAATTTGTAGTTTACTCAAATTTGCTTTTTTTTAAAAAAAAAAAAAAAAAAAAAAAAAAGGAAAAAAAAAGCTTTTCTTACAGCAAAGCATAAAGAAAGAGTATCTTTGGAGGGAGAGCGGACTCAGTTTTTTTTTTTTCCACTTTTTTTGTCTTCGTCACAGCTGAAGTCCTGACTATACACGAAGGGGGAGCTGGTGATGCCGTTTCAAATTCTCACCCGCCGTAGAAGAAGAGGAAGAGCAAGGATGCCGTGCCGTGCCGTGCCGAACCGAACCAAAAACCCCTCCGCCCCCAGCCTGCAATTCCAGCAAGCAAAACAGGACCTGATGATGGACCCGTTAAACAGAGGGGGTGCGGGGTGTCCAAGTGGTTTTCCAAAGAGGCCCGCATTATGAAATATAAGGATGCAACTTTGATACTTTGTGAGATATGCTTAGAGGTTGGATATATATTTCAAGAAAAAAGTGAACAAATATTTTATTACTAAGAAATTTTTTTTTTGCTGCTGTTTTGTTTTATGTTTGATATTTTGTCATATTTCTTAAATAATCTTTGAATTTTTTCCGAACTTAATTTGCCAAAAATGACAACTTGTTTTGTCTTGTTTGTTTCTTATCAGCTTTTGATTTTCACTTTTCTTTAATACGACAACTTTACGCTACTAAAACTAAAATTTTCCTTATAATATTCCAAATTCATTCTCGTAATATTATGAATTTTTTTTTAATGTTTTAACTTCATATGCATGAAAAAAAGGATTAATTTTCTGTTGTTTTCAACTATTTCTTAAATTTTCTTCTCATAATTATCAAGTCTTTATTCTTGTAAGAATAGCACTTTTTTTCGGCAACCTAATTTTCAAAAAATTATTTCATTTTGTTTGTATGATTTAAAAAAATACTTAATATTTAAATTTTACGCAAAAAAATAAATAAAATAAATATTACGCTAGTAAAATGGCATTAACTTATAGTTTATTTATTCCCGTAATATTCCGACATTCTATTTCTGCTTGTTTTTTTTCTTATCGCCAATTTTTCCAACAGTTTCATTTTTCCTTCGTAATTATGAAATTTAGTTTTTAGTTTTTGTTTCGAATTATATTATGACTTTCTTACATCCATCCATTTTCTATGCCGCTTATCCCCACAAGGGTTGTGGGGGTAGGCTGGAGCCTATCCCAGCTGACTTGGGGTGACCAGACCCTGGACTGGTGGCCAGCCAATCACAGGACACATATAGACAAACAACCATTCACACTCACATTCATACCTATGGACAATTTGGAGTCGCTAATTAACCTAGCATGTTTTTGGAATGTGGGAGGAAACCGGAGTACCCGGAAAAAAAACCCCACACATGCACGGGGAGAACATGCAAACTTCACACAGAGATGACCGAGGGTGGAATTGAACTCGGGTCTCCAGCAAAAGAGTTGTGTAATGTCATAAATAATGAATTATAGGAGTGTATAAGTGACTATAGGGGTGCTACTTCATGTCTAGAGAGCTCTAATGTTAAAAAAAAAACAAATTTAGAAGGTTCATTCATTCATTCATTTTCTAACGCTTATCCTCACGAGGGTGGTGAGGGGTGCTGGAGCCTATCCCAGCTGTCTTAGGGCGAGAGGCGGGGTACACCCTGGACTGGTGGCCAGCCAATCACAGGGCACATATAGACAAACAACCATTCACACTCACATTCATACCTATGGACAATTTGGAGTCGCTAATTAACCTAGCATGTTAACCTAGCACAATAAAACTAAAATAAAGTAAAATTATTCCAACAACATGCATGCTAGGTTAATTGGCGACTAAAAATTGTCAATAGGTATGAATGTGAGTGTGAATGGTTGTTTGTCTATATGTGCCCTGTGATTGGCTGGCCCACCAGTCCAGGGTGTACTCCGCCTCTCGCCTGAAGTCAGCTGGGATAGGCTCCATCATAAACCCGCAAATCTTGTGAGGATAAGCAGTAAAAAATTGATCTTTTTCTATGTAATTTAATTCTCCAAAAATTACAACTTCCTCTGTAAATTTTTTCCAAAGTATTATGACTTTATTATGAATTATAAAAATTCTTATTACTTTAAAATTTAATCTTCATTTGATTCCAACCTTTTTCTTGAAATATTTTCACTTTGTTTTTGTAAAATCACTGCCAATTATTAAATCTCTGCTGTTTTTGTTAAAAAGTATTTCGAAAAAAAAAAAACATCAAAATCCTAAAAAAGGTCCCATGGGCCGCACTTTGGACACCCCTGCATGAATCCAATGTGTGTCAATGAAGTCAAGACACCCCCACACCACCACCACCACCCCCCCGACACAGCAGCAGCATCTTCAGCGTGTAAAACATACAGTAAATAACCCCCTTCCCTCTCCAATATGTATATACTCACACCCGGTTACAACGCGTTAGTGATCATAATAACATCATGACAAAATGAAAGCAAACAGAAACATAAAAACATTGTTACATCTGGGGTTGCATGCCATCACCTCATTATTTATCAATAAATGGAATTAAAATACATTTTTTGCCATTAAAAAAGAGCAGGGGGTTTGTCATCACAGGGGTGCGTTTGGGTGCGCGTGTGTAAAACAGCATCAGTTTACATGACAGTTCTGCAAAAGTAGAAAGAACACAACAAACTGTCATGAGTCCATGATAAAACGCCAGGGTGCTGCCTTGATATCTTTTTTTTTTTTTTTTTTATACACGTGAATATTGTTCACTCGTCAGCTCACACCAGTGTGTGGAGATATATATGGTCATAATAATAATAATAATAATATTAATAAATATGCAGATAAGATGCAAAAAAATAAGGACATATTGCTCATCAGTCAGTCGGGAAAGCTGAAGCAATGGAGGGAAATATTCCAAGAGTATGAAAAAGTGATATGGTTGAGTCAAACGCCATCATCGGGGAAAAAAAATATAATAATTTTTTGGGACATTTATGTAAAATCCGCCATTCTTTTGAAGTGCACATTTTGGTAACGGGTGACACTGAACTCCCCCGTTTCCTCCTCAACTGGAAGACCTTGAAATGTCAAAAAAAAAAAAAAAAAAAATCGGTTTGGTTATGTTTGCTGCCGCTAGAAACATTTTTTCAGCTTTTTTTTTAAAGTTCTTTTCTACAAAATATTTAGTGTCTTTTTGTGATGCTAACGTTGAAGCCCCCCGCCCCTTCCCCGCCGAAAACTCATCATCCTGAGGTATTTCATTTTGATACAATTTGTCCGTGTGAAATTCCAATCAGTCCAACAGATAAAATGCTTCTGTTTTTCCAAACTGTACATTTTGAAGCAGACATGGAAGAATGTGCGTGTGCAATTTTTTTTTTTCCTCGGAAAATAACACAAACAAACGAAAAAAAAAAAAAAAACGCATCAAGAAGCGGAAGTTTTTTTTTTTTTTGTTGTTTTTGTCTTCAAGCGTATCCAAGGGCTGCCATGCGCACACAAGACTTCCTCGGATTCCTCGCTCGCATCCCAATGCAAGCAAAGTAATGGATGCTCAGGAGTTTTTGCGATTCTATTACTAGGTGACGCCAGGGGTGTCCTAACTTTTTCTGCAGAGGGCCACGTAGTGAAAGCATAGATTTTAAGAAAAAATATTGTTTGTCTTAAAGGGGAACTGCGGTTTTTGGGGGAATTTTGCCCAAAAATGTCCCTTTTCTGTGAATAACATCACAGGAAAACGAGTTAATAGGAGCTAGCTTACAATACTGTCATTGGGATACAACTGTTTGGACTATGAAGCCCTAGGTTAACTTTTTTTGCATTAATTTTTGATGATTTAAAACACGACAGAGAAAAATATTTATGCTAGTTCCTTCAACAACCGCAGCGACAACACTTAAGATGTCCATGGCTGTATCTTCCAGCACAAGGACTTCCAGTCCTCGGGTAAAAAGTGCTGACGGCATCTTGAAATTGAGTCTTTGCAGCCAAATGGTAAGCTAGGTATCCACTCTTCCATCGAGCGACTAGCAGGCGTGGTGTGAGTCCGTGAGATAAAAATAGTTTTCATGTTAGCTGCTGCAATAATTATAATAATACGGCTGTACCTTGGTTAGTGTACAAGTCAGGTCTGTAAGTGGAACACTGTTGGTGTTTTTTGGATTTTTTTTTTTTTTTTTTTTAGGGTTTTTGCGTCAAAATAGGTATTTCCCATGACCGTTCCCTAACAAGATGATATTAACTTGTTTTCTCGCGCTCAAAGGCACAGAAAAGGGAAAGAAATGTGTTCATGTTTCACATAAGGATTGTGAAAGATGAGCAAAATTAAAAAAAAAAAAAGTGCAGTTGCCCTTTAAGTAATTTTCTTACATTTTTTAAAGGACTTTTCCCCAACTTAAAAGCATACATTTATTTTGTTTTGTTAGTTTTTTTTGATATAACAACAAAAAAGACACATTTCCTCATAATATTATGTTTGAAAATTAATGTCACAAAAAATTGTGACAATTTTTCCCATTAGAACACCTTGTTTTCTTAATTATATTAATTAATTCTAAAAAAAAACGCTGTTTTTACCATTAAACATTTTTAAAATTAATTTATTTATTTTTGTAACAGCAAATTTTTTATAATTATGACTATTATAATAATTCCCATATTGTGGCTTTACTCTCGTAACATTGCCGCTTTGAAAATTACAACTTTAATCGTCATTTTGTGTTTTTATGTTATGACTTTATTATATGACTAAATAATGTGTTATATCGAATAATCTTTGTTACATTTTTCCTCATAATATTATGTTATTGTAAAAATACATTAGATTTTTGTCATGCAGCTGTTTATTTATTTTCCTTTCTTCTTTATTCCCATGTTTTCCCTTTATTGTTCTCAGATTAGAATTATTACCGCAACCTAATTTTCATACATTTTTTGTTAGATTTTGCTTGAACAAAAAAATTTAAAAAGTACTGCTGATCTTTCCACTTTTTTTTTTTTTTCATTTTCTTGTTATATTTTATGTTTAGAAAGTTCTTCTGACCAATTAAAAAACAACACTGGGCCTCAAAAGGCTCCTGGGTTAGACTTTGGACACCCCTGGCTTTGGATAGTGTACGTTACTGTATGTAAACCAAAAAAAAAAACAAGATTAGGGATGCAACGCTACACCCAGTGACGTGTCATGTCATTTCTTTTATGAACGAATACCCTGTTTATCATTGGCAAGGTGGTTCAAGAAAGAAAAGAAAATGTTTGGTTATTTTTCCCATTTTCCCAGTCGACTCTTGGCTCTTCCCGTTCACCACCTTTACCTTGGAACTGATTTACTAAGGTCAACGTTTCGATTGTACAAAGGTCCATCCCTTTTTTTTCAAAAAGATGGAAAATATACTTCAGAATATGTGTTTTTTTTTTTTTTATCTAATCTACAACAGGAAAAAGATCCGCGCGTGCAAAAAGAACCTTGTCTTTGTTTTTTTTTTTTTAAAGCGATTGTAGGAAAGAGGTTTGAAAAACTAATGGCTATTGTGCTAACTATTAAGCAAACACTCAAAGCCTACGTAGGTGTGATTCCGGTGGCGGAATCAGGAAGAAATCTTAAAGTTTCTAGAATAAAAAAAAAAAAAAAAGCAGTACTTTGCCTCAGTTTTTTTCAGTCTGTAAACATTATTACCTACTTGCCGTATCTTCTCCACTTTACTCCGAAGCCACTTTACGGAAGCAGTTCCGTGTAACCATCTCATGTTTCATTTCCGACGTGGGCCTAACAAGCAGTAGACTCTTTGACCAGGAAGTCATCTCCCGTGGAGAAGTCGCCCTACGTTTGGCCCGAAGCAACCCGGTGTGCCCATCTGGTCCGCCTGTTCAACCACGTGGGACACAAAAAGACTGGGAATATATGCATGAAGACGATGGATTCTAATGACTTGCCAACCTCCGCCATGTTTTTTTTTTTTCATTCATTCTGATCGCAACTCAACAAGATGTTCTTCTGGAACCGCGCCTCCTACGAAAAAAAACCGAGGGAGCCAATAACTAATCTCCCGAGTGCGGGCAAGACACAAAATGACAAAGTACTATCTAAAGCAGCCTAAAGTGACGAGTCCCATAGCGGAGATGTGACATCATCCGCGGTGACGGTCTCAAACCAAAGAAACGGCGAAGGTTCTTTTTCGACGACGATGTCAAGAGAAGAAAAGTGTGGCTATGGCATCCCTTCGTGGATAACAAATGAGAATAAATACAAACCCAGAGAGAGCTGAAAACATGACTAAACGTCCGACTCCAGACTCGGGATTTTTTTATACACTCGTCTATTGCTGAATTGGGCGGAGTTTACGTTTACGCCGGTGCCGCCGCCGCCGCCGCCGCGCGAGGCTGGGTACGCACAAGTCTTATTGGCAGAGTAAGGCATTACATGCTCCTTATTGTACATGTCGTTCGCTAAGCGCCCGTCCCGTGAGCAGTACGATGTGGTGGATTTCACCGAGGAGCCTCGGAGATTGTTCGCATCGTTGCGCGTTTTGATGGGTGCCGCTCCGAGGATCGCCGCCGGCGAAGCCGCCGCTAGCTGTTTGTAAATATCCGAGGAGCTCCGCCCGTGGACCAGTCTGCTGCTGGTGTCGTCTCTGAGCGAGTGGCTCAGGAAAGGGTTTTCCGAGCCATGGGCCGGGTACAGGGACTTGCTCCTCTTGCTTTCTTCCAAGTTGTGGTTAAACATCATGGATTTGGACGTGGTGCCGAAGAGTTTTCCGGAGTACGGACGCATGTTGAAGAGGTTTGCGTAATGCGAGTCGGACGCAGAGTCCAGAAAGCGGTCTTTCTCCTTGAGGCTGACGCTGCGTGCCGGCCGACCCAGGTCCAAGTCCTTGGGTTTTTCTAGTAATATGTTGTCAAAGGAGTGCTGACGGTTCAGCCTCAAGCGGTTCCTCTTCTGGACGTGCGGACCGTCTGTTTGAGGCCAGTACAGACCGAACATGTCGTCTGGTTGCTGCGGCTGCTGGTGGAGCATTGTGGGGCTCACCAACGGATCCGCGAGGAGCTGGTCCTCGCTAATGTCGTACAGGTTTGCCGTGTGGAGACACGCTTCACATCGATTATAAGGTGAGCGGGTCGTCGCCGATGCCGATGCAGATCCCGTCGGGGTGTAAGCCCCGGTCGGAGGGTAGCTAGCGGGTACTTTTGACAAGCAGGAACGGCAGTGCGTTTGTTTGTAGCGGTCGATGGACTCGTGCGGGGACAGGTTTTTCTCTTTTAGGTTGTAGTGTTTCGCATAAGTCGGGTCCGGTAGAAGATCCGAATCCGTGTGATGAAGCGGCGACGAGTTCAGATGAATAATTGGCTGCTCACATTTTCGGTAGTTATCGCTGTGGTCCGAGTAGATTTCCGGGTATTCCAAATCATCGGCCGCGAGACCGCGACTCTCGCGGTAGTGGATGGGATCCGAGTGCAAGCTCATTTCTCGATCCGAGTCGATGGTGTAGATTTTCTCTCCGGTTCCTCGACCGAGTTGGTTGGTTCCGCCGCTGACCTGTTTGGTTTTTAAGTAGGACAGCTCAACCTCGCTACAGTCTCTCGGGTATTTTGAAGTCACGGGTCTTTTTTTTAAGTTGTCCTTTCCTTTCAGGTGCTTGTTGTTTTCCGGGTCCTTGTACGAAGCCGCTCTGCTGGAACAGTCGGAGATATCCGAGTGCGCCGTATCTTCGGGGAGGTAGCGTTGTGTCTTCATTGACATTCGTGGGTCCGGCATTAGCATGTCAGGCATGGGCGAGGGTCCGGGTGGCGCGGAACGAAGCGTGTCTATCGACTTCTTCCACAGGGTTCTCGTCGGTTTAGCGTTTGTCTGCACCGCATCTGCGCTAACCGCGACCTCAACCGAATTAGGGTTGGCATCGTTCAAAGTCAGAGGATGCTGGCCCCCCTGGAAGATGTAGTTATTCAGATGGTCCTTATGGCGGTTAGCTAGATAGGACTGCAAGTCGCCCGTGTCGCCGTACATCATATCTTTGGGAGCGTAGCTTCGGTTGTCGGCGTAAATGAAGTTGCCCTTCTCCGCCATCATGTCCATGATCATGGGCCCGGCTGAGTGCATGAATTCACGTTTGGGCGAATTCATGTGGGAGCCACCCAGGTTGGACATGTTTGTCATGTGCTTGGCCGACTTGATGAGCTTCAGCATCTTGTCTTGCGGACTGAAATCCAGATCTGTCTTTTTCTTCATGTCAATGTGGACTCCGTGGATGCAACTCCAGATACCCTGCATGGCGACACGTTGATGAATAAGTAGCAGGCATGGTAGAGTACAGAGCGAAAAAGGAAAAAAAAAAAAGAGATCAACAGATAACATGAAATGAAACAAGCATGAATCGAACATAAAAAGGATTCAAACAAAAATGAGGAGAGATGAGAAGAAACATTATTACTTATCTTCTGGGTGCCAAACATGTGCGGGTGCAAATCATTCAACTGGCAGTGACTCGGCAAGTCAGAGAGTATTAAACCGATGCAGACTTCGGATCTTCACAAAGGACTTTCATCTTTCCGTCTAACTACTTTGCTCGTCTTTCATGGGAAATCATGCTTAAACAGCCGGGAAAACACAACCTTGCATCGTGAGATAATGATCTGTTATGAACATAATGACCATTTCCATAGACCGAATATGATCCAGTCCATTAGGACTTTGGTGAAAGGATTTATAAAAAAAATCCCATCTGTCGAGAAAAGATGTTTTGTGCCAATTATTCCATTTGATTTTTACTAACACGCTAATTTTCAATCATAATAGTAATATTTTTTTCACAGTTAATTGCTTCCAGACACAAATTTAATTCAACATTAATAATCAGAACATAGAAAACCTGTGCTCGCCTTTTCTATATTCATGTTTCAACATTAGAGCCCTCTAGACATGAAATAACACCCCTATAGTCCCTTTAACCTCTTATTATTCTTTGTGTACATTACATTGTGGAGGCTTGGGAATCAATGCAAGGACATAAAGAGCCACTGCTAGCATAGCAAGCTAATTGGCTAGCCTCTCCGATTTATTTATTCCATAATTGGAATAAATTTTCAATCGGGCAAGAAGGACAACAAAATAGGAAAATTACCACTTCCACACAGAATGAGAGGAGAACTTTTTTTCATTTTTTTAAATTTTTAAATTATTAATTAAAAAATATTTTAAATTTAAATTGGTTATTAAAATCGATTTTTTAATTAATTTTTAAATTAATTAATAAAAATTATAATAATTAAAATTAATTTAAATTTATTTTTGTTATTAATAATTTAATAATAAAAAATGGCAAAAAAGTTCTCCTCTCATTCTGTTTGGAAGTGGTAATTTTCCTACTTCTTTGTCCTTCTTGCCAGATTAAAACACTTTCAAGTATTTGTAATTATTGTTAATTATTTTTATTAATTATTATTATAAGTGAAGAAGTGATATCCGCACCATGTCTGTATTTGTTAGAACTATGCACAAACATACGCAGTCACTCGTCACTTTAAGGTTCGAATTTCACTCACACTAAAAAAAAAATTAATCAGGCTGTTTTATGAGTGAAATACACAAGCACCAGACTTGATCATATTATTTATGTCTATATGGCTTATTGAGAGTACTCGTATAATGTTTACTGAATTGGGTGAGAGTGTAAAGGTGACCATAGGGGTGTTAGTTTAAGTCCGGAGAGCTCTAACAATGTTAAAAAAACATATTTGGAAGGTAGTAAGCAGGTTTTCTATGCTCTAAGACAAATATACTCCATTTTTAAATAAGGAACTTTACTTCCCGAAAATTCACTTATCACAGTCGGGATCTGGAATCAATTCCCTGTGATGTATGATATTTCTATGCAGATACATGTTGTTCTACACATGCTAATCACCTGATTCAAATGTCTGTGGGTGTCTCGGCATGTGAGTCTGACCTTCATCGTCTCCCTCTTATATGAACTAACATTCCAGCATTTCCCCAGCAGTCGTCTGTTCAGGTTGTATTGATTTGTTTTCCTGGCATGCAAGTTTGATGAAACGTAACCCCCTCATTATTCTCAAGGAACTTGTCTTATCTTGTCTATTTTTCCAATAACCATAATAAGTCGCAGACAGGCAGAACTGGAGTTCAGACACTGCAGTGCTTTTATGGATGCACGTCCACGTCCTCTGCTCGCAGGCGCAACGAAAGGGGAGCGCTGACCTTTTTGCTAAACGAGAGCGAACACAAGGATTCAGCATCTATCAGTATGACTTACTCAGTCACTGAAAGCTTGTTAATTGTTGATTTTTTGTGTTTGCTGTTTGACCATTTGGTTGTTGTTCCTTGTATTGCCCGACCAAAATCCTCTTTTATTTTATTTTTTTTTTTTTTTTATTATTTATTCACATTTTTATTTATTTATATTTCTATTTATTTATTTATATTTTATTTATTTATATTTTTATTTTTTTTTCTTTTTATTTATTTATATTTTTATTTTTTTACCTTTTTTATATAGGAGCCCTTTTTTGACCCAAAAATGATTGTAATTATTGTAAGACGACATCCTCTGCAGCAGCAGGAGTTCTTTCTCTCTCGCTGGCGGTGCTATCGACTAGCTCAGGGGTGGGCAAACTACAGTCCGAGGGCCACATGCGGCCCAAAAAGCGTTTGAATCCGGCCCGCCAGTAGCTTTCCAAGTATTTCAACTTTTAACATCCAAAATGGCAACATGACTTGCTATCAACTAGCTCATGGGTGATCAAACTACGACCCGGGGGCCAAATGCGGCCCACCAAGCGTTTGAATCCGGCCCGCCAGTTGCTTTCCAAGTATTTCAACTTTTAACATACAAACTGGCAACATGACTTGGTAGCAACTAGCTCAGGGGTGAGCAAACTACGGCCCGGGGGCCAAATGCGGCCCGGGGGCCAAATGCGGCCCACCAAGCGTTTGAATCCGGCCTACCAGTTGCTTTCTAAGTATTTCACCTTTTATCATACAAACTGGCAACATGACGTGCTATCAATGTGCTCAGGGGTGGGCAAACTACAGCCCGGGGGCCAAATGCGGCCCACCAAGCGTTTGAATCCGGCCTACCAGTTGCTTTCTAAGTATTTCACCTTTTATCATACAAACTGGCAACATGACGTGCTATCAATTTGCTCAGGGGTGGGCAAACTACAGCCCGGGGGCCAAATGCGGCCCACCAAGCGTTTGAATCCGGCCCGCCAGTTGTTTACTAAATATTTCAACTTTTAACATACAAACTGGCAACATGACTTGCAAGTCGGATTCTTGTTTAGTAAAAAAAATAACACAAAACTGTATAATTAAATTACATATTTGTCGCCCCCTGCAGAGCAGAGGAAGTACTGCACCAATGAATGAGTGAATGGGAATGCCAGACTTATAACAGTACCGCTACGTGGATAGAAGTCCCAACCCGCCCTTACCCGACTGATGGTGAAGAGAAGACCGGGCCGGCCCGAGCAGACCCCGGTGAAGCAGTATCTGAGCCTCCAGTAGAAGAGATGCTCAGAGACAAAGGTGATGAGGGAGAGTCCCATGGCGGTGGCCAGCATGTAGAAGACCCCCGCCATGTTGTCCACGTCTAGCTGGCTGGACATCACTTCGTTTTTCTCGTTGTGGCAAATACCCGTCAACCACTGAGCCTCTAATTCCTCCATTTCACCTGAGAAGGGAAGCAGAATGTCAACTCTCGACCAGTGGAATGGAATACCAGTACAAACTATTTGGTAATGGTAATGGTTTTATTTCATTTGAACATGCATCAGATTACAATTGAATGCATCCCATAATAAGTTCACAGTTCCACATGTCCAAGAGGAGTAGGAAGAAGCAAAGCTTATTAAATCCTACCCCTCCATCTGGTACTTTTACAATCAGTAACTGTTACATTTGTTCACTTCCTGCTTTCCCAATATCATTTTGATTTATTTTAATTTTATTTTATTTTTTAAACGTAATTTTATTAATTTTTATTTTTTGTCATGTACCGAAGTACGAGGTGATATGAGCATCCAATGACATAATGAGTACCATAGTAAGTGTCAATATAGTGATATATATACATCATGTTTTAAAAAAAAAAACACCCGAAGGAATGCAAACAGGTTAAAAGTATTCTGAAAAAAAAAACCGCTGCATTTACCGTACATCTATTGCGATCTGATATACACCAGCAGCTTTCATTTTTAATTCCTTTTAACTGCACATGTGCGGGTTTAAACGTTGACATATGTAGGTCAGAGTAGCGATGCGCTAAATGTACATTGTTGTCATACAACTGGCTTACATGGAAAACAACAACAGCGTCAAGCTTCCCGCTGAGACTCTTTTTTTAATGTTTGGATTACAGAGTGCAGACCTTTGCCGAGTTGGGGGGGGGGGCACCATTGCTGTCTGCATACCGACATAAAGGACTCCTCAGAAAAAGCAGTTTGAAACTATTTAATCCAAATTATTAGTATCAAATTGAACAAGTATGACCCTTTATGGATTATTTTGAGGCATTTTTTTATGCTTTTGGATTAAATGTCCCGGGGGGGGGGTGACTAAAGGTATGCCTTTATTATCCATTATCATCCATTAGTGGTTAATCTATACAATGTGTGTCAGGCATTTTTAAGGCTCACACATTGATTGCGTCATGAGTGAACAATGGCAATTAAAGAGAGAAGCAGGACTGTTCTGGGCAAATTGTCGGAAAACGTGAAGCTTGTCGGATTTTATTTTCAAAAATAGACATTTTTATAGCCGTCGTTGGCAGGCCCTTGGAAGTGAACCCCCTGTCAAAGTGGGGGTTTACTGTATAATATAAATGATAATTACGTACTTCATATTTTCTGGCTAAACAATGATTGCATCCTGCACTTTATGCGCTACCTTGTAATACTTTCAGCCATTCATCAAAGCTACAAAGTAAAGAGAAGCGAAGTAAATGCCTATAAATCACATCAACTGCCTCTGCTCCTTTTGAGAAGCAAGCCAAGCGGCTCGGCATCCCAGGCAAGCATTAAATAAATGTCCTAGCCCTTTTATCATAATGCAATCATAAAAGCACTTTCTTTGATTAAATGATTCCCTGTTGTTGTCTTTTTTTTTTTTCCCCCTCCCCAAAATCCTCGAGTCTTCAAACTTGCATCAAACATTTTTCAAAGTGGTGTCCCACTCGTTTTATGTCTTGCATTTTATTGTTCATCTTATCAGAGAGGAATGAATTGTTTTGTAACAAAGTAAGACAAAGAAATCATAAGTCTTAATGATAATTCATAATGCAAACAGAGAACATACTAATTTCCTTATTTCTAAAAACTTGCTGATATAGTTCATCTTCAAACAGCTAAAATAATGCATGAGGCTAAAAATAACCAATTACCTAAAAATGTCATCCAATACTTCTATACAAGAGAGGAGAAATATGATCTCAGGGAAGAACTACATTTGAAACACTTATATTCTAGGACTACGTTAAAAAGCCATAGCATTTCAGTATGTGGAATCAAACTATGGGATGGATTGAGTAAGGAAATCAAACAATGCACAACGATGAGCCAATTCAAGAAACAATACAAGCAGTTGATGTTTGCTAAATACAAGGATGAAGAGTCTTGAACCAGTCATGATGTGCTATATATATCACTATATTGATAGTTACTATGGTACACATTATGTCATTGGATGGTCATATCACCTTGTACTTCGGTACGAGGTGCATTATTAAAAAAAATAAAAATACCCTAAACTGTATTATAGAAAGCAGTGACACACAAAAATAAAATCAAAATTATATTAGGAAAGCAGGAAGTGAACAAATGTAACAGTTACTGATTGTAAAAGTACCAGATGGAGGGGTAAGATTTAATTAGCTTTGCTTCTTCCTACTCCTTTTTGGACATGTGGAACTGGGAACTGATTATGGGATGGCACTCAATTGTAATCTGATGCATGTTCAAATGAAATTAAACCATTACCATTACTATTAAATTTAATTTTCCATATATTTTCCATGACTGGAAAATTTAAAATTAATTTTCCCGGATTTCCATGACGCGTGTGAACCCTGCGAGATGAAACACTATTTTGATTCACACCCGTGAAGTACAGCTCGGGTAAGGTTTGCGTGCTTATGTACACAACAATGTGCTTTATGTATGAATGTGAATGAAACACTGAAGCCATGAATCTGACTATTCTTTGCTTTGTCGGAGAAAAATGTTGACAATGCGGGTTAAAGGCCAAGGCAATAAAGGAAAGGCATTCTGCTAATGCAACATACACGCAGATTTGCAGTGTAGGAATGAATCTATTGCCTACTTTGCTCTCTTTAAAGAAGCCTTTTGTGTCCAGAATAACATCAAACAACTATTTATACTTCACTGTTTGGCTTTTGTGTCGTCAGCAGACTAGGCATCGCTGTGTGTGTGTGTGTGTAAGAATTACAATGCCGGCAAAGGAACAGCGCAATCCGCTTCCTTAAGACCGTAATGCCTGTGTGCGGTTCTCACCATCTCCAATGATGGCTAGGATGGCCAGGTCCACCTGTCGCTTCCAGTAGGAGCCTTTTTGCAGAGCGATGCCGTAGCCGGTGGTGGCAAAGATGTACCTGAATGAAGCAAGGTCCACATAAACAGACACACACTCGCAAGTACGCCGGAATGGAACGCCTCAGCCTTGAAACAATGGTTTCCAACAGCGGGGAATGGACATGCGTTGGAAACTCAAGGTCCAATACTGCTTTGCTCCAGGGCTCCCCCTACAGTTGGGAAGCCGAACTTACATTTATGAGACACGGTGATGAAAATGAATATATGTGTGTGTGCTAAAACTTAAGCTCGATAGGTCAGATTATTATACAAGGTGTGTCAGAAAAGTTTAAAGACTGTTGATTGATTGTTCCAAAGCCAACCGTGATAAGTGAATTTCCCTCAAATAGTGCTCGCTTTCTCATAAATGGAATATTTTCGTAGTTTCAGCATAGAAAACCTGTTTAAAACCTCTTAAATATGGGTTTTAACATGATGAGAGCTCCCCAGACATAAAATAACACCCCTATAGTCACCTTTACACTCCTATTACTCAATATGGTAGACATAATAAGACATAAATAACACTCGTGTGTGTCGCTGTAAATACGTTCAGGGGAGTCACTTCCTGTCTGGCCCCCACCAGACAGGAAGTGACTCCCCTAGTACCTGAACTTATCTTTGAATTAAAGTTTAGTTTCAGCTTTAACAAAAGCCTGTGTTTGAGATTATTGTGCATGTGCCTAAATACAGGTTTTGACATGATGAGAGCTCTCCAGACATGAAATAACACCCCTATAGTCACCTTTACACTCCTATTACTCAATATGGTAGACATAATAAGACATAAATAACACTTGTGCTCGTGTGTGTCGCTGTAAATACGTTCAGGTGCTAAGGGAGTCACTTCCTGTCCGGTGGGGGCCAGACAGGAAGTGACAAAAGTTGAGTTTTAGCTTTAACAGTAGCCTGTGTTTGAGATTATTGTGCCTGTGCCTAAATACACAAGCACCAGACCAACAGGCCGTTATTGCAGGCTTGAATGAGCTCACAACCGGCACAATAATCTCAAACACAGGCTACTGTTAAAGCTAAAACTCAACTTTTGTCACTTCCTGTCCGGCCCCCACCAGCCCCAAACGTATTTACAGCGACACACACAAGCACAAGTGTTATTTATGGCTATTTATTGGCTAATAGTAGTGTAACGGTGATTCATTCATTTTCTACCGCTTATCGTCATGCTGGAGCCTATCCCAGCTGTCTTCTTCGGGCGGGAGGCGGGGTACACCCTGGACTGGTGGCCAGCCAATCACAGGGCACATATAGACAAACAACCATTCACACTCACATTCATACCTATGGACAATTTGGAGTCGCTAATTAACCTAGCATGTTTTTGCAATGTGGGAGGAAACCGGACTACCCGGAGAAAACCCGTGCATGCACAGGGAGAACATGCAAACTCCACACAGAGATGACCGAGGGTGGGGAAAGACAAAATAAGAAGCCAAAAAGTTACCACTTCCACACAAAATATGAGGAGAACTCATTCATTCATTCATTTTCGACCGCTTATCCTCACGAGGGCCGCGGGGGGTTGCTGGAGCCTATCCCAGCTGTCTTCTTCGGGCGGGAGGCAGGGTACACCCTGGACTGGTGGCCAGCCAATCACAGGGCACATATAGACAAACAACCATTCACACTCACATTCATACCTATGGACAATTTGGAGTCGCTAATTAACCTAGCATGTTTTTGGAATGTGGGAGGAAAATCGGAGTACCCGGAGAAAACCCACACATGCACAGGGAGAACATGCATACTCCACACAGAGATGGCCGAGGGTGGAATTGAACTCGGGTTTCCCAGCTGTGAGGCCGGCACGTTAACGTTTATGACCTTCTAAATAAGCTTTTTAACATTAGAGCCCTCTAGACGTGAAATAGCATCCCTATAGTCACCTTTACACTCCTATGACCAAATATAGTGACATTACCGACACCTACTGGTCAGTGTAGAATACTACATATCATCGCATGTCTTTGAATGCATCTTATGTTTGTATTTTATGTCATTTAGCCAACACTTAAAGCACGTTTAGCAACGTCAATCCCGCGGATGACTTCCCAAAAGTCCCGGAGAAAACCCACACATGCACGGGGAGAACATGCAAACTCCACACAGAGATGGCCGAGGCTGGGATTGAACTCGGGTCTCCTAGCTGTGAGGTCTTCACGCTAACCACTCGTGCACCGTGCAGCCTTCTCCAATAAGGACACTTATTTAGAGGTTGCTCCAACTATGGAAATATTTCATTCATAAAAAAAAACAAAGACTAAATTCCCTTATGGCGGTCGGATCTGGAACCAATTCGTCATTATAAAAATGGAGTACTGTATGTGGTGTTTAGACGGGTGTGGTCTCGTCAGGATTCCCCAACCAAAACCACAACAAGAAAGGCAAAAAGGGGAGCTTGTTGGTCCACTATTGAATGTCCAAAACGAATGACGGCAACGCTTAAATAAACGAATAAAGTTGGCGATGCGTGTCTGTGATGTGTAAACGTAGGACTGAGGAGAAACAGTTACCCGCTGCCAATGGTCACCAGCTTACATCCCTCATCCCTGCCGGCCATGTAGTTCAACACCGCCGCATCATAGATGAAGGCATCCAGTTTACTGCAAAAAAAGAGCATCAGACAAAACAGGGTGGGGGGAAGTGGAGGGGGTGGGGATAAAAGACGGTATTTGGGGTGAGTCAAATCGTTTAAAGCGTGAGAATGACAAGTCTGCCGACCAGGCAGGCGGGAGAGCAGAAGACACATCGATGCCCCCCGGAATGTGTTGTGTTTATGTGGGGCTCGATTCCGTGTTAAATCATCTCCGATAGGACTTCAATCCCAGCGTTAGCCAACACACGGAGGACGCAACGGGGGAGGGGCGGCGGTTCAATACTCACACTTCACTGATAATAGGGGCCTCGGAGGCACTCGGGACAACAAAGTTTAGACAAACACAAACATTTACGCCATCTTTTTTCTCTCTCTTTGCCTTTGACCTACTGCTCACACACACACACACACACACATTCCAGATTTGACATTTTCGGTGTAACTGATACTGTCATGAACAAAGACACACACACACACAGAGCTCTGCTAGTGGTGACCGCCTGGCATTTACTGATTGTCAGATCTAGCCCTTTAACAAAAGCCTCACAGGCCATCGTTTAACTCGGTCATTTGCTTAAGCATCCAGAATCGAGTCGGCGAGTAGAAACCCGAGCGCTACGAAGCGGGTAAAGCTGAGAGCGGTGGAATTGGATGTCATATTTATGGCAGGGACGTGCGGCATGATTCATAGCGGAAGGACAGCAGTGACAAGCACCTTCCGGGTCATGCAGAACGTCGCCCCTTCAGGATGAAGCGAGCACTGCAAGCGACTTTTCTCTGTATGATGTCACAACTATATGACAGAAAGAAATGATCCAACTCGGTTTGTAGGCGGGGGTCCATGTGTGAAGCCGTGAAGAGACGCCGGAATCCATGTCTTTCCACTTTCTGTGCGTACGAGTGCCAGTGAATGCCACCTCGTACGGGCAGTTCTTCCCTACCAATGCAGGTAATGTGGACTCGCCTATAAAAAAAAACTCCCTAGACAAACAACCATTCACACTCACATTCATACCTATGGACAATTTGGAGTCGCTAATTAACCTAGCATGTTTTTGGAATGTGTGAGGAAACCGGAGTACCCGGAAAAAACCCATGCACAAGGAAAACATGCATACTTCACACAGAGATGGCCGAGGGTGGAATTGAACTCGGGTTGAATTGAACTGTGAGGCCTGCACATTAACGTTTATGACCTTCCAAATAAGCTTTTTAACATTAGAGCCCTCTAGACATGAAATAGCATCCCTATAGTCACCTTTACACTCCTATGACCAAATATAGTGACATTACCGACACCTACTGGTCAGTGTAGAATACTACATATCATCGCATGTCTTTGAATGCATCTTATGTTTGTATTTTATTTCATTTAGCCAACACTTAAAGCACGTTTAGCAACGTCAATCCCGCGGACGACTTCCCAAAAGTGCTGGAGCCTATCCCAACTATTTTGGTATTCGATTAATCTTTTTTTTTTTAATTTATGTGGTTCATTGGCGACTCTGATCCACACCAAACTAGGAACTGTTTGTGTTTGGTTCATATTGATTTGGTCCATTTAGCAAAAGGGTGTCCAAACTGCGGCCCAGTGGCCATTTATGTCCTGGCAATTGAAAAATCAGCCGTAATTTAACAAGATTAAAGTAAATATTAATAGAAATGTTATAATTTTACAAGTATAATGTAATATTATGAGGAATATTTTCATAGCATTTTGGTGTATTTACTTCATTCATTCATTTTCTACTTTTCCTCATGAGGGTCACGGGGGTGCTGGAGCCTATCCCAGCTGTCTTCGGGCGAGAGGCGCGGGGTACACCCTGGACTGGTGGCCAGTCAATCACAGGGCACACATAGACAAACAACCATTCACACTCACATTCATACCTATGGACAATTTGGAGTCGCTAATTAACCTAGCATGTTTTTGGAATGCGGGAGGAAACCGGAGTACCCGGAGAAAACCCACGCATACACGGGGAGAACATGCAAACTCCACAGAGATGGCCGAGAGTGGAATTGAACTCTGGTCTCCTAGCTGCGCGCTAACCACACGACCGCCGTGCAGCCCCCCGTGTGGTTGTGAATTCCCCCAAAAAGTGCAGTTTTCCTTCAAGAAAATATTAAAACTGATTTGAATCATACAGGAAGGACATTTATAACACGGTTCAGTGGACAAATATTGATTTCATAACTGCACGCCACTGATTTATGGAATATCTGATTGAGAGGAATGAGGTAGGGGATGAAGAAGAGGGGGCTAAAGATAGAGCCCTGGGGAACTCCAAATGAAAACGGGGGCGGCTAGCATGTGATTGCTTTGATTTGAAGAAAAATAAGTACATCTGAGATGTGAAAATTAATAAAAAAAAAATGGAAAGTATGGGTAGTGACATGAAATGAAGTAGTGACATGAAAATGAAGAATTTACAAAAACTACAGATCGGTTTTCTATGTTCCATATTGTTAAAAAATAACAGATAATGTTGCTGATATAACCGCTTATATATGTTTCGGTTTAGAGGCATCAGGGACGCAGCGTAATTACGTGGCACCGTGCTTCAGAGCCGTCACAATCTCAGGTCAAGACCACGCGGACCATCCAGACCGCTATGATGGTGTCGAGGACTCAGATTGTGTCAGCGCCCTTGGGGAAGGTAAGCAGCGCGTCTGTTGACGCCGCAATTAATGCACGGCCGTTTGGAACAACATATGCCGCCATCAAGAGGATGTCGACTCCAAGGACGCCCGTGCATAGTTAAAGAACACATATTGTACATTCTTCTCAGATGGGGGGGGGGTTGCAGGTTCTAGTCATTTCTGGTGAGAGATCCGTACGGCGGATCGCACCTCTTGACATTTGAGCAGCCATTTTGGTTATTTTTGGATATCATCTCATTGGGGCCAATATGTGGATATATTTTTAGAGTAGTTAGGCTATGCAGGGGGGCTGTCCATCAGTTCTGTGATGTCATCACGGAGAGATGGAGAGGATTGCGGTAACAACCCGTGCAGCTGTGGTGAATTCCATGCTAGATAATAATGATGCTCCGACAGTTTGGACATGGTAACTATGTACAGTATGTCGCTAGCTAGCTAGAAAATGATGGCTTTTCACGTTTTATACTATGACTTTCTTCCATTCATTCATTTTCTATGCCGCTTATCCTCAAGAGGGTCGCATGGGCAGGCTGGAGCCTATCCCAGCTGACTTGGGGTGACCAGACCCTGGACTGTTGGTTGCCAGCCAATCACAGGGCACATTTAGACAAACAACCATTCACACTCACATTCATACCTATGGACAATTTGGAGTCGCTAATTAACCTAGCATGTTTTTGGAATGTGGGAGGAAACCGGAGTACCCGGAAAAAAAAAACACGCATGCACGGGGAGACATAAATGGCCACCGGGCCGCAGTTTGGACACCCTTCCGCTAAATGGACTAAATCATTCTGAACCAAACACAAACAGTTCGTAGTTTGGTTTGCATCAGAGTCATCAATGAACCACATGCATTAAAAAAAAAAGATTAATCGAATACCAAAATAGTTGATGAAAAGGATTAATCATGGATGAACTGTTGCAGTTCTAAAATCAAACAAGAATGTCATCTGTTTTTGCTTTGAACGCCCCCCCCCCCCCCCCCCCCCAAAACCCAAACTAGCCTGAATCTTGTCCGATTTCCGTCTCAGAAGTGCTGATACGATTTCCCCGCCCCGTGCATAGTTTTGGTTCTTGTGGCTGTAGCAGATTGCGCGTGTAAAAGCCTGTCAGCATTATGTGTGATCAGAGCTAATCCAGCCATCGAGCCTTAAACAGCTGAATGCCGCAGCATTGCTCATCTGCTAATGCCGCCAAATAGAATTATCAATGAGGGAATTACTGCGTGCGCGAGAGCCGCCAGTTAGCTGTTTGGAGTGCAGATGTACACACCAGCGTACGTGTTTACTCCGTTCGGGCTTTGGCTTGCTAGCTTTGCATGTTTACATCGTGTACATGACCGGAGATGCGATTCATGTTTTATGACTCATGGATGATGGGAGGATGAAACCACATCATGGCGACCGCAATTTCCTTCTACAGCTCGAATCTTCTCACTTTTAATTCCCCCTTCTCCTCTTCTTTTGTTGGCACTCTTTACTCAATCCATTACCGCTTTCTTTTTCTCCACTTTAATGGCCTTAACCTGCAGCTCTTCTCCGATCCTTCAATTCTTCCAATCACACCATTTGCCCTTGGCTACACTGCCCCCCAATAACCCCCCCCCACACACATACACACATCTTCTTCCTTTTCCCATGTGATGGTGGGATGAGTTCACCGCTCCATCTCCTCCATTTTTCTGCTCTCACCGTCTTTACTTCTATTCAACAATTCCACTTTTCCAATATGTCCTTGGTTCGCTGTGTTATATCCCTTAAACACCCCCCATCCCCGACTCACTCACACACACACACACACACACACACACACACACACACACCCCAGCCAGTCCCATTATAGAGACCGGCCACTAAAAATAGATGCTGCTGTTCCCAGTGAGGAGTCTCATTCATCCCCAGTCTCACAGGAGCTGTCACACACGTCACGGCGCACACACACACACACACACACACACACAATCAGACATGCAATTACACACACACCTTTTGTATTTGTGAGAGATGTGTGTTTACTCCCACAAACCAATCGTTTAATCACACTTTCTACACATTTTTTTTTCCTGAATTGGCAACAACTAAATGAAAATTATTTATAGTTATTCTAAAAAACAGTAACCCCTCGTTTATCACTGTTAATTGATAAGTGAATTCCTTATTTATTAATCAAATATTTGCGTAGCTACAGCATAAAAAACCTGTTTATGACTTTCTAAATTTGGTTTTTAAATAGCATGAAAGCCCTCCAGACGTGAACTAGCACCCCTATAGTCAGCTTTACATTGCTATAACCTAATATAGTAGACATATAAATAAGACTTGTACTTGTGTGTGTTGCTATAAATGTGTTCCTGTGCTCAGGGAGCTGAGTGGTGGGTGGACAGGAAGTGGCGTCAGGGCATCAGAGTTGAATTCCAGCCAGATCGTTCAGACCTGAAATAAGTTCCGGCTATCAAGTCTGGTGCTTGTGTGTCTCACGGAACATTACAGTAACATTACTGACACCTAGTGACCGGTGTAGAAGGCCAGCGTGTTTGAACGCATCTTCTGAATGCCTTGTATTTGTATTTTGGTTAATTTAGTCATTTTTATGCTTGAAAATGATTTGAATTATTATTTTTTTTAGTAATAATAGGCCATAATCAACCATAAAACAGCATGGTTTATTCATTATGGTGATATAATTTGGAAAAACCTTTATAGAAGGAAGAAATTCAAAAAGCGGGACGTGTCGAGGGATTACTGTATCGCATTTTATCGTAGAATACAATTTGAAAATGTGAAGATGTGAGATCACTTTGCATACACACACACACACACACACACACACACACGCATCTCCATACCCAGATTTGAGGCTGACAAGTGCATCCTGAACTCCTGTTTGGTGATACTTGACCATGTACTGGTGCATGGACGGGTAGTTCTTCCTGATGTTCCTTTCAGTGGATCCATTTGGAACGGTGCCGAAGCGGAAAGGAGGCGAGTAAGCGTACGGGTTCTGAAACTGTACAAGAGAGAAGGACAACAGGATTGCATCAGTAGAAGGGGGAAAGGTGGAGGTTATGAAATCGGTTCAACAGAAGGTAGAGTGGCCTCCAGAAGTACCGGAACGGTGAGGTCAATCCCTTTATTTGTCATGTAGACCAGGGATGGCCATACTTCTTCCACCAAGGGGCCACATAGCGAAACATGCTAAGAAGTTATCTACTGGATATTTCAAGAAAAAACGGCATCTCAGCTTTGTTGTATAGATGAATTATATTATTATAACTCACTATAACTATTATGATATAAGTGAAAATGTGCATTATTTTCTTGTTGTTGCTTTTTTTAATTTTTTTGTAATTTCCCAAATATTTCAACTTTATTCACAATCTTTATAAATATTTCTTAGAATATTATGACTTTATTTGCAGAAAATTATTATGACTGAAATGTATTTTTTCTTAAATATGTCAAATATTTTATCTTCGGATTACAAAATAAGGCATTATTAGAGCTCTGCAGACATGAAATAACTCCCCTATAGTCACATTTACACTTGTATTACCCAAGATAGTGGACAGTGGACATAAGGCAAAGTATGCCATCTTAGACATAAATACAATCATAAATACATTAGCATACTACCTGAGGTGGCTAGTGTCTCATCAATGTAACATTACCGACCTTAGTAACTGTTGTATAGGTGAATTATATTATTATAACTCACTATAACTATTATGATATAAGTGAAAAAGTGCATTATTTGCTTTTTTAATTTTTTTTGCAATTTCCCAAATATTTCAACTTTTTTCACAATCTTTATAAATATTTCTTAGAATATTATGACTTTATTTGTAGACAATTATTATGACTAAAATGTATTTTTTCTTAAATATGTCAAATATTTTATCTTCGGATTACAAAAAAAGGCATTATTAGAGCCCTGCAGACATGAAATAACACCCCTATAGTCAGCTTTACACTTGTATTTTGTCCAATATAGTGGACATAAGGCAAAGTAAGCCATCTTAGACATAAATACAATCATAAATACATTAGCATACTACCTGAGGTGGCTAGTGTCTCATCAATGTAACATTACCGACCCTAGTAACCAGGGCAGAATAATGACGCTGTTCATACACCGTATCTGCCTGTATAAATTGCGTAATCAGGTCCAAGCGAGCATGTGTTGTCACCTCTACTTGCTTGTGTGTGTGTGTGTTAATGGTGATGTCACGGCATCGTGTGCGTCAACAACCCTCAAGAGACGCCGTGGTCTCACGCGTTTCCCTAGCCCGCCTCATCTTGTGCGTCTTTGTGGAATCTCTGGGGTCAAAGGGCATCAGCATCAGATTTAGGGCTCACCTAAGGAACCTGTAGCTTCCACGGCTAATGGAAGCTGGATGAGAAGATGATGGGAAAGAAGCAGCAGCAGAAGTAGGTTCATCTTTCGGCCAGGATGTGATAAGAGGGTTTTTATAGTCCCGCCTTTCTATTTGTCAAAGGATCCAAAAGTAATCCTGCCCTGACAATTAAGGAAATCAGACATGACCATTTTGCTATTGTAATGGATATTGCCTCTTCGCTCTCATTTTACACAACATTTCTTTAATGGCTTTTTCATTTTGTCTCGCTCCACTCTCCTCCTGCCACCTTATTATGCAAGTTGAGCTGTTATATAAGCACGCAACTCCCAGTCGGGGTGTCGACAGCGCCTTTGTCGATGTTCAGGCCATGTCTTGTACTGCATACCTATGTACTTTTACAGTACTTTGGATTCCAGTCCAAAATACGCTATCAATGTGTCTATTCAGTGTATAATGTTTGTCCGTTTTACTCCTCCTTCTATATCATTTTTATTATTTTAAGGTACAGTATTGTTTATCATATATATATCTTGGACTTCTTTATTACTGTACAATGTTAATACTTCATTATATTAATTGTTATGGCTGAATATATCTATTATATACACTGTGATAAGTGAATTCCTTATTTATAAATCAACTATTTTCATATTTGAGCATAGAAAAGCTGCCTTCTAAATACAGTTTTAACATTATTAGAGCCCTCCAGATGATATAGGTGAAAAAGTACATTATTTTCTTGTTGTTGCTTTTTTTTTAATTTTTTTTTGTAATTTCCCAAATATTTCAACTTTATTCGCAATCTTTATAAATATTTCTTAGAATATTATGACTTTATTTGCAGAAAATTATTAGGACTGAAATTTATTTTTTCTTAAATATGTCAAATCTTTTATCTTCAGATTACGAAAGAATAAAAATCTATTAGAGCCCTGCAGACATGAAATAGCACCCCTATAGTCACATTTACATTTGTAGTGTGCAATAAAATTAGATATTTATATTAGACTCATGTAAATTAGACTCATGCTTGTTTGTGGTGCCAGGGGAATTGAGTAGGGGGGTGGACAGGAAGTGACGTAGGGGGTTCAGAGTTGAGTTTTTGCCTGTTCTGTGTATCTTGTGAGATAATTAAAGCCAGCAATATGTTCAGGCGGAAGACCAGGTCTCAAGGAACATTCCATTAACATTGCCGTAAACCAACGGCAAGCTAGCACTTAACTTTAAAACCCTGACCTCACTTCCTTTCCGTTAACCTTCCCTCGCACCACCACACAGCTACAGCAAAACACCTAAAGCTTATTTTCTCTTATTATGTCTACTATATTGGGGAATTGGAGTGTAAAAGCGACTATAGGGGTGTTAATTCATGCCGAGAGGGCTCTAATAATGTTAAATGTTTTTAGTTCGTAATCAGGTTTCTATGCTCTCAATGTGAAAATATTCCATTTATAAATAATGAATCCTACTTTGTGGATATTCATGCAGCCAGATTGGTTGTTATTTACAGGAAGCGTGTGTGGGGAAAAGCTACATTAGCAAAGAAAGCGATGCTCTAGTTAGCTTTCATGATCCCTGGGTGCATGCAGCATGGAGGGAACATCATCAGATCACTTTTAGCATTTCTGGAGGGGACGCATGCGTACGACAGACGACACCAGCGGCAAAGTAAACACCAATTCCTCCCTCTGCAAAATCCTACAGTCTGGGGAAGCAAATATCATAAGTAAAACAACATTGTCAAATATTTTCCAGATGTGCATTTGGCAGAAATATTTCATTATTGATTTATATTGTGGATAATAATTAGTTCAAATGTTGTAATGCAGCTATGGAAGACATTAAAATAACATTAGTGTGTGTTCAGTTTGTAAACATATGTGCATGATGGGCTAAACTAGGGTGTCCAAAGTGCAGCCCGGGGGCCATTGGCGGCCCGTGGCTTTTTATTTGGTGGCCGAGGCCTTCTAAGAATAGAATTTAGCATGAAAACTGAAAAAATAAAGTCAAAATATTAAGAGAAAAAAGTCATAATTTTACAAGAAAAGTATTATAATATTATAAGACAAAATAACGTAATTGTGTGTGTTCAGTTTGTAAACATATGTGCATGACGGGCTAAACTAGGGTGTCCAAAGTGCAGCCCGGGGGCCATTGGCGGCCCGTGGCTTTTTATTTGGTGGCCGAGGCCTTCTAAGAATAGAATTTAGCATGAAAACTGAAAAAATAAAGTCAAAATATTAAGAGAAAAAAGTCATAATTTTACAAGAAAAGTATTATAATATTATAAGACAAAATAACGTAATTGTGTGTGTTCAGTTTGTAAACATATGTGCATGACGGGCTAAACTAGGGTGTCCAAAGTGCAGCCCGGGGGCCATTGGCGGCCCGTGGCTTTTTATTTGGTGGCCGAGGCCTTCTAAGAATAGAATTTAACATGAAAACTGAAAAAATAAAGTCAAAATATTACGAGAAAAAAGTCATAATTTTACAAGAAAAATATTATAATATTATAAGACAAAATAACGTAATTGTGTGTGTTAGGTTTGTAAACATATGTGCATGACGGGCTAAACTAGGGTGTCCAAAGTGCAGCCTGGGGGCCATTGGCGGCCCGTGGCTTTTTATTTGGTGGCCGAGGCCTTCTAAGAATATAATTTAACATGAAAACTGAAAAAATAAAGTCAAAATATTAAGAGAAAAAAGTCATAATTTTACAAGAAAAATATTATAATATTATAAGACAAAATAACGTAATTGTGTGTGTTGGGTTTGTAAACATATGTGCATGACGGGCTAAACTAGGGTGTCCAAAGTGCAGCCCGGGGGCCATTGGCGGCTCGTTGCTTTTTATTTGTCGGCCATATATAGAATAGAATTTAACAGGAAAACTGAAAAAAAAGAAAGTAAAAATATTTTTAAAAAAAGAAAAAAAGTTGTAATTTTACAAGAAAAATATTATAATATTATAAGAAAAAAATACCGTAATTTTAGTAGCATAAAGTTGACATATTAAAGAAACTTGTTTTATTTAGATTTAATAATGTGAAAAGTAAACAATAAATAAATGTGACTTTTGGATAATTAGGGTGTGGAAAAAATTATTTTAGAAGAATAAAGGCAAAATATTATGGGACTAAATGAAAAAACATCTACAGAAGTAGTATGAAATAAATTGTTTTTTATTTTAAAGCAGAAATGGGGGGAAAAAATGTATTTTTTTCCCTAAATTTAAAAAAGGAAAAAAAAATTGTATGGGAAAATTAGGTTGTGTAAAAAATTATAATCTGGGATTAAAGTCAAAATATGGGAATAAAGTCACGATACTACAAGAAGTATATTTGCAAATATTATCTTAGAAGTTGAAATATTTGGAAAACTAAAACAAACTTCATAGCACATCTCCATGTGTGGCGTTCGTGTGGCGCCCTTGCATCCTTTGCTTCCTTCAGTGGTCGGAACTGTTTTGCTCGGCTGCACAGACGGAGGTTAAAGACGATAGGAGACATGACTCCATTCAGGTGTGCCCTTTGTAAGGCTTCTTCTCCGGTGAGTGGATTTGTGACCTTTCATCCCCCCCTGTGGTTGACGCTTAAAGCAGTTTTAAGAGAAAAAAAACAAAAAAAAAAACACGAAGCAGCATCTCCAAGGTGAATTTTCATCGTCATATTGCAGGTCAAATAGTTTCTTGTCCAGTCTACTCCGCAAATGTGTCTTAAACGGACGTTTTTTTTATTTTGGCTGCCTCTTTGGTTGACCCTCTGTCGGTCTCCATCTTGTTTACTTTCTTCCTCCATATGCCTTTCCTTTCTCCTTACCTCAGCCGTCAACATGGCCCATATCTGTCCGCCTGTTGTCTTGTACCCTCTTGTGTGTCTCGGCCTTTGACAATTCCTCAGTCGCCTACCTGCCAGTCTCTGCCACCCCCCCCAACCCCCATGCCGCACTTCTTCCTTGAATGACGTCTACAGCTTCCAACGCTCTTAGTTTGCGTCTACAAGTCTCATTTTCCACTTTTACTCCTACTTTATGTGTTAATATTTTGACACAATTGACAAAGTTCTTAAAAGCTTCTGTGTCTGTAAGTAATGTGCAAACTATAATGTTATGACACCAGTGCTATTTTTGACTCAAATGTAGTTTAATTAGGATGAATGAGTTAAATGAATATAACAGGCTATAACTGTTCGAAGCTTCTAGGTAAAAACTGTCAATGTGATTTCACTGTATGGCTCCGCCCACAGCATCTACTTTATAGTACAATAAACAATACTCCCATCCCATCACCATTTACCTTATTGTCAGAAAGTCCAGTGACTTGGTCAACAAACTCTTCCTGGATCATGAAAGCGGCCAGGTTGGCAGTGTAGGAAGCCAGGAAGATGACGGCGAAGAAGGCCCACACGGACACGATGAACTTGCTGGTGGTTCCCTTTGGGTTTTGGACCGGAACGGAGTTGTTGAAAACCAGACCCCAGAGCAGCCAAACAGCCTTGCCCATGGTGAAGGAGGGACCGTGAGGGTCTGAGGGAGAGGAGGGGTGGATTTAGAAAACATGCTATGTAATAAATAATTGATTCTAAACGCAGTGTGGTGAAAGCTTAGCGTATTTCTATGGTGGCCTGGTGGTACTGCAGGGTGGGCCATGAGAGGTCATTCAAAATATGATTCATTTTTGCAATTATTTTTATTGTAATATATTTATTGCACAATAAAAAAATATATTTATAGGCGAAGTAAAAACCTATTGAGAATATTATCGTCGTCATCATCATTAATATTATTATTAATTTTTTTAATTTGTTTTATTTTTATTAATAATACTAATATAATAATATATTAATTTATTAATAATACTACTACTACTAATAATAATATTCTCAATAGTTTATTATTTTGGCCTATAAATATTGTGGAATAAATATTTTACAATAAAAATAATTGTAAAAATAATTGCAAAAATTATAATAATAAAATTATTAATAATAATAAATAAAATGTAATAAATAAAAAAAATGTAATAATAATAATATTCTCAATAGGTTATTACTTTGGCCTATAATTTTTTTTTACGTGGAATAAATATTTTACAATAAAAATAATTGTACAAATAATTGAAAAAAATATCATCGTAATATTATTAATAATAATAAATGAAATTCAAACAAAAAATAGCAATAATAATAATAATATTCTCAATAGGTTATTACTTTGGCCTATAAATATTTTTTAATCGTGGAATAAATATTTTACAATAAAAATAATTTTAAAAATAATTGCAAACATTCTAATAATACTATTATTAATAATAATAAATTTAAAAAATAGTAATAATAATAATATTAAGTGCTCTGAGAACGCAGCATTTCGTCTATGTACTGTTTATAGAATAAAGGTGGGCCGTGGACATTTTTTAGATTTTCAAGTGGGCCCTGAGTTGGTAAAGTTTGGGAACCCTTGCTCTCGCTCTGGTACGTAGTGTATGTGCACTGCAACATATACATGTATTCTATACATTAAAGTGCATGCCTACCTTTTCCCTGTGCCAGGTTTCTGTTGAAGCCAAGAGGACTGATGTATTCGAACATGAAAACAGCCATTGCAGTCACCAGTAGGAGCATCACAAACATCATCACCCACACTGATGCACTGAATGGCTCTGCGAGAGGAGGAAGAAGAAAAAAAAAAAAAGACATAAGATGACAGGAATTTAGTATTAATAAGACATGCTGAGTCACAATTTCAAACATTACACGTCACTTCTCGTGATTCATGATCCGTCTCGCTCTGCCCTTCCTTGAACCGAATGAGGAAATCAATTACGCACACGCACACGCGGGGACGCGTTCAGCAAAGTGCTGCATTAAAGAAGCAGATTCATGCATGTTCGCAACACCCCCCCCCCACATCTAAACCCTGAACTTGTGAATGTGTGCACACTCTCCGAGCTCCGGTTTGACAGTGTGAAGAGGCGTAGGAAGCTCCGGTGTCAGCAGTCCTGTCCTCCCTCTGAGCCAACAACACCACTGCAGAGATTAAAGCCTGTAACGTATGGCGGAGAGAGAGAGAGAGGGGGGGGGGCGCGGCGCTTGTGCGCAAGAGCGCGTTGGCGAGGAGCCATGATGGGGCGTTCCAGCAAAGCCCTTCTAATTGCCACTTTCACAGCAGCGCCCTGCGTACGCCGTCTCCATGCTTGCGTGAGCAGCCGTGAGCCCTCCGCCAGCCTCCGCCATGCCAGTCGGCTGGCAGCGTGTACCGGGCCTGTGGTGTCATGCCTTGCCCCCGGAGCTGACATGACTAACGCTATCGCGACCTGCCAAGCGTGTGTCGAAACGGCAGGTGGCGCTACAACTTGTGACCGTGGCGTTCGAGAGGCGCAAGATTACTTACAAAAATTAGCAAAAAAATAAAGACAATTATTGGATATATTGTTATGTCACTTAAGTACATGGGAAGCACATGCTACAGCTAGCTGGACCAACACGTTAGCTATTATTTGCTTGGATATGAATACATTTTGTATTAATAGATCATATTCAACCAAAAAAAAAATATTTAACATTTTTAAACATTTTTTAACAGTAATTAACATTTTAATTAATGTGTTTTAATTATTTGCTGTCGGCCATTTTGTACACTGCTAAACTTGCTGCTAGCTAAAGTCACCATTAAGCCATTTTAATGCTTGGAAATGCTTAATTTAGGCCATGGATACTGCATTTATACATATTATTTGCTTGGATATGAATATATTTTTTATTAATAGATCATATTCAACCAAAAGAATACATTTTTGTAATTAAGATTAACATTTTTAAACAGTAATTAACATTTTAATTAATGTGTTTTAATTAATGGCTGTCAGCCATTTTGTACACTGCTAAACCTGCTGCTAGCTAAAGTCACCATTAAGCCATTTTAATGCTTGGAAATGCTTAATTTAGGCCATGGATACTGCATTTATACATATTATTTGCTTGGATATGAATATATTTTTTGACTAATAGATCATATTCAACCAAAAAAATGTACTTTTTGTAATTAAGATTAACATTTTTAAACATTTTTTAATGGTAATTAACATTTTAATTAATGTGTTTATTCCGTGTTTCAAGGACGAAACATGATGTGGTTTTGGATCAACATAAAAGTACAATAAATGTCACCATTGTTCACTAGTACCGCCACACAGGAAGCTCAATAGCTCCACAAGGACAGTTGTGGCGGCTCACTCCTGGGAAGAACACTGCCCCTAGCGTTTTGGGAGAGAACTGCAAGACAAGGAGCCTTCAAGGCGCTTGCATGTCTTCTGTTTCCCACGCTAACATGCCCTCTGAAACAATGATGTGCAATTAGACTAGTTTGGCTTCCTTCAGCATTTCTAAACCCAAGCCAAGAATTCCAGTGGCGCTCAAGGATCAAAAAAGGCTAAATACTAGCTCCAGGAAGCCAAAAAAACAGCCATTCATGACATCTATTCTACCAACACATAAGGACGCTTACCGAGAAAGGCTGACGGGGACACGGTTCCGTTACTACGGGACACCATGACGCTGATACCAGTTTCCACGAACGGGACGGAGAAATCGATGACCTCAGAACGCTCCTCATTGATCGTCAGAGATCCGACGGCCATGACGGCTTTCTTATAGACCACCTTGGGGGTGGGGAGGAGAGGCGGGATGGATGGATGGATGGAGGAGGTGGATGATTGGGAGGAGAAGACCAGAGAAGGCGAGAGGAAAGGGACAAATGATGAGCGCAAAGCGAGGCGGGCAAGGTAGAAGGGATGATGGGAAATCAGATATTTTAGGAGATAAGTGGAATGTAAGGGACGGGGGAAGGGTTATGTGGAGGAAAATGAAAAAGGCAGAGGAAGAAATGTACATTTCATCAATGGAGCAACTCAGAAAATAATAACTGAACGTTCTTCACCATGCACAAAATCATTAAGCAAGTCGGAACATACAATTAACGTTGGATAGCATCAAAATGACTCAGTAATGTCTGCCATTAAAGATATAGACGGCAATAAAAACGACCTCTGGGACGTCACCTTCAGATTAAAAATGCTCTTTAAAGATAATTACAAGGCCGCATACTGAAAAATGAAGGCATGCAAAGTACATGGTGATAATTTGTAAACCACATATGGATATGCTAAGAACTGAAAAAGTGTACTATTAGTATAAGCTTTGCGCTTTTTTCCTCACGTTTTTTTTTTAATCTCAACTTTCTTCTTATATGATCTAATTTTCTTCAGCATTATTGTTAGGACTTGAGCCCTATAATATTTTGACTTTGCCCAAACCTAATTTCCCAAAAATGTTTTGTAATATTATGACTTTTGGAAAAAAAAAATCCCAGTTTTTCCCTTAATGCAATTCTATATAATGTTTCCTGGTATTACAACATTCTAAAAAATTCTTACAATTTTTTTACGTAATATTTTGACTTTATTCTTGTCAAGTTAAAGCTCTTTATTCTTTTTCTGCTGTTGTTTTTATCCAAATTTTCCAACTCTTACAACATTCTCAATGTACTTTTGCAGCAAACTAATTTTCCAAAAATCTTTTGTAATACTACCACTTTTGAAAAAAAAAATCCCAATTTCCCTTAATATTTTAATTCTATGTAATTTTTCCTGGTATTACAACATTCTAAAAATTCTTGTGAGATTACTAGATTTTTTGCGTAATATTTTGACTTTATTCTTGTCAAGTTAAAGCTGTTTTTATCCATATTTTCCAACTCTTACAACATTCTCAATGTACATGTTCTTCCCATAATACAAAGTCCGGCCTCTTACCTCTCCCACCATCCCATTCCAGACATTGTTTATCTTCTTTCCGTGTTTGCCATTGGTTACTAGGTACAGGTCATAGGTGAACTTGACGTACTTGGCTATCTTCTTCAAAATGTCAATGCAGAAGCCTTTACAGCACTTTTTGATGTATGTCCCACCAGCCTCAGTCGTGTTGCTATGGAAACACAAAATGCAAATACACGACATTAGTGATGACCACGACCACTTTTGAGCCGAGTACCTGCAGAAGTATGCATTTATTAGTAAAAAACACTTTCATAGTTTCATAGTAAATGCACATCAATGAGGAATAGAAGGCACAAAATGAGCATTTGAGTTTAATTGTTGACACAATGTGGCGGCGAGATGAACACAAAAACCACCTTCTTGTTTTGCCATGAGTTATTTCTTGAATCAAACAGTGTTTTATTCACACCTTCTTTATCACAATGCTGGCGCTTGCAACTTCCTTCGGCTCCGAGGTTAATTGTTGACACAATGTGGCAGGGAGATCAACACAGAAACCACCTCCCTGTTTTGCCATGAGTCATTTCTTGAATCAAACAGTGTTTTATTCACACCTTCTTTATCACAATGCTGGCGCTTGCAACTTCCTTCGGCTCCGAGGTTAATTGTTGACACAATGTGGCAGGGAGATCAACACAGAAACCACCTTCCTGTTTTGTCATGAGTCATTTCTTGAATTAAACAGTGTTTTATTGACACCGTCTTTATCACAATGCTGGCGCTTGCAACTTCCTTCGGCTCCAGGGTTAATTTTTCACACAATGTGTCAGCGAGATGAACACAGAAACCACCTTCTTGTTTTGCCATGAGTTATTTCTTGAATCAAACAGTGCTTTATTCACACCTTCTTTATCACAATGCTGGCGCTTGCAACTTCCTTCGGCTCCTTTGTAGCGTATTTTGCAGTCACGATCAAAAGAAAAGCAGACCTTTGATGTGAGAAAAACAACTGAATTTTGAAAAATAACTCATGCCAAAACAAGAAGGCGGGATTGGTGTTGCTTATTAAATTTTTATGTTTTTTAAATTGCAATTGTAAACCTATAAAAACGTGTTTTGTGTTGATTTGGTCCGACTGGAAGTGCTAAATCATATTTTAATATTAATCATGCTAATGCAATATTACTGAAACAAATCAAGTTGCGCTGCCTAGCATAGCATCTTTTCTAGTTGAGTTTCAGTTTCCATGCATGCATGCTAATCTACCCAATCCTCCTGTTGCCGTCTCCCCTTAACGTCAACTTGTCATATTAATGGAAATCTGTTCTCACTAAAGGGAGAGTTTTGGGATGGCACTGTATCCTCCAGCCTTGTACCATCTGCACACCGCACATCAACTGTTAGCCACCTGGGACTCTCATTTCACTTTTAGATGTGTGCTAATTAGGACAAGACAACCCCGTCGATAAGTTTTGCAACCTGAACAAAAACTTAAAGGAGTGCGAGGTGGGGAAAAAGTCACATTGCACATTCAGTCGTGACTCTGCAGTTACCTTCCGAAATGGAACACTGTCACTTTGGAGGATTTGTGTTGTGTTGGAGAGGAAAATGGGGGGGGGAGAAAACACCACTAGCCAGCATTGCTTCGGCTGCAAACTCAGTTGTTACAATCACTAGCTGTCAATGTGTCATAAATAATCCCAACCACAACTGAATTCTTGCCTGGTCTTATTTTTGTCATGATGTTTCAAGAAGTAGTCGGAAAATGGACTATTTTTCCAGACAAAGCTGGGCCCTTTTCAAATACTGGAACTAATATTTGGTTTAGTAATAATTACCTCTGAGTCTTTGTGCAGACTTTGGCTAACAAATGTCTCCTCAGAATGTTTTAATTGCATAAGTTGCTGGATATTATTATTATTACACTTTTTCATTCTAGTAGCCACACACTCACATAGCACAATCAGAGTTATATATACCGTATAAGACTCGTGTCAGACACACAATGGATGCGTTATTCATACCCAGCTTGACTGTCACTCACTGTCACACAAACGTAAAGAACAAAGCAGTCGTATTATGTCTTGTGCAACTCTGATTGTGCTACGTGAGTGTGTGCATTGTGAAGGCTGCTATGAGAAGCGTTTAGACTGACAAGGCACTTGAAGCAATAAGTATAATAATAATATTATGTAAGAACAATTACTATATAAAATGTTTTATTGATATCGAGTTCTACAAAACACTAATACTAGCTTAGTGTCGACACACACAGAGTAGTTTCAGAAAAAAAAAAGACGACTCGTTCACGTCAAAGAGTCGTTTGATTTGCGATGGGCCCATCAATACGAGAAAAAAACATTTCTATTGGTCACAAATCTGCATTAGTGAGCACTTCCCCTTGTCTTAGGATGGCTCCAATAAAAGGCCAATCCAAAGTAATATGTCTTGTGCAACTCTGATTGTGCTACGTGAGTGTGTGCATTGTGAAGGCTGCTATGAAAAGTGTTTAGACTGACAAGGCACTTGAATCAATGAGTATAATAATTAGTGAGCACTTCCCCTTGTCTTAGGATGGCTCCAATAAAAGGCCAATCCAAAGTAATATGTCTTGTGCAACTCTGATTGTGCTACGCGAGTGTGTGCATTGTGAAGGCTGCTATGAAAAGCGTTTAGACTGACAAGGCACTTGAATCAGTAAGTATAATAATTAGTGAGCACTTCCCCTTGTCTTAGGATGGCTACAATAAAAGGCCAATCCAAAGTATTATATCTTGTGCAACTCTGATTGTGCTACGTGAGTGTGTGCATTGTGAAGGCTGCTCTGAGAAGCGTTTAGACTGACAAGGCACTTGAATCAATGAGTATAATAATAATAATAATAATAAATATAATAATAATATTTTATGGGGCGGCACGGTGGTCTAGTGGTTAGCGCGCAGACCTCACAGCTAGGAGACCAGGGTTCAATTCCACCCTCGGCCATCTCTGTGTGGAGTTTGCATGTTCTCCACGTGCATGCGTGGGTTTTCTCCGGGTACTCCGGTTTCCTCCCACGTTCCAAAAACATGCTAGGTTAATTAGCGACTCCAAATTGTCCATAGGTATGAATGTGAGTGTGAATGGTTGTTTGTCTATATGTGCCCTGTGATTGGCTGGCGACCAGTCCAGGGTGTACCCCGCTTCTCGCCCGCAGACAGCTGGGATAGGCTCCAGCACCCTCCGCGACCCTTGTGAGGAAAAAGCGGTAGAAAAATGAATGAATGAATGAATAATATTTTATTTATAATAATATTAATATGAATATTAATAATATTTTAATTATCTAAGAACAATAATATAAAATGTTTTATTCATATGCTACAAAACACTAATGCTAGCTTAGTGACAACACAGTCATGAGTGCTGAGAGAGGAAAAAAAAAAGACTCGTTCACGTCAAAGAGTCGTTTGATTTGCGAAGGAACCATCATTAGGAGGAAAAAAAACATTTCTATTCATAAAAACGGGCTAGCTCGCTCATATATTGGTCACAAATCTGCATTAGTGAGCACATCCCCTTGTCTTAGGATGGCTCCAATAAAAGGCCAGGCACAGAAGATATACATATCGTTGAGAAGAGTGGTAGAAGAGCTCCACTCATGATCACTTTGAGCCGGTGGAGAGCATGTGACGCTATGGAGGCTCTCTGTGAAGTTGCCAGGCCAACTTGATATAGAACCACTAAAGGCCTTGGGGTGGGGTAGGGGTGGGGGGGTCTCTGGGGAGGGCAGTGTAGTTATGTGTATAGACCCGGGCCTGGATGAGTGAATTTGTGGTTCTGCATGCATGAATGATGCCCTCCACCATCCCTCACTCCCCCCCCTGAGATCCCGTCCTACACCCCTCTCTTGTACGATGTACTTCCCTGCGTCCATCCCTTCTTCCTACAAATGGACACTGTGGATGCTCGAGTGGGAATTGTGCTATGGGAAGGACAAATCCACTGCACTGGCCTGTGTGTGTGTGAGTGTGTGTTTGTGTGTATGTGACTGTGTGTGTGTATGTGTGTGAAGATCCTTGGAGATGCATTATCCTCCGCCCTAGTTCACAGTGATTCTGGATGAAAATCTCCCTCGGTCTCTTCCCTGGGTCCCCATTACAACTTAATCAGCTGTGTTTGTGTGTGTGTGTGTGTGTGAGAATTCATGTGTGCAGATCGAGACGCTGATGTTGTATACACATGGATAGGTTTCGGTGTGTGTGTATGTGTGTGTGTGTGTTTGTGTGTGTTGAAATGGCAAGAATTAATAGCGCAGTGCCATGAAAGACAGGCTTTGATGACGCATCTTCCGATTGCCACTGTGGGCTACACGCATTCGCCGTCACACTCGGCGTGTCGGCGACAAGAACAGAGAGGATAGCAAGACGCAGGCAATATCGGGGCGCGACAAAGAAAATTGGAAAGAAGCAAGTAAATTGCTGAGTTCAGCAGCTGCCTCCATTTTCGGCTGCTATGCACTTCCAGACAAAAGCAATAGATAAAAATGGGTGATTTTTTTGTGTCTGCATACTGGTAATTAAAGAACGTCTAATATGAAGTGGCATACATACTCTTTGATATGTTTCCTGCAGGGCACAGAGTTCCTCATGCAGGTACCGGTCAGTCTCTCCACGTCCTCCACGATGACAAACGGCTTCTCCTCTAACGTGACGATGGACAGGTGGTTGTCGTCGAGCTCTGCGTCGCCGAAAGAGTTGAATCGCGGCCACACTGGGTACTTCAGTGTCAGGCTGCCGTTGTCCAGCCTCCCCATCTGCGGGGGCGAAGCAGTGCAGCACAGAAACGGGGTTAACGTTAGTCACCCGACATTGGAGAACTGGAATGGTGGGTGTTTTTTTTTTTACCGATGGCGCTTTTCAGCACGGTCAAGTGAGGTTTAAAGTCAGTTAGTGTTTTACAGTCTCGCCATCAAGGGCAGTTTGTGAAGGGCAACGGGTCGCCGCCCTTGTTTGAGAAGAAATGCGCTATAAAAGGCACACAAGGGTGGCCGCATGACTAACAACGCTAAAAAAAACGCTATAAAATACAAAATTAAAAAGATTTATTTAATTTACACCAATTAGTTTCATGTAAAACCTTCAAAAGAGTCAATCGCGCAATGCATGCGCTGAACTCCATTGCAAAAATGGGTTTTTTACACTTGCTTGGTTATTGTTGCTATTATTTTTATGATTAATTGAAATATCTTCTTTAACTTATGTTTACGTGTTGTCTTGACTTCGGCTGTATTGTTATTTTGACAATTGTTTTCATTTATTTTATATTATTTTTAGTCACTTAGTCACATGGCCTTTGGAAATTATGAATGCTACTTAGTCTAAATATGTGTAAGTATCTATTTATTTAGCTTGCTATTACTACTTTTAAAAACTTCAGTTAATTTTAATAAAATACAAAATTTAAAAGTTTAATTTACACCAATTAGTTTCATGTAAAACCTTCAAAAGAGTCAATCGCGCCATGCATGTGCAGAACTCCATTGCAAAAATGTGTTTTTTTACACTTGCTTGGTTACTGTTGCAATTATTTTTATGATTAATGAAATATCTTTTTTGGCTTATGTTTGTTTACGTGTTGTCTTGACTTCGGCTGTACTGTTATTTTGATAATTGTTTTCATTTATTTTATATTATTTTTAGTCCCTTAGTCACATGGCCTTTGGAAGTTATGAATGCTACTTAGTCTAAATATGTGTAAGTATCTATTTATTTAGCTTGCTATTACGACTTTTAAAAACTTCAGTTAATTTTAATAAAATACAAAATTTAAAAGTTTAATTTAATTTACACCAATTAGTTTCATGTAAAACCTACAAAAAAGTCAATCGCGCCATGCATGTACAGAACTCCATTGCAAAAATTTGTTTTTTTACACTTGCTTGGTTACTATTGCAATTATTTTTATGATTAATGAAATATCTTCTTTGGCTTATGTTTGTTTATGTGTTGTCTTGACTTCAGCTGTATTGTTATTTTGATAATTGTTTTTATTTATTTTATTATTGTGAAAGCAAACCATGGCCTTTGGAAGTCATGAACGCTACTTAGTCTAAATATGTGTAAGTATCTATTTATTTAGCTTGCTATTACTACTTTTAAAAACTTTAGTTAATTTTAATAAAATACAAAATTAAAAAGAGTAAAAATGTCAAACGGTATTATGAATTCTGTCAATCTTTGCACCCCTACTTCATCCATACTTACCTGAATTGTGACAATGATGCATGCATGACTCGCTGAGAATTCAAGGAAAAAGTCAATTTCATTCTCACAAGACCGTTTTTTCCATTTGACACAATTCCTGTAACCTCACCTCCGTCCGGATCCACACCTAAACCTATGTGAGGAAAGTCACATGACCCTGCTAAAAAACAGATCCGTACCCCTCCAGATGTACAGAACCAGCCAAACGTTTGCAGACGCTTTCTCACCGTCCCTGTTATCTGCAGCGGAAATTGTTTTAATGCGGCATGGAGGAGTTGTGGCATCAATTTCCCGTTGCTGAGGTTTTCTTTGGACTGCAAACAGACTCTAATCATGAAGAGCGCCTCTGCTGGTTGCAGCCAAGTATTGCACCCCATTCATCTTCTGTTGCTTTAAGACAACCAGTCATTCCAGACAAGCCACATATTCTGGCTGCTTTATTTATTTGTAAGGTATGTGGGTGCGCATAGTGGCATGTTAGTGTAGTGTGCGTGGGAACAAGCACATAAAACAATGCTAGTTAGCAATGCGTTCACATCTGAACACAACACAACACAGTAGCGATTGCTAACGAGGCTAACTAACAGGCAGTTAGCAACCAGCCGGGTGGCTGTAAATAACGGCACAAAACACTACAATAGGGATATAAATCGACGGCGTCTGACATTAAATGAGTGATAATAAACGTTACTCACGTTTATAGACGCACACAGCTATATATATATATATTTATATAGCATTCACCGTGTGGACACATCGACACCCTGGGCTAACAGTTAGAGTGACATCAACTCTCTAAGCTAGCGGCTACCGCGGCGCGTTCAGGTACCCGAGCAGCGTAGTACTTTCGAGTAACACCCGCACACGTCAGCCTAATTAAACCAGAACAGAACTGGGAATAACAAGGAGTCTTTTGTACACATATATTACCCCCAAAAAGGTCAAAGCATGTGAAGAAAAAATATATAGGTTCTGAAAAAAATCAAAGACTATGATTATTATTTTATAGTGCTTAGCGGAGGTCTCCACTCTCTTGTTTCTATTTTTAAGCAAAAAGATAGTTTCCCCCACATGAATAGAGCTGCATTGTGTATGTTGTTTTTGCGGTATGTAAAGCGTGCATGTGTGACTGCATGACATGTCAATAATTTAGAAAGTTTTCAGAGCTGCGATGTCACAGATTCCCTTATGGATGCCCTCTCCCCATCCACACCTGTTCTATACAGTATATGCAGTGAGTGTGCGTGTGCCTGCGGTGTTTATGTTTGTGTCGTTGCTCCGCTCTTAATTATTAATACAACAGGAGGCAGAAAAAGGCAAACCTTGCTTCCCCCCCCCCCGTTCCTTCCATTTACAAACGCTCTCTTCTGCATGTCGACATGTCTAACATGTACGGGCTGATTTGCTGTATGAAGTTCTTTAGTGTGTACACGTTGGTGTACAATGTTGCATAAATATGCTGATTTGGCAGTAAATGTTTTTAGCACGGCTGTGAAAGCTTAGTAAACATTTTCCTTTTGGTTTTGATTGAGACATTTCAAGCAAATCTATCTCCGCTTGCATTCTCATCCAAAATAAACACAGTAATCCCTTGTTTATGTCGGTTAATTGGTTCCAGGACAGACCGTGACAAGTCAATTGCAGCAAAGGAGGATTCCTTACTCATAAATGGGAATATTTTCATTATTAGAGCAGAGAAAACACAATTTTACAACCTTCTAAATATGTTTAACATCATTAGAGCTCTCGGGTCATGAAATAACACCCCTATAGTTACTTTTACACCAACCATGACAAGTTCATTTCAGCAAAGGAGGATTCCTTACTCATAAATGGGAATATTTTCATCATTAGAGCAGAGAAACCCCCTTTTACAATCTTCTAAATAAGTTTAACATTATTAGAGCTCTCAGGTCATGAAATAACACCCCTATAGTTACTTTTACATCGACCGTGACAAGTCAATTTTAGTAAAGGAAGATTTCTTATTATCTAAATATAAATATTTTCATAGTTAGAGCAGAGAAAACCCCTTTAACAACCTTCTAAATATGTTTAACATCATTAGAGCTCTCGGGTCATGAAATAACACCCCTATAGTTACTTTTACACCAACCATGACAAGTTCATTTCAGCAAAGGAGGATTCCTTACTCATAAATGGGAATATTTTCATCATTAGAGCACAGAAAACCCCTTTTACAATCTTCTAAATAAGTTCAACATTATTAGAGCTCTCGGGTCATGAAATAACACCCCTATAGTTACTTTTACATCGACTGGGACAAGTCAATTTTAGTAAAGGAAGATTTCTTATTATCTAAATATAAATATTTTCATAGTTAGAGCAGAGAAAACCCCTTTAACAACCTTCTAAATATGTTTAACATCATTAGAGCTCTCGGGTCATGAAATAACACCCCTATAGTTACTTTTACACCAACCATGACAAGTTCATTTCAGCAAAGGAGGATTCCTTACTCATAAATGGGAATATTTTCATCATTAGAGCACAGAAAACCCCTTTTACAATCTTCTAAATAAGTTCAACATTATTAGAGCTCTCGGGTCATGAAATAACACCCCTATAGTTACTTTTACATCGACTGGGACAAGTCAATTTTAGTAAAGGAAGATTTCTTATTATCTAAATATAAATATTTTCATAGTTAGAGCAGAGAAAACCCCTTTAACAACCTTCTAAATATGTTTAACATTATTAGAGCTCTTGGGTCATGAAATAATACCCCTATAGTTAGTTTTACACCAACCGTGACAAGTCAATTTCAGTAAAGGAGGATTATTTATTCCCTAAATGGGAATATTTTCATAGTTACAGCAGAGAAAACCCAATTTTAAAACCTTCTAAATGTTTAAAATTATTAGAGCTCTCAAGTCATGAAATAACACCCCTATAGTTACTTTTACACCGACTGTGATGAGTCAATTTCAGTAAAGGAGGATTATTTATTACCTAAATAGAAACATTTTCATAGTTAGAGCAGACAAACCCCATTTTACAACCTTCTAAATATGCTTATTTATGCTTAATTATTAGAGCTCTCGGGTCATGAAATAACACCCCTATATTTACTTTTACATTCATATTAACCAATATAGCAGACATTTTCATCTTGCCGTGGGTTACGGTAGCCTGTGAGATAATTCAAAGCTGCGACAAAAAGTCTGGTTTCGGCGAACAGGTCTGGTGCTTGTGTGTCATCGATGTCACCGGACATTATAGAAACATTACTGACACCTTGTGTAGAATGCTACGTCCGTCAATGCGTCATATGAATGCCTTATATGTGTATTTGAAATACCTAAAATAATTTTTAATATGTATTTATTTAGACTAATAATAGGCTGTAGTCAACCCACAAAACAGGATCATTTATTAATGACGCGATAGAGTGAGCGAAGTAGCGATATGTATCGGCCATCTTGGAGTGGTCCTTGCACATACGCACGAAGGTCGTTGCTTCACCTGCCTGCTAAGCCCGATGTAGGAAGTGAAATTAGCATTTTAATTGTTTTGCTTTGAGTGCTTTTCTATCCTTTGACGGGGATTAGAGACATTTTGCTACACACTGTCAACGCTTCAGTCAGCTGTTGTAGACGGTGCTTCAGTGTGTGTGTGTGGGGGGGGGGGGGGGGGGGGTGGTTCCGATAAAGTACACCAAGGTGGCATGTGTACCGTTTCTTGTACGTCACCTTCTCTCTCTAGGGAAGGGGCCACATTTGTCTAACCGTCTCACTACAGCTGCTTAGCCTTCCAAAAGTCAGTGCCAGTCCTCCTACCACCTTCACGCCTTAGAAACCTTCCTTGAATCCTACAGCATACTTGAATCCTTCTTCACCGCTCTTCCATGTTTTCTTTTTGACCATAAGTACTTCAACCCCGCCATCTTCCTCATTCTATCACTGTCCAATTTGTCCATCACCATAGCAAACATAAAGGGGCCCAAGGCGGATCTTTGATGATTCTCTAAAACTGACTGACTGGAAGCTCCCTTAGAGATAAGGTGAGAAGCACTGGGAGGAACTTGGAGTGGCGCCTCTGCTCCTCCATATTGAAAGGAGCCAGATGAAGCAGCATCTGGGGATGTGTTCAGGGCACGTCCGATCATTAGGAGGCCTCGGAGAAGACCCAGGACAGATTGTAGGGTCTACTGTATGTATCTCAATTGGCCTAGGAAGACCTTTGGAAGACCTTAAGAAGCAGCTAGGGGAGAGGCTGCTGCCCAGTGACCCCAGCCTTGGATAAGCGGAGTATGGCAGTCATGGTAATGGTTTAATTTCATTTGAACATGCATCAGATTACAATTGAGTGCCATCCCATAATAAGTTCACAGTTCCACATGTCCAAAAGGAGTAGGAAGAAGCAAAGCTTATTAAATCCTACCCCTCCATCTGGTACTTTTACAATCAGTAACTGTTACATTTGTTCACTTCCTGCTTTCCGAATATAATTTTGATTTATTTTAATTTTATTTAATTTTCATTCATTCATTTTCTGCCGCTTTTCCTCACAAGGGTCGCGGGGGGGTGCTGGAGCCTATCCCAGCTGTCTTTGGGCGAGAGGCGGGGTACACCCTGCTGACTGGTGGCCAGCCAGCCAATCACAGGGCACATATAGACAAACAACCATTCACACTCACATTCATACCTATTCGGCAATTAACCTAGCATGCATGTTGTTGGAATAATTTTACTTTATTTTAGTTTTATTGTGTCCGAGATTCATTGTTGTACACCCCCCCCAAGTGGACATTCATTCATTCATTCATTTTCTACCGCTTATCCTTACTTCATGGGTATGCTGGAGCCTATCCCAGCTGTCTTCGGGCGAGAGGCGGGGTACACCCTGGACTGGTGGCCAGCCAGCCAATCACAGGGCACATATAGACAAACAACCATTCACACTCACATTCATACCTATTCGCCAATGAACCTAGCATGCATGTTGTTGGAATAATTTTACTTTATTTTAGTTTTATTGTGTGCAAGATTCATTGTTGTACTTGTGCGATAGAAACTCGGAAGTGTAAACGAGTGACGGGACGCTGAATTCAGCAACTTCTCCGGCTTCCTGTCCCGCTGCTCCCCTGCCTTCCTCTACTCCTCTCTAATTAGACAAAGAGAGTAATAAATTAACGAGGAGGAGTCGCATAAATTGACCGTGTACGCCACGGAATGCTGAATCTCCGGATATTTTCCGAACAGCGTGTTCTTCGAGAGCATCGCCACCAGGAAGTAATGATGACGAGACCCGACGGATTCATGCATTATAATATCATAGTGCATCATCATTCCAAGGTTCTTCCCGATGACTTCACGCTTGGCCCCCCGGAACGACTCATCAAAAGTCATTATTTCATGTGCGGCCATTTTATTTTTATTATTATTTTTTTTTCAAATGATGATTAATGAGGCGGCACGGCGGTCTAGTGGTTAGCGCGCAGACCTCACAGCTAGGAGACCAGGGTTCAATTCCACCCTCGGCCATCTCTGTGTGGAGTTTGCATGTTCTCCCTGTGCATGCATGGGTTTTCTCCGGGTACTCCGGTTTCCTCCCACATTCCAAAAACATGCTAGGTTAATTAGCGACTCCAAATTGTCCATAGGTATGAATGTGAGTGTGAATGGTTGTTTGTCTATATGTGCCCTGTGATTGGCTGGCGACCATAAAAAGTGATATTGGATAATTAATCACGGCACACCTGACGGTTTCTCAAGGTACATTGATCAAAGCCAGGGGTGGGCAAACTACGGCCCGGGGGCCACATCCGGCCCGCCAAGTGTTTGAATACGGCCCACCCAATCTTTCCAAAGTATTTCATTTAAACTCAACATACAACCTGGCATCATGGCCTGAGCCAACCTTTTGATGGTTTTATCAATTCCGTTTTTTGACATGGTCTGTTGTTTACAAAGTGCTCCTGAAAAAAGGGACACAAGCACATAATAATAATAATAATAATAATTATTATTATTATTAGATTATTATAATTATTATTCAAACTATTATGATTATTATAATTATTATATTAATGCTAATTATTATATTAATTATATATAATATTATTGTTATATTTGCATATTTTAAATAATAATAATATAATAATTATTATTTTAATTTTATTGTAATTATTATAATATTTTATTATTTTTAAAATATTTAAATATAAAATAATAAATAATAATAGCAGATTGCATGACAATTTTACAGATACAATAATACCAAGTGGACTGTTACGTGTAAAATATATAGTCTGCCCCCCCCACCCCCCGTAAATTTTGTCATATTAATGCGGCCCGCGAGTCAAAAAGTTTGCGCACCCCTGATCTAAGCTATACGTACACATTATAAGAATAAAGAAAACAGGAAGTCAGGGCCGCTTTTTTAGCTGTGCACCTTCTGTACGGCGCTCTCACTGGGAGAGTTATCGCTGTGGCAATTTGCATTATGGGAGAATGAGTCCCTAATAGCGTGGAGAAAAGCGTTCAGTCATAAAACAGTATCTGTCACTTCTGTCAGACAAAATTATGTCGGGAAAATAGAGCTTGCTCTCTCTCTCTTCTGCACTTGCTCTGTTTGTGTGTATGTGTGTGTATGTGTGTATATGCATGTGTGTGTGTGTGAGTGAAAGCATCCATGCCTGTGTGCAAAGCGTACGTCAAAATGAAGCCAAAAAAAAAAATGCAAATGACAAAAAAGAGCACTAAGAGAAAATTCAACCCGTTAATATCGATTTTTTTATTTTTATTTTGTATACTCTAATGCATAAACACTTCATGCCGTGCACACGCATGTGTGTTCTTGCATGCGTGTGCATCGCTACACTGTGATTTTTTTTTTTTTTTTTTCAAGCACAAATCCCATGCTGTCTGAAATAATTATTTCGCAAACCGGCTCGGAACACTGCAGCACTTCCTTAAGCAATTTCCACACTCCCATCTACTCAGCAGGAATAAAGCATCACGTCCTGGTTGTAATCAGTAAATATAGTTAGCTTAGTCAAGTTGCATTAGCTGGAATCAGTAGAAACGCGTGGTCGCACGTTGCATCCCATCAGGCATCTTGCGTTTTGTTTATGATGCTGTTTAAAGGAGAAAAAAGCTAGCATAAAGAGAGGTATTCGGTGGCGGTGGTTTGCATTGCATGGTACTAAGAATGCTATACTAAGCTAACAAGCATACAGTAGGATATAATCTGACACAATGCTGGATTTTTATGACTATTTTTTAAATAGTTTAGCTTATCTGTGACATCTTTTTGGCACAATAATCGAATGGTCCTTTTGACGGAATACCTTCTAATACAACGATGTGTCTGTAAGTAATGTGCAAATATTTTAAACAGAATTCTATTCTATTTGGAGTCGCCAATTAACCTAGCATGTTTTTGGAATGTGGGAGGAAACCGGAGTACCCCAAAAAAAAAAAACACGCATGCACGGGGAGAACATGTAAACTCCACACAGAGATGGCCGAGGGTGGAATTGAACTCGGGTCTCCGAGCTGTGACGCTTGTGTGCTAACCACTTGTCCGCTGTGCAGCCGCTAATAACATTCATTCATTCATTTTCTACCGCTTATCCTCACAATGGTTGCGGGGGGGTGCTGGAGCCTATCCCAGCTGTCTTCGGTGTGTGAGGCGGGGTACACCCTGGACTGGTGGCCAGCCAATCACAGGGCACATATAGACAAACAACCATTCACACTCACATTCATACCTATGGACAATTTGGAGTCGCTAATTAACCTAGCATGCATGTTGTTGGAATAATTTTACTTTATTTTAGTTTTATTGTGTGCGAGCAAACAACCATTCACACTCACATTCATACCTATGGACAATTTGGAGTCGCTAATTAACCTAGCATGCATGTTGTTGGAATAATTTTACTTTATTTTAGTTTTATTGTGTGCAATATTCATTGTTGTACGTCCCCCACCAAGTGCACATTCATTCATTCATTTTCTACCGCTTATCCCCACAAGGGTCATGGGTATGCTGGAGCCTATCCCAGCTGTCTTCGGGCCGAGAGGCGGGGTACACCATGAACTGGTGGCCAGCCAATCACAGGGCACATATAGACAAACAACCATTCACACTCACATTCATACCTATGGACAATTTGGAGTCGCTAATTAACCTAGCATGCATGTTGTTGGAATAATTTTACTTTATTTTAGTTTTATTGTGTGCGAGATTCATTGTTGTACGGCCCCCCCAAGTGCACATTCATTCGTTCATTTTCTACCGCTTATCCTCATGAGGGTCATGGGTATGCTGGAGCCTATCCCAGCTGTCTTCGGGCCGAGAGGCGGGGTACACCCTGGACTGGTGGGCAGCCAATCAAGGGGCACACCTGCCGCATCTTAGACTGGGCTAGGCTCCATCTTCCACTTCCTTCATTTCTTCCCATTATCACTCTTTCACTTCTTCCTCTCCAAGCCATTTTCTACCCTTGCCCATCTGCCTCCATCACTCGCTCATCCCTCATTACTCTTCTCTCCCTGCCTGTTCTGCCTGTGGCCCGAGGGGAACACCTGTGATATTTTTAGTGCAGAACCATATTTTGGTGCACTTTATGAATTTCTATGTCTTGATCATCATAAAAAAAAAAAAAAAAAATCTGCTCGTTCCGTGTGCCGCTGACTCCCCCGATGCACGGGGTGGGACGGAGGCGCGGAAAAGAGCGAAATCAGCACCCAATTATGTTTCCTCTTTGAGCCTCTTGTTTCGGTCGCCTCTTCTCTCTGCAACACGATGGAGTGGTGCTGATCAATTTCACAGGCCAGCAACACAACGCGTCTCCTCCCAGCACAGCAGCAGAAGCAGAGAATTCTTGGAGTGTGGAAGCGTGTCCATATGAAATATGAAAGGAAAACTGCATTTTTAGGGGGGAATTTTCATCATCCACAATCTCTATGCGAAACAAGAACATGAAAAAAAAACTACTGCTGGCAGTTTTTGACTAACAGTGCAGGTAATGATTCACCTTTTCCGAGTCTAAAGCCCTCTAAAGCTTTCTAAACAACATTTAAAAACCTTTAACAGTGTTTTATATACTGGCTGTAACCATGTAGTCACATGACATCTTCAGGTTCTTCAGCTTTATTGATTTCATAGCAACGCTAACGCTAATGCTAATGCTACCTCCGTCAACAAAGTCGGTTTGGGACACATGAGAATCCAGAAGCTTATCCAGGGTTGAAAATGTTCATTCATTTTCTACCGCTTTTTCCTCACAAGTGGGGGGGGGGGTGCTGGAGCCTATCCCAGCTGTCTTTTAGGCGGGGTACACCCTGGACTGGTGGCCAGCCAATCACAGGGCACATATAGACAAACTAGCATTCACACTCACATTCATACCTATGGACAATTTGGAGTCGCTAATTAACCTAGCATGCATGTTGTTGGAATAATTTTACTTTATTTTAGTTTTATTGTGTGTGAGATTCATTGTTATTGTACGTCCTCCCAAGTGCACGTTCATTAATTTTCTACCAATTATCCTCACAAGGGTTGTGGGTATGCTGGAGCCTATCCCAGCTGTGGTCGTGGATATGCTGGAGCCTATCCCAGCTGTCTCTTGGCGAGAGGCGGGGTGCACCCTGGGTTAGGGTTAGGGTTAGCTAGCATTCACACTCACATTCATACCTATGGACAATTTGGAGCCGCTAATTAACCTAGCATGCATGTTGTTGGAATAATTTTACTTTATTTTAGTTTTATTGTGTGCAAGATTCATTGTTGTACGGCCCCCGCCCCATAGGGCACATTCATTCATTTTCTACCGCTTATCCTTATGTGGGTTGCGGGTGGTGCTGGAGCCTATCCCAGCTGTCTTAGGGCGAGAGGCGGACTGGTGGCCAGCCAGCCAATCACAGGGCACATATAGACAAACAACCATTCACACTCACATTCATACCTATGGACGATTTGGAGTCGCTAATTAACCTAGCATGTTTTTGGAATGTGGGAAGAAACCGGAGTACCCGGAGAAAACCACGGGGAGAACATGCAAACTCCACACAGAGATGGCCGAGGGTGGAATTGAACCCTGGTCTCCTAGCTGTGAGGTCTGCGCGCTAACCACTCGTCCGCCGTGCCGCCCAGGGTTGAAAATGTTCCAAACTCTAAATTATAGAATGAATTATTTGTTGGTATCCATCCACTTCCCACTTTCCGACTACTTCCTCCAGTTCCTCAACGACCCCCGAGGCCTCCTACCGGTCGAACGTGCCCTGAACGTGCCCTCCCCCAGGGAGGCATCCTCACCACCTCAATGTGGCTCCTCATGAATGTGGAGGAGCTTCTCCCGGATGACCGAGCTTCTCACCTTATCTCTAAGGGAAAGCCAACCCCTTCTACCGAGAAAACCGTACCCGCAATCTTGTCCTTTCGGTCACAACCCAAAGGCCATGACCGTAGGTTGAGGGTTGATCGAGCGGTAAATTGAGAGCTTTTCTGTTTGGTTCACCGAAATAAACCTTCATCCAGTCCAGCTATTATGTCCAAAAAAAGTCCGAACAAATACCGTCGGACTTGTAGTCAAAAACATAGTCCTCTGTGTTAGCTTCCACATTAGCATAATAATAGCATGTTTAAAGGGCTTTATTGGCCAATAAGGTGACCTTAAACTAAATAAACGTTCTTATCCAACATAAGGATCATGGATGATTGGGAAAAAAGTCCAGTTTTGGTTTAGAGACTGAGCAGAGAGTCCGAACACAGAGACGTATAGTACAGATTCGACCTGATTAAAGCGCTAAAAAGGATGCGGGGGCAAGTGGGGGAGGGGGGCCGGGGGGGTGAATATCCATCCACACATGTATGAGCAGTCAACCCTTGCGGACCTAATTAAAGCGTCACAACTCCAATCACAGCTAAAGACTGACATGGGACACGTTATCTGTCCGAGGAAGGGAAGGAAAGCTGCAGGAAGTAAAACATCATTAAAGACGACGGAAGGCTACAATGGACGGCATAAGACGGACAGCTGAAAAAAAAAAAACGAATGAACCAGAAGGTTACCGTCCAGAAAGGAGGAAAGAAGAACGGAAAAGAAGAAAATGTAAAGCCAATCAAGTTCAACAAGACACAACTATCGATTCCCGATTTGGATTGATCCCAATTTTCCGGAGGCCACATCTCTCGAGAGTATTCTTTAAATATGAAGCATCTAAGACATGCAAGAAAGGTATGAAGATACATGGAAGTCAAAGTCGGGAATACTCAGCGGCCATTGATTGGGGCGTCTCTCTCACCTTAACGAGTTAAACAAAATCCATAGGCTTGATGGCAAACTAGCTCTTTGACCGGCTAACTGCGGCTAAATAACAATGGTAGCCCTTTCAATTGTGAACGCTTTTGGCGTTTTTGTTGCGTTTCTTTTCTCCTGCAATCGCTTTGAGATTACTTGTCAATCAAACATGGCCGATGCGTTGCCTTTTTCCATGCGCTTTCTGAAGGTGGCTGATAGAAGGAGATGGTATCTGCTTATACAAGAAACACAGCAATGATGAAGAGAAACAATGACAAGTGAAACATGACGAGAAATCGAGGAAATCGAGGGAAAAAAAAAATCTGATAACTACGAATATTAGTGGTATTACATAAATAAAATTCAAGTCCTACCTTCTCCCACTCTCTCTCCTTGTTGAGAACAATCACCACCAGCTTGGGATGCTCTTGGTATCCATCTTCTGTGAAGGACAAGTCTCTGCCTTCCCATGTCACATTCATCATGTACCTACGACAGATGTTAGCATACTTTAGCAAATAATGGAGGTAAAGCTCATGTTTAAAATGAAATTACAAGAATTTTTCATTTTTATATTCAAAACAAGGCTGCACGGTGGTCGAGTGGTTAGCGCGCAGGCCTCACAGCTAGGAGACCCGAGTTCAATCCCACCCTCGGCTATCTGTGTGGAGTTTGCATGTTCTCTCCGATACGATAACGACTTGTGTTTCGTTTTGGATTCCTTATTCCTATATAACATTGTTAGAGCCCCCTAGACATGAAATAGCACCCCTATAGCCGTCTTTACACTTTTTATTCATTCATTTTCTACCCCTTATTCTCACCAGGGTTGTGGGGGTTGCTGGAGCCTATCCCAGCTGTCTTCTTCGGGGCGAGAGGCGGGGTACACCCTGGACTGGTGGCCAGCCAATCACAAGGCACATATAGACAAACAACCATTCACACTCACATTCATACCTATGGACAATATGGAGTCGCCAATTAACCTAGCATGTTTTTGGAATGTGGGAGGAAACCGGAGAAAACCCACGCATGCACAGGGAGAACATGCAAACTCCACACAGAGATGCCCGAGCGGGGAATCGAACCCGGGTCTCCTAGCTATCACTAGAAACCATTCGAGTAATTTTGATAGCCCATGACTTACGGCCATTTTAAAAATAGCAATACAAATCCTATTCCTGGCTCCAGCTTCCATGTTGGAGGTTTTAAAAAAAAATGTACGGAAATTTCTACGCGAGGCAGAAGTGATGTGGCACCGCGACACCACACAAACCCACAGCGGCTGTTAATGAGTGACCCACATGGCAGGTTACATTAGCTAAGACGGAAGGCGATGGGAAGATATTCTTGGACGTACATAGCCTCCACATTAATCACGCTAGTCCTTCCTCACTTGGTCTCATCTGTCCGTGGTCATGTACCATGGCAAAGAGACACCCTGCCCCCCCAACCCCCCCTGTTCTCCTGCTTCTGTTCAGGACATGTAAACAGTCTTTGGAAAGTCACAGAGAAGTGCTGAATGGATGTATTTTATTAAATAAGAACGACTTTCTGTTTGGGAAGGGTGCCGTGATGCATATTCTAACAAAAGCGTGGAAATCTTGCCATTACGGTGCGCCTGTTCAGGACATGTAAACAGTCTTTGGAAAGTCACAGAGGACTGCTGAATGTATTTTATTAAATAAAGACGACTTTCTGTCGTTATGAAGGGTGCCGTGATGCATATTCTAACAAAAGTGTGGAAATCTTGCCATTACGGTGCGCCTGTTCAGGACATGTAACCAGTCTTTGGAAAGTCACAGAAAACTGCTGAATGCATTTTATTAAATAAAGACGACTTTCTGTCATTAGGAAGGGTGCCGTGATGTATTTTCTAACAAAAGCGTGTAAATCTTGCCATTACGGTGCGCCTGTTCAGGACATGTAACCAGTCTTTGGAAAGTCACAGAAAACTGCTGAATGCATTTCATTAAATAAAGACGACTTTCTGTCATTAGGAAGGGTGCCGTGATGTATTTTCTAACAAAAGCATGGAAATCTTGCCATTACGGTGCGCCTGTTCAGGACATGTAAACAGTTTTTGGAAAGTCACAGAGGACTGCTGAATGCATTTTATTAAATAAAGACAACTTTCTGTCGTTATGAAGGGTGCCGTGATGCATATTCTAACAAAAGCGTGGAAATCTTGCCATTACGGTGCGCCTGTTCAGGACATATAAACAGTCTTTGGAAAGTCACAGAGGACTGCTGAATGCATTTTATTAAATAAGGACAACTTTCTGTTTAGGAAGGGTTCTGTGATGCATATTCTAACAAAAGCGTGTAAATCTTGCCATTATGGTGCGCCTGTTCAGGACATGTAAACAGTCTTTGGAAAGTCACAGAGGACTGCTGAATGCATTTTATTAAATAAAGACGACTTTCTGTCATTAGGAAGGGTGCCGTGATGCATATTCTAACAAAAGCGTGGAAATCTTGCCATTACGGTGCGCCTGTTCAGGACATATAAACAGTCTTTGGAAAGTCACAGAGGACTGCTGAATGCATTTTATTAAATAAGGACAACTTTCTGTTTAGGAAGGGTTCTGTGATGCATATTCTAACAAAAGCGTGTAAATCTTGCCATTATGGTGCGCCTGTTCAGGACATGTAAACAGTCTTTGGAAAGTCACAGAGGACTGCTGAATGCATTTTATTAAATAAAGACGACTTTCTGTCATTAGGAAGGGTGCCGTGATGCATATTCTAACAAAAGCGTGGAAATCTTGCTATTACGGTGCGCCAGTTCAGGACATGTAAACAGTCTTTGGAAAGTCACAGAGGAAAGCTGAATGCATTTGATTAAATAAGGACAACTTTCTGTTTAGGAAGGGTTCCGTGATGTATATTCTAACAAAAGCGTGAAAATCTTGCCATTACGGTGCGCCTCTTCAGGACATGTAAACAGTCTTTGGAAAGTCACAGAGGACTGCTGAAAGCATTTTATTAAATAAAGACGACTTTCTGTCGTTATGAAGGGTGCCGTGATGCATATTCTAACAAAAGCGTGTAAATCTTGCCATTACGGTGCGCCTGTTCAGGACATGTGAACAGTCTTTGGAAAGTCACAGCGGACTGCTGAATGTATTTTATTAAATAAGGACGACTTTCTGTTTAGGCAGGGTACTGTGATGCATATTCAAAACAAAAGCGTGTAAATCTTGCCATTACGGTGCACCTGGATTCAATAAAAACCAAAAAAACATCTTAATGCATGTGCCAACTGGCTCAAAGGAGATTGAAGGGGTTAAGGGAAGGGTTCCGGATGAAAATAAAATAATTCCAGCAACCCTTGCGAGCATCATTAAGCTGTCTGATTGGACTCCAGACGCGTAGAATCAAATGATGTGCGACAGAAGCAGAAAGAGCGCTGCCGAAATCAATATCAGCACCCGGGACGCTCTTTCAGGTGACAGCCTGTTCTGCACTTATCAGCAGCGGCACCATCAATCACATGTAAACACACACACACACACACATAGTCCCTGTCCTGTCATTTCTCCATATTTACAATATATGCTGCTGGGTAGATGATTAAATCAGTCCTTTGTATTCATGGTTCAGGACTACCCAAAAGGGTTTTGAGTTCACATGTCACATATAGTAAGTTCTAGGAACTTCCAGTAGGCGGTCCATCAACAACATCAGCAAACTCCACTGTCAAAAACTGTACATACTGTTATGTTCGAGTCTCAATCCCGCTGTAGTTTAACAGTCTGAATGTTTGCTTTCCAACATTTCACATTGTTTGTCTGCTAAGAACGAGCTAAATCGTGCCCCTCAACCATTGGTGGAAAATCATTCTGAAGGATGATCTGGCTCAGGTGCCAGATTGTCTCCCAATCTGATGGCTGCTGGTTCGATAGTCGGTCGCTCGTGTAATCTTCGACAAGAATTTTTCATTTTTATATTAAAAACAAAGCTGCACGGTGGTCGAGTGGTTAGCGCGCAGACCTCACAGCTAGGAGACCCGAGTTCGATGCCACTGTCGGCGGAGTTTGCATGCATGTTCTCCCCGTGCATGCGTGGGTTTTCTCCGGGTACTCCGGTTTCTTCCCACATTCCAAAAACATGCTAGGTTAATTAGCGACTCCAAATTGTCCATAGGTAAAGATCGTATCCTTGAACATGTAAAAGGATCTGCTCCTATGAAAGCGACAGTGATAACTAAGCAAAGTATTATAGAGCTCTATATGCATTATAGAGATTGAAAGGTTGCGGGCTGCACGGTGGAGAAGTGGTTAGCACGCAGAGCTCACAGCTAAGAGACCTGAGTTCAATTCCACCCTCGGCCATCTCTGTGTGGAGTTTGCGTGGGTTTTCTCGGTAATGTAAAGGTGTCGGTAATCTTACTATATTTGGTCATAGGAGTGTAAAGGTGACTATAGGGATGCTATTTCATGTCTAGAGGGCTCTAATGTTAAAAAGTCTATTTGGAAGCTCATAAACGCCTCACAGCTAGAAGACCCAAGTTCAATTCCACCCTCGGCCGTCTCTATGTGGAGTTTGCACATTCTCCCCGTGCATGCGTGGGTTTTCTCCGGGTACTCCGGTTTCTTCCCACATTCCAAAAACATGCTAGGTTAATTAGCGACTGCAAATTATCCATAGGTATGAATGTGAGTGTGAATGGTTGTTTGTCTATATGTGCCCTGTGATTGGCTGGCCACCAGTCCAGGGTGTACCCCGCCTCCCGCCTGAAGACAGCTGGGATAGGCTCCAGCACCAGCACCCCCCCCGCGACCCTAGCTGTGAGGTCCGTGTGCTAACCACTCGACCACCGTGCTGCCCCTCATTAAAATCCAAACAAACATAAAAGTAGCTACATCTACTGTACATCCATCACAGTGAATTTGGTGTCAGTGTGTTTTTGTGGCAGCTTGTCGGTGCAGTTTGGTCGACCGCCCATTGAACAGGTGGACCCGTTCCTGGGTGTTGCTAGGATACGGACACGTGGAGGCCTGAAAATGACCTTAAAGTGAACTGTAGACCCCTACGCATACAGACATAAATGAACTTTGCCCACCTCATCAATTTGCAATGCAACGTTTCTTCACATTTTTTTTTTTACCACTTTCTGGTCTCCATTAGCACCATCAACTCTGTATTCATTAGACGGTAATGAAGACGAGGGAGGGGGAGGGGGGGGGGGTAGAGGTAGGGAATGGGCTCCCTAAGAATTGAGAGGACAAATTAAGTCAGGAAGACGGAACGGGAGGAAGCAAAAGTATGACAACTTGGCTGAGTTAGGATAAAAATATCCTCTGTTTTGTTGTGTCCTCTTTTTTTTAAAAGGGGTCGGGGTGCTACACACTTATCCAACGTCACGATTGCACTGCAGCACATAGAAGAACATGCATAAAACTCTCCATAATACTCCTTATTATGGTGCATGGCTTAGCAAGGCTCCACAGACAAGATGGTTGCATGGTCCTAACAATGACAGCTCCGCAATCACAACCGATTGAGGTCCTTTAAAAAAGGACCCTGAGGGGGGAGAGTCATTTGACACGAGTGGCGCTGCAGGTGGCATGCGGCGAATGTGACAGGAAGCGACTGCACAAGGTGAAGACATTGAAAGCGTAGCGGGGTCGCACCTCCCCGCTGTCCCTGGCGTGTTCGTGTCACTGCAGCTGAGAGTCAATGTCATTCTCCGGGATGGAAATGATTTTTTTTTTTTTTTTAAGGACACCGGAGCACCTTTGTTAAATACACTTCGTTTAATGAGGGATTATTTAACGTGGCGTACGTAGGGAATTGCGGTCGTTCTCATTTTTCTGATGATTGAACTCCAAAAAATATGTCAGACGTTATTTCGTCTTCGCTAACCCGACGGGTCTTTTATCTGGAAGAAAGCTTCACAGCTGCCAGTTAGATACCATTGTCAGCGTACAGCAGGGGTGGGCAAACTACGGCCCGGGGGCCACATCCGGCCCGCCAAGTATTTCATTTGAACTGAGCCAACATTTTTTATGGTTTAATGGTTAGCTGCAATTTCGTCATTTGTTGTTGTTGTTTACAAAGTGCCCCTGATAAAAGGGACACGAGCAAATAATAATAATAATAATAATATTAATAATAATAATTATTATTATTATTATTATTAATAATAGTATTAATAATAATAATAATAATTATTATTATTATTATTATTATTATTAGTATTATTATAATAGTAATAATTATTATTATTAATAGTATTAATAATAATAATAATTATTATTATTATTAATACTATTATTATTATCATCAAAATAATAATAATTGTCATAATCATAATCATAATCACCATCATCATAATAGTCATAATCATTATTATGATTATTAATTTTATTATTAATAATAATTGTTATTGTTATTATTATGAATTATTATTATATTATTATAATAATATAATTATGATTATATTGTAATATTGTTGTATTGTAATAATAACAATAATAATTTATTAATTATTATTATTATTATTATTATTATTATTATTATTATTATTATTATTATTATTATTATTATTATTACCAGTCCAGGGTGTACCCCGCCTCTTGCCCAAACAGCTGGGATAGGATCCAGCACCCCCGCCCCTTGTGAGGATAAGCCGTAGATAATGAATGAATGAATTATTATTATTATTATTATTTATTTATTATAATAATTATTATATATTATTATAGTATATAGTCATAAAACTATTTTAAATCAGAAATAAATGAACATTTAACCATTTTACCTTCACTGGATATGTGATTGTGGCAGCAAGATTAACACAGACACCACCTTCCGGTTTTGCCATGAGTTATTTCCTGAATTTCATACAGTTCCTCACTTTCTTTATCAAAATGCTGGAGCTTTCTTTGGCTCCGTTTTGGTTTATTTTGCAGCCGTGATTAAAAGAAAAGCACAGATTCGAGTTGAGAAACACTATTGAATTCGAGAAATAACTCATGGCAAAACAGGAAGGTGGTGTCCGTGTTGATCTTGCTTCAATATTGTGTCAAAAATGTTAATTTTGTATTGTTTTATGCACGCAAAACTATAGAAATGGGTTTTGTTTGGTGTTTTGGGGGGGATTTCTGGAACTGATTAATTGGATTTGAATTATTTCTTATAAATTTGGAGTAATTTTGGGACCTTTTAGAACAAATTAACGAGGCAAACCAAGGTTCCACTCAAATATACCAGAGAGTTAAACAACACAACAGTTCTTATTAATCCTATAAGCTGATGGCTGCTGCGGACAGCCCGGCGGTCTTGGATGCGGTCTTATGTTTTTCCATAAATAAGCTCCATCCTCCAGCTTAGCCTACAACCGCGCCGCTGCGTCGTATTGCGATGCGCACCCAACAACCCGGCAAGGACACTTCAGGTTATGCACGGGGACAAGTAACTGCATGAATTAATTGCCGTGCGCAGCCACCGTACGCTGTCTTGCACGTCCACACGCCGCGTGTGGAAAAAAAAAACACAATATTTTGGCATGAATAACAAAAATGAAGCTTACCGCTCAACGTGAATTAAACAACATTTTTTTTTCGTAAAAAAAAAAAAAAACGAAATCACCACAATGCTTCATTCCCTTAAGAACAAGCTCATTACTTTCAAGTGAAAACAGAAGTGTCTGCTTTTCCTCCATAATGAGCCTTTGCGTACTCGCACACGGTCGCAGGCGTGCTGTTCATGATTTATTGATTTAAGACGGATTCAGTACCCCCCCCTCTCTTCCTTTCTCTCAGACTCTGTTACCTGCAAGGCAAGTTAAGCAGCAATAAAATAAGTCACAGTCACACACAATAAAGGGGAGAGAAAGCTCTATTTTTGAGAAACTGACAAAGATTGATTTGTAGGTGTATTTCCTATTTAATATTTCCTCTATTAAAATGAATTTGGTTCAAATTAACAAATTAGTTAATTGATCTCAGACCCAAAGTTGGATTCCTTATTCATATATGGATTGTTAGAGCCCCCTAGACGTGAAATAGCACCCCTATAGCCGCCTTTACACTTTTCATTCATTCATTTTCTAACCCATATCCACACCAGAGTTGCAGGGGGTGCTGGAGCCTATCCCAGCTGTCTTCGGGGTGAGAGGCGGGGGGGGGGTACACCCTGGACTGGTGGCCAGCCAATCGCAGCGCACATATAGACAAACAACCATTCACACTCACATTCATACCTATGGACCAGTCCAGGGTGTACTCTGCCTCTCGCCAGAAGACAGCTGGGATAGGCTCCAGCGAGGAGGATAAGCGGTACAAAATGAATGAATGATTGAATTTTCAAAGAACGATTAACATTTTTGCATAGAGGCCTACTATCAACAACTGTCAGTCCTCGGCATCAATCTCCTGGTATGGCTGCTAATCCAAGCTAATCATTTTATAAGGCTAATATAGATTAATCAAAAACCAATCTAAAAGTCTAAACTAAAACTAAAAATAATACCATGCTGTTAACCACTCACTTCAGAGAGCAGCACAAACTGGGTCTAACAAGGACATAAAAACGGTACAACTGTGCAAGAAGACAAATATCTGCGAGTGTGTACTTTAAGGTCCGCTACCTGGCAACTGCACTAAATAGTACCCGTCAAACGCCAGTGTCGGTATCAACAGTGAAGCGGCGACTTCGGGATGTTGGACTGCCAAGAAAAAGCCATATCTCAGACTAGCTAAAAAAAAAAAATTCCGAAGTGATCCCAAATTTTTGAGCGGTAGTGTATATCGTACAACTAAAGCCTGGAAAGAAAAACACATTTTTGTGTAATGAATCACATGATTTTCAAGAAAGGATCTACATTTTTGCAAACTGGGTCTAACAAGGACATAAAAACGATGCTAGTGTTAGATTCAATAATACAAGCTACTCAGTAAAAATATATATTTTGTATAGTTTTAGTGCAATTACTACTTCTGCTGACAAAGCCTCTTCAACCTTGATGTTACCTGATCAAATTTGATAGCATATTTTTTTACCCCCCCCCCAAAAGTCGAGTGTGTATGATTATGCTACACTACGTCAAACATAACTGTCAGTGTGTGTGTGTGTGTGTACGCTCTGTGAGGTCGGACCCTCATAGATCAGGGCTACAGACTGAAATTACCTGTCAGAACGCAGCCGGCACCACACCTAACCCCCCCCCCCCCCCCCTCCCACCCCCCCACCCCCAATCACGTGCACACACTGACAAGTAAGTGTTGAAGTATTTGAAAGCAGATTGTTCTCCCCAGCAAGGTGAGCCGACCACTGTAAATCTGTCATGACAGCACATTCTCTTCAGGGGGTAGGGGACATTTCTCTTGTTTTTAAGCATGCAAGCACACAGCGCCCCCCCCCCCCCCCCCTCCTCTTCCATGCACACGGAATATTTTATCCCGAGCGCTACTTGTCATTCGCTATGATTGCTTCAGTGACCATTCGCTCTTTGCTGCATGGACATTTGTCTTCAAGTATTAACTGAAGTGTAATTTTCACTTCGGGGGGGGGGGGGGGGGGGTAGTATGATTGGAAGTGGAAGTTAAATTAGGGCTGCTGCCCCCCCCCCCCCCTCCAAAAAAAACTTTTTTCAAGAAAGCAATAAGCAATAATGACGTCTATATTTAGATCAAGCATAGAAATTGTATGTGGATGCTGAAAGCCATGTTGAAATCTAAGACTGAGGATCGAACCAGCAACCATCAGACGACCAGACGACCACTGTCCAACCGTGCACAATATACATCATAAACATAAATATATGTCATAGAAAATAGGATAAGCGGTAGATAATGAATAAATGAATTATTAATAATAATTATTATTATTATAGTAATTTATTTATTATAATTATTATTATATATTATTATAGTATATAGTCATGAAACTATTTTAAATCAGAAATAAATGAACATTTAACCATTTTACCTTCACTGGAAATGTGATTGTGGCAGCAAGATTAACACAGACACCACCTTCCAGTTTTGCCATGAGTTATTTCCTGAATTTCATCGTGTTTCTCACTTTCTTTATCAAAATGCTGGAGCGTTTATTTGGCTACGTTTTGGTTTATTTTGCAGCCGTGATTAAAAGAAAAGCACAGATTTGAGTTGAGAAACACTACTGAATTCAAGAAGTAACTCATGGCAAAACAAGAAGGTGGTGTCCGTGTTGATCCTGCTTCAATTTTGTATTGTTTTATGCATGCAAAACTATAAAAATGGGTTTGTTTCGTGTTTCCTGGAACGCATTAATTAGATTTGAATTATTTGAGTGATTATATAATTTGATTGGAGTAATTTTGGGATCTTTTAGAACAAATTAACGAGGCAAACCAAGGTTCTACTCAAATATAACCAACCATCACCATTGGGAGACAGAATATTAGATATAATGTTAAATGTTAAACTACTTTTCCACCAATAGGGGGCAACAGTGAAATTTTTTTTATGGATCGAACCAGCAACCATCAGGTTGGGAGACAGAATATTAGAAACAATGTTAAATGTTAAACTACTTTTCCACCAATAGGGGGCAACAATGATTTTTTTTTCTTATGGATCGAACCAGCAACCATCAGGTTGGGAGACAGAATATTAGATATAGCATTAAATGTAAAATTACATTTCCACCAACTGGGGGAAACAATGAAATTTTTTTATGGATCGAACCAGCAACCATCAGGTTGGGAGACAGAATATTAGAAACAATGTTAAATGTTAAACTACTTTTCCACCAATAGGGGGCAACAGTGAAATTTTTTCTTATGGATCGAACCAGCAACCATCAGGTTGGGAGACAGAATATTAGAAACAATGTTAAATGTTAAACTACTTTTCCACCAATAGGGGGCAACAATTAAATTTTTTCCTTATGGATCGAACCAGCAACCATCAGGTTGGGAGACAGAATATTAGATATAGCATTAAATGTAAAATTACATTTCCACCAACTGGGGGAAACAATGAAATTTTTTTAATGGATCGAACCAGCAACCATCAGGTTGGGAGACAGAATATTAGATATAGCATTAAATGTAAAATTACATTTCCACCAACTGGGGGAAACAATTAAATTTTTTTATGGATCGAACCAGCAACCATCAGGTTGGGAGACAGAATATTAGAAACAATGTTAAATGTTAAACTACTTCTCCACCAATAGGGGGCAACAATGAATTTTTTTCTTATGGATCGAACCAGCAACCATCAGGTTGGGAGACAGAATATTAGAAACAACGTTAAATGTTAAACTACTTCTCCACCAATAGGGGGCAACAATGATTTTTTTTTCTTATGGATCGAACCAGCAACCATCAGGTTGGGAGACAGAATATTAGATATAGCATTAAATGTAAAATTACATTTCCACCAACTGGGGGAAACAATGAATTTTTTTCTTATGGATCGAACCAGCAACCATCTGTAATAGGACAATGCATTAAATATTCAATACTTATATGATCATTACATTCTTAAATTAAGGTTAAATGTGGTTAGTATGTTTATCAGTATGATTATTTCGGACTATTGCAGTAGTGTAAGGTAATACTGGTAATACTGGTAATACTGGTAATGTTTGCATATTTCTCCCACAAGCCATTGAAGGTCTAACAACCTTTAATGGTGGGCGATGCTGACCTCGGTTCGACCAATCATGTCTCTCAAGTCCAGACCGTGAAGGCTCATTGGTTGAGTTCTCTCACCCAGACGAAGCCATCTGTGGCCCCCCCATCACCTGGGACACACGAGCCGAGGCAGCAAAGCATGCTGGGAATAAAGTCATTTACAATACCGGCTTGTGTTGTGATTGAGTTTGAATGTTCTCCCATTTATCCGCAATAAAAAAGTGTGACTCTTTAAAATGCAATATTAGGAGGTGTCCCAGGTGTGTGTATATGTGTGTGTGTATATGTGTGTGTGTTTATGTGTACCATGCCAGATTGCAAGCCAGACAGAGCTGGCAATAGACCTACAATATCCCCCCCCCCCCCCCCCCCCACTGGCTGCTGCAGAGCGAGAACAAGGTGAGAAGGAGGCACAGACGAATGTGGATGTGAGACGAGAGGAGGAACAGAAGGACTCATCAAGGAGCTCTTCACTTTTGGAGCGCAGCATCCCACTGCAACTCCCCATAACCCCCCTCCCCCCCCCATTTCCGTCTCCATTTCTCCGCTTTCCCTTGCCTCCAATGCTGAAAAACAAAAACTCCCTCCTCAACTTTCATTCACCTCTTTCATTGGCCTCTTTTCTGTCTACGACTCCCACTCTCCCTCCTTCGCTCTAAGCTCCGGTTCTTGCTCCTCTGTCCTCTTATTGCGTCTTCCTGCATGCCATTTCAACTCGGTAAAAACTTCTATAATTAGCAAAGAGGTCAAAGGTAAAAAGAAGTACACTGTTGTGGGAGTAAGGCGGACCTAACAACTTAATGAAAAAAAAAAAAAAGTACTACACACTACATAGTACTAATCTACTGCATGTACATTATTGTAACTTATAGCAAATATGCCCTCTAGGGGCACCACAAGGTATGACATCGTGTCAATCAGGTCAATTCTTCAAATATATGGAGCGATTTCACAAACACTGAGGATCGAACCAGCAACCAGCAGCTTAGGTGACGACCGCTCTAAGACCCGAGCCCTGCCGTCGTGGCTCAATATAAAATATATATAAATATTAATTCACGCCAACTTCTATGAATTTTTAATAGGAAAATGTGGCAGAAAATATTGAATTATGGGAAATTAAATTATGGAAAATGTCCAGATGGGCTACATTTGGATAAATGTGGGAGTAGTTAGCCTACGAAAATGGATTGATGATTATTGAAATGTACTGTATAAGTGATTTACGCAAGGACTGAGGATCGAACCAGCAAGGACCATGTTGGGGGATGACCGCTCTATGACGCAATAAAAATATTACCTAAATATAAAATTAATTTCCACCAATTTCTATTCATTTTTAATAGGACAAATTTGGCAGAAAATATTAAATTATGGGAAATTAAATTATGGAAAATGTCCAGATCAGCATTTGGATAAATGTGGTAGTAGTTGATTATTGAAATGAACTGTATAAGTGATTTACAAGGACTGAGAATAGAACCAGCAACAACCGTGTTGGGTGATGAACGCTCTATGACCTGGGCCATGTCACTGTGCCCGCAATAAGAATATTACACAAATATTAAATGAATTTCCACCAATTTCTATTTGGACTGAGGATCGAACCAGCAAGGACCGTTTTGGGTGATGACTGCTCTATGACTTGGGCCGTGTCACCGTGCCCGCAATAAAAATATTACATAAATATTAAATGAATTTCCACCAATTTTTATCTATTTTTAATAGGACAAATTTGGCAAAAATATTGAATCATTGGAAATTAAATTATGTAAAATGTCCAGATTATTGAAATGTACTGTATAAATGATTTACACAAGGACTGAGGATCGAACCAGCAACGACCATTTTGGGTGATGACCGCTCTATGATCTGGGCCGTGTCACCGTGCCCGCAATAAAAATATTACATAAATATAAAACTAATTTCCACCAATTTTTGTTTATTTTTAATACGACAAATTTGGCAGAAAATATTAAATTATGGGAAATTAAATTCTGGAAAATGTTACAAAAGTCCAGATGGCCTACATATGGATAAATGTGGGAGTACTTAGCCTACAAAAATGGTTTGATGATTATTGAAATGTACTGTATAAGTGATTTACATAAGGACTGAGGATCGAACCAGCAATGACCGTTTTGGGTGATGACTGCTCTATGATCTGGGCCGTGTCACCGTGCCCGCAATAAAAATATTACATAAATATAAAACTAATTTTCACCCATTTCTATTTATTTTTAATAAGACAAATTTGGCAGAAAAAAATAAATTATGAGAAATTAAATTATGGAAAATGTTACAAAAGTCCAGATGGCCTACATATGGATAGATGTGAGAGTAGGAAGCCTATAAAAATGGAGAGTGATTGTGGAAATGTACTAATAAATAAGTGGAGTAATTTACACGAGGACTGAGGATCGAACCAGCAACTATCAGGTTGGAAGACAAACAATGAAACCCACAAACGAGAACAGACAATACAAAAAACCGAATTCAGACTTATTAGGCCTTCACTTACTTATGTAGCGCACTGGGTGGCAGCTTGCTGGTCTTTTCCATCTGACCGTAACAAGACGTCCTGGCTTCGGGGATGTCGCCGTACTCATCCAACATGGCGGCGGCCGCCGACGTGATGATCCCCAGACCGTCGCGCACGCGCGCTTCCAACGGATAATCCCAGTCATCATACGACACCGATATCATTCCTGACGGGAACTCTTCGGGTGTTATTTCCGGGTTGCCCGTGGTCAGAGACGGTACGATCCAGATGTAACCGAAACCGGTGAGACCCAGGGATCGAGCCTCCTCCAGGATGTAGACGGCCTCGTCCTTGGAGCAGTAGAGCACCACCACGGGTGACTGGACCTTCTTCAGCATGATCTGGGACCTGCTGTCTTCCTCCACGGCATCCAGAGTGATGATATTCTGCAGGTCCCAGCCCACAAAACTGAAAAGAGGACGACATTGAAATGTTATTTCCCCATAGACAGCTGATAAACTTCTCAACTCTCTCTGTGGCTAAATGCTAATTGCTAGCATGTTAGCATTTAAGCTAACTTACTCATGTCTAAAGGCAAATACACACATGGCATGATGTAGGGAGGTTATAGGACAACCTTGGCACTTTCTAAACATGAGGCCCTCTTGCTAGGTGCGAGCATGATGACTGTTAGCATGTTAGCATTTTAGCTAATTTACTCATATATAAAGGCAAATACACACATGGTATGATGTGGGGACACTATCGGACTGCCTGGACACTTTTTGGACTTGAGGCTGTCTTGCAAGGTGTTAGCATGGTGATTGTTAGCATGTTAGCATTTTAGCTAATTTACTCATGTCTAAAGGCAAAATACACACATGGCATGATGTGGGGACACTGTGAGACTGCCCCAAACTTTTCGGGACCTGAGGCTGCCTTGCAAGGTGCTAGCATGGTAGCCGTTAGCATTTAAGCTAATTTACTAATGTCTAAATGCAAATAGACACATGCCAAGATGTGGGGAGGTTATAGGACAACCTTGGCACTTTCTAAACTTGAGGCCCTCTTGCTAGGTGCGAGCATGATAACTGTTAGCATGTTAGCATTTTAGCTAATTTACTCATATATAAAGGCAAATACACACATGGTATGATGTGGGGACACTATCGGACTGCCTGGACACTTTTTGGACTTGAGGCTGTCTTGCAAGGTGTTAGCATGGTGATTGTTAGCATGTTAGCATTTTAGCTAATTTACTCATGTCTAAAGGCAAAATACACACATGGCATGATGTGGGGACACTGTGAGACTGCCCCAAACTTTTCGGGACCTGAGGCTGTCTTGCAAGGTGCTAGCATGGTAGCCGTTAGCATGTTAGCATTTAAGCTAATTTACTCATGTCTAAATGCAAATAGACACATGCCAAGATGTGGGGACACTATGGGACTGCATCAACCTTTTCGGTACTTGAGGCTTTCTTGCTAGGTGCTAGCATGGTAGCCATTGGCACAATGGGCCCGAGGTTCACAGCACAGGTGGCAAGCCCATCAAAATTCCCGTGGGAATTTTCTAGTATTAATAAGTAATATCCTAATAATAAATAAATCTAAGATCCTGAATGAGATCCGTCCTGAATGAGGCTGACCAGGTTCCAACCGAATCGGGTTTAAATGAGGTCTGCTTTGTTCCTCAACGCCATTCCTTCAAAACAAGGACACGGCATCAGCTCGTATCACGGAAAATCACTTTTTAAATCCATCTCTCCAGCAACTTAGTTCAAGCGAGAGGTTAACAAGTGTTCATTAAAAGTTCCGCTAGATAAGAGCGATACTATCATTTATCTTTCTTATCTCATCGTTGGGCTCTTAAAAAAAAAATGTCCAGGCTGATAATATTCACCAAAAGCAAATTGGAGGAAAATGAGTATTATTTTTCTAATTAAAGAACACAAAGTGTAACAAATGAGTGGCAAACCGTGGAATTACAGGGACACATTTTAGCCTACAGACGAGAAGATGTGAGATAAAAGTAAGAAAAGGGTGCTACTTTTTTGGCAACAATATCTATAAAAAAAGATTTCCTATTTTATATATTTTCTATGAAAAAAAAACATTAAAAAAGAAGATTCCCTATTTTATTAGATGGGAACTTGAGGTTTCAGCACCATGGATAGCACCACCAATGCAAGTCCTCATTTTCATCTGCCTTGTTTTCTAACTTGTGTCTTTATCCTGTCAATATATTTTATCTTTTTGTTACGGGGCTGCACGGTGGACGAGTGGTTAGCGCGCAGACCTCACACTGAACACTAGAAAAAACGAGTTCAATCCCACCCTCGGCCATCTCCATGTGGAGTTTGAAGGTATGAATGTGAGTGTGAATGGTTGTTTGGTATATGTGCCCTGTGATTGGCTGGCCACCAGTCCAGGGTGTACCCCGTCTCTCGCCCCAAGACAGCTGGGATAGGCTCCAGCACGCCCTCGACCCTCAAGAGGATAAACGCTAAAAGTGAATGAATGAATCAATGAAGCTTCTAAATATGTTTTTTTATCATTATTAGAGCTCTAGACATGGAGTAGCACCCCTATAGTCACTTATACACTCCTATAATTCATTGTTTATAACATTACACAACTCTTTTGCTGGAGACCCGAGTTCAATTCCACCTTCGGCTATCTCTGTGTGGAGTTTGCATGTCCCCCCCCCACCCCCCCGTGCATGCGTGGGTTTTCTCCGGGTACTCCGGTTTCCTCCCACATTCCAAAAACATGCTAGGTTAATCGGCGACTCCAAATTGTCCATAGGTATGAATGTGAGTGTGAATGGTTGTTTGTCTATATGTGCCCTGTGATTGGCTGGCCACCAGTCCAGGGTGTACCCCGCCTCTCGTCCAGAAGACAGCTGGGATAGGCTCCAGCAGGATATGGGTAATGAACTTTATCTGCTCTGCCATTCAGTTATTTGGAATTAGATTGGGAGTTCGTTGAACTTGCTTTTTGGACCCCGCCTCTCGCCCGAAAGAAGACAGCTGGGATAGGCTCCAGCACCCATGTCACCCTTTGTGAGGAAAAAGCAGTAGTAAATGAATGAATGAAAGTGTAAAGGCGACTATAGGGGTGCTATTTATTGTCAAGGGAGCTCTAATAATATTAAAACCTCAAAAAAGGAATCCAACTTTTGGGTCTGAGATCAATTAACTCGTTTGTTAATTTGAACTGAATTCCTTTTAATAAGCATATAATTCACAAAAATCACTAAACACAAGTCGTTATGGTTTATTCACACGACCGTAAAAATAATCCCCAGAGCAGGTTTGAACACCAAAATTCATCTTTTTTCCACCTCATCAGCATAAACATTCCCTCTCCTGCATCACATTTGCTCAAAATCACGTGCAAGGCAGGAAAATTACGGCATGGAGGAAGAGCAAATTAGACAAGCGCCCGAGGAAAGCGGCATCAAGTCCTTGACGCCGGCTTTTGTGCCTGCAGCAACACGGGGGGGGGGGGGGGGCTTTCTATGCATAGGAATGTCTAAGTGCTGCATTGACATCCGTCACCATCACCGCTGCATCCTCGCTCATGCGGCACCTATATGGTGAGGAGGACACGTGAATAGGACTCCCTATTAGGTGTTCCTCAAATTACTCACTTCACTACCCGAAAAAACTTTTTTTTCGGTAGTATCTTATTTTTTTTTTTTATATAATCCTCCATTTTTCTAATTTCATCCATCATCACAGCCGATGTCCCTGGTGAATGAGGTTGTTTACAGTCTTGCCGACTTACTGCTCTCAGTGTTTAGCCTTGAATGTGTTTACCCCCCCAATCCAACACCCGTATTGCTTTCAAACACAGCAGCCCTTAAGGATTTAGGCGGCAGTCTTGAAATGAATGCGGATGACAGTTTGCTTTAGTAGTACTGCAGTTTTTTGCCGTCTTCTTCGTACACCTCGAGGTCATTTTGACTGATGCTGTCGTCAAACGCTTAACCGCTCAGCAGCCCATAATATTTAGCCAAAAGTCAAATGAATGAGTGGGTGGTCTATGGATTAAAAAAAAGCTCTCTTTGGTGTTATTTTGTCTATTTTGTGTTTATTACTTTGATCTCAGACCCAAAAGTTGGATTCCTTTTTTGAGTTTTTTAACATTATTAGAGCTTCCTCGACATAAAATAGCACCCCTATAGCTGTCTTTACACTTTTAATTAATTCATTCATTTTCTAATGCTTATCCTCATGACGGTCATGGGTATGCTGGAGCCTATCCCAGCTGTCTTTGGGCGAGAGGCGGGGTTACACCCTGGACTGGTGGCCAGCCAATCACAGGGCACATATAGACAAACAACCATTCACACTCACATTCATACCTATGGACAATTTGGAGTCGCTAATTAACCTAGCATGCATGTTGTTGGAATAATTTTACTTTATTTTAGTTTTATTGTGTGTGAGATTCATTGTTGTACGCCCCCCCCCCCCAAGTGCACATTCATTCATTCATTTTCTACCGCTTATCCTCACGAGGGTCATGGGTATGCTGGAGCCTATCCCAGCTGTCTTCAGGTCGCCAGCCAATCACAGGGCACATATAGACAAACAACCATTCACACTCACATTCATACCTATGGACAATTTGGAGTCGCTAATTAACCTAGCATGTTTTTGGAATGTGGGAGGAAACCGGAGTACCCGGAGAAAACCCACACATGAAATAAATGAAAACAGAGCATTTTGACAGGAAGCACATATGAAAGGAAATACAGCTGGAATAGGTGTAGATTCTGGAAGATCTAAAACGTTTTCCGTGCTGGTTATTGTGTGTAGATGCTCTGTAGGAGACCACAACTCAATACAATTAGGGAAAATTAGCATAATATTTAATTGTTCTCCTAAAATAATGCAGTTTTCTCGTTAGATTTGAATTTCCTGAATATTTTGATTTATGTTAAATTACTGCATATTTTTTTTCTAAAATTTTATTGCTGGGATTTTTAATTTTTTTTGTTAAATAATATTTTTAGAACTGTGAGTGTGAATGGTTGTTTGTCTATATGTGCCTTGTGATTGGCTGGCGACCAGTCCAGGGGTGTACCCCGCCTCTTGCCCGAAGAAGACAGCTGGGATAGGCTCCAGCATACCCATGACCCTTGTGAGGAAAAAGCGGTAGAAAATGAATGAATGAATATTTTTTAGAACATGATGCAGGCCAATAACATAACAGTCGTCGGCCGCAAATGACCCCTGGGCCACACTTTGGAGACCCCTGGTCTATGGTATAGTGATTAGTACATTAATCAAAACAACAAGCTTCAGATTAATTGACTAAGAAAAAAATGTATGAGACATAATAATTATTAAATTCCGCAATATTTCAGGTACTACTCTACAGTACCTAGTAATACTATTCATAATAATAAAGTAAAAAAGTAATTCAGTTAGTGCCTTAAGGCTAACTGTAAACGATACTCACAGTTCTGTTCATACATTGAACTATTTTCAGCTGAGAGTTCACATGTAATTAAATTTAGCCTAAAAAATGTCAATATTTATATCCTAATTAAAGCGGATCATTTCATAAAGACGGAATAATTAGCTTGAGTAGCTTTTAATTATGTGTCGATTTCCTGTGTCGCTGTTCAACCTCCTCACCGGGACTCGGTCATGGGCAGACGGCTTTAATAGCAAAAGGGTTTCTATCATGTGAAGTGGAAATAAAATAGGCCAGTCAGCTCAGTGAGTCAAGGCTGAGCTGGCCGCGGATGTTTTTTGGTATACGCCGACATGAGGTACAACACCAGGGTGTGGGGGGTGTGGGGGGGGGGGGTAATATCACTGGAAATACATACTCTTACTGATCTCGTGTAGGAGTTCGTGAAACATACACTGATTATTTGAATAGTAATATATATGGTACAAAAAATATATATAATGTGTAGTGTCACAAACAAACAAACAAACAGAAGACATATTAACAAAACAAGAAACACATTAACATTTCAGAAAACATATTAACAAAAGGCAAAATAAATTTTACATTCAAACAGTAACTTAGTCAAATTAACATTTCAGAATACAAATGAACCAAACGCTAAATAAATTAGCATTTCAGAAAAGACATTAACAAAAGGAAAAAATAATTAACATTTCAGAAAACACATTCGCAAACTGTGAAACAAATCGGGGTGTCCAAAATGTGGTCCGGCGTATATAATAAAATATTAAATTAAATTGTAAATATTTCATATTTAATATTATTTAAATTATTATTATACATTTTCAAATATATTAATATTTTGTAATATTAATATTTTACAATATTAATATTTTAATATTAATATTAAAATATAAATATTTTATTTTATAAAATATAGACAGAACCCAAGTGGAAGTGGATATCGTACCTGTTGTCTACCGTGGTTTTCAGAATGTTGATAAACTCCTGGTAGCCGGGGAACTTTGACGTCACGATGGAGAAAATGTGCCAGTCGTATTCCTCCATGATGTTCAGCATCAGCAGAGCCTCCTGCTGGATGGACGCACCAAACTGGAAGAATGTGGATTTTACGTCCTGGGGAAAACAGGAAGAAAATAAAGGAGAAGATTTAGCGTTTCAAAATATCAATCAAGAAGAAATCTAGCTTGGCAATACCATAATATACCATAATATACCATGTTTATTTTTTTAACTGTATTTTTTAATTTAAAAAAATTAAGTTCAGCGCAAAAAAAGTTCAGTGCAAAAAAAAATTCAATTGGAATTAATAATGACTTATTTAATGCCATCTCAGAGCCAGCCAATCAAGGATAGAGTGTAGTAAACCAAACTAAACCAAAAGTGTGAGTTTTGAAACATCAATATTTTTTGCACCGAACATTTTTTTTTATACTGAATTCTTCTAAACTGATTTTTAAAACACCATATTTTGAGACACAACATTTTTAAACGCATATATTTGTTATGAATGTTAATTAAATTGCATTTTCAGCATAATTTAAATATAAAAACATAAATATTAAAAAAAAAAAAATTTTTAAATTCAAAGCAAAAAAAAAATTCTGTGCAAATTAATCCAATGTTTGAAAATACAAATACACAAATACAGACTGAATCAATGGATTGTATGTGATTGGGTCTTATAAAAACAGGAAATGTTAATATGAATATGAATGTTAATTAAATGGCATTTTCAGCAAAAATTTGTTCATAAAAATTTAATTTTAAAATTCAAAGCAAAAAAAACAATTCTGGGCAAATTAATCCAATGTTTGAAAATTCACAAATATGCATGTATTTGTTACGAATGTTAATTAAATGGCATTTTCAGCATAATTTAAATATAAAATATATAAATGTAAAAAAATTGTTCATAAAAATTTACTTTAAAAATTCAAAGCAAAAAAAAAATTCAGTGCAAATTAATCCAATGTTTGAAAATTCACAAATACACTTCCGAGAAATGAAGACTGAATCAAAGGATTGTGTGTTGTCTTATAAAAACAGAAAATGTATTTGTGAGTTTTGAAACATCAACTTTTTTTGCACTGAATTTTTTTGACACTGAATTTGTCAAAAAAAAAAAAAAACACCACAACACTAACACCAGAAACACATGCGTTTTGCTTAGGGTTTTTATCATTAGAATTATTTAACACTCCTGTGGCATTACCATAATATACCTCATAAACACACACACATAAAGACCATATACTGTACAGTGTGCAGGTCCATATACCCTATGGGTGAGGGACGCTGAATAATTCAATTAAGCCCAAATTGGATTGATGCAGTGCAGGCGGACTGCAGGGGTTGACGGGGAACGAGGGTTACGTTCACGCTGACTTGCTCAAATCCACTCCATTACACCCAACCGGGGATTGTTTCCCCTACTTAATTTATTCAAACATTTGATTGGACGGAGCTGACAAGCACGACTGCAGGTGAACAAATTAACTCCATTCATGTTGGCGGATCCATTCCAAATGACTCATTTGCGTGAGGGCGATTACATGAGGTGAAATGGGACAAAAGTAATGAGAAAGGAGCACGTGGGCGGACAAAGTGTTAGCCTAGCTTTGGTTGTTAAATGTCTGATTTACTGTCTGCTTGTGTACCGTCCTAATAAGGCACACAACAAATAGCCAGCGACCCCTTCAGTCGTGGCCATTTTGGGTGATTTGGAGTCATCTTGTTAGGGACACTCAATACTGTGTTCTATGGCTATCGGAACATGGAAACTATCAAAGGAGAGATTAGAAGTGGCTTTCACCAGAAAAAAAATTGTTTTTGTCTTTCCTGTTTTTTAATAATCAGCAGAACAACATGTTTTTGGGGAAACTTGATGCCAAATATTGTTTTAGTACATGAAGGTTAATAGGAAAATATGTACATTGTATTTTGCATTAGAATTTTTTGAACTGCATTTTTTCAATTTAAAAAAAATTACGTTCAGTGCAAAAAAAGTTAATATTTTTTTAGTACATGAAGGTTAATAAGAAAATGTGTACATTTTATTTTGCATTAGAATTTTTTTAACTGCATTTATTCAATTAAAAAAAATTAAGTTCAGTGCAAAAAAAGTAAAGATTTTTTTAGTACATGAAGGTTAATAGGAAAATGTGTACATTGTATTTTGCATTAGAATTTTTTGAACTGCATTTTTTAATAAAAAAAATAAGTTCAGTGCAAAAAAAGTAAATATTTTTTTAGTACATGAAGGTTAATAGGAAAATGTGTACATTTTATTTTGCGTTAGAATTTTTTGAAATGCATTTTTTAATTTAAAAAAATTAAGTTCAGTGCAAAAAAAGTAATTTTTTTTAGTACATGAAGGTCAATAGGAAAATGTGTCTATTTTATTTTGCAGGAGAATTTTGTCAACTGTATTTATTTTAATGAAAAAAATTAAGTTCAGTGCAAAAAAAGTAAATTTCAATTGAAATTAATATTGAATCAATTAATACCGTCTCAGAGCCAGCCAATCAAGGATAGAGTGTAGTAAACCAAACTAAACCAAAAATGTGAGTTTTGAAACATCAATATTTTTTTGCACTGAATGTTTTTTTATACTAAATTTTTCTAAACTGATTTTTAAAACACCATATTTTGAGAGACAACATTTTTAAACGCATATATTTGTCATGAATGTTAATTAAATGGCATTTTCAGCACAATTTAAATATGAAAAATATTTTAAAAAATTGTTCATAAAAATTTACTTTTTTTAAAATTCAAAGCAAAAAAAAAAACATAGATAAGTTTGAGGAAAATATCAGTTCCCGACTAAAAAAAAAGTTTCACAAATTTATTTTGTGGAAACATACAGTAGGCTGCATAGATGAGTGGTTAGCGCACAGGCCACATAGCTAGGAGACCCAAGTTCGATTCCACCCTCGGCCATCTCTGTGTAGATTTTGCACATTTTCCCCGTGCATGAGTGGGTTTTCTCCTGGTACTCCGGTTTCCTCCCACATTCCAAAAACATGCGAGGTTTATTGGCGTCTTTGGTATTGAATAATTGACACGTTCATGGTTTAAATGGCCTATCATCATTTACCACAGACGGTGTGGGTAAAACCATGTACTGTTCATATTTTGTACTACGTGTGTGTCCAAGCTGCGGTAAAAAGCCCTCCAGGCGACGACCCATTTGCCACACTTTACCTACTTCCAGTGAGCGACAGTCTGCCCAAGGCTACGTTCAGGGTAGGTGCTGGTTTGGAGTTTGGAGGGCAAAAAGTTCAATTCCATTGCATACCAGTATATACCATTGCACATCTTTCTCAGTCGGCTCCGTGGCAAGACTCGTGCCTTCCTCCCTGGGTGTTACGCATGTGTGCGTGCATGTGTGTGCGTGCGTGTGTGTTTATGTGTTCTAATGGGGTAGAAAGTGAAGCATTGCCGGAGCATGGTGGGATAGCAAGGAGGTCACGCTGTAAGACACGTCACTCCCTGTCTTCGTCACCGCGCCAGTCGACAGTCTCACACTTTGCTGCAATGTAGAGCCAAGTGTGACCAGCAGGGCTAACAAGAGGATTAAGTCATGGTAATTATATAACGCATACGTAATATGTGGGGGTTTGAAGGCGTCTAAGGGAGAATAAACATTTTATAATAACCTCATTTTACCAGCAATTTACTAAATGATTTCTGGTTTTTGGGGAAACTTGACCCTAAATATATATACTTTTTTATTTTATATATGTATTAATTAAAAAAAATTTAAGTTCAGTGCAAAAAAAGTGAAGGTTAATAGGAAAATGTGTACATTTTGTTTTGCATTAGAATTTTTTTAACTGTATTTTTTAATTTAAAAAATTAAGTTCAGTGCAAAAAAAGTTCAGTGCAAAAAAAAGTTCAGTGCAAAAAAAACACATTTCAATTGAAATTAATAATGAATCAATTAATACCGTCCCAGAGCCAGCCAATCAAGGATAGAGTGTAGTAAACCAAACTAAACCAAAAATGTGGCTTTTGAAACATCAATATTTTTTGCACTGAATGTTTTTTTTATACTGAATTTTTCTAAACTGATTTTTAAAACATCATATTTTGAGAGACAGCATTTTTAAATGCAATATTTGTTATGAATGTCAATTAAATGGCATTTTCAGCATAATTTAAATATGAAAAATATAAATATAAAAACAATTTCATAAAAATGTACTTTTTAAAAATTTAAAGCAAAAAGACACAATATTTTGAGAGACAACATTTTTAAATGTATATATTTGTTATAAATGTTAATTAAATTGCATTTTCAGCATAATTTAAATATGAAAATATAAATATAAAAAAATTGTTCATAAAAATATACTTTTTTAAAATTCAATGCAAAAAAACAATCCTGGGAAAATTAATCCAATGTTTGAAAATTCACAAATACATATGTATTTGTTATGAATGTTAATTAAATGACATTTTCAGCATAATTTAAATATAAAAAATATAAATATAAAAAAATTTATTCATAAAAATTTACTTTTAAAAAAAATCACTGATTCAGACTCACTGATATGACAACAACAACAACAACAACAACAACAAATCCTCTGTGGCAAGTTACTAAAAATAGCCCGAATAGGAATAGCTGCAGCAAAACAAAAGGAATGGAAATTTCAGTGAGGGGGTTGCAGGGGGAGTTAAAATGCCAAGCGGACAATGCTCATAGTCAGCACCGCTACAGTAATATGGGGGGGGGGGGTCTCGGTGGGTCGTGGACGTAGCTCCTCCTATTTAGCTCGTTTATAGCGTTCTCACACCCAACTGTGACGGTTTTCAAGGAAATATTTTTGTAGTTAGAGCATAGAAAACTTTATAAATACACTTTTATGCTTGTATTATTCATTGTTTACATCACAACTCTTATGCTGCAGGGACTCGAGACGGTTGCTAGCTAGCTAGCAAGCTAGTTAGCCTTGAAATTACCGTATTTTCCGGACTATAAGTCCCACTTTTTTTCATAAGTTGGCTGTTCCTGTGACTTACAAAAATACGGTATTTCTTTTAAACTAAAGCAAACATCTTACCACTTCCACATGAAATGTGAGGATCACTTTTTTTTTTTACTCTATCAATATCGTACATGACCTGATGACTTCATGCAGTGTTCCCGACGATATAGAACAGGTTTAAGACCGAAAAACATTTTTTAGACATGATTAGAGCCCTGTAGACAAGACATAACACCCCTATAGTTACCTTCATAGTCCTATTTCCTAATATAGCAGACATGATAAGTGATCAGGTATACACGCTAGCATTACGACTTATACTCCGGAGCGACTTATAATCCAGAAAACACAATATTTCTTTTAAACTAAAGCAAACATCTTACCACTTCCACACGAAATGTGAGGATCACTTTTTTTTTTTTTACTCCATCAATATCGTACATGACCTGATGACTTCATGCAGTGTTCCCGACGATATAGAACAGGTTTAAGACCGAAACATTTTTTAGACATGATTAGAGCCCTGTAGACAAGACATAACACCCCTATAGTTACCTTCATAGTCCTATTACCTAGTATACCTAGTACCTAGTATCATGATAAGTGATCAGGTATACACGCTAGCATTGCGACGTATACTCCGGAGCGACTTATAATCATCTTACCACTTCCACACAAAATGTGAGGATCACTTTTTTTTACTCTATCATCTCGTACATTACTTAATGCAGTGTTCCAGACAATATAGAATATACTACATAATATACTACACTTTTAGACATGATTAGAGCCCTGTAGACAAGACATAACACCCCTATAGTTACCTTCATAGTCCTATTACCGAGTATACCTAGTACCTAGTATCATGATAAGTGATCAGGTATACACGCTAGAATTGCGACGTATACTCCGGAGCGACTTATAATCATCTTACCACTTCCACACAAAATGTGAGGATCACTTTTTTTTACTCTATCATCTCGTACATTACTTAATGCAGTGTTCCAGACAATATAGAATATACTACATAATATACTACACTTTTAGACATGATTAGAGCCCTGTAGAGCCCTGTAGACAAGACATAACACCCCTATAGTTACCTTTATAGTCCTATTGCCTAATATAGCAGACATGATAAGTGATCAGGTATACACGCTAGCATTGCGACTTATACTCCGGAGCGACTTATAATCCAAAAAATACAATATTTCTTTTAAACTAAAGCAAACATCTTACCACTTCCACACAAAATGTGAGGATCACTTTTTTTTACTCTATCATCTCGTACATGACTTAATGACTTCATGCAGTGTTCCAGACAATATAGAATATACTACATAAAACAAAGACCAAAAAACATTTTTAGACATGATTAGAGCCCTGTAGACAAGATATAACACCCCTATAGTTACCTTTATAGTCATATTACTCAATATAGCAGACATGATAAGTGATCAGGCATACACGCTAGCATTGGGAAAGGTACTTACTATGGATATCTTTGTTTACACCAAATTTCGCAACTTTTATGCGAAGGCTGCGGGATCGCAACATGTACACAAAAAAGCATTGTCAAGTTACAAAGCTAACTAGTTAGCCTCCAATTTATGTTTTTTAACAGCGAGAAATGACTTGAAACAGCGGATGTGGTAAGAAGCCAAAAGTGTACCGCTATTAGCCACATGCTAATAGGATGCTAACATTTTTTTAATGCTAATAACACAACAAGACGCGCATCATACCGTACACTAACCAGAAAACATACGCAAACAGACGCAACATTTTGCCGTAAATTTCCGACGTTAACCGAAAAACACGGCAAACTTCGCGAGGTTTCCTTTAAATCGGTAAGTGGCGTGCATAGCGGCTGACAGGAAAAACGAGCGCTTCACGACTCAATGTGTCACACGTTCTCCGCGTTTGGCATCGGGTTAGCGCTTGAGTTAACAACCGTCGACGCAACAAGCACATCCCGTGAATATAAAATGTTTTTGGAATGTCGTGGACGGCAAAAATCAGCGGAGGAGTAATCAGATCTCATTATCTCGGCTTTCCGTGTTCATGTTGTGGCAAGTGTTGCCTTCAAGAACCCAGTTATTAACACGCATGTTGGTACAAACTAGTATTTTAGTAGGAAGAGACTGTAAGTATATACTGTATATATATATATATATATCTATATATAGTGTGTGTATGCTATTACTGTGGTTTTTCTGTCAGGACTTTTTAACAAGCGAAGGAGCCCCCCCACGGGGGATACACTGACAAAATAACATCATCTCTCTTTCTCGCTCGCTCGCTCGCTCGCTCGCTCCCAGCCTCCATGCTAGTCTCCATGTTTGTCTTGCTCTCCCACTCTAATAAGTACAATAGCTTCCTCTCAGTGTCTTCCTTTGCTTTGGTTAACTCACTACCAGGAGGTCTGTCTTCTCCGCCCCCCCCATGCCGCCCTCGCCCGCCCGCCCACTCCCAATCTTTTCGACTCTGCCGCACTCTCCTTTGGGGAAAGCAACACCTTTTCACACGTTCAGAGTGGGATTAGAGGGTCAAAGACGTTTCATTGGTGGCTTGGTTTCAAGAGTTTGGAATAAGGACAATCTATTTATAGCCAAGGGGATGATGGATATGGTGAGAAATGACATATTCATGTCAATATTTCAACTGCATATCAGATTTGTTAGTCGGTGAAAAAGACTATTATTAGTATCGACATTCATTTTTCTTTTTTTCATCTAATTTTTGCTGTTTATTTCAACTTTTGTCTTAATTTTTGCACAATATTATGACTGGTATATTTTGAACTTATTCCCATATATTAACTTTTTATCAATGTAATTTTCATAAATTTGCAATTTTTTTTAATATGAATTTTTATGATTTTATGACATTATTATTCTCATAATATTACAAATTTATCCTTGTAGCATTGTGACTTTTTTCTTGTTTAAGTATGACTTTATTTCTTTTATATTTTGACTTTATTAAGGTAATATCTGCAGTTGTTCTCCTTATTATGTAACTACAATAAAATACTTTATTGACTTTACTGTCCTAAAAAAAACTTTTTCCACAATGTTCGCATTATTGTTTATTTGTCAAATTTTGACTTTTTAATTTTTTTTATTATTCTTTAATATTTCAACATTATGGGAGTTAAATGTAACTTTTTTGTATAATATTATGACATTCTCATTATAGTGTTTTTTTCTCAAAATATTTTTATATTTTCTTGTAAAATTAATGCTGATTTGCAACTTTTTTTGTATAACATGACATTCTCATTGCTTTTTTCTCAAAATATTTTCATATTTTTCTTGGAAAATTGATGCTGATTTGCACCTTTTTTGTATAATATTATGACATTCTTATTACAGCTTTTTTCTCAAAATATTCTCATATTTTTCTTGTAAAATTAATGCTGATCTGCACCTTTTTTTGGATACTATTATGACATTCTCATTATGGCTTTTTTCCAAAAAATATTTTCATATTTTTCTTGCAAAATCAATGCAGATTTTCACCTTTTTTGTATAATATTATGACATTCTTATTACAGCTTTTTTTCCTCAAAATATTTTCATATTTTTCTTGTAAAATCAATGCAGATTTGCACCTTTTTTTAAATATAATATTATGACATTCTCATAGCTTTTTTCTCAAAATATTTTTATATTTTTCTTGGAAAATTGATGCACATTTGCACCTTTTTTGTATAATATTATGACATTCTTATTACAGCTTTTTTCTCAAAATATTTTCATATTTTTTTGTAAAATCAATGCAGATTTGCACCTTTTTTTAAATATAATATTATGACATTCTCATAGCTTTTTTCTCAAAATATTTTTATATTTTTCTTGTAAGATGAATGCTGATTTGCACCTTTTTTTGTATAACATGACATTCTCATAGCTTTTTTCTCAAAATATTTTCATATTTTTCTTGGAAAATTGATGCTGATTTGCACCTTTTTTGTATAATATTATGACATTCTTATTACAGCTTTTTTCTCAAAATATTCTCATATTTTTCTTGTAAAATAAATGCTGATCTGCACCTTTTTTTGGATACTATTATGACATTCTCATTATAGCTTTTTTCCAAAAAATATTTTCATATGTTTCTTGCAAAATCAATGCAGATTTTCACCTTTTTTGTATAATATTATGACATTCTTATTACAGCTTTTTTTCCTCAAAATATTTTCATATTTTTCTTGTAAAATCAATGCAGATTTGCACCTTTTTTTTTTAAATATAATATTATGACATTCTCATAGCTTTTTTCTCAAAATATTTTTATATTTTTCTTGGAAAATTGATGCACATTTGCACCTTTTTTGTATAATATTATGACATTCTTATTACAGCTTTTTTCTCAAAATATTTTCATATTTTTTGTAAAATCAATGCAGATTTGCACCTTTTTTTAAATATAATATTATGACATTCTCATAGCTTTTTTCTCAAAATATTTTTATATTTTTCTTGTAAGATGAATGCTGATTTGCACCTTTTTTTGTATAACATGACATTCTCATAGCTTTTTTCTCAAAATATTTTCATATTTTTCTTGGAAAATTGATGCTGATTTGCACCTTTTTTATAATGTTATGACATTCTTATTACAGCTTTTTTCTCAAAATATTCTCATATTTTTCTTGTAAAATTAATGCTGATTTGCACCTTTTTTTGGGATACTATTATGACATTCTCATGATAGCTTTTTTCCAAAAAGTATTTTCATATTTTTCTTGCAAAATCAATGCAGATTTTCACCTTTTTTGTATAATATTATGACATTCTTATTACAGCTTTTTTTCCTCAAAATATTTTCATATTTTTCTTGTAAAATCAATGCAGATTTGCACCTTTTTAAAAATATAATATTATGACATTCTCATAGCTTTTTTCTCAAAATATTTTTATATTTTTCTTGGAAAATTGATGCACATTTGCACCTTTTTTGTATAATATTATGACATTCTTATTACAGCTTTTTTCTCAAAATATTTTCATATTTTTTTGTAAAATCAATGCAGATTTGCACCTTTTTTTAAATATAATATTATGACATTCTCATAGCTTTTTTCTCAAAATATTTTTATATTTTTCTTGTAAGATGAATGCTGATTTGCACCTTTTTTTGTATAACATGACATTCTCATAGCTTTTTTCTCAAAATATTTTCATATTTTTCTTGGAAAATTGATGCTGATTTGCACCTTTTTTGTATAATATTATGACATTCTTATTACAGCTTTTTTCTCAAAATATTCTCATATTTTTCTTGTAAAATAAATGCTGATCTGCACCTTTTTTTGGATACTATTATGACATTCTCATTATAGCTTTTTTCCAAAAAATATTTTCATATGTTTCTTGCAAAATCAATGCAGATTTTCACCTTTTTTGTATAATATTATGACATTCTTATTACAGCTTTTTTTCCTCAAAATATTTTCATATTTTTCTTGTAAAATCAATGCAGATTTGCACCTTTTTTTTAAAATATAATATTATGACATTCTCATAGCTTTTTTCTCAAAATATTTTTATATTTTTCTTGGAAAATTGATGCACATTTGCACCTTTTTTGTATAATATTATGACATTCTTATTACAGCTTTTTTCTCAAAATATTTTCATATTTTTTTGTAAAATCAATGCAGATTTGCACCTTTTTTTAAATATAATATTATGACATTCTCATAGCTTTTTTCTCAAAATATTTTTATATTTTTCTTGTAAGATGAATGCTGATTTGCACCTTTTTTTGTATAACATGACATTCTCATAGCTTTTTTCTCAAAATATTTTCATATTTTTCTTGGAAAATTGATGCTGATTTGCACCTTTTTGTATAATATTATGACATTCTTATTACAGCTTTTTTCTCAAAATATTCTCATATTTTTCTTGTAAAATCAATGCTGATCTGCACCTTTTTTTGGATACTATTATGACATTCTCATGATAGCTTTTTTCCAAAAAATATTTTCATATTTTTCTTGCAAAATCAATGCAGATTTTCACCTTTTTTGTATAATATTATGACATTCTTATTACAGCTTTTTTTCCTCAAAATATTTTCATATTTTTCTTGTAAAATCAATGCAGATTTGCACCTTTTTAAAAATATAATATTATGACATTCTCATAGCTTTTTTCCAAAATATTTTTATATTTTTCTTGTAAAATCAATGCTGATTTGCACCTTTTTTGGTATAATATTATGACATTCTCATTATAGCTTTTTTCTCAAAATATTTTCATATTTTTCTTGTAAAATTAATGCTGATTTGCACCTTTTTTATAATGTTATGACATTCTCATGATAGCTTTTTTCTCAAAATATTTTCATATTTTCTATTTTTTTTTTTGTGAAATTCTATTTTTAGAATAAGCTGCGGGCCACCCAAAAAAAGGACTCTTTATGTAGAGCAGGTCCTTCGAGAGTTCCTGAGGTGCCATGTTGAACTCCCAGTGACCAATATGGGAAAGTGTGATAGCAATAACACCAAATTCACACCCAAATATACGAATAATCTTGGGATAATAATAAAATAATAATAATAAAATAATTGCAGAAATATGAGCAGTTTAAGTGAATGGTGAGTTTTTGATTCCAGACTTTAGAACACCACAAATCGGAGTGAATTGTATGTTTTACACACGCCAAAATAATTAACCTTTTCCCAGCATGCACGGACAATGTGACGGAATTCCCGTTTTGTTGCATTTCCGGTGGAATCCATGCTGTGAGGCCTTGTTATGATGATTCCAGGGTCATTGATTCCAAAAGTTGTCAAGTTGCTAGCAGCAGAAGCCCCAACCATCATAATTATTGTCTTCATCTCGGCTGTCTTAGCTCTCCTAATCTCATCCTCCAGCATGGCCTCCTTTTTGCTTGCATCTTATTCCTGCACTGACTTTTTTTTTTTTTTTTGAAGGTTTCACGTCCTACTTTTTGCTTTGTACCCAATTATCAATTCCTTGCTTGCGACTTAGCATCTTCTACTTGTGTAAATGTACGTGTCTCTCCCATATAACTTTGGTATGCATTTAAAGGATAGAAAGAGAAATAAATCACTTCAATTAACGGCGAGTCGGGCTGCGCGGTGGTCAAGTGGTTAGCGTGCAGGCCTCACAGCTAGGAGACCCGAGTTAAATTCCACCCTCGGCCATCTCTGTGTGGAGTGTGAATAATAATAATAATAATAATAATAATAATAATAAAGGTGACTATAGGGATGCTATTTCATGTCTAGAGGGCTCTAATGTCAAAAAGTCCATTTGGGAGGTCATAAACATTAACATGCAGGCCTCACAGCTAGGAGACCTGGGTTCAATTCCACCCTCGGCCATCTCTGTGTGAAGTGTGAATAATAATAATAATAATAATAATAATAATAATAATAATAATAATAATAATAATAATAATAATAATAAAGGTGACTATAGGGATGCTATTTCATGTCTAGAGGGCTCTAATGTTAAAAAGTCCATTTGGGAGGTCATAAACATTAACGTGCAGGCCTCACAGCTAGGAGATCTGGGTTCAATTCCACCCTCGGCCATCTCTGTGTGAAGTGTGAATAATAATAATAATAATAATAATAATAATAAAGGTGACTATAGGGATGCTATTTCATGTCTAAAGGGCTCTAATGTTAAAAAGTCCATTTGGGAGGTCATAAACATTAACGTGCAGGCCTCACAGCTAGGAGACCTGGGTTCAATTCCACCCTCGGCCATCTCTGTGTGAAGTGTGAATAATAATAATAATAATAATAATAATAATAGTGACTATAGGGATGCTATTTCATGTCTAGAGGGCTCTAATGTTAAAAAGTATATTTGGAAGGTCATAAACGTTAACGTGCAGGCCTCACAGTTAGGAGACCCGGGTTCAATTCCACTCTCAGCCGTCTCTGTGTGGAGTTTGCATGTTCTCCCTGTGAACTCCAGTTTCCTCCCCAAAACATGCTAGGTTAATTAGCGACTCCAAATTGTCCATAGGTATGAATGTGAGTGTGAATGGTTGTTTGTCTATATGTGCCCTGTGATTGGCTGGCCACCAGTCCAGGGTGTACCCCGCCTCTCGCCCTGAAGACAGCTGAGATAGGCTCCAGCAGGATAAGGGTAGAAAATGAATGAATGAATGAACTTTAGCTGCTCCTGCCATTCAGTTATTTGGAATTAGATCGGGAGTTCGGTGAACTTGCTTGTCGAACTAGTCAACAGTATGTGCAGACAATACAGCTATATATAGCTGTATATATATATAGACAATATATGTAGCTAATACAGTACATGGAAACAGAAACCACTCTGTCTCCTGTCTATGATGTCATCAGCTGTTGACTCTGTAGTTATTTTTTTACTAACACAGTTACGCCGTTATGGTTATAGTTTTACAAGGACAAAAATATTCACTCATTCATTCATTTTCTACCGCTTACCGGGCGAGAGGCGGGGTACACCCTGGACTGGTGATAGCTGGGATAGGCTCCAGCACCTTCCGCGACCCTCTTGAGGATAAGCGGTAGAAAACGAATGAATAACAGCGTCAGAGTCAGGTGATAATCACACTAAACTCGGCATTTCAATGAGTCACGGTGCAGTCACACACACACACAAAAAAAAACACACACATATATATATAAACAAACGTCACAAAGCTAAAAGCATGTTTACACGGTCACACTCCAAAACCTGCAGTCTCCGCTCGCACTAAAAGGGATTTATGCACCGTGTGTGCGTCATCGAAACGCAGCAGCCACGAGGGATGCCACACATTCCAGCAAAAGGTCAAATGATATGGTAATAATATGGATTTCCTAATATGATATCAGTGTGTGCAGTATATCCACGATAAAGGACACGCCACCCCCCATCACGCCAGCCCACTTCTCCCACTTTTGACAGACGACCACGTGGGGTTAAATCAATAAGGCATCATTTGCTGATAGCACGGATGCATCAGTCAGCTGTTATGGCCGTCGCTAACTACGCCGACAGTATCAGTGAATCATGAGCGCCGCCACCGAAAGGGGACGCAGACGTAGAATGAGGGTGGTGGGGGGGGGGGGGGGGGTGAAATGGGGATGTATGAAACAAGTGGCAGGAAGATGGATGCGGAGAAGAGCAAAGAGCAGTGTCAGCGAGTGTTGCCTTGGGGACTAAAACGGGGATAGTTCAACGTGGAGGGAACTAACTCTGTCTATTTGGTTTGTTTCACACACTTCCTGGACCACTTTATTTGGTGCACCCGTACCATGCGGCGGTATTGGGTACAAAGAACTCAGACTGCAACAAACTGGTTCAGCTTGTTTTTAATTGGAGACTCCAAATTGTCCATAGGTATGAATGTGAGTGTGAATGGTTGTTTGTCTATATGTGCCCTGTAGTAGGCTCTAGCATACCCATGCCATACACCCAAATGGATTCTGTTAATTGGCTGGAAATAAATGTTGACTAGTCCAACAAGCAACTTGAGTTCACCGAACTCCCAATCTAATTCCAAATAACTGAATGGCAGGAGCCGCAAAAGTTCATCAATTCATTTTCTAACCTTATCCTGCTGGAGCCTATCCCAGCGAGAGGCGGGGTACACCCTGGACTGGTGGCCAGCCAATCACAGGGCACATATAGACAAACAACCATTCACACTCACATTCATACCTATGGACAATTTGGAGTCGCTAATTAACCTAGCATGCATGTTGTTGGAATAATTTTACTTTATTTTAGTTTTATTGTGTGCGAGATTCATTGTTTGTATATTTTATTTTTATTCATTTTTATTCATGATCTTACCAATTTAGTCTCGTAAAATTACAACTTTTATTTATTATTTATAATTCATCAACATGTTCAGAATTTATTCATGTAAAATTACGTCTTTTTTTTGTTTGTAGATGACTTTTTTTTCTTAATATTTTGACTTTGTTCTTGGAAAATGATTGCTGATTTTCATAATCATAATAAGTTTCCCAACTCAACTTTATTTTGTTTTGGTTCCCATAATATTACAACTTTTTTTTGTCTTTAACATTTTTATTCTATATTTTATTTTATTTTTATTTTTATTCATTTTTACTCATGATATTCCCAATTTAGTCTCATAAAATTACAACTTTTACTCAGAAAATTATTGGAAAATGATTGCTGATTTTCATAATCATAATAAGTTTCCCAACTCAACTTTATTTTGTTTTGGTTCCCATAATATTACAACTTTTTTTTTGTCTTTAACATTTTTATTCTATATTTTATTTTAGTTTTTATATTTAAATATTTTTTATTTTGTATTTAATTTTAATTTTTATTCATTTTTACTCATGATATTCCCAATTTAGTCTCATAAAATTACAACTTTTACTCGGAAAATTTTTGGAAAATTATTGCTGATTTTCATAATTTGGTTTTCATAATATTCCAACTTTCCAAAAATAATGTCATTTATCTTTAATATTCCAACATTCCGCTACTGGAATGTCATATTTGGTCATGATATGAAGTCCTTTTTTCCCGAGCATGAACGCGGCCCGCCCGTACAAGGACACGAGTGACTGCAGAGAACATAGCCAAAGTGCAAACGGTCACGGAGTCGACGAGCGACTGTGACGGAAACCAAAAATGAGTCAGCGATGACGGCGGTCGGAGGCAAACAAACATCTTGGAGGATCGGGGGTCGTCCTCACGCAGCCTCGCTGGAGGACGGCGGACGGTAATGCTATCTGACTTGAGTCGTGAGCGGACACGAGCATCTGTGGCTCTTTGCTCTTTCAGCGACTCAACTGGGTCACAAACACGTCGGTACGGCCAAGTATGATCAACACGGATCGCATGGTGGCCCGCAGACCACAATCTATGTGCAATGGAGACGCTAAGTCAACAACCGGTCCCCGCAATTTCACTTCTGACAGTGAAAAGGGGGGGGGGGGGCGCTGGAACGTCCGGGGCTTGAAACCTCTGACTATTTGTCATATTTTACACACAATAAGTCACAATTATTTTATTAAAGCTGCAACTATTTCAAAACATTTCTTGTGTGATTAATACACTGTGTGTGGTAACGGATTTTTTTATCACAAATTAAAAAAAAAAATCCTAATTTTTGCTGTTTTTTTAACCAATCATTTCAATTTTCCTCTTGTAAATTCTTATTACTATTATTATCTTATTACTACTAATAATATTTTCACTTCATTATCATAATATTATGGTTATTAAGCTTATTAAATACTAAATGCTAAAATTAAATACTAAACTTCATCATAATAATCAGAATTTATTCATGTAAAATGATCTCCTTAGATTACCTTTTTTTCTTAATATTTTGACTTTGTTCTTGGAAAATTATTGCTGATTTTCATACTCATAACTTCACCAACTCAACTTTATTTTGGTTCTCATAATATTACAATTTTACAACAATAATGTTACGTTAATGTTAACATTTTTCCTCATGATATTACCAATTAAGTGTCATAAAATTAAAATTATTTTTACTCAAATTGCAACTTTTTCCCCTTATTATTTGGATTTTATTCTTTTATTCTTTCTTTATTTTTTTTTACATTTCTACTGTTTAATTTTCACTCCTTTGACAAAAATAATGTCTTTTGTCTTTAACATTTTTATTCTATATTTTATTTGATATTTTATTTTTATTTTAATTAATTTTTACTACCAATTTAGTCTTGTAAAATTACAACTTTTTTTACAACTGAGATTGCAACTTTTTCCCCTTATTATTTGGACTTTATTCTCATAAGTTTTTTCCCAACCTTACTTTCCAAAATGTATGATATTATTATCTATAATTCATCATAATATTCAGAATTTATTCATGTAAAATAACATCTTTTTTCTCCTTAGATTACTTTTTTTCTTAATATTTTGACTTTGTTTTTGGAAAATTATTGCTTATTTTCATAACTTTACTAATTCAACTTTATTTTGTTTTGGTTCTCATAATAATACAACTTTACAAAAATAATGTCTTTAACATTTCAACATTATGCCGCTGGAATGTAATTTTTCATCATGATATTACCAATTGTCATAAAATTAAAATTATTATTATTATTTTAATTTTGTCATGCAATTATGTTTTTTTTTTTTTTTTACATTTCTACTGTTTGTTTAATTTTCACTCCCGATTTGTGGACTTTATGCCCATAATTTTTTTCCAAACTTACTTTCCAAAAAGTATGACATTATTATCTATAATTCATCATAATATTCAGAATTTATTCATGTAAAATTACGTCTTTTTTTTCCTCCTTAGAATTCTTTTTCTTAATATTTTGACTGTTTTTGTACCACGTACGCTCCATTTATTGACTCAACAGTCAGGGTTACATTTTGAAATGCAAATGTTGTATTATGTAATTAAACAGTTATGTCATAAAAATATGAATTTCCTCATGCAATTATGTTGTTATTTTTATTTTTTTATTTTCATTCCCAATTTTTTTGACTTTTGGAATTTTAGTTTTTTAATTTATAATTCATCAACATGTTCAGAATTTATTCATGTAAAATGACGTCTTTTTTTGTCTGTAGATGACTTTTTTTTCTTAATATTTTGACTTTGTTCTTGGAAAATGATTGCTGATTTTCATAATCATAATAAGTTTGGAATTTTAGTTTTTCCTCAACCTTACTTTCCAAAAAGTACGACATTATTTCTAATTCATCATAATATTGTCTTTTTTTCTACTTTGATTACTTTTTTTCTTAATATTTTGACTTTTTTCTTGAAAAAAAAAATTATTGCTGATTTTTTCAAATTTTCTTGTTGCTGTTTTGAATGATCATTTTAGAATATGTCGCGGGCAGAAAATGGCCCCCGGGTGGCACTTTGGTCACCTAATCGCTCACTCGATCAAAACAAGCTTCGGATTAATCGACTAAGAAAATAATCGTGCAATAAAACCCGTTCATAAAAACAGCCCAGTTACAAATGAAACATATTTCTAATTTGTCTAAAAAATTTTACGACGAAATGGACTAGACTATTTCCTGGGTTGTGGGCGGCTTTATCGGCCATTTTGTGTCTCCTCTGTAGTTTCAAATGGTCTTTAAAGCGAAAAAGAGAGCCAAGGCTAAGGCACCAATAATGAAGTCATTTACATCACCTAATGATGGCAGCGCTGACCCATCCTAAAAAAAAACACACACACTCGTGGTCTCGCTCGACACGGTTTGTTAGTTTTCTCGTTTTGTTTTGGTCTATTTTTGGTCGTGCGAAAGCCTCTTCCTCGCTTCCATTGTCTCTGACTTTGATTCCACCCTCTCCCTGTTCCTCTGGTGCGGCGCTTCTCCTTTTGTTGATGTGATCAGCTCAATTGGCTGGGCCAGATATGAGATAAGAAGTGTGATGTGTTTGGGTAGCTTTCTCATTCCCCAAACCCCTTGTGGACGGGCTGTAATATTCATATTATATATTATATATTATATATTAATATGCAAGCACACATATAGACGGAAAAAACAAATGGGAGAGAGACAATGAAAAAGCAAATCAAAGAGATTATGAGTCATAAATTTATAGGCCAATAAGCCAAAGGGGGAATCGCACATCCTTGCCTCCACATTCCATATTCCATATTCCATATTCCATATTCCGCATTTCATTTTCCAGCTTTTTGTTAAGTACGCATCTGCGTCACCTTGCTTGTTCTTAAAATGAAACAACATCCGTCTTTTAATGTGCGTTGCTTCCTTCCCACACTTGGGAACAGCGTCTCCCATACTCTGGAAAATGGGACCGCCACAAATACAGTGTTAGTCCCTACTAGGTGGCGGTTCGAATTCCCAAGCGGTACATGTATTAAGAAGTGGAAAAACAGGAGGTGTTTCTTACGTCATGCATAATATATAAAATAGTCCAAAAAGAGAAGTATTTGCTGTCAGACATGCAGGGCACCTCCACAAGCACGGGTAGTGTGCACTACTTCTGACGCCAACCTTGGACTAGTTTGAATTCTATTGTTTGGTAACATTAAATATGTAAACCGAGGCATTTGGAGCTTTTTTGCAAGCTGTGGAATTTTATTTTAATTTTAATTTTATTTCTTAAAATTTAAAAATATTTATTTTTCGAAATAAGTCTACGAATTAATAAATTATTCTGGTTGAATTTGATTTTTTTTTTCTCCAAAATAAGTTTACTAATTAATAAATTCTTCTGGTTGAATACACCATATACATTAAAATATGCATATTTAAGCAGATTTGATAATTAATTTTTTTTCTTCAAAATAAGTCTACTAATTATCAAATTATTCTGGTTGAATATGGCACATACATAAAAATATGCATATTTCAGCAGATTTTATATTACAAAAAATGTTTTTTTTTTCAAAATAAGTCTGCTAATTAATACATTCTTCTGGTTGAATACACCATATACATTAAAATATGCATATTTAAGCAGATTTGATAATTAAAAAATTTTTCAAAATAAGTCTACTAATTAATAAATTCTTCTGGTTGAATACACCATATACATTAAAATATGCATATTTAAGCAGATTTGATAATTAATTTTTTTTTCAAAATAAGTCTACTAAATAAATTATTCTGGTTGAATATGGCACATACATAAAAATATGCATATTTCAGCAGATTTTATATTACAAAAAAATGTTTTTTTTTTCAAAATAAGTCTGCTAATTAATAAATTATTCTGGTTGAATATGGCATATACATAAAAATATGCATATTTCAGCAGATTTTATCTTACAAAAAAATTTTTTTTTCAAAATAAGTCTACTAATTAATAAATTATTCTGGTTGAATATGGCACATACATAAAAATATGCATATTTCAGCAGATTTTATCTTACAAAAAATGTTTTTTTTTTTCAAAATAAGTCTGCTAATTAATAAATTATTCTGGTTGAATACGGCATATACATAAAAATATGCATAAATATAAGCAGGTTTGACCTATTTTTTTACTTAAATGAAGGATTTTCAAGGCTAAAATTGGCTCTGTGAACTAATATGAAACAAGAAGATGTTCAGTGACACACAAGCACCAGAACAACAGGTTTGTTTGCAGATTTGAAAGATCTCACTGCAATTATTCGCTCATGATTTTTTGACTTTTTTGTGGAAGTTTTTCCCAACCTTACTTCCCAAAAAGTATGACTGACATTATTATATATAATTCATCATAATATTGAGAATTTATTCTTGTAAAAATTAAAAATTTTAAATTAATAAAATATAAAATAAAATAAATAATAAAATTAATTTTAAAAATTATTCTGAGATTACTTTTTTTTCTTAATATTTTGACTGTTTTTGTACCATGTATGCTCCATTTATTGACTAATGTGAAAAGAAATTAAACTGTTATGTAAAATATAAAAATATGAATTTTCTTCTTTGTAGTGGAGCTGCTTGAAATCAAAGAGGGGCAAAAACAAACATGGGAAGGATTATACAGGCATGTTTATAGTTATCTTGACAATAAAAATGGGGGGGGGGGTGAAGTCGGGGTAAAGCGCAGGTGAAAAGGAAGTAAACAGCTTGCGTCTTCACTACGCTACACAAACAAAAACAACGCGTTACGTTGCACATTCCTGCCAATTATGAAAGCAAAAGTTAATATCTCAATTTTAACATGACTACACCAGAACCGAGAGCAACATCCACCCCCCCACCACCACCATCACTATGTCCTCAGGCTGAAAACACCACACACGCAATCACATCCCAGCATGCAACGAGAGAAATGATTCTCACATGCTAGAGACAACACTGCAAAAAAAAAAAAAAAAAAACCACAAAATATTGTCATGCATCGTCAATTATACTCCGCCGATTATGATTATTATCCTGCTTTGAAGTGACTTTTTCCATGTTTGTGTGCGAGAAAAAAAGAAAAGGCCTGGACTCCGTGGATCCCTGCTGGGATATCATCTTGTTATGATGGATTCTCGGAATCCGAGTCAGCTTTGGGCGTTTCAGCTAAAACTGTGCGATTAACTGTGTCCCCAATATCGATCATGCGTATTGAAGTTTTATCAACATGGATATGTCTGACATCTGTTCCCGCTGATAATATTCACTTTATTCTATTTTAGTGATTAATTTTGTATCATGTATGCAGTCGTTCCCATAGAAAATATGTTTGAGTTAACAGATACAGGTTTTAACACAATTAGAGTCCTGTAGGCATGAAATAACACCCCTATAGTCACTATAGAGAGTTTCTCCGATGTGTACTGGGTCTTCTCTTTTAGTGATCCCCATAGAAAAATATGTTTGCGTTAACAGATACAGGTTTTAACACAATTAGAGTCCTGTAGGCATGAAATAACACCCCTATAGTCACTTTATACATCTATTCCGATCCCAAGATAGTTTTCCCGATGTGTACTGGGTCTTCTCTTTTAGTAATTATGTTTGCATCACGTATGCAGTCGTTCCCATAAAAACCTGTTTATGAGTTAACAGATACAGGTTTTAACACAATTAGAGTCCTGTAGGCATGAAATAACACCCCTATAGTCACTTTACACATCTATTCCCATCCCAAGATAGTACTGGGTCTTCTCTCTATGCAGTCGTTCCCATAGAAAACCTGTTTATGAGTTAACAGATACAGGTTTTAACACAATTAGAGTCCTGTAGGCATGAAATAACACCCCTATAGTCACTTTACACATCTATTCCGATCCCAAGATAGTACTGGGTCTTCTCTCTATGCAGTCGTCCCCATAGAAAACCTGTTTATGAGTTAACAGATACAGGTGTTAACGCAATTAGAGTCCTGTAGGCATGAAATAACACCCCTATAGTCACTTTACACATCTATTCCGATCCCAAGATAGTACTGCGTCTTCTCTCTATGCAGTCGTCCCCATAGAAAACCCGTTTATGAGTTAACAGATACAGGTTTTAACACAATTAGAGTCCTGTAGGCATGAAATAGCACCCCTATAGTCACTTTACACATCTATTCCGATCCCAAGATAGTACTGGGTCTTCTCTCTATGCAGTCGTCCCCATAGAAAACCCGTTTATGAGTTAACAGATACAGGTGTTAACGCAATTAGAGTCCTGTAGGCATGAAATAACACCCCTATAGTCACTTTACACATCTATTCCGATCCCAAGATAGTACTGGGTCTTCTCTCTATGCAGTCGTTCCCATAGAAAACCCGTTTATGAGTTAACAGATACAGGTTTTAACACAATTAGAGTCCTGTAGGCATGAAATAACACCCCTATAGTCACTTTATACATCTATTCCAATCCCAAGATAGTACTGGGTCTTCTCTTTTAGTGATTGTTTGTATCATGTATGCACTCGTTCCCATAGAAAACCTGTTTATGAGTTAACATATACAGGTTTTAACACAATTAGAGTCCTGTAGGCATGAAATAACACCCCTATAGTCACTTTATATGTTCCGATCTTAAGATAGTTTCTCCGATGTGTACTCGGTCTTGTTTGTATCATGTATGCAGTCGTCCCCGTAGAAAATATGTTTGAGTTAACATATACAGGTTTTAACACAATTAGAGTCCTGTAGGCATGAAATAGCACCCCTATAGTCACTTTATACACCTATTTAGATCTTAATATCTTAAGATTTCTCCATTGTGTACTGGGTCTTCCCATCTTCCCCGAGGTCGGGAAAATTAATTTGAATTAATCAGAGTTAATCGGTTAATCAGAGGTAAGGAACGTAGAAACGTAGCTTAACCGATAAATTGAGAGCTGGAAAAAAAAATTCCAGCTGGTTAAGAACCATCCAATCGACTCTTTTCCGTTACTTCCGGACGGCACTGAGACTCGAACACCTAATCCGGGTTCGTACCCGTCACTGGAAATCAGACCGGGCAGCTTGGATACGGCAAAGCTAAACTGGCTAACCTGACATTTAGCGATTAAAAACAGTGACGGTGCCGACAACATGTGTGTCAGTCCCAGTTTGTTCTCTCTCTCTCTCTCTCTCTCTCTCTCTCTCTCTCTCTCTCTCTCGCTCGCTCTCTCTCTTCCTGGTTTTGCTTCCGACACTTTTCCACCTTCCTTCCTCCCTTCCTCATCCTCCCACTGCGGTACAGTCTTTATCCTATTACAGCCTCCTTGCTTCTGTGGAGCACTTTTGCTTGTCGACACAATGAAAACTGGCAGGATACATTACTTGGCACATTCCGCTCGGGTTCTACCTCCCACCCTTGCTTCCCCTCGCTCTTGGTTTGTTTTTTTTTTTTTGTTTTTTTGCCTTTTGTTTTTTGCCGGCTTCCCCATCCATAGTGAGTTTATTTGGTAATGGTAATGGTTTAATTTCATTTGAACATGCATCACATTACAATTAAGTGCCATCCCATAATAAGTTCACAGTTCCACATGTCCAAAAAGGAGTAGGAAGAAGCAAAGCTTATTAAATCTTACCCCTCCATCTGGTACTTTTATAATCAGTAACTGTTAACTGCCCAAATTGAGCATAATAATAAATAATAATAATAATACATAAAAAATGATCATAATAAAAAAAATAAACCACAAATCATAAATGAATATTAAAAATAATAAAAATAATAATAAATCATGAATAAATTAATAATATTAATAATAACAATAATAATAAAAGGCATTCGGAAAACACATTTAAGAACATTAGCAAATAGCAAATTGCAGGTATGTTTTTGCCCAAATTGAGCATTATAATAAATAATAATAATAATAATAATAATACAAATAATAATAATGAATAATAATAATAAAATCATACATCATAAATAAATACGTGTAATAATAATAATAAACCATATATAAATAAATAAATAATATTGTTATTAATAATAAATAATAAAGAAATAAGACATAATAAATAAACAATAGTAATAATAATAATAATAAATAAACCATAAATAAAAATAAATATTATTATTAATAATAATAATAATAATATTAATAATTATATTAATAATAATAATAATAATAATATAAGGCATTCGAAAAACACATTTAAGAACTTTAGCAAATAGCAAAATGCAGGTATGTTTTTGCCCAAATTGATCATCATAATAAATAATAATAATAAATAATAATAATAATAATAATAATAATAATAATAATAATAATAATAATAATAATAATAATAATAATAATAATAATAATAATAATAAAAGGCATTTAAGAACTTTGTGTCAGCTAGGTGTCAGCAATGTTACTTTAATGTTCCATGAGATACACAAGCACCAGATTTAGGTCATCCCTAACACTCAACGTCACTTCCTGTCCGCCCCCCCCCCACTCAGCACCGGAACACATTTATAGCAACACGAGTCTTCTATGCCATATTTTGTCTTATGTATACCACTATATTGGCCACTATAATATGACCGTAAAGGTGACTACTAGGGTTGTTATTTCATGTCTGGAGAGCTCTAATGTACAGGATTTCTAGGCTCCAACTCCAAAAATATACTATAAAACACCATTTCATGATGTTTCTTTGAATTCAAGTATCTCTTCACCGACCCCCCGCCCTACCTCCTGGCTTCTCCATCTCCTGTCCTCCATGATGCTCACAATACCCACTTGTTCCCCTTCTCCACTCAGCAGTACACGGGAGTGAGTGTGTGTATGTGATGGCCAGTTAGGCTCAGTGGCAATCAATACGTATTTGGGCAACGGCTCAAAATAATTACACGGAATCACCCTGGCTGGGATACTGCGTGTCTGGATTTGTGTGTGTGTGTGTGTGTGTGTGTGTGTGTGTGTGTGTGTTAGTGCTGCCTGCCAATGGTCACTCTCATTTTTTTTTTTTTTCTTTCCCGCCGCAGCCAGCTATTCTTCTCTCTTGCTCTCTTGGAGTTGGCAGATAATAAATAATATGGATGACAGTTCTTCGCACGGAGGCTGGGCTGCATCTTGAAACCACAACATCTAAAGCTTAGAACAGCAAAAAAGTTGACGCGTGGCATCAATAAAGCCAGCAGACTTCCTTGTATCGCTACATTTTCATGGATAAGATAAAAAAAAAAACATAAGGGTATTTAAAACATAGAAGTGGAACCTTGGTGAGCCGTCATGAATCTATTCCAGAAGGTCTGACTCTGAACAAAATGTGCTCTTCTAGAAAGTCCAGAATGTTATTATATATATATATATATATATATATATATATATATATTGATTGAGTGGATTCAGTGATGAGATCGAGAACTTGGTGAACTTGCTTGTTGGACTCACAGCCTTAATTTAGCCTCCCAGGTATGCTCTTTATGCTATTGTGTAGTTGAATAATTAGTAGTTGAATAATTAGTAGTTGAATAATTAGTAGTTGAATAATTAGTAGTTCAATAACCAGATTAAATGTCTGGTCTTAGCCTTGAATTTTGTGAAATAAATTTCTAAATAAATGCGATGCTACTTATAGTCCATTATGACTCAACACCTTATTGATGCTCTCGCTTTCATGGTTGGAGAATATATTAATTACGAAATATCATAATTAATAAATAATTGCTGCTTCATGGATAAATGTACCCTATTGTTTGTGAAAAATACAAAAATGCATATATATAGCAAATTGCATGTATGCTTTTGCCCAAACTGAGCATAATAATAATAATAATAATAATAATAATAATAATAATAATAATAATAATAATAATAATAATAATAATAATAATAATAATAATAATAATAATAATAATAATAATAGGGCGGCACGGCGGTCTAGTGGTTAGCGCGCAGACCTCACAGCTAGGAGACCAGGGTTCAATTCCCACCCTCGGCCATCTCTGTGTGGAGTTTGCATGTTCTCCCCGTGCATGCGTGGGTTTTCTCCGGGTACTCCGGTTTCCTCCCACATTCCAAAAACATGCTAGGTTAATTGGCCACTCCAAAAAAAAAAAAACATTCTCCTCCTATTAAGCGTGGAAGTGGTTAATTTTAGCTCCTAAAGTTCCAAAGAAATAAATTCAAGGCTAATTGCTTGGCTCGCTAGCTTGCTAGATAGCGGCTGTTTTCGAGTGCAGAGTTAAAATCCACCCTCGGTCATCTCTGAGTGGAGTTTGCACGCTTTCTCCCCGGGTTTCTCTCCGGTTTCCTCCCACGTTCCAAAAACATGCTAGGTTAATTAGCGACTCCAAATTGTCCATAGGTACGAATGTGAGTGTGAATGGTTGTTTGTCTATATGTGCCCTGTGATTGGCTGGCCACCAGTCCAGGGTGTACACCGCCTCTTGCCCGAAGACAGCTGGGATAGGCTCCAGCAACCCCCGCGACCCTCGTGAGGAAGAAGCGGTAGAAAATGAATAAATGAATAATAATAATAATAATAACAACAATAACAATATAAGGCATTTAAGAATGTATGATGCAAATTGGTATGTTTTTGCCCAAATTGAGCATCATAATAATAAAAATAATAATAATAAAAAAATAATAATAATAAATCAATTAATAAATAAATAATAACAATATAAGGCATTCGTAAAACACATTTAAGAACTTTGTGTTAGCTAGGTGTCAGCAATATTACTGTCCATGAGATACACAAGCACCAGATTCAGGTAATCCCTAACACTCAACGTCACTTCCTGTCCGCACCGGAACACATTTATAGCAACGCGAGTCTTCTATGCCTTATTTTGTCTTATATATACATATATATATACTACTATATTGGGTAATATGACCGTAAATATTACTACTAGGGGTGTTATTTCATGTCTGAAGAGCTCTAAAGTTTTGGGTTTTTTTGATAGGCTTCCAACCAATAAAAACAATAGCGACTCGGTGCTCTATCAAGTTAACCCATCAAGTCGTAAATGAATTCCTCGGCAAGTGAGAGCATTGTGTGTGTGGGAGAGAGTGTGTGTGTGTGTGTGTGTGTGTGTGTGTGTTCAGGAAAGTCAGGTTTTGATTACATTGCTACTTGACAAACAAACCCCCTAGGCGTAGCCTAGCAATGATATGACTGCTGTTAATCTCAAACAATGTTTTTTCCGAGGAGGAGGGGGAGCCTTTTCAGATGGAAAACATACATCAGTTGTCGAGCTGATGCCGGAAGGGTAAAGGAAGCTCTGAGTGAGACGTGGGAATGTGAATGCGTTGTAGTCTTTAGCTAACTTAACAGGTAAGCTCCAGAGATTGACATTGCGTTGTGTGATATCAATTATTTTTGGTCTGAGAGAAAACGGCGTACCAGGAACATGGCAGACACTCAAACGCACCACGTTTGACACCTTAAGACGATTTAGCCACTTTATTTTACATCTTGCCCTTATTATTTATACATTATTTCCTCTTATCCTGTCTACTATATTGAGGAATATGAATGTATTGGTGACTATAGGGGTGTTATTTTGTGACGAGAGGGCTCTAATGTTAAAAAAAACATGTGAAAATATTCCAATTAGTCGAGTCTGGAGAAAATTAAGCGCAATAAATGAGGGATTAGTGTAGTAAGTAGATGTTAATTATACATTCATTCATTCATTTTCTACCGCTTATTCTCACTAGGGTCGCAGGGGGTGCTGGAGCCTATCCCAGCTGTCTTCAGGCGAGAGGCGGGGTACACCCTGGACTGGTGGCCAGCCAATCACAGGGCACATATAAACAAATAAGCGTTCACATGACACTGCACACAATAACCCACACACGGGATGCTGGAGCCTATCCCAGCTGTCTTCGGGCTAGAGGCATTGTACACACTGGACTGGTGGCCAGCCAATCACAGGGCAGATATGTATAGACAACCGCTTATCCTCACTAGGGTCACAGGGGGTATGCTGGAGCCTATCCCAGCTGTCTTCGGGCTAGAGGCATTGTACACACTGGACTGGTGGCCAGCCAATCACAGGACACATATAGACAAATAAGCATTCTCACTCACATAACACTACACACAATAACCCCCACACGGGGGTGCTGGAGCCTATCCCAGCTGTCTTTGGGGTGAGAGGCGGGCCACACCCTTGACTGGTGGCCAGCCAATCACAGGGAAGATATGTATAGACAACCGCTTATCCTCACTAGGGTCACGGGGGGTATGCTGGAGCCTATCCCAGCTGTCTTCAGCCGAGAGGCGGGGCACACCCTTGACTGGTGGCCAGCCAATCACAGGGCACATATAGACAAACAACCATTCACACTCACATAAAACTACACATAATAACCCACACACAAGGGGGGTGCTGGAGCCTATCCCAGCTGTCTTCAAGCAAGAGGCTGACCATGGACTGGTGGTCAGCCAATCACAGGGCACATATAGACAAACAACCATTCACACTCACATTCATACCTATGGACAATTTGGAGTCGCTAATTAACCTAGCATGTTTTTGGAATGTGGGACTCCACTCAGAGATGACCGAGGGTGGAATTGAACTCGGCACTCGGAAACAGCCGCTATCTAGCAAGCTAGCAAGCCAAGCAATTAGCCTTGAATTTATTTCTTTGAAACTTTAGGAGCTAAAATTAACCACTTCCACACTTAATAGGAGGAGAATGTTCTCTATCCTGTCAAACATGCGAGCCAGCCAATCACAATATGGACAATTTGGAGTCGCCAATTAACCTAGCATGTTTTTTTTAATGTGCCGGAGAAAACCCACGCATGCACGGAGATTCAGACCACCCAGTTTGCAAAGAACCATCTTGGTTCCAAAGCGTTCCGTTACAAAACTCCACCGCACACAAGACACTCGCCATTCCATTTTTCTATATATAACCAGGATTAAAGCCGGGATGATATTCCTATCTGACGTGAAGAAAGTTTAAAGTGATACGTCTCCCCTTTTTCAAAATCCCTCCGTCGTTGTCTCTCGCTCGCTCTCCCACCCTAAATCCCGTCTTATCACATTCCGTCCCCCCCCCCCCCCAGCTTCTTCTCGTCATTCCACTTAAACTCTTCCACTAATGAGTTACTCCCACTTGCTGCTGCTATGGCCTTCCCCCTCCCTAAACACTCTTTGCCTTTTGTTGCAGTTCTGGTCTACTCTTAAAAAGACGATGTTAAAACCAAAGGAAGTGGAAATAAGGGACATGAAACCAACAATGCATGCACGTGGTAATTGATTGATTGATTATCCTGACGGGCCTTCACACAAGTTATATTCATGTCTTAGTCGTATTATGTCAACTATAGAAGTGTAAAGGTGACTGTAGGGGTGTTAGTTGATATGGAGAGGTTTCTAATAATGTTAAAACCCATATTTAGAAGGTGTTAGATGGAACCACTCCACCACCGTGCAACAAGAGAATAGAATCGGGAATCGAAACCGGAGTAATTTAAATCCAATAATTAACAATAACAATAATAATAATAATAATTATTATTATTATATATTAATAATTAAATAAATTATTATTTATTAAATTAATTAGAATTATTATTATTTAATTAATTATAATTATTATTATTTATTAATATTAATAATATTATTAATAATATAATAATAATATATTATATAATAATATAATAATATTATTAATATTAATAATATCAATATAATATTATTAATTATTAATTGTAATTATTATTATATAATATATAATATAATTATATAAATAATAATATTAATTAATAATTATTATTATTATGACAGATCAATAACACTCAATAAGTAATTACTTAGGCCTAGAAATATTTTTTTAATCATGCAATAAATGTTTTACAATATTTAAAAAATAATATTTGCAAAAATGAATCATATTTTTAATGACCACCACGGCCCACCAGGGGGCCGCAGCCCACACCTTGGGGATCTCTGTCCTCGAGCACAGAAAACCATTTAACAAGCTTCTAAATCATTGTTTTTAAATTAGAGCCCTCTAGAAATGAAATAACACCCCCATAGTAGTCACCTTTACATTCCTATTACCCAATAAAGTCGACATAAGATAAAATAGGACATAAATAAGACTTGTGTTGATATAAATGTGTTTCATTGCTAGGGGAGCTGAGTGGGGGGTGGACAGGAAGTGACGTTTTAGGTTGACGTGGGTTACGGCCGTAACAGTAGCCATGTTGTGAGAGCATACCAACCTACCACAAGGGACCAAGTCTGCTGTCAAGCTTGTGTCTTACCCAACATTACAGTAACATTACGACACCTAGCGACCGGTCTTCATGCTTGAAAATGTTTCATTCAATCGTGAAAACAGCATGATTTTTCATATTCACTAATATATTTTGGAATTTTTGAGAGATTACTGTTGCATCAGCGAGTGCTTGTGCAAGGGATGCAAGCTCTGTGTGGCCGTTTTGATGCAGCGTTCAAGTGTCCTGAGGCACTCTATTTATGCTGCATAAATAAATACATACAAAAAAAAAATTCCAAAGATGAGATGAAACATTTGCTGCTTAGGAGATCAATTTCCCTTTCCTCTTCTATCTCAGCCGGGAACGTCCGGGTCTCATTGTTTTGGTTATCAGTCGCTATCATCACCTGCATAAACCAGGGCGCTGTGTGTTATCATGCAAATTCACAGCAGAGGGAGGGAGGACTCCTTACCACCCCCCCCCCTCTTGCATGTGAGAACTTTTGAGCATTAATAAGAGTACTTGAAGTACCTGAAGTTGAACTACCTCATTTCAAGTATTTGCACTCATTTGCAATAACTATAAAAGCAATCTTCACTCGCTAAATGTACTGCAAAAAAAGGCCAGTAAGGATAATTAATAATGCCGCCTACAGAGAACATACTAACTCCTTATTTCTAAAATCACAAATACTTCAACTTGCTGATATAGTAGTTAATCTTCAAACAGCTAAAATAATGCATAAGGCTAAAAATAACCAATTACCTAAAAATGTCATCCAATACTTATATATCACTATATTGTATATTGTATCACCTTGTACTTCGGTATATGACAAAAATAAAAATTAATAAATATTTATAAAATTAAGTTTAAAAAAATGAAATTAAATTAAAATGTAATAAAATGTAATAAAATTAAAATAAATTAAAATAAATTAAAATAAATTAAAATAAATTAAAATTATATTAGGAAAGCAGGAAGTGAACAAATGTAACAGTTACTGATTGTAAAAGTACCAGATGGAGGGGTCGGATTTAATAAGCTTTGCTTCTTCCTACTCCTTTTGGACATGTGGAACTGTGAACTGATTATGGGATGGCACTCAATTGTAATCTGATGCATGTTCAAATGAAATTCAACCATTAAATAAAGTTTTTTAAAAATTAAATAAAATTAAAATAAATGAAAAAATTATATTAGGAAAGCAGGAAGTGAACAAATGTAACAGTTACTGATTGTAAAAGTACCAGAGGGAGGAGTAGGATTTAATAAGCTTTGCTTCTTCCTACTCCTTTTGGACATGTGGAACTGTGAACTGATTATGGGATGGCACTCAATTGTAATCTATTGCATGTTATATAATCCAATAATAATACATTGTGGCAAACCAATGTTATATACAAAGCTATATACTGCACAGTACATGTATCCAGGATTAATACACGCTTGCAAGGAATGGATGTCACTTCTCTGAGGTCATCTCCAATGACGTCACGACCCCCCCCCCCCCCCCCAACCTGAAAGCAACACAAGCGAGAAACAGTGCGAGTGCGTGCGGACCAACGATGGAAGAAGCTTTCCTTCTTTCAACTCGGGATGTACCACACACACGCGGACGCGTGCTTTGAAGTCACGTACACTCTCAGGCGTATCTAACACACTTATCTCCAGTGCTAAGTAATGCAGCCTCGTAGCATGCAGGGGGAACATTTGGACTCTTGTAGCAGCCTCGTGGAAATGCTTTTTTTTTTTTTTGAGATAAAACATACTTTGTTATATGACAGACCACATGCATCATCCTGCATGAATGGAATGGAAAAAGGGTGTTGAGGAACATCTGAACAACCGACCTTGAAGATAGTCTTTTAATCCAGCAGTGAAGTGACGAGATAGCGTATTTTCCGGAGTATAATTCATACATTTTTCATAATTGTTTATCATTTATAGACCACGCTGTGCTTATTCCTACTCGCACTACACTTCCTATAACACTATAACTAAAAGCTGAGGAGCACATAGTGACTAAATATGAAATTTCACATTGTATGAACTTCTGCTTGAAAATCTTTAAAAAAAAATAAAAAATAAAAAATAAAAAAAAACACCCCGCAGCACCACAGTGTCGTCACAGCTAAAATCAGGGCATTACATGGTCTGTTGTCCAACATAGATAAGCACACTCCGACAAGTAAAAGGGGGGGGGGGGGGTCAGATGCTCCATAAAAATGATATTTCACACCTTGTATTGACACTCGCTGATCTGATGGGGGAGGACTCTGGATTTCAGAAAACCTTTTTGGACCCAAAATCTCAAGCGGATTTTCAAAGTATTATGTACTACGTATGACTGAAACAACATATATTGCAAAGACTAAAATGAATACAGAACCCTCATCCACCAGTACAAGCCTGGAGTTCTGGAGTTTGTTTTTCACAGAGAAGAGTTATGAGTCGCACTTTTTTTCATATAAAACTTTTCGATAAAACTAAAATAAAGTAAAATTATTCCAACAACATGCATGCTAGGTTAATTGGCGACTCCAAATTGTCCATAGATATGAATGTGAGTGTGAATGGTTGTTTGTCTATATGTGCCCTGTGATTGGCTGGACCACCAGTCCAGGGTGTACCCCGCCTCTCGCCCTTAGAAGACAGCTGGGATAAAGGGAGAGGGGGGGGGGCAAAACAGAAATATTCTATTTCAACATTTTCTATACAAAGTACAACAATGAGTCTCGCACACAATAAAACTAAAATAAAGTAAAATTATTCCAACAACATCCATGCTAGGTTAATTAGCGACTCCAAATTGTCCATAGGTATGAATGTGAGTGTGAATGGTTGTTTGTCTATATGTGCCCTGTGATTGGCTGGCCACCAGTCCAGGGTGTACCCCCGCCTCTCGCACCGAAGACAGCTGGGATAGGCTCCAGCCCCCCCCGCGACCCTCGTGAGGAAAAGCAGTAGAAAATGAATGAATGAATGTGCACTTGGGGGGGGGTGTACAACAATGAATCTCGCACACAATAAAACTAAAATAAAGTAAAATTATTCCAACAACATGCTAGGTTAATTGGCAACTCCAAATTGTCCATAGGTATGAATGTGAGTGTGAATGGTTGTTTGCCTATATGTGCCCTGTGATTGGCTGGCCACCAGTCCAGGGTGTACCGTAGACAGCTGGGATAGGTTCCAGCATACCCATGACCCTCGTGAGGATAAGCGCTAGAAAATGAATGAATGAATGTGCACTTGGGGGGGGGCGTACAACAATGAATCTCACACACAATAAAACTAAAATAAAGTAAAATTATTCCAACAACATGCATGCTAGGCTAATTAGCGACTCCAAATTGTCCATAGGTATGAATGTGAGTGTGAATGGTTGTTTGTCTATATGTGCCCTGTGATTGGCTGGCCACCAGTCCAGGGTGTACCCCCGCCTCTCGCACCGAAGACAGCTGGGATAGGCTCCAGCACCCCCTGCGACCCTTGTGAGGAAAAGCGGTAGAAAATGAATGAATGAATGAATGAAATAGAATGGAATTATATGTACCTTTCGAAAAATAATACTTTTGGTTTCTGTAGTTTTATTTAAGATCATTTCATTTCATCATTTGTACTAATTTCTCGCTTAATCTTTTTAGATCCTAACCAATCAAGTTGGCCGAGGAATATCACACGTAAGATCCTACGATCATCATCAACAAATTCATATTAGCAAAACCGTGACTCCGCATGACCGGGCGTCTGAAACCATCTCGCCACCACTCCGTTATTGCGAGGGGAGGGGGGGCAAACGCTCCATCAATATGTTATTTTGTGGATGTTTCCACGGCGGTACAGTGGTCGGATTGCATTATTCGGGACCTGCTTCTAAGCTCAGCGGAGGGACAGCTGCTGCCAACACGGAGACAGCTTTGCAGCGCTAGCCTCCACTTTCTGGCATGGACATATGTGGGTTGCCGGGGGGGGGGCTGCGGCTGTCACAGGCTGTAGCTCTTCACCGAGTTAGCTGATGCGAGCGGATGGGGGTCAATGTGATTGGTTGATAAGAACGCAACGCTTTGGTTTTGGTGTGTGTGTGTGTATGTGTGTATGTGTGTGTGTGTGTCTTCCTGTATCTGTCTATCTGCTTTGAGGACCTACCCGTACGTCTGAGGACCTGTCTGTCTGCCTGTCGGTGGGCTACGGTTGCAGGTCTGTTTGCTTGACTGCCTGCCTGTTTATCCATCTGTCTGAGAGGCCTGTTTGCCTACCTGCAAGCTGTCCGTCAATCGCTCTATAGAACGTTGACATCAGTCATTGCCACATTTGTGCACGAGTGATGCACAGGAAGTTGATTGTGAACGAGAAGAAGGGGAGAGTAGATGAAAGAAGAAATGATGAGGGAAAGCAAAGCACTACCGGGGAAGGATCGAGAGCGAGAGCGAGAGAAAAAGAGAGCGAGAGAGAGAGGTTAGCTGGCTAAGTGGAGCAGTGCTGCAGTGTGACACATCAGCATTCCGAACACAGTGGCGGAAAGCAGCGCAACAAACGCAGCACAACCGCAATCTCTTGCTCTCGCTCGCGCACACACACTAAACACATTTCCACAGCCACGCATACTCACACACTCACACACACACACACACACACACACACATACATAAGCATCAAATATTTTAGCTCGTAAAAAAAAAAAAAACACGCTCACACAAACCTTCAAGTGTGGAGTGCATTATCTCCACAGCCGGACTCTAACCAAATAACCCTCATGTGGTTAGCACGCAGGATAGAGACAAAAAAAAAAGAACATTCTCCTCCTATTAAGTGTGGAAGTGGTTAATTTTAGCTCCTAAAAGTTTCAAAGAAATAAATTCAAGGCTAATCGCTTGGCTCGCTAGCTTGCTAGATAGCGGCTGTTTTCGAGTGCAGAGTTCAATTCCACCCTCGGTCATCTCTGAGTGGAGTCCCACATTCCAAAAACATGCTAGGTTAATTAGCGACTCCAAATTGTCCATAGGTATGAATGTGAGTGTGAATGGTTGTTTGTCTATATGTGCTCTGTGATTGGCTGGCCACCAGTTCGGATAAAAAAAAAAAAAAAGGGTCAGCAAACAAAAGTGATGCTCAGGTGACTGCATCCACATGAGTAGCCACTCTCCTTTTAAGAGCCAGACAGGTGGAGTCAAAGGTCACCGCACATTCATTTTAGAGCTCCATTTGCTCCACGCCAGGAAACCAGACAAGCAGACTCTGTAGATGTTGGTATATGTTGGTATATATTTGGCATAGGAAGGAAATGAGGTTACATGAATACAATGGAGCCTTGCTTAGCATCCTTAGCCCCTTCCAGAAGGTCCGACTTTAATCAAAACGGACTCTAACCAAATAAATATTTCCTATGAGATAATGTAAATTCAATTAATCCATTGTAAAAAGCCAAAGACACAATTAACACGTATGCCACCTTCTTGTTTTGCCATGAGTTATCTTTTGAATTTGGCCAATAAAAGTTGCGAGTGCCAGTATATTTTAATACACAAGCGATTGAATTCAGTCATTCATCATTTAGATGACATTAGACTGGTCAACCGCTGATGACATCACAGATGGCCAATGGAGCTGATTTTGTTAGCAAGCTAACCGTAACGTGTGTCGTGTGAAGTTACACCAGATAGAAGGTTATGCTTTTAAACTATTGCCAGTGGCGTAACCCCACCCCAAAAAAAACAAGCTAATTGGCTGCTGACAAGGATGTTTTGTGAGAAAAAAATATATTAAGAACAAACTTCCGTCACACGGTTATTAATAACAAAACAAGACGTGTGGCATAATTTACACTAACCAAAGAATGTACATAAACAGAGGCAAAATTTTGGCACAAATTTTCAATGTTAACCAAAAAACATGCTAACCGAGGCATATGCTAACCGGCGTCAACCCCCACCCCCAAAAAACAAGCTAATTGGCTGCTGACAAGGATGTTTTGTGAGAAAAAAATATATTAAGAACAAACTTACATCACACGGTTATGAATAAAAAAAATAATAAAGAAAATAATAATCAATAAATAAATAACAAAGACGTGCACCATAATTTACACTAACCAAAGAATGTACATAAACAGAGGCAAAATTTTGGCACAAATTTTCAATGTTAACCAAAAAAACATGCTAACCGAGGCATATGCTAACCAAGACGTCAACCCCCACCCCCAAAAAACAAGCTAATTGGCTGCTGACAAGGATGTTTTGTCAGAAAAAAATATATTAAGAACAAACTTACATCACACGGTTATTAATTAAAAAATTCATTAAAAAAAGAAATAAATACATTAATTTAAAAAAACGAAGACGTGCACCATAATTTACACTAACCAAAGAATGTACGTGAACAGAGGCAAAATTATGGCATAAGTTTTCAATGTAAACCAAAAAAACATGGCGTATGCTAACCAAGGTTTCACTGTAATCCAAATTCAGTCCCATTCAACACCCAAAAATGACAAATTTCCACGTTCTTGGCTGAGATCTATTATTTCTCCAGGACTTCCACACATCCACAGCAGCCACACTCGGCGGAAACCCCGGTTGCAGACAGTGACAGACATGGACTTCCCCCCACAGACATTGCCCCAATCAATCCGTTCTGTCCAACTTGTAGCATGGAAGGCGCGAGGCCATTTTTCACACTGATGGCCGTGCCACCCAAAGTGGGCTCTTTCAAAAACAATAAGCTTTGAAGTGGCGCAGAAGGTTCCATCTAGTTTTCCTGTCCACAAATAAAACGGAAAAAAGGTGCTGCCCAGGAATAGCTTTTTTTTCCCGATGAGTTCCACTACAATAGAAAATGTACACAATGTGTGTGTGTGTTAAAGTGAATAAAGTCTAAATTGGAGCAGAAGTGCTGTGGGTGGGGTGTTACTGTTCTAGAGAGAACGACGAACTAACTAGGTCACCTCTTTCTCTTTAATTACTCCACACCTGAAAATACATCAGGGATCTAAAAAGTATTCGGCTGAGAAAAAAAAAAAACGATGCTAAAATATCATACGCATAATAGCTTTGCACAGCTGTACATCATCATTATACGAGTCAAGGGGGGGGGGGGGGGGAGGGGGGGTTGGTACAGTTGATTAGCTTGTCAATCTGCATAACCGTGTCAGTTCGTAATAAGACTCATAATCATGCAAGTTCTTTACAATCTGTCACTCAAATTCACTCAAAGCTTTTTTTGTGTGTTTTGTTTTTATGCATTGTGTACAGTTACATATGCTAATGCTAATGCTATGAGCGGAACTTTAAGTCGATATTGCAGCCGTGAGTTAGAAAAGAAGTACAGAGTCGATACTAATGTATTCCTCCCGCTTCTGTCATTGTTTGAATAGTATCCTCGTTAAAAATATGAAAACCTACAAATGTTTGGGCGGTTTTAGTTAAAGCAGACACTGTTTTTTTCATCATTGTGATGGTTGATGGTGATTTTATGCAGAAATGTGAGAAATTCCGAAAGGTTCAAATACTTTTTCATACTACTGTAGAACTTTTTTAAGATCTAACATTGCTTCTTGGATTTTTTTGGGTGGGTGCAAACAGTCCTTTTAAGTCATTTTGGCGCCTTATGATGGTATCTTCGTTAAAAATATGAAAACCTACAAATGTTTGGGCGGTTTTAATTAAAGCACACTGTTTTTTTCATCATTGTGACGGTTGATGGTGATTTTATGCAGAAATGTGAGAAATTCCAACAGGTTCAGATACTTTTTCATACCACTGTAGAACCTTTTTAAGATCTAACATTGCTTCTTGGATTTTTTTGTGTGGGTGCAAACAGTCCTTTTAAGTCATTTTGGCACCTTATGATGGTATCCTCGTTAAAAATATGAAAACCTACAAATGTTTGGGCGGTTTTAATTAAAGCAGACACTGTTTTTTTCATCATTGTGATGGTTGATACTGATTTTATGCAGAAATGTGAGAAATTCCGACAGGTTCAGATACTTTTTCATACTACTGTAGAACCTTTTTAAGATCTAACATTGTTTCTTGGATTTTTTTGGGTGGGTGCAAACAGTTCTTTTAAGTCATTTTGGCACCTTATGATGGTATCTTCGTTAAAAATATGAAAACCTACAAATGTTTGGGCGGTTTTAATTAAAGCAGACACTGTTTTTTCATCCTTTTAAGTCATTTTGGCACCTTATGATAAGAATATGATTTTCCTAGAATTTTTTCCAGGAATATTTTCAGATGACTCACAGGAACTTGCGTTTCTGATGATGTATTGAGTGTTTTAATTATTATTTTAATTATTATTTTTTATTTTTTTCTTAAAGAAGTACGGCTTAACAAAAAGCGCTTCTTCTAACAGAATTCGACCCTGTTCTGTCAGACACTTGATACATTTTTGCCGAGTTTTTTTTCCGATATAAACAAAATGAACGCCGAGAAGCACACAATTAGAAACAAAGCGGCCAACCATCAGCAAAAAAAAAAAAAAAATTCTGGTTCACTCCCCCTTGACATTGTATGACGAGAGCATAATTAATGAGGACATATGCTGAGACCTACATTTTCTTCCTCCGCTACTTTCTTTTAAACCTGCCCCCCCCTCACCCAACCACCCATTCACATTGCCTGGCTCCCACAGCGAGAAACAGATGGCGGGTCAGGTCCAGTAAGGTGAGACTCGGAGTTAACGAATCGGGAATGAGTACAGAAAAGGGATCGCATGAACGCGACGCCGTAGCTTTTGCACGGATTCTTTTGCCAGCTTTCGTACTCCTTCTCACTGCTCATTTGTGTAAGAGCCGATTTTATGGTTTCCTTTTGTCATAACCTATTAAATCAAACCCAGACTACAATGATTTGTTTTCCTAGCAATAAAAAGAAACAATGAGTCACGGGTGCAAGTACTTTCCCCGTCACTCTCCTACGTTTATCACATGACACCAAGGCTACGACAAGCTGAGATGCAAAGGGAGAGAAGAATCAAGTCATCTTAAATTAAGTGTATGGCGAGGATAAATAATGTACCCTATCAGGATGCTCGGACTGTGGCAACAGGGGAAATGTATGTATGTGAATGCTAATGCTAATGGAGATTTAGAATGAATGGTGAAATAGCTTAGAAACGCCTTGAAATATATTCACCCACCGAGGATCGAACCAGCAACCAGTCAGGTGGGGAAACAACCACAACATTAAATGGTAAATAAATTTTGACCAATAGGAATAAATATATATAATATAAATAATACAAATATATTTTTATAATAATAAATTGCATAATTTTTTCAATTTTTTTTTTAAATTAACGTAAAAATTAAAATATATATAATTATGGAAAAAGCTAGATAGATCACCTAAAAAAGTGAAATCTGAAATGTTGTATAGATTTTATAAAATGCAGACACTGAATGTTGATGTATATAAATAAGACGGGACAGAACCAGCAACCATTGAGTTGGGAGACATCAACACAACATTAAATGGTAAATTAATTCTCTCCAATAGGAATAAATATATATAAAATAAATAATGCAAATAATTTTTTATAATAATAAATTGCATTGCTTTTTCAAGTAATTTTTTAAAATTAACGTAAAAATAAAAAAATACTAATGATGGAAATTATAATAGGATTATAATAGGAATAAATATATATAATATAAATAATCCAAATATATTTTTATAATAATAATGATAACTTTTTAAAAATAATTTTAAAAAATGAACTTAAAATTGTAATTAAAAAATAATTATGAAATAGCCATATATATCACCTAAAAAAAGGTGAAATCTGAAATGTATCGATTAAAAAAAATGCAGACACTGAATGTTGACGTGTATAAATAATTACGACGGGACAGAACCAGCAACCATTGAGTTGGGAAACAACCACAACATTAAATGGTAAATTAATGTTCACCAATAGGAATAAATATATATAATATACATAATACAAATATTTATTTTTATAATAATAAATTGCATAACTTTTTTCAAATATTTTTTAAAATTAACGTAAAAATAAAAAAATACTTTAAATTAAAATAAATTATAGTAGGATTATAATAGGAATAAATATGTATAATATAAATAATCCTAATATATTTTTTATAATAATAAATTGCATAACTTTTAAAAAAAATAATTTTCACCAATAGCAGTAAATATAAATATAGTATAAATAATAAAAATACATTTTTAATCATAATAAATATAACTTTTTAAAACACATTTTTAAAAATCAACTTAAAAATTAAATAAAAAAATAACGATGGAAATAGCTAGATAAATGAGCAGACTGAAAAAGGTGAAATCTAAAATGTTGTATAGATTTTTAAAAAATGCAGAAACTGAATGTTGACATGTATGAATAATTACGACGGGACAGAACCAGCAACCATCGAGCTGGGAAACAACCACAAAATTAAAATTATTCAAGACATCACACAAGCTGTAGAACTTTTGCAAACAATTCCGTACTACGCTATCATACCAACGTTTACACCGATATAAACCGATAATATCAGTCTTAGTTTACCATTTAAACCATTACCACTGAAACTGGTGCTTGGCATGGTAGTCCCTTTTATTTCCCGCCTTGCATTGTTAATAAGAGCCGCATTCACATGTGAATATTCCGTCTCAAAGGATCAAAGGTCAAAGGATCGGCCGAACGCTGCTGGCCAGGCTCGTTCGTCAATATAGAGCGCCTATTGATTACACTGCCATTGATTTCCTCATCATCGAGAGTGGTGCACACAGGTTTGCTCGGTGATGCACTTGACAATACAACAAGAATCGGACATCTGTCATTCCGTGATGCGTTTAAAAACATCCATGCATACGAGCTTTACCCGTAATAAAAACACAACACATGGCAACTTGTGTGTATTTGATTAGATGCGAACGGGGGTTACTGTAAATAAGATTTTATGTGATGCGTTCAATAAAAGCACCATGAAATCATCTCGACATAACCACATTGTAAAACTCAGGTTTAAAAGACTCTCAAATAAGAGAGAATAATAAAAAAAAAAAAACATACAAATGATGAAGATTCCCGATCCCTACTCCGACTTAAAAAGATAAAAACATAACACTGGAGTTAAAAGCTGAAGACTAAGAGCATAAAATAGGACTAAAAAAGATAAAAACAAAACGCTGGAGTTAAAAGCTGAACACTAAGAGCATAAAATAGGACTAAAAAGATAAAAAACATAACACTGGAGTTAAAAGCTTAGGACTAAAAAGATAAAAACATAACACTGGAGTTAAAAGCTGAAGACTTAGAGCATAAAATAGGACTAATAAGATAAAAACATAACACTGGAGTTAAAAGCTGAAGACTAAGAACATAAAATAGGACTAAAAAGATAAAAAACATAACACTGGAGTTAAAAGCTTAGGACTAAAAAGATAAAAACATAACACTGGAGTTAAAAGCTGAAGACAGAGCATAAAATAGGACTAATAAGAAAAACATAACACTGGAGTTAAAAGCTTAAGACTAAAAAGATAAAAACATAACGCTGGAGTTAAAAGTTTAGGACTAAAAAGATAAAAACATAACGCTGGAGTTAAAAGCTTAGGACTAAAAAGATAAAAACATAACGCTGGAGTTAAAAGCTTAGGACTAAAAAGATAAAAACAACGCTGGAGTTAAAAGCTTAGGACTAAAAAGATAAAAACCTAACACTGGAGTTAAAAGCTTAGGACTAAAAAGATAAAAACATAACACTGGAGTTAAAAGCTTAGGACTAAAAAGATAAAAACATAACGCTGGAGTTAAAAATTTAGGACTAAAAAGATAAAAACATAACACTGGAGTTAAAAGCTTAGGACTAAAAAGATAAAAACATAACACTGGAGTTAAAAGCTTAGGACTAAAAAGATAAAAACATAACACAGGAGTTAAAAGCTTAGGACTAAAAAGATAAAAACATAACACTGGAGTTAAAAGTTTAGGACTAAAAAGATAAAAACATAACGCTGGAGTTAAAAGCTTAGGACTAAAAAGATAAAAACATAACACTGGAGTTAAAAGCTTAGGACTAAAAAGATAAAAACATAACACTGGAGTTAAAAGCTTAGGACTAAAAAGATAAAAACATAACACTGGAGTTAAAAGTTTAGGACTAAAAAGATAAAAACATAACGCTGGAGTTAAAAACTTAGGACTAAAAAGATAAAAACATAACGCTGGAGTTAAAAGTTTAGGACTAAAAAGATAAAAACATAACACTGGAGTTAAAAGCTTAGGACTAAAAAGATAAAAACATAACACTGGAGTTAAAAGCTGAAGACTAAGAGCATAAAATAGGACTAAAAAGATAAAAACATAACACTGGAGTTAAAAGCTGAAGACAAAGAGCATAAAATAGGACTAAAAAGATAAAAACGTAACACTGGAGTTAAAAGCTTAGGACTAAAAAGATAAAAACCTAACACTGGAGTTAAAAGCTTAGGACTAAAAAGATAAAAACCTAACACTGGAGTTAAAAGCTTAGGACTAAAAAGATAAAAACCTAACACTGGAGTTAAAAGCTTAGGACTAAAAAGATAAAAACATAACAACCAGAGTTAAAAGCTGAAGACTAAGAGCATAAAATAGGACTAAAAAGATAAAAAAAAAACACTGGAGTTAAAAGCTTAGGACTAAAAAGATAAAACATAACACTGGAGTTAAAAGCTGAAGACTAAGAGCATAAAATAGGACTAAAAAGATAAAAACATAACGCTGGAGTTAAAAGCTTAGGACTAAAAAGATAAAAACATAACAACCGGAGTTAAAAGCTGAAGACTAAGAGCATAAAATAGGACTAAAAAGATAAAAAAAAACACTGGAGTTAAAAGCTTCGGACTAAAAAGATAAAAACATAACACTGGAGTTAAAAGCTGAAGACTAAGAGCATAAAATAGGACTAAAAAGATAAAAACATAACGCTGGAGTTAAAAGCTTAGGACTAAAAAGATAAAAACATAACAACCGGAGTTAAAAGCTGAAGACTAAGAGCTGATAAAATAGGACTAAAAACGATAAAAACATAAGAAAAGTTGAAAACATATGAGTTAAAAGCCTGATGAAAAAGGTGTCAGCAGGCAAGTCAGGAGTTAAAAGCTCATCCGGTGAAAGAGACAAAAACCCGAGCGAGCCAACATGGCAATGGATGGGCCTAATGTGATTTAATAAGAAGCGCTCTTTACTGCAGCCGTCGCCCCTTTGTGCGCCTTGATAGATATTTTACGCGGCTGCTGTAGCAATTTCATTTGGAACACGTTCAGCGCCTTGCAGTGGCTTCAACGACGCTTATGGAGTACCGGAGAAATAGACAACGACGACGAGATGTTCGGTGGAAGAGACAGATTTACGGAAAAAAAAAACAGATTGTTGTTTGTATTTACGAATGATAAGATGCGGTATCGAACGCTACGTATCGTGGACACTTTGGAGTAACGCAACCGTAACGCAGACAGGCAATAGGTACGTCTCCAGCTGTGCTTTTAATGAGCGTGTGTGTGTGTGAGTGCAGCAGATGGAGTCGTTAGATTCCCGGGCCACCGGCCCAGTTTCGCTATCCTTCTCAATCATACATGGCCTGTGATGTACACTCAAAACTCACCCCGATGTTACCTTTTCATTGACCTTGACTCATCACATGACCTCTCTGGGGTTACCTTAAGGGACCGTCGGCTAGGGGCTCGTTTCAACACATGTTTGTTATAATGGGGTTGGTACCGACGCTAGGTGGTGCGTTCCTTTCCATGCACCCAGGAAGGAATGGTTAGTAAGTAATAGTCAGGGGTGTCACTAGGTTCTGAGGATGGGGGGGGGGGGCTTAGCACCCTGGAGATGCACAGGATATGAATGGATGTAGTAGACAATTATAGACAACATATAGTAGTAGACAACATTCAAAAAAAATCCAAAAAACATAACAGATTTTTTTTGGTAAAAAAATATATTACAAAAAAAATCTATAAAAAATATCAAATTATTTAAGGGAACGTAAGAACATTTTATTTTACCCTAATATATGAAATTTGTCAGAGATCATTTTTAAAAAGCAATAAAAAAATGTAAACAAATCTATAAAAAATATCAAATTATTTAGGGGGACTTAAGAACATTTTATTTTACCCTATTATATGAAATTTGTCTGAGATATAAAAAAAATCATTTAAAAAATTTTAAGAAATCAATAAAAAAATATCTAATTATTTAGGGGGACTTAAGAACATTTTAAAATTTGAAAATTTTACCCTATTATATGAAATTTGTCAAAAATATTTTAAAAATCTATAACAATTTTAAAGAAATCAATAAAAAATATCAAATTATTTAGGGGGACTTAACATTTCATTTTACCCTATTATATGAAATTCGTCAGATTTTTTTGTAAAAATATTTTAAGAAATCAATTAAAAAAAATTTAAACAAACCAATAAAAAAATATCAAATTATTTAAGGAGGCTTAAGAACATTTATTTTACCCTATTAAATGAAATTTGTCAGATATTTTTTTTGTAAAAATATTTTTAAAAATCAATAAAAAATTTTAAACAAACCAATAAAAAATATCAAATTATTTAGGGGGGCTTAAGAACATTTTATTTTACCCTATTATATGAAATTTGCCAGATTTTTTTGTAAAAATATTTTAAGAAATCAATTAAAAAAAATTTAAACAAACTAATAAAAAAATATCAAATTATTTAAGGAGGCTTAAGAACATTTATTTTACCCTATTAAATGAAATTTGTCAGATATTTTTTTTGTAAAAATATTTTTAAAAATCAATAAAAAAATTTAAACAAACCAATAAAAACTATCAAATTATTTAGGGGGGCTTAAAAACATTTAATTTTACCCTATTATATGAAATTTGTCAGAGATTTTTTTTGTAAAAAAAACAATAAAAAAATTTTAACAAATCTATAAAAAATATCAAATAATTCAGGGGGACTTAAGAACATTTTATTTTACCCTATTATATGAAATTTGTCAGATATTTTTTTTGTAAAATTTTTTTCTAAATTCATTTTAAAAAATCTATAAAAAATATCGAATTATTCAATAGGCCTAATGACACCACTGCCAATAGTTTTAAAAGCCTAACCTTCTATCTGGTATAACTCCCCACTCCAACACATTCCATGGCCAATAAAGTGTGCAGTGTGCATAACATATTGCATCACGGCGGCATTAGCAAGCCCAGTCACTAAATGCACCACGGCGTTATACAGCAGCTCTGTGCAGCCTCTCGCGCTGTGTAATCAAGCATAAAGAACAAGAATCAAATTAAACGAGTGCGGCGGCATTGGCAACAGCTTGATGCCTCCAAAGAAACGGACCGAGGACCCAGAAGAAAAGGGAGGAGAAACAAAAAGGACGGCAAAAAAAGAAGAAAAAACAGGAGAGCTAGCCAGAGAGGTGAATAAAGCTCCTTTGTTTTCTCACAGAAAAACCATCAGGGAGGAATTTGGCCCCCCCAAAAAAAGAGAAAGAGAGCGAGAGAGAGTGTGCACTTTACACTGCACTGCACCATGCTACACACCCAGACTCTCGCACATGCTCAGTCGGTAGCCATGGAGAGCCGGAGTCCAGCGCTAACCAGCGCTACGGTTGGGATTGGTACTATCAATTATGGATATATTTCAAAAAGGGAAGAGTGCATACGTCTATGAATAATAGACTCACGACCGTAGCGACGCACGGTCGTTTGCGTTACACAAAGCGACTCGGATTTGAACCCATTCCCACTAATACTACTTCCTGGTAACATTGTGCATTCAATGGAATACTTTATTTGGATGCTGCAATTGGGACGAGATGATCCCATATGATTTATCAACGTCAATAAATAAATTCAAGGCTAACTGGTTGGCTTGCTAGCTTGCACGGCACTCAAGTGGTTAGCACACAGGCCTCACAGCTAGGAGACCCGAGTTCGAGTCAGCCATAACATGCTCGACAGGATTGAGACAAAAAAAAAAACATTCCACTCCTATTAAGTGTGGAAGTGGTTAATTTTAGCTTCTTAAGTTTCGAAGAAATAAATTCAAGGCTAACTTGGTTGGCTTGCTAGCTTGCTAGATAGCGGCCGTTTCGAGTGGTTAGCCAAACATGATGGGACAAAATGTGTGCAATCGGTTTCATTTTGACTATGACTAAAGTCTATCGGGCTGCACGGGACTCAAATGGTTAGCACACAGGCCTCACGGCTAGGAGACCCGAGTTCGAGTCAGCCATAACATGCTCGACAGGATTGAGACCAAAAAAAAAACATTCCACTCCTATTAAGTGTGGAAGTGGTTAATTTTAGCTTCTTAAGTTTCGAAGAAATAAATTCAAGGCTAACTTGGTTGGCTTGCTAGCTTGCTAGATAGCGGCCGTTTCGAGTGGTTAGCCAAACATGATGGGACAAAATGTGTGCAATCGGTTTCATTTTGACTATGACTAAAGTCTATCGGGCTGCACGGGACTCAAGTGGTTAGCACACAGGCCTCACAGCTAGGAGACCCGAGTTCGAGTCAGCCATAACATGCTCGACAGGATTGAGACAAAAAAAAAACATTCCACTCCTATTAAGTGTGGAAGTGGTTAATTTTAGCTTCTTAAGTTTCGAAGTAATAAATTCAAGGCTAACTTGGTTGGCTTGCTAGCTTGCTTGATAGCGGCCGTTTCGAGTGGTTAGCCAAACATGAGTGCAATCGGTTTCATTTTGACTATGACTAAAGTCTATCGGGCTGCACGGCACTCAAGTGGTTAGCACACAGGCCTCACAGCTAGGAGACCCAAGTTCGAGTCAGCCATGGCGTGTTCGACAGGATAGAGTGGAGAAAAAAAAACATTATCCTCCTGTTAAGTGTGGAAGTGGTTAATTTTAGCTTCTTAAGTTTCGAAGAAATAAATTCAAGGCTTGCTAGCTTGCTGGATAGCGGCCGTTTCGAGTGGTTAGCCACACATGATGGGACAAAACATGCGCAATCGGTTTCATTTTGACTATGGCTAAAGTCTTTCAGGCTGCACGGTGCTCGAGTGGTTAGCACGCAGGCCTCACAGCTAGGAGACTCGAGTTCGAGTCAGCCATGGGCATGTTTGACAGGATAGAGACAAAAAAAAAGATCATTCCCCTCCTATTAAGTGTGGAAGTGGTTAATTTTAGAAGAGATAAATTCAAGGCTAACTGGTTGGCTTGCTAGCTTGCTAGATAGCAGCCGTTTCGAGTGCCTGAGTTCAATTCCACCCTCGGTCATCTCTGTGTGGAGTTTTCTCCGGGTTCCTCCCACATTCCAAAAAACATGCTAGGTTAATTAGCAACTCTGAATTGTCCATAGGTATGAATGTGAGTGTGAATGGTTGTTTGTCTATATGTGCCCTGTGATTGGCTGGCCACCAGTCTCGCCCTAAGACAGCTGGGATTGGCTCCAGCACCCCCTTGAAACCGTCGTGAGGATAAGCTGTAAAAAAAATGAATGAATGGAGTGTAAAGGTGACTATAGGGGTGCTATTTACTGTCTAAAGGTCTCTAATGTAAATATATATATATAACTGAAATTTTGAATTGAATCTTATATTACGGAAATTAATTTATCGCGGTCAGGGTTGGAATTAGCAGCGATAAACGAGGGACAACTGTATTGTGTATTGTGTCACAGTCCTATCTCAGTGTTGCTCAACTCCGATTGTGCTATGTGAGTGTGTGTGCTGAGGTTATTAAAATGACATTCCACTGAGCTATTAGACTCATCTAACAGTACTTTCAGCAAAATCTGCAATTATGAATACTTACGTGTGAAAACATAATAGTTAATTTTACATGAACGTAGCAAAATGGCAGAAGGGGGGGGGGGGGTACCGCGTTTTGAATTAATGGGGCGTTTTTCAGATGTAATTACATGCCACTTACATTATAGTCCATAGAATATAGATTAGTATAGTAGTATTAGTATTAGTATAGAGATTCCTAGATATGTAGCCTTTATTGAAACGGTCACTGTTGTCTGTTTTCCTACCCAATAATGGTACGCCCCGTTTGCCTGAAGAAAATTCCAGCAGAAAGCCGAGTCGGGTCCCAAAACAGTCTTCGGCCATCATTGTTTTATCCTGTGATGATTAGCCATTAGGCCCCTGCACCATGACATGCCTCTGAGGCTTCGCTCTCCCTGCTCTAATTTTAAAAAGGGATAAAAGTGAACAACGAGGGGCAGAGGGAAGAAAAAGAGGGATTAGCGAAGGGAAAAAAAAAAGAAAAAAAAAGCACTCCACTTCCTAGGAACATCCCTAACTAACACTTGTCCAAAAATAAAGAATCTTATCCTCCCCCCTGAGTGTTTTCCTTAATATCTTATACTTATATTGCCGTATGTCTTTTATTGTTTTATTGGGGGCAAAAGGGACCATACCCAGTGTCTAGACCAAAGGCATCGCGTCAGTGTGGCACTCGTGGGACTTAAGAGTCTTCTTATTCACTAATTCTTAAATGTCAAGCATCAAACGAGCTCGGAAACTTTTTTTTTTTTTTTTTTTTTTTTTTGCAGGCTTCAGTTTTTCAACTTTGATGTCTGGATTTGAGTATCAATAATGCATCTGAAAGACAATTCAGTCTGGGATTTATGCTGGAATCAGAAGAAGCGGAGACATCATTACTATAGATAATATGTTGCATAATTCTATGTGCATGTGTTTGTGAGTGTAAAAACATAAGCTTGGCAAATAAACTGATGTCATGATGTGCTATATATATATATACATATATATATCACTATATTGACAGTTATTATGGTACCCATTATGTCATTGGATGGTCATATCACCTCGTACTTCGGTACGTGACAAAAAATATATATTTTTTTAAAAAATAAAATACAAATTAATAAAATTAAGTAAAAAAAAATTTAAATACAATTAAATAAAATTAATTAATTACAAATTAATAAAATTAAGTAAAAAAAATAAAATTAAATACAATTAAATAAAATTAAATCAAATAAAATTAAAATAAATTAAAATTATATTAGGAAAGCAGGAAGTGAACAAATGATCGGTTACTATGGTACCCATTATGTCATTGGATGGTCATATCACCTCGTACTTCGGTACGTGACAAAAAATTAAAAAATTAAAAATTTTAAAAATAAAATAAAAATTAATAAAATTAAGTAAAAAAATAAAATTAAATAAAATTAAATACAATTAAATAAAATTAAAATACATTAAAATTATATTAGGAAAGAAGGAAGTGAACAAATGAACGGTTACTATGGTACCCATTATGTCATTGTATGGTCATATCACCTCGTACTTCGGTACGTGACAAAAAAATACAAAAATACAAAAATTTAAAAAATTAAGTACAAAAAAATTTAAATTAAATAAAATTAAAATAAATCAAAATTATATTAGGAAAGTAGAAAGTGAACAAATGTAACAGTTACTGATTGTAAAAGTACCAGATGGAGGGGTAGGATTTAATAAGCTTTGCTTCTTCCTACTCCTTTTGGACATGTGGAACTGGGAACTGATTATGGGATGGCACTCAATTGTAATCTGATGCATGTTCAAATGAAATTAAACCATTACTATTATTTATATTTTTTAAAAATTAAAAATGTCAAAAGTCGTTTACAGTCGTCTCTGTTCCAATTTTGTGGTGTTGTTGTCTCCTATAGAGCAGCTAAACACAATAACCAAATATAGATCTTCGAGAATCTGCACCTATTCCTTTGATTGCCTTTACTTCCTGTCAAAACAATCCGTTTTCATTTATTCCCCCCACGCATGAACGGGGAGCATGAACATGCAAACTCCACACAGAGATGGCCGAGGGTGGAATTGAACTCGGATCTCCTAGCTGTGAGGTCTGCGAGCTAACCACTCGTCCACCGTGCAGCCCAGCTTTAATTATGTTAAACATATTTACTCAACTTGTGAAAATATACTTAAGAAATTCACTTGTCGTGGTGGGGTCTTGAATCAATTAACCGCGGTAAACGAGGGATTACTGTACGCCAAAATGGAGCCCCGTTCGTACGTGTGAGTGAAAACGGCGTCCAACAGGGTCCGGACACAAGGTTAATGACCTCGCAGAGAGCTGTTGATTTAGCATTATGCAAGTTCATGCATAAATCCAAGAGTGCTGACTCCAATGTACTTTAAATCCACCTAATGCCAATAAATGGGAAGACACCAGGACCTCTAGCTGGACTGCGCTGATGAATAAATTAAGCGCCCCTCATCTGTACATCGATAAACACGTTTGTGTTCTTGTGTGGAGGACACGGAATGGCGGCCTAATTGGGGGTGCGTGTACTTTGGTCAGGTTAGAGGTACGCAGTATTTGATAGTATTTGACGCCGTGTACCGTGTATATCCCACCCTCGTCCAGGTCAGCCATTACTGCTAACCGTCGATAGCTTCTGTTAGCTGGTGTGGTTTTTGTGTTCATTCATTCATTCATTTTCTACTGCTTTACCTCATGAGGGTCGCCGGTATGCTGGAGCCTATCCCAGCCGTCTTTGGGGCGAGAGGCGGGGTACACCCTGGACTGGTGGCCAGCCAATCACAGGGCACATATAGACAAACAACCATTCACACTCACATTCATAACTATGGACAATTTTGGAGTCGCTAATTAACCTAGCATGTTTTTGGAATATGGGAGGAAACCGGAGTACCCGGAGAGAAAACGTGCAAACTCCACACAGAGATAGCCGAGGGTGGAATTGAACTCGGCACTCGAAACAGTGCCTATCTAGCAAGCTAGCGAGCCAAGCAGTTAGCCTTGAATTTATTTCTTTGAAACTTTAGAAGCTAAAATTAACCACTTCCACACTTAATAGGAGGAGCTTTTTTTTGTCTCTATCCTGTCGAACATGCCATGGCTGACTTGAACTCGGAACTGTGTGCTAACCACTCGACCACCGTGCAGCCCGCAACCTTTCAATCTCTATAATGCAAACACTACTTTGCTTAGTTATCACTGTCGCTTTCATAGGAGCAGATCCTTTTACATGTTCAAGGATACGATCTTTACCTATGGACAATTTGGAGTCTGAGCATGTTTTTTGGAATGTGGGAGGAAACCAGATACTCCACACAGAGAATTGAACCCTGGTCTCCGAGCTGTGAGGTCTGTGCGCTAACCACTCGAGTTTAAAACATAAATAAAAAGCAAAGCAGTAAAAAGTGTTTGAAATGAGGTCAGACCTAAATAAAATCACCTTTTTGAAAATACTTTGCTGCTCTCAGAAGTTAAAAAATTAACCACTTCCACACTTAATAGGAGGAGATTTTTTTAATTTTTTTCTCTATCCTGTTGAACATGCCATGGCTGACTTGAACTCGGGTCTCTTAGCTGTGAGGCCTGTGTGCTAACCACTCGACCACCGTGCAGCCCGCAACCTTTCAATCTCTATAATGCAAAGACTACTTTGCTTAGTTATCACTGTCGCTTTTAAAGGAGCAGATCCTTTTACATGTTCAAGGATACGATCTTTACCTATGGGACAATTTGGAGTCTGAGCATGTTTTTTGGAATGTGGGAGGAAACTGGAGTACCCGGAGAAAACGGGGAGAACATGCAAACTCCACACAGAGATGGCCGAGGGTGGAATTGAACTTGGGTCTCCAAGCTGTGAGGCCTGTGCTCTAACCACTCGTCCACCGTGCAGCCTGGTTTTGGTGCAATAAAAGCAAAGCAGTAAAAAGTGTTTGAAATGAGGTCAGACCTAATAAAATCACCTTTTTGAAAATACTTTGCTGCTCTCAGAAGCTTGAAGTCGTTAAAGCGGTGACCTCTGAACTGCGAGTGAAAGAAGAGCTTCGGGAGACAACACGTTTGAAAGTGTCATCCGTCACCTTCGATCCTTCCCGCGGGGGTTCGCTGACAGATTGCTTGTTTATTGGTCCCCGAGACGCGTTGGCCCGAACCTACAAACGGGGCAGCTCCTGTAAAGTGTGTCGCATTTTGCCCGACGGAGATTTGGAGATGTGCGAATCCCTTCCGTATTCGCTTGGTTTGGCTCACTTTTCATGTGCGCACAATGAGCCTTAAAAAACAGTTCTAAAAATAGAATCCACCTCCGAGACGCCACCGGATGTGTCTGAGTTTCATTTGTATTGTTTTGAGTGCAGGAAGACGACACAATCGAGACATAAAATGGATCTCTTTCTAGTGTTTTACGTAATACTTTGTCTCCGTAATTTGTGAAAGATAGTTAAAGTCAGTGCCACCATCGGGCTGCATTGCATTTATTTACAGAAATATTTCAGTATTGAACAAAGCAAAATTTGTTCTCAATCAGAAATGACTCCACACTCTTTATTGCTCTCTGGTTCTACCATATCTTACTTATTGTGTCTAAAAATATGGGCTAATAACTATAAAAGCAACCTTCACTCGCTAAATGTACTGCAAAAAAGGCCAGTAAGGATAATTCATAATGGCGCCTACAGAGAACATACTAACTCCTTATTTCTAAAATCACAAATACTTCAACTTGCTGATATAGTTCATCTTCAAACAGTTAAAATAATGCATAATGCTAAAAATAACCAATTACCAAAAAAATGTCATCCAATACTTGAAATATGATCTCAGGGAAGAAGTACATTTGAAACACTTATATGCTAGGACTACGTTAAAAAGCCATAGCATTTCAGTATGTGGAATCAAACTATGGAATGGACGTGACAAAAAATGAAAAAATACAAAAATTTAAAAAATTAAGTAAAATAATTTTTTTATTAAATAAAATTAAAATAAATCAAAATTATATTAGGAAAGCAGGAAGTGAACAAATGTAACAGTTACTGATTGTAAAAGTACCAGATGGAGGGGTAGGATTTAATAAGCTTTGCTTCTTCCTACTCCTTTTGGACATGTGGAACTGGGAACTGATTATGGGATGGCACTCAATTGTAATCTGATGCATGTTCAAATGAAATTAAACCATTACCATTAACACAAATTCTTACTAATCCATCTGCAAATGTAACATCAAGAATACTCGTTCATGATCCTGGTGTCGCCGTTGCAGGATGCTTGGAGAACGACAATGAAATACCAATTTGCCGTTTTGGGTTTCGCTCGCTCGCTCTCTCTCGTCATAGCGCATACACTGCTGTGGTGGTGGGATGATGTAACGCAACCTACATTTGGATGCTTGCACTGTGTATAATACAGCCTCTGAGGTAAAGTAGTGATTAATGTGTCACCGTGATGACTCAAACTGATGACTACTGTAAGGGGTGTGAGTGTGACTTCTTTCCTATGTTTCTGAATCACAGTGTGATAAAAAAAATAAAAAATATATATATATATATATAGCATGCTATCACGTCATCATACAGTATCATTTTGTTCATATGTTGCCGGGGGATTTTTCTGAGCTGAAAATAGTTAAAGAGAAACATGTATAACAGATTAATAACACGGGGATACACATGGATGGTACTCAGGTAACATACGAGTTCGATTCCTCGATTGTTTATACCTAAACTGAACCTAAATTAACTCCCAAGTCACTCTTGGGAAAACCCACGCATGCACGGGGAGAACATGCAAACTCCACACAGAGATGACCGAGGGTGGAATTGAACTCGGGCACTCGGGCAATCAATGGGTGAAAAGACTGTATATATACGCATACTGCATATACATCATACACAGTAAAAATAAACGTAAGAACCCCAAGTTGTATTAATTCCCACTGGTATTGACAATGGGGGAAAAGACTGTATATATACGCATACTGCATATACACCGTACACACAGTAAAAATAAACACATAAGAACCCCAAGTTCTATTAATTCCCACTGGTATTGACAATGGGGGAAAAGACTGTATATATACGCATACTGCATATACATCATACACAGTAAAAATAAACATATAAGAACCCCAAGTTGTATTAATTCCCACTGGCACTGACAATGGGGGAAAAGACTGTATATATACGCATACTGCATATACATCATACACAGTAAAAATAAACACATAAGAACCCCAAGTTCTATTAATTCCCACTGGTATTGACAATGGGGGAAAAGACTGTATATATACGCATACTGCATATACATCATACACAGTAAAAATAAACACATAAGAACCCCAAGTTCTGTTAATTCCCACTGGTATTGACAATGGGGGAAAAGACTGTATATATACGCATACTGCATATACGTACATCATACACAGTAAAAATAAACACATAAGAACCCCAAGTTCTATTAATTCCCACTGGCACTGACAATGGGGGAAAAGACTGTATATATACGCATACTGCATATACATCATACAGAGTAAAAATAAACACATAAGAACCCCAAGTTCTATTAATTCCCACTGGTATTGACAATGGGGGAAAAGACTGTATATATACGCATACTGCATATACGTCATACACAGTAAAAATAAACACATAAGAACCCCAAGTTGTATTAATTCCCACTGGTACTGACAATGGGGGGAAAAAGACTGTATATATACACATACTGCATATACACCGTACACACAGTAAAAATAAACACATAAGAACCTCAAGTTGTATTAATTCCCACTGGTATTGACAATGGGGGAAAAGACTGTATATATACGCATACTGCATATACACCGTACACACAGTAAAAATAAACACATAAGAACCCCAAGTTCTATTAATTCCCACTGGTATTGACAATGGGGGAAAAGACTGTATATATACGCATACTGCATATACATCATACACAGTAAAAATAAACACATAAGAACCCCAAGTTGTATTAACTCCCACTGGCACTGACAATGGGGGAAAAGACTGTATATATACGTATACTGCATGTACATCATACACACAGTAAAAATAAACACATAAGAACCCCAAGTTGTATTAACTCTCACTGGCACTGACAATGGGGGAAAAGACTGTATATATACGCATACTGCATGTACATCATACACACAGTAAAAATAAACACATAAGAACCCCAAGTTGTATTAACTCCCACTGGCACTGACAATGGGGGAAAAGACTATATATACGCATACTGCATGTACATCATACACAGTAAAAATAAACACATAAGAACCCCAAGTTCTATTAATTCCCACTGGAACTGACAATGGGGGAAAAGACTGTATATATACGCATACTGCATATACATCATACACAGTAAAAATAAACACATAAGAACCCCAAGTTCTGTTAATTCTCACTGGTATTGACAATGGGGGAAAAGACTGTATACATACGCATACTGCATATACACCAAGTTGTATTAATTCCCACTGGCACTGACAACATTGCACACTTCCAGCCTCTTCAAGTTATTATATTGCGCAAGTCGAGTCAGCAAAAACGGTCTAAGCCGGCATGTGAGGTTATGAGGCGGCAGACACCAAAAATATTAACACTCAGGAGTCGTTACTACAGCCTCAGCCTCCTCATTTTCTCCGAGTAATTCATATTCCCCAGACTGTGAGCGAGGGCCGCGGCGATGTCGTACCCCCCCCGTGGACGCCTAAACAATTCATACAGCGTATCGTTTATTTTTAAATAGACATGATAAGCGTGACCCAGTTCTAAGAGAAAATGGAGATGTACTTGTGAGACTTGAAGCATAAATCGGAACATCCAACATGATGCATTATTATCCTTGCGGAAAAAAAATAAATAAAAAATCGATTTACATTTCAAAATGTATCTGTAATCTTTCATTGAATGCAGCACGGCGTATTGTTCATGAAGGAGACGACGGGAGTATCTTCTTACATTTCAGGCAAATCGGTTTAATTTGTTTAGAGGCGAGATTGTTGCCGCTGGGCAAACGGTTGCGTTTAATGTGGGAGCAACGTGGAATAGAACTAGGCCATACGGAACGTCAACGAAACACCGGAATCATCATCAAAACCGGAAACATGTTAAAGTGAAACCATGGTGTTGTTTCATCCTTTTTTTTTCCCACTAGTTTTTATAATAACTGTTAATAGTTATCCTCACTATCCGTGTGGAAGTGGTAAGTTTTTGGTTATTTTATGTTTAAAGGAAATAACTTGAAGGCTACCGTTTAGGTCGCTAGCTCTCTAGTTTGCGAGTTAGCATCCTTTTTTTTTTCCCCCGATGTGCGGTGTTGCAAAAGCGGCACCAGATGCAATTAAAAAGGTCCAGGAGATGCGGCTATAAGTCTCGAACCAATCTCTTTAAATTGACTCAAAGTGTTGATCCACTAAGATAAATACCCGTCAAAAAAATGGACACGCAACACACACACACACACACACCGACTGACTCCTGGCTGGGAGAATACGCAAAGGAGGTGGGAACGATAACGATAACGAGAACAGGTTCAGGAGGGTTAATGACGCTAATACGGCAAAATGCTCGAGTCGTTCTTGAGTGGCACACATGCACAGGTCAGCGTGATGTAATTGGCGATGATAAATTAATAAGGCCCGCTGCCGCTTCACCCCTTTTAATCTTCGTCTCCGTCTCGTCGTGTCACACAATGTGCCTGCTTCGTTTGGGAGTGTTTTGGCTGAAGAAGGTAGCAGGCGTTCGTCAAGACGTTCAACACTTTGCGGTTTGATGCCTCTCGCCGTGTAGTGCCGAGGTGTTATCGAGCAGGAAACTGCGGAGACTTAATTTTTAATGTCACTCTTAACGGCACATGCATGTGCGTGTGTGTGTGTGTGTGTGTGTATATCGGTGAACATGAATAAATACGCCGTGGTTGACAGGCTGGTAAAGTGCTTTTCAATGTAGCGCCATTTATCACTGTTAAAAAAAAAAAAAAAAGACAAGATCTGGAAGATGAGATATAACCCGACAAGCAAGATGATTTGTCACAAATCCACAAATACCAATTCAAGAAACAATACAAGCAGTTTTTGTTTGCTAAATACAAGGATGAAGAGTCTTGAACCAGTCATGATGTGCTATATATATCACTATATTGACACTTACTATGGTACCCATTATGTCATTGGATACTCATATCACCTTGTACTTCGGTATGTGACAAAAAATAAAAATGTAAAAAATAATAAAAATGTATAAAATTAAGTAAAAAAATTTTTAATAAACTTAAAATAAATTAAAATAAATTAAAATTAAATAAAATTAAAATACATTTAAATTAAATAAAAATAAAATAAATTAAAATTATATTAGGAAAGCAGGAAGTGAACAAAAGTAACAGTTACTGATTGTAACCCGACGAGCCAGATGATTTGTTTCAAAAAAAAGAATGTCACAAATCCACAAACGCCAAATCAAGAAACAATACAAGCAGTTTTTGTTTGCTAAATACAAGGATGAAGAGTCTTGAACCAGTCATGATGTGCTATATATATCACTATATTGACACTTACTGTGGTACACATTATGTCATTGGATACTCATATCACCTTGTACTTCGGTACGTGACAAAAAATTAAAATGTAAAAAATTAAGAAATTAATAAATTAAAATTAAATAAAATTAAAATAAATTAAAATTATTTTAGAAAGCAGGAAGTGAACAAAAGTAACAGTTACTGATTGTAACCCGACGAGCCAGATGATTTGGTTCAAAAAAAGAATGTCACAAATCCACAAACGCCAATTCAAGAAACAATACAACAGTTGATGTTTGCTAAATACAAGGATGAAGAGTCTTGAACCAGTCATGATGTGCTATATATATCACTATATTGACACTTACTATGGTACCCATTATGGCATTGGATGGTCATATCACCTCGCACTTTGGTACGTGACAAATAAAAATTTTAAAAATAATAAAAATGTATAAAATTAAGTAAAAAAAAAATTAATAAAATTAAAATAAATTAAAATTAAATAAAATTTAAATAAATTTAAATTAAATAAAAATAAAATAAATTAAAATTATATTGGGAAAGCAGGAAGTGAACAAATGTAACAGTTACTGATTGTAAAAGTACCAGATGGAGGGGTAGGATTTAATAAGCTTTGCTTCTTCCTACTCCTTTTGGACATGTGGAACTGGGAACTGATTATGGGATGGCACTCAATTGTAATCTGATGCATGTTTAAATTAAATTAAACTATTACCATTTCCAAAAAGAGTCATACCTCACCGATCGTCAACAGTTCGGGCACATCATCAGCAGCTCCTCCTTAATAGCCCCTTTACCTCAAGGTGTCCCGCAAGGTTCGGTGCTTGGTCCTCTCCTCTTTATCCTCTATATCCTCCCACTTGGTAATATCATGCGTCGTCATGGCCTCAATTTCCACGATGATATTCATATTTACATCTCCTGCACCTCCATCAACTCCAACATCTACTCCACCATCATCAACTGCTTAACTGACATCAATGACATCACCTGGATGGAACACAATTTCCTCAAACTTAACAGTCACAAAACATTCATTGGTCCCAAAAACATCACAACATCCACCCATAACTTCTGTCTCAAACTCCCAAGTGCCACCCTCATTCCAACCCCGCTCATCCACAACCTCCTGGACCCTACCCTTTCGTTCGAACCCCACGTCAAACAATTAACCAGGACAGCATTTTTTCCATCTTAAGAACATACGTAGCCTGACTCCGTCCATCACTTCTTCTCTGCCGCTGAATCCCTGATTTGCAAATTTATCACATCCAGAATCGACTACTTCAACAGTATTCTTTACGGTACTACATCCAAAATTACAATCCAATTACCCCTGGTCCTTAAAAACTTGATTTTTATTTATTTTTCTCCACTGTAAAGCGTCTTTGAGTACTGTGAAAAGTGCTATACAAATAAAATGTATTATTATTATTATTAAAAACTGAACCTCAAAATTAACTTCATATGACTGGACATATGTTGTGTTTGTTTACAGGCTAATGAAATCAACAAAAACAAGTAAACTAAACACGCCTTTCTTAGCTTACATTCTCCTCAATCCTAACATTGCGTCCCCCCCCCCACACCCCACACACACACACAATATGCACCCCATCCTCCCTCTCTCTCTCTTTTTCTCCTGGCTACCCACCTTCTCTCGTCTTTGCCTCTTCAGTTGTCCTTTACCTAATTTAAAGTGAAAGTGACCTTTTGTGCGCATGCAACTGCAAACACGCATGAACAGCAATGACACTGTGTGTGTGGGTGTGTGTGGGTGTGTGTGGGTGTGTGTGGGTGTGCGTCCACACCACTACAGGACATGAAATGCAATTACATCTGTCCTTGAGAACATTTCAGTCGCTCGTTGTCCACTTGAGGCAAATTACCTGTTCAGCACCATCACACGTTACTGTATAAAACGCTGTATGTATGTATAAACCTACATACAAGAAGTACAAGTTACTGGGAAGCTGGGAAGAAGAGGCAGTATCCCCGAGTAGAATTATCAGACTGGCAGGAATTCAATGAAAGACTGCACAAACCGCTATGCTAACGCCATGTAATCGCTACTAAAATATTGGTTGTGACCGTATCTACCCCCTGATATCATGCTAACATTACTGTACACAAAAATATGTCCCACAGTATTGCATTAATTCCAACATGGTCAGCCTCTCAATAACAATGTTTAAATCAGGGGTCTCAAACACGCGGCCCGCGGGCCAAATGTGGCCCGCAGGACACTAGTTTGAGGCCCCCCCGCCTTGATATGAAAGTTTAATGTTAGTGCCGGCCCCGCGCAAGTTTGATATGGATGCTGTATGGTATCATGTACCCAGAAAAAAAATATCACGTTTGATTAATGTTCATGTTAAATGTTAAATAACTTAATAGTTATCCTCCCTATCCGTGTGGAAGTGGTAAGTTTTTTGTTATTTTATGTTTAAAGGAAACAACTTGAAGGCTACCGTTTAGGTCGCTAGCTCTCTAGTTTGCGAGTTAGCATGTGTCTCAAGACCCTGCAGTTGCGCAATATGTTGTAAATTTAAAAAAAAAAGTATAAACGTGACTATAGTCGTGTTTTGTCATGTCTACAGGGCTCTAATAATGCTTTAATTTTAATCGGAAAAAAATAATTTGTCTACCCACCAACTATATGTGGTTTCTTCATTTTTTATTATTTGCTGTTTTATTATTATTATTATTATATTTATTTATTACTGATTGATTTTCTTTATTCTTGATTTATTTATTTTTCATCTTATTTTGTGCAGAAAAATAAAAAATTAAGATATCTGAGAACAGTGGAATGTTTTATCAGAGCTTTTATTGTAGAAAATCAGAACCAAAGCACTGAAAAAGTTTGTATATTTTTATGTTTTTAATAAATGCGTTTTTTTTTTTTTGTTTTTTTTTTGGGGAAAGCCTGATGCGGCCCAGTCCTGCCGAGACCCTAGCTCAGGGGTGGGCAAACTTTTTGACTCGCGGGCCGCATTGATATGACAAAATTTACAGGGGGGGCAGACTATATATTTTACACGTCCACCTGGTATTATTGTATCTGTAAAATTGTCATGCAATCTGCTATTATTATTTATTATTTTATATTTATATTTAAATATTTTAAAAATAATAAATTATAATAATTACAATAAAATTAAAAAAATAATTATTATATTATTATTATGTAAAATATGCAAATATAACAATAATATTATATATAATTAATATAATAATTAGCATTAATATGATAATTATAATAATAATAGTAGTTCTAATAATAATTATAACAATCTAATAATTATTATTATTATTATCATGTGCTTGTGTCCCTTTTTTCAGGAACACTTTGTAAACAACAGACCATGTGAAAAAACGAAATTGATAAAACCATCAAAAGGTTGGCTCAGGCCATGATGCCAGGTTGTATGTTGAGTTTAAATGAAATACTTTGGAAAGATTGGGCGGGCCGGATGTGGCCCCCGGGCCGTAGTTTGCCCACCCCTGCCCTAGCTCCAGTGGCCCCCAGGGTAAATTGAGTTTGAGACCCCTGGTTTAAATGATTAATTATAATAAACATGCATTATGTAGATGTAAACTACAAAAGGTTTGTGATGGTAGTCTAGCATTGTGTGGCGATGAGTGTGGTGAATGAAGCTGTAAATTGTACCAGTCTAATTGTACCTGGCGCTCTGAGACTCGCTTTATCATTCATCTGCATTATCAGCTCAGCGGCCCGAGTGCCACAATTCTCAGAGGCTTATTCTATTGTGTCCGTACGCCATCGATACCAGCGAGTGCGCAGGATTTGCGAGGTGGCCCGGGGACAGTAGCCGGGGACCATGGCGAGTCAGAAACGGAATAAAAAAAAAAAAAAAAAGGAACAAGGCGAGCGTGAGCGTCATAGCACAGAGAGACTTCCATAGCCTTTCTGCCATCCTTCAGCCCATCACTGCCTCTCAATTAAATTCTAATCAATGGAAAAGCCTCATTATCCTCTCTGCCAGCAATGCTGCGGAATTGATCCCTGTCCCGGCGGTACTGTTATACAATACGAAATTACAAACCGCCGGTCAGCAGGGCCGGTGTTGGCGCGTATGGGATGCGGAGCATAGAATGATGAGACACCGTACAGCCGGCCAGTCACGAGAAATGTCTTAATTCACTTGTTACGTTTAAAAGTTTGGATTTCAGCTAATTAACTGACCTTTTGCACATTTTTTTTTTTTAATTCTGTTATCCGTTTGGCTAGGTCTTTGTGCTATTGGTTAACATTTTAGCATTGCTGTAGCAATGGCGGCCAGATACTGTACTAATCTGAATAATTGATTGACTCCACAAATGCTTAAAACTACTGTGGAACCTTGGTTAGCGTCATTAATTCATTCCAGAAGGTCCGACTTTAACCAAAACATACTCTAACCAAATCCATTTTTTCCCGTAAGAACTAATAAAAGCTAAGAATGTAAACACAAAACACGCTTTTACAGACAACAATTCTAAATACATTTAAATTATTAACGAAAGACATAACATAGTATTTAGGGTTACTTTACCGTCATTAAAGACGTGACTGTTGCCGAAGACACGGCACAGACACCACCTTCCTGTTTTGCCATGAGTTATTTCCTGAACTCTGAACTAGTGTTTCTCACCTCAAGTCTCTACTTTTCTTTTGATCACGGCTGCAAAATAATCCAAAACAGAGCCAACGAAAGTTGCAAGTGTTAGCATTTTGATACAGGAGGTGAGAAACACGACTGAGTTCAAGAAATAACTCATGACAAAACATGAAGGGGGTGTCTCGCAACAATCAGGTTTTCCATGAAGGTAACAGTAAATTACTGTACATGGATTAAGTGCGTTTCTAATTGTAAAACTATAAAAATTAGCCTGCACGGTGGACAAGTGGTTAGCACGCAGGCCACACAGCTGGGTGCCCCGAGTTCAATTCCATACTCCCCGTGAAGTCCGGTTTCCTCCCACATTCCAAAAACATGCTAGGTTAATTGGCGACTCCAAATTGTCCATAGGTATGAATGTGAGTGTGAATGGTTGTTTGTCTATATGTGCCCTGTGATTGGCTGGCCACCAGTCCAGGGTGTATCCCGCCTCTCGCCCCGAAGACAGCTGGGGATAGGCTCCAGCACCCCCCGCCACGACCCTCGTGAGGATAAGCGGTAGAAAATGAATGAATGAATGTCTACTATATTGGGTGATAGGAGTGTAAAGATGACTATAGGGGTGTTATGTCATGTCTAAAGGTCTTTAATAATGTTAAAACTGTATTTATAAGGTTGTGGACAGGTTTTCTACGCTCTCTGAAAATATTTAATATATAGTAAATTAATTCTACTTCTGGAACCAATTAACCGCCATAAATGAGGGATCAGTGTAGTCAATCAGTGTACCCCGCCTCTCGCCCGAAGACAGCTGGGATAGGCTCCAGCAACCCCTGCGACCCTCGTGAGGATAAGCGGTAGAAAATGAATGAATGAATGTCTACTATATTGGGTGATAGGAGTGTAAAGATGACTATAGGGGTGTTATGTCATGTCTAGAGGTCTTTAATATTATGTTAAAACTGTATTTATAAGGTTGTGGTAGAAAAAGGTAGAAAATGAATGAATGAATGTCTACTATATTGGGTGATAGGAGTGTAAAGATGACTATAGGGGTGTTATGTCATGTCTAGAGGTCTTTAATATTATGTTAAAACTGTATTTATAAGGTTGTGGTAGAAAAAGGTAGAAAATGAATGAATGAATGTCTACTATATTGGGTGATAGGAGTGTAAAGATGACTATAGGGGTGTTATGTCATGTCTAGAGGTCTTTAATAATGTTAAAACCGTATTTATAAGGTTGTGGTAGAAAAAGGTAGAAAATGAATGAATGAATGTCTACTATATTGGGTGATAGGAGTGTAAAGATGACTATAGGGGTGTTATGTCATGTCTAGAGGTCTTTAATATTATGTTAAAACTGTATTTATAAGGTTGTGGTAGAAAAAGGTAGAAAATGAATGAATGAATGTCTACTATATTGGGTGATAGGAGTGTAAAGATGACTATAGGGGTGTTATGTCATGTCTAGAGGTCTTTAATATTATGTTAAAACTGTATTTATAAGGTTGTGGTAGAAAAAGGTAGAAAATGAATGAATGAATGTCTACTATATTGGGTGATAGGAGTGTAAAGATGACTATAGGGGTGTTATGTCATGTCTAGAGGTCTTTAATAATGTTAAAACTGTATTTATAAGGTTGTGGTAGAAAAGGGTAGAAAATGGATGAATGAATGAAGTATAAAATGTGTTCTGTTAACATTTTTGAGACTAACTGTTAGCAAAGAACTACAGTGTTAACATCATAAACAACCGTTTCCATGCAGTGGCAAGCTAATGGGATGCTAACAAGGATGTTAGGTAATAAAATAAATTATGAACACAGTTGGACTCACAACGCAACAAAAAGGCAAACCTTATTGAACATTAAGCAAAAAAACTTCTATAACTATAACATATTCTCTTTTGTCATAATACAAGATTATTTTATTTCACCTCAAAAAGGTGTAATGGGGTTTTTGAGAAGAAAATGTGTCTCCTTTCACGGTGAGACAAGGACACAGGTATCCGGAGGGGGAAAGCCTGCTAAGAAAGCACCTGCCCGAGACCCCTCCAAAGCAGACAAGATGATTCACCGCCGGTCTGCCTGACAGCTTACACAAACACCTTGTGTAAGTGTGAAAGAACCTTGAAAAACTACTGGATGTGTTTAAGCCCATTCAACCGGTGTTTTCATCTGACAACATGCCAGCAAAGTCTGGAAGGAAAAGGTTCTGAATAGGAATATATACAAAAACATAGCATACATATACAAAACATAGTGTCTGCAGCCCCCGCCCTTACATCTTTGAACAACAGCGACTGAGTGTCCACGGTGCTCGGTTTGATTCCGCAGGTAAAAACCTCCCCATTTCCTCATTGACCTGACTGTATGTGGTCCCCGGAGTCCCATGCTAACTCTGCAGACCCATTTGTCAACGTTGACCCCCGTTCTTTTCCACGCCCTGCACCCCTACAAGTCTCCTCTTGTGTCTGATTCTACCTACTCTGGTACTCTGGCTATTTTTAAAACCCTCCCCCTGAAGGTATTTGCTCAATTTTGCTAGCTAAAAACAAACACGCGGTTTCACAAATACAGACAAAAGATACTTATACACGCACCCACACAAAAAAAAAACTAACATGACAACTGACAGCTAATGTGGAAACATCAGGTCCGCATATGACGGCAACAAAGGAAAAGCAGAACGTTCCAGACGCCTTGATGCCCCTGCTAACAAACGAAAGCAAAACCACAATGAAAGAAGCGGTTCAAGTAAGGGTAGTGGTGAAAGCTGATTGGTCCAGGACTGCAGCCTCTTACACAATCTTGAGTGTATAAAAATACACGGCCGGGCAGGGAAAGAAAAGGTGCTTTTTTGCAGCTGCGCTGTAATAAGACCCGCTTACTTGTAGGTATACAGGGACTGCAGATAAGCCCGGACGTCTGTATTAGGTATTGTGGAATAAAAAATCTGGTTCTCATTCTAGATTCCCTTATCCTCTATTCGAAACCCACTTATAGTCCCTCAGGGGGGAGGATTTCGACACCCCCCCAACACAAAAACTCTACAAAAACTAAGAAATATGGAAATAAATAAAACAAAAGGCTTGCTGAAGCAAGAAACAAAGGCAAAAGGACAGAAGTGATCAAAAGGATACGATAGATCAAAGACGTTGTATATTTAGCCTTTTTATGCGTGAAAATGCTTAATTTATAATATACATATATATATATATTTATACATATATAATATACATAATATATTTATAATAATATACACAAATAGACTAAAAATAGGCATAAAAACGGCAAGGGATTAGTGCATGTGTTTTGTTGGACTTGACTTTGGACAAGTTGTTTACCGCCATTTAATATTTCAGCGTATTAATCATATAAACACTTTAGGTCAGGTGAGGGTCATACGGTAATTTACGGTATGCAAGGTTGGAGAGTGAAGAAGGTTGTGGACAGCAACAAACCTTATCGCTAATAACCATTCACTATCGACTTAATTAAATGAGTGCTTCCGTTTAAAGCTCCTTAGCTCCTCTCGCCGAAGGACTCGCTCATGCCATCTCGCTTGTGGTCATTCTGGTACTTCCTTTTTGATATGTGTGTGAAGTCTGAAGTCTAAAAGCTCACCAAACTGCGTCAGTTTACATGATGTGACTCTTTGAAGGACGACATGCTAAAGGACTCTGCAGTTGAAGGAAGCAAGAGTGCTGAGGCAAGTTGCAAATGACCTGATAACTAAAAATAGTTGCATTGGGGAAAAAGTGGTTCACTGCAGCATTTGCTTAACTGGGAAGACCAAATGTTGGATATTAATATTATACTTAGATTGAGTCCAATAGCTTCCTCATATAAGGCTTTCTTGACACACACACACACACACACACTCACGTAGCACAATCAGACTTTTGCAACAATTGGATATGACTATTAGTGGGACAAGTGTGCTAAAATTAGCATGCTACATTTTTTGTGGCAATTTTCAAAGATGTAAACTTACATAGCCAATGTTTTAATTAAGGTTTTAGCGTTATTAGTATGCTAAAGTTAAACACACTCACACAGTACAATCAGACTTTTGTAACACTTGGATATGACTCATGAAAAATGAGTGGGACAAGTGTGCTAAAATTAGCATGCTACATTTTTTGTGGCAATTTTCAGAGAACTTACATAAACAGTGTTTTAATTTCAGGCTTTAGCATAGCACAATCAGACTTTGGCAACATTTGGATATGGCTCATGGAAAAATTAGTCGGACAAGCATGCTAAAATTAGCATGCTACATTTGTTGTAGCATGATTAGTATGCTAAAGTTACACACACACACACTCAAGTAGCACAATCAGACTTTTGCAACACTTGGATATGACTCAAAATTAGTGGGACAAGCGTGCTAAAATTAGCATGCTACATTTTTTTGTGGCAATTTTCAAAGATGTGAACTTACATAGCCAATGTTTTAATTAAGGTTTTAGCATGATTAGTATGCTAAAGTTACACACACTCACACAGTACAATCAGACTTTTGCAACACTTGGATATGACTCATGGAAAAATTAGTGGGACAAGTGTGCTAAAATTAGCATGCTACATTTTTTGTGGCAATTTTCAGAGAACTTACATAGACAGTGTTTTAATTTCAGGCTTTAGCATAGCACAATCGGACTTTGGCAACACTTGGATATGACTCATGGAAAAATTAGTCGGACAAGCATGCTAAAATTAGCATGCTACATTTGTTGTAGCATGATTAGTATGCTAAAGTTACACACACACTCAAGTAGCACAATCAGACTTTTGCAACACTTGGATATGACTCAAAATTAGTGGGACAAGCGTGCTAAAATTAGCATGCTACATTTTTTTGTGGCAATTTTCAAAGATGCGAACTTACATAGCCAATGTTTTAATTAAGGTTTTAGCATGATTAGTATGCTAAAGTTACACACACTCACACAGTACAATCAGACTTTTGCAACACTTGGATATGACTCATGGAAAATTAGTGGGACAAGTGTGCTAAAATTAGCATGCTACATTTTTTGTGGCAATTTTCAGAGAACTTACATAGCCAGTGTTTTAATTTCAGGCTTTAGCATAGCACAATCGGACTTTGGCAACACTTGGATATGACTCATGGAAAAATATGCTAAAATTAGCATGCTACATTTTTTGTGGTAATTTTCAGTGATGTTAACTTACATAGCCAATGTTTTAATTCAGGCTTTAGCATTATTAATATGCTAAAGTTACACTCACACACACACTCGCGTAGCACAATCAGACTTTTGCAACACTTGGATATGACTTGAAGAAAAATTAGTGGGACAAGCATGCTAAAATTAGCATGCTACATTTTTTTGTGGCAATATTCAGAGATGTAAACTTACATAGCCAGTGTTTTAATTTTAGGCTTTAGCATTATTATTATGATAAAGTTACACACACACTCACGTAGCACAATCAGACTTTTGCAACACTTGGATATGACTCATGGAAAAATTAGTGGGACAAACGTGCTAAAATTAGCATGCTACATTTTTGTGTCAATTTTCAGAGATGTAAACTTACATAGCCAGTGTTTTAATTTTAGGCTTTAGCATTATTACTATGCTAAAGTTACACACACTCACGTAGCACAATCAGACTTTTGCAACACTTGGATATGACTCATGGAAAAAATTGTGGGACAAACGTGCTAAAATTAGCATGCTACATTTTTCAGAGATTACATGACAAGGCTTTAGCATTATTAGTATGCTAAAGTTTGCATTTTATACAATTTTTAGTATGCTAAAGTTAGCATTTTAAACCATTTTTATAGGTATAAAGTTATATAGACACGTTGTAATCATCTAGGTGTTAGCATGTGAACTTTTGGCATGCTAACTAAAGCATTTCAGTCCGGCGTCAGCTCACGCAATTTCTCTTGGAGTTTGGAATAATATTTCAAATTGTGTGATCAGTAACTCAGGGAAAGAATAGCCAAGTGTGCTAGCGGGTACAGCGCAAACAGCGCCTCTGTCAAACTGACTATAATAACAGGTATTTTCCACATGCTTCATAGTTGAACACATAAAATGTCAACGTAAATTCATCAAACACACAAGACGACAAAAGACAAGAGACAAGGAAATGTATTCATATTCGTCCACTTTAAGTTTGTCCATGTAGCTTTCAGCGCATGACACACAGACGCTAGTTTCCTGTTCGGCTCGACAGGACCTCTTAAGTTGTCTTTCATGTTAATGGATATAGTGCATCATTCTTTTTTTGCTGGATGCGCGTTGCCCGAGTACAGAAAGCCGAGGCCGAGAGACTTGAATAAATTGTGTATCCAATAAAACATGAATAATAACATTTTCCTGAGAGCCCGCCCTCCTTGCGCTCACAGCTTGTTCGCAGCTCGTCACACGGGGATTGCTCTCACAAAAGTCTGTCCCAGGCGCCGGTTTGTTCGTGCCGCCCCGTCCGGGCTCGCTCTATCACAACAATTAAGATTGACTTCACGCCCCACGGAGCTTTCCATCATAACGGAGAGGCGAGTGAAACAAGGAAGAGGCTCATCTTAGCGATATTTAATTCATGTCGCTCTCGCTGCCCGCGTCTCTCCGTCCTGTCTTTTAGCACAGCTCACTGCCCCTCCACGTGGGGGGTTGGGGGGGGGGGGGGGGCAAAGCCAAGCTTCAGTCGGAGACCATTTACAATTTTAATGGAATTGTGTCGCGGTAAACTTTACATAAGCAAGCCCGACTTGATGCAGGCAAGTTATTAGGGCTTCAACTATTTCATTATTTTTGCTAGTCGATTAATCTGAAGCTTGCCGTTTCGATTAATTGAATCATGAGTTAATATGGTCAATATGAGTCCAAGCCGATGTGTGTGAATATCTTTGTCATATTTCATCATTTTTAGCCTCACAAATGTTCACAAAATATTGCCTCACAAAATATTTTTCACTTCCGTCAGTCATTCGTGAAAGCAGACCTTTTATAAAACCCAATTAATCAAACCAAGCTTGAGATTAATCGACTAAGAGAATAATTGTTAATAATTGCTTTCATGAATGAGGAAATTCAATAATGTTCACTTTTGTTAGGCTGAAAAAAATAAAAGTAATTAATCAAATACCGAAATAGTTGTAGATTAATTTGATAAGCGATTAATCATGAATGCATTGCTATAACTGCCAAAGCTATGTGAAAAATGTGTCACTTGAAGAAAAATGAGTGGGACAAACATGCTAAAATTAGCATGCTACAAAACCCGATTAATCAAACCAAGCTTGAGATTAATCGACTAAGAGAATAATTGTTAATAAATGCTTTCGTGAATGAGGAAATTCATTCATATTCACATTTTAGAGGCTGAAAAAAATAATAAAAGTAATTAATCAAATACCAAAATAGTTGCAGATTAATTTGATAAGCGATTAATCATGAATGCGTTGCTGTAACTGCCAAAGTTATGTGAAAAATGTGTCACTTGGATATGACTTGAAGAAAAATGAGTGGGACAAACATGCTAAAATTAGCATGCTACAAAACCCGATTAATCAAACCAAGCTTGAGATTAATCGACTAGGAGAATAATTGTTAATAAATGCTTTCATGAATGAGGAAATTCATTCATATTCACATTTTAGAGGCTGAAAAAAATAATAAAAGTAATTAATCAAATACCAAAATAGTTGCAGATTAATTTGATAAGCGATTAATCATGAATGCATTGCTGTAACTGCCAAAGTGATGTGAAAAATGTGTCTGTACTGTAGTCGTTGATAAAAAAAAAAATAAGAGTGTGTGTGTGATGGGAATGTGTAGCGTTTGCCAACTCCTTTGGACGCGGCTTTGATTCCAGGGCCAATCTCCCATTCCGATCTTGAAACAATAAAGCAAAGGGGCGAAGGATCAATGAAGAGACTTAAATGATTACAATGACAGCGGATTGGACAAGCATCCTATTCTTCTTCTATGGTGATACCTTAACATAGCCCTTATAGCCTAGTAGCCTTTGTGTTGCTGTTATTAATGTACAAAATGGCCCCCATATCCTTTCATCATCTAGCCTTCATGTAAGAGTCCGAGGGCCAGTAGGTCCATTTGCTTCCTTGCGGCTCGTCTAATTAGATCAAACTCGGAGCAAGTGAGTGTTGCCTGACCTCTGAGCACGGCGGATTTGTATTTAAATCCCAAAGCGTCCGAACCGGTAAGATGTTGCATCGTTATAAAAGTAACTAACAAGCCTGGAGAATTTACTGCATCGATAGTTGCAGAAGAAGGAATCCATAACGGCGCCTTTTGGAGCAGAAATGACGAATGAAGAGGCGAGGAAATACCAAGTGAAAGGAGAAAGCCGAGAGGATGAAAGTGCCTGCGTCTGCACTACTCCAAAGCTAGGTAGAGCAAAAAAAAAAAAAAAAAAAATGTCAGTTCGATATTATGAAGTCTTGCTGACATCATCTGTGGTGATTAATGAGTAAAAAGTCATAAAGATGTGGTTGTTTCCATGGAGACCTCCTCCTTTATCATACATTCTCATTTACAGCTTGCGTGGTTAGGGCTTTAAAAAAAAAATGCATGCATGCGTTTACATAAGACACTTTTTACTGTACGTTTCAACTTTTTCCGGCTGCACGGTGGACGAGCGGTTAGCGCACAGGCCTCACAGCTGGGAGACCCGAGTTCAATTCCACCTTCGCCCGTCTTTGTGTGGAGTTTGCATGTTCTCACGGTGCATGCGTGGGTTTTCTCGGTAATGTAAAGATGTCGGTAATGTTACTATATTTGGTCATAGGAGCGCAAAGGCGACTATAGGGATGCTATTTCATGTCTAGAGGGCTCTAATGTTAAAAAGTCTATTTGGAAGGTCATAAACGTTAACGTCCAGGCCTCACAGTTCAATTCCACCCGCGGCCATCTCTGTGTTGCGTTTGCACGTTCTCCCCGTGCATGCGTGGGTTTTTTTCCGGGTATTCCGGGTTTCCTCCCACATTCCAAAAACATGCTAGGTTAATTAGCGACTCCAAATTGTCCATAGGTATGAATGTGAGTGTGAATGGTTGTTTGTCTATATGTGCCCTGTGATTGGCTGGCCATCAGTCCAAGGGTGTACCCCGCCTCTCGCCCCCAAAGACAGCTGGGATAGGCTCCAGCACCACCCCCCGAGACTCGTGAGGATAAGCGGCAGAAAATGAATGAATGAATGTCTACTATATCGGGTGATAGGAGTGTAAAGATGACTATAGGGGTGTTATGTCATGTCTAGAGGTCTTTAATAATGTTAAAACCATATTTATAAGGTTGTAAACATGTTTTCTACGCTCAAACTATGAAAATATTTAATATATAATAAAGGAATCCTACTTCTGGAACCAATTAACCGCCATAAATGAGGGATCAGTGTCGTCAAAAACACAAAATAACTAACGGATTAGTGGTTAGCATGTAAGCTAACCACTAGGAGTTTTCTCCGGGTACTCCGGTTTCTTCCAACATTCCAAAAACATGCTAGGTTAATTAGCAACTCCAAATTGTCCATAGGTATGAATGTGAGTGTGAATGGTTGTTTGTCTATATGTGCCCTGTGATTGGCTGGCCACCAGTCCGAAGACAGCTGGGATAGGCTCCAGCAACCCTCGCGTGAGGATAAGCGGTAGAAAATGAATGAAATGAATGAATTTGAACTTTTCCTCTCTATAGAAGGATGGCAATGACAAGCACCTTTCAGCTCAGGCAGGCAGGATGAAGGGGGAATCGAGCCAAGGATCCGTGTATATTGCATAGTTGTAATTCCAGACACTCATGTGTGGGGGGCTTGCATCTCAAATTGTTTGCACAACAACAGTAAATATGGTGCAACACAGCCCATGATGTCACGAATCAATGGTAGCGCTGCAGGCCTGTTAGGCTAGCAAGTACAGGGTTTACACAAGCAGGAAAATCTTTGTCAACTATCCGCTCTGAAACGTCAATCAGGCAGAGTTGAACGCGATACAGATGAAAGGGTTGACAGGCTATCGGAATAACATCCTGCAGGGTTGAACTAATGCATGTTAGAACGTCAGATGCAAAAAAAATTTTCACCAAAATTTTGCCTGTTTGCGTACATTTTCCGGTTAGCTTACTATATACTATATTGTGGCTGCAACTGTGTTTTTGATGCATTTTACCACAAAACATCCTTGTTAGCACCTAGCAAGAGAGCCTCAAGTTTACAAAGTAGTCATATAACATACCAACATCACGCCATGTGTGTATTTGCCTTTAGACATGAGTAAATTACCTAAATGCTAACATGCTAACAGTCATCATGCTAGCACCTAGCAAGAGAGCCTCAAGTTTAGAAAGTGCTTAGGTTGTACTGTAACCTCCCTACATCATGCCATGTGTGTATTGTCCTTTAGACGTGAGTAAATTAGCTTAAATGCTAACGGCTACAATGCTAGCACCTAGCAAGAGGGTCTCAGGTCCCGAACAGTGTGAGGCAGTCCCATAGTGTCCCCACATCATACAATATGTGTATTTGCCTTTAGACATGAGCAAATTAGCTATAATGCTAACATGCTAACAGTCATCATGCTAGCAAGTTTAGAAAGTGCCAAAGTAGTCATGTAACATCCCAACATCATGCCATGTGTGTATTTGCCTTTAGACATGAGTAAATTACCAAAATGCTAACATGCTAACAGTCATCATGCTAGCAAGTTTAGAAAGTGCCAAAGTAGTCATGTAACATCCCAACATCATGCCATGTGTGTATTTGCCTTTAGACATGAGTAAATTACCAAAATGCTAACATGCTAACAGTCATCATGCTAGCACCTAGCAAAAAAGCCTCACGTTTACAAAGTGCCAAAGTAGTCATATAACATCCCAACTCCATGACATATGTGTCTTTGCCTTTAGACATGAGTAAATTACCTAAATGCTTACATGCTAACAGTCATCATGCTAGCACCTAGCAAGAGGGTCTCAGGTCCTGAACAGTTTGAGGCAGTCCCATAGTGTCCCCACATCATACAATGTGTATTTTGCCTTTAGACATGAGTAAATTAGCTAAAATGCTAAAATGCCGGGGTGCTGGAGCCTATCCCAGGTGTCTTTGGGCGAGAGGCGGGGTAAACCGTGGACTGGTGGCCAAGCCAATCACAGGGCACATATAGACAAACAACCATTCACACTCACATTCATACCTATGGACAATTTGGAGTCGCCAATTAACCTAGCATGCATGTTGTTGGAATGATTTTACTTTATTTTAGTTTTATTGTGTGCGGAATTCATTGTTGTGCCCCCCCCCCCTCAAGTGCACATTCATTCATTTTCTACAACTGTGTTTTTGGTGCGTTTTAGCACAAAACATCCTTGTTAGCAACATATTAGCTTGCTAAAACAGCCTTGTCGCCCTGTTATGACATCATGAGCGGTTGACTATGTAGTTCTTTGCTTGCTAACACAGTTATGCCACAAGTCAACGGATAAATGACGCTAACCAAAGGTTCCACTGTACAAACGAAAGTAGTCACGGGTGATAAAAGCCGAAATAAAAACAGCTTTCACGGCCCGACAACTGCGTGCATGTTGTCAAAATATTACCCCCCCCCACCACCCCCCTCGGGGCGTATCTTCAGTCTCTCTGCGGCTGAGCTGACTTTATATTTATCGGAAGCTTTGCGGGCAACTGACAAGAGTCCAGTCAAGCAGATCAGGAATTCAATTTACTGCGGTGGGAAAGTCGAGGTTCATCAACAAGGACTTCATAATACACACACACACACATATATACGCACACACACACACACACACACACACACACGTAAACATTTGTCAAACATCACACCCGACAAACAGACAAGAGGATTAGAGCCATGTTAGCTTCACTGCTGTTTGTTTATTCTCGTAATGCATACAAGCTCGTAAACCCGGTTGCACGGCCAACTCGTCGTTTGGATGGATGGATGGAAAAATGCAAAAATCGATGAACTTGCAATAAAATATCCATAGATTCCAAATAATTTTGCACCTAAAATACAAACTATGGCTGCACGGTGGACGAGTGGTTAGCGTGTGGGCCTCACAGCCGGGAGACCAGACCGTTACTCAATAGTGCCTCTGTCCGTTTTCCACCATCTTCCTGTCTAAGTTCTATAGTCCCCATCAGGTCTGCAGCCATAAAAGGCCTTTCTCCTGTAATGAAATCAACTGAATGGTTTGACCCGACACGGTAAGAATTAAAAGTTATGACCAATTTCCATCAAATCCATCTTAATCTAGAATCGTTGTGTAGTATTTGAAGTGCGATGGAACGGCTAACATACGGTAGTGTGATGGGAACATTAGCTTCCATGTTGGTTTTTCATCTACCTATTCCTTTTCATTTGATTTGAAGTACAGCGTTATCTGTGTCTGCTGTTATTAACGCGTTCCATAGGGGACGTTGAAATAGCCTGATGCCGAAATGCTGGAGCCTATCCCAGCTGTCTTCGGTGCGAGAGGCGGGGTACACCCTGGACTGGTGGTCAGCCAATCACAAGGCACATATAGACAAACAACCATTCACACTCTGAGTAAATTAGAATATATTAGCCAAAATTCTAACATGCTAACGGCTACCATGCTAGCACCTAGCAAGACAAGTTTGAGGCAGTCCCATAGTGTCCCCACATCATACCATGTGTGTATTTGCCTCTAGACATGAGTAAATTAGCTATAATGCTAACATGCTAACAGTCATCATGCTAGCAAGTTTAGAAAGTGCCAAAGTAGTCATATAACATCCCAACATCATGCCATGTGTGTGTTTGCCTTTAGACATGAGTAAATTACCTCAATGCTAACATGCTAACAGTCATCATGCTAACACCTAGCAAGAGAGCCTCAAGTTTAGAAAGTGCTTTGGTTGTACTGTAACCTCCCTACATCATGCCATGTGTGTATTATCCTTTAGATGTGAGTAAATTAGCTTAAATGCTAACAGGCTAACGGCTACCATGCTAGCACCTAGAAAGAGTGCCTCAGGTCCCAAACAGTTTGAGGCAGTCCCATAGTGTCCCCACATCACACCATGTGTGTATTTGCCTTTAGACATGAGTAAATTAGCTAAAATGCTAAAATGCTGGGGTGCTGGAGCCTATCCCAGCTGTCTTCAGGCGAGAGGCGGGGTACACCCTGGACTGGTGGCCAGCCAATCACAGGGCACATATAGACAAACAACCATTCACACTCACATTCATACCTATGGACAATTTGGAGTCGCTAATTAAGATAGCATGTTTGTGGGAGGAATGTGGGAGGAAACCGGAGTACCCGGGGAAAAAAAAACACACGCATACACGGGGAGAACATGCAAACTCCACACAGATATGACCGAGGGTGGGGAAAAGACAAAATAAGAAGCTAAAAAGTTACCACTTCCACACAAAATAGGAGAACTCATTAATTCATTCATTTTCTACCGCTTATCCTTACGAGGGTCTGCGGGGGGTGCTGGAGCCTATCCCAGCTGTCTTCAGGCGAGAGGCGGGGTACACCCCTGGACTGGTTGCCAGCCAATCACAGAGCACATATAGACAAACAACCATTCACACTCACATTCATACCTATGGACAATTTGGAGTCGCTAATTAACCTAGCATGTTTTTGGAATGTGGGAGGAAACCGGAGTACCCGGAGAAAACCCACGCATGCAAACTCCACACAGAGATGGTGGAATTGAACCTTGGTCTCCTAGCTGTGAGGTATATGCGCTAACCACTAAACCACCGTGCAGCCCTAAAGATTAAGTTTAAATTGTGTGATCATTCCCCTGCTTCTGCCTCAGCAGCCAAGTCCAAAGAACCAGGAAGGAAGGCTAGTAGCCATTACAGTGGCAACAACAATACATTAGACATGTACATTTTTATGGCTGATTCAATTACTTGTGTTTATTTGCTATTGGGTAAATGCAACCTATTTTCAATTGCAGACATCTACTGTATCCTGACATAAAGTAGATGCATGAGCACACATGCTAGCATCCGGCCTTCAAAAACCTACAGCAACGCACACGCAAACACGGAATACAAAAAGAAGCCATTAAGAGAAGTGCTCACTCCGAGGAGCCTCGGCAAGGTAATAGGCGACGTGTCAACCGCCCCCCCCCCCCCTCCTTCCATGATGTCATGATGGCAAACGACGACACACACGCAGCCAATTACAACCGCATAGATATTGATGCACACATGGACACACGGCGTCTTGATTAGCATCTGCACAGTGGGGGCTGTCGATTTGCATGGCATGGATGTTTTAGCAACATGGCGGCATGGGGGGGGGGGGGGGGGGCTGAGGCGAACGAAAACAAACAGTAATTGGACGTAAATAATACGTTCATATGAGAACTCCATCTTGTGTATTTTTTTCCACCTCCAACAAAACCAAATTTTTCAGCCACTTGTCACAAAAATGTAGCCTCAGTTTGCGTACAACATCTGGATAGCGTAGAATATTTTAGCCTTTAGCATCAGCAATGTACAGCACTATACTTTATACAGTATACACTAAAATGTCATGTCATTGAATATTTCTTTCGAATTAAGAAGTAAATTTACAAAAAATAATAAAGTACATCGGGCTAGTTAGCTTGTTATGCTAGCCCCACCCTGCACATTATAGTTCAGCGTTACATTGCAAACAAAGAATATATATATATATATATATATATATATATATATATCAATGCAACTATAGGGGTGTTATTTCTGGTGTAGAGGGCTCTAATAATGGTTAAAAAAAATATTCAACCAGCAGACCTCACAGCTGGGAGACCAGGGTTCAATTCCACCATCGGCTATCTCTGCGTGGAGTTTGCATGTTCTCCCTGTGCATGCGTGGGAGCGAAAAGGCGACTATAGGGATGCTATTTCATGTCTAGAGGGCTCTAATGTTAAAAAGTCTATTTGGAAGGTCATAAACTTGTCACAAAAATGTAGCCTCAGTTTGCGTACAACGTCTGTATAACGTAGAATATTTTAGCCTTTAGCACCAGCAATGTACAGCACTATACTTTATACAGTATACACTAAAATGTGATGTCATTGAATATTTCTTTCGAACTAAGAAGTAAATTTAAAAAAACAATCAAGTACATCGGGCTAGTTAGCTTGCTATGCTAGCCCGACCCTGCACATTATAGTTTATATATTATATTTATATTGCAAAGAAAGAATATATATCAATGCAACTATAGGGGTGTTATTTCTGGTGTAGAGGGCTCTAATAATGGTAAAAAAAAAATATTCAACCAGCAGACCTCACAGCTGGGAGACCAGGGTTCAATTCCACCCTCGGCTATGTCTGTGTTGAGTTTGCATGTTCTCCCCGTGCATGCGTGGAGCGCATAGGAGCGCAAAGGCGACTATAGGGATGCTATTTCATGTTGAGAGGGCTCTAATGTTAAAAAGTCTATTTGGAAGGTCATAAACGTTAATGTGCAGATCACAGTGAGGAGACCCGAGTTCAATTCCACCCTCGGCTATCTCTGTGTGGAGTTTGCACGTTCTCCCCGTGCATGCGTGGGTTTTCTCCGGGTACTCCGGTTTCCTCACGCATTCCGAAAACATGCTAGGTTGATTAGCGACTCCAAATTGTCCATAGGTATGAATGTGAGGTGAATGGTTGTTTGTCTATATGTATATACCCCGCCTCTTGCCCGAAGAAGACAGCTGGGATAGGCTCCAGCACCCCCCGCAGTCCTCGTGAGGAAAAGCGGAAGAAACTGAATGAATGAATTTAGAAGTAAATCGAGCTAGGTAGCTTGCTATGCTAGCGGTGTCCCTACAGTGAAGCCCTACCCTGCACATGCAACTATAGGGGTGTTATTTCTGGTGTAGAGGGCTCTAATAATGGTAAAAACATATTCAACCAGTCACATTTTATTGTGCAGATCAATAGATTTGATACATTAGATTTGTATTATTCCTTATGGGAAAATTGTATTCAGTTTCCATACGTTTTTATGTTTGGAGCACATTAATGACGTTAACCACCGTAAGACCGATGAAAAACACTGCATCATCCTGGCATCAATGAGTATATGAATAAATATACATCACAATCATTAGAACGGGAAAGAGAATTATTATTTCCCCGAGATCGTTACTTCGTTGTGTTTGCATTTCTGCACACTTCATGGCCAAATAAATCTGCTCTACTGTGGATTAATGTTGATAACTTGTCAACTATTGCTGTTATAATCAATGTCGCAAGTGCTTAATCATAATAAAAGGGCTTAAAACACATACGCTTCCAAAGCAAGGGCTCTCTTAGCACACAAGCGGCGTCATGCGATGCTTTATTAGTCGCATTTTAGTTCCGTAATTCACGGAGAAAATACAAAAAAAGCAGACAAATTGCAGATAAAAACAAAAATGTTGCAGGCAGTTCTGTGGGCGTCTATAATAACATTTTAAATTTGCAAAAGCAGGAACGATTAAAAAGATATATACATATATATACAGTGTTTTTCCATCTTTTTTTATTTTGTTGTGGCGGAATTAGCATATTTTAAACTTATCGGGTCATTTGGTTTATGTTGTCGAGTAAAACTGCAAACTAGCATTGGGCGGATTTCTTTTTATTTTATTTTTGCAGTTTATTCAGCAAATATAACACACATGACGTACATTTATTGCCTTAAAATGTGATTTATTTCTGGTTTAATGTCTTGATTTCTGACTGTTCTGAAACGTACGTCGAGTCGTTTGTCTTATGAGGCTGGAATCATTCCAATTAAAGAGACTGATGACCAAACGTCATGTTTGGTAGTTTAATGGCAAATATCTACATGCTAACCACTAACCCGTTAGTTACGAAGCATTTTTGCCCTCATTTATGGCGGTTAATTGGTTCCAGAAGTAGGATTCCTTTATTATATATTAAATATTTTCATAGTTAGAGCCTAGAAAACCCGATTACAACCTCATAAATACGGTTTTAACATTATTAAAGACCTCTAGACATGACATAACACCCCTATAGTCATCTTTACACTCCTATCACCCAATATAGTAGACATTCATTCATTCATTTTCTACCGCTTTTTCCTCACGAGGGTCGCGGGGGTTGCTGGAGCCTATCCCAGCTGTCTTCGGGCGTGAGGCGGGGTACACCCTGGACTGGTGGCCAGCCAATCACAGGGCACATATCGACAAACAACCATTCACACTCACATTCATACCTATGGACAATTTGGAGTCGCTAATTAACCTAGCATGTTTTTGGAATGTGGGAAGAAACCAGAGTACCCGGGGAAAACATGCAAACTCCACACAGAGCGGAATCGAACTCGGGTCTCCTCGCTGTGTGGCCTGTGCGTTAACCACTCTTCCATGCAGCCTACTGTATCTTTCCACATAATAAATTTGTGAAACTTTTTTTTTTAGTCGGGAACTGATATTTTCCTCAAACTTACCTATGTTGTACTGCTGATGACTATGAAAACCCACACATGCACGGAAAGAACATGCAAACTGCAGAGTGGAATCAAACTCGGGTCTCCTAGCTGTGAGGCTTGCGCACTAACCACTCATTTTACCCGAGTCTTATCCCAAGCGTTGCGCAGCTCTGAGGACGGTGTCCACAGCAACAAAAGACATCAACTGAGAATGCGAAGGGACAAGCGGCTGTAGGTATCGCTAGGAGTCATGGCACCAAGCCGTATAAAATGCGGAATGAAGAGCGTTCGTGACTAACGTGATCCAGTCTGCATTACTGACCTCGCAGTGAGTCGATAACCATTTAGTGCGAGAATTGCATGAAGCCCATGACCAAGTCGGCCCAGACATCTACCCACAAAATTAAAGCACTGAAGGGGATAAAGGCGCGCAAGAATGAAAAGGTTTATGCAGGGAAGAATTTTACTAGAATCCCTAAAAAATAATAATAATAATAATAAAGCAATGGCATGAAAATGGTAATGGTTTCATTTAATTTGAACATGCATCAGATTACAATTGAGTGCCATCCCATAATAAGTTCACAGTTCCACATGTCCAAAAGGAGTAGGAAGAAGCAAAGCTTATTAAATCCTACCCCTCCACTGGTACTTTTACAATCAGTAACTGTTATATTTGTTCACTTCCTGCTTTCCAAATATAATTTTCATTTATTTTAATTTTATTTAATTTTTTTTAAAACTTAATTTTATAATTTTTTTATTAATTTATTTTATGTATTTTTTGTCCTGTCAAGCAATGTACCATGCGCTGGTTAGGTGTTCAAGCGCACTGTGTATTTCTGAGCGTAATGGTTTATTTCATTTTGAACATGCATTAGATTACAATTGAGTGCCATCCCATAATTAGTTCACAGTTCCACATGTCCAAAAGGAGCAGGAAGAAGCAAAGCTTATTAAATCCTACCCCTCCTACCCCTCCCCTCTGTTACATTTGTTCACTTCCTGCTTTCTTAATATAATTTTAATTTTTTTTTTTTTTTTACTTAATTTTACTTATTGATTTATTTTTTATTTCTATTAATTTTTTGTCATGAACCAAAGTACGAGGTGACAAAAATATGACATTTTTAGGTAATTGGTTATTTTTAGCCTTATGCATTATTTTAGCTGTTTGAAGATGAACTATAATCAGCAAGTTTAAGTATTTGTGATTTTAGAAATAAAATGCTAAAATGCTAATACTGGTGTTTTCTTCCCGAGTCGTTATGCCGGATGAACTGAAAATACTGCAAAGGAAGACACATATATTTCCTTAATCAATTATGTATTCCTTTCAATACAGGGAAATGCTGCATTATTCAACAGAAGGGTGAGAGATGCATGGGAAAGTACTAACACAAAAGAGATGCTGATCCGTTTATCTCATGAACAAGCGAGAGTCGACATGATGAACATGTGAAGGAAAGGTAAACGGAGCAGTCGGGATGGGAATGACATGTTGTTTTTCTTTACGAGGTACATTCCGAGGATCGAACTCTCTTTCTCTAGAGGTTCCCATGGTTTTGACTGGGAGTCATCACCGCCGAGAGATTTATCCTCCAAGTGACGGGCAAAAGGGAAACGCGGAAGTGTAGTGCGGGGAAATAGATTAAAAAGCACATACACGGGGAAATTTCACACACGCAGCATGAAGGCGTAATCACGAATAGACAAACACACAGAGGGGTCTTACAAGGCGTAATCATTGGAGGCGAGCCTCTCCCCGTATTTCACATGAGGATTAGCGAAAATCTGGATGGAACAAGGCAGCAGAAAGACTCGGCTACTTAGACTTCATAGAGGAAAAAAAGAATAAACCTTCACCTACGGCACACAAGTTAAATAAAGTTTCAAAAGGAGGCCAGAGGACTGGAGAAGCTGGGATTCATCCCGCGGATCCAAAATACTTGATCCACTCAACATGGACCGCATGCATCCTCCAAGTATCTGGTCCAAAAGTACGGTGGCCGAGAAGTGCCAAACATGTTAACAAAAAGCTAAACGAATTACAATTACACCTCCCAAAAAGGTTGTACCAAATCCCAATCATCTTTGGGGAGTTGGTACATTCCTTTTTCCAGTTAATGTTGATAGCGTTCCCTTCATTTATCACGGGAATAGGTTCCCAAAATAGCCCGCAATAAGTGAAATCTGCAAAGTAGCCAACTAAAGTAGCCCGAGGGTGGAATCGAACTCGGGTCTCCGAGCTGTGTAGCCTGTGCGCTAACCACTCGGCTATGCAGCCTACTGTAAAATAAATTTGTGAAACTTTTTTTTTTTTAGTTGGGAACTGATATTTTCCTCAAACTTACCTATGTTGTACTGCTGATTACTAAAGAACAGGAAAGCTAGCATCTCCCCTACGCGCTAACCACTCGTCCATGCAGCCTACTGAATTTTTCCACAAAATAAATGTGAAACTTTTTTAGTTGTGAACTGGTATTTTCCTCAAACTTACCTATGTTGTACTGCTGATTACTAAAGAACAGGAAAGCTAGGGTCTCGTAACTGTGAGGCCTGTGCGCTAACCACTTGGCCATGCAGCTTACTGAATTTTTCCACAAAATAAATCTGTGAAACATTTTTAGTCGGGAACTGATATTTTCATCAAACTTACCTACGTTGTAATGTTGATTACTAAAGAACAGGAAAGCTAGGGTCTCCTAGCTGTGTGGCCTGTGCGCTAACCACTTGGCCATGCAGCCTACTGAATTTTTCCACAAAATAAATTTGTGAAACATTTTTAGTCGGGAACTGATATTTTCATCAAACTTACCTACGTTGTAATGTTGATTACTAAAGAACAGGAAAGCTAGGGTCTCCTAACTGTGAGGCCTGTGCGCTAACCACTTGGCCATGCAGCGTACTGAATTTTTCCACAAAATAAATTTGTGAAACATTTTTAGTCGGGAACTGATATTTTCATCAAACTTACCTACGTTGTAATGTTGATTACTAAACAACAGGAAAGCTAGGGTCTCCTAGCTGTGTGGCCTGTGCGCTAACCACTTGGCCATGCAGCCTACTGAATTTTTCCACAAAATAAATTTGTGAAACTTTTTTTTAGTCGGGAACTGATATTTTCCTCAAACTTACCTACTAGGTTGTACTGCTGATTATGAAAGACCAGGAAAGCTAGGGTCTCATAACCACTTGGCCATGCAGCCTACTGAATTTTTCCACAAAATAAATTTGTGAAACTTTTTTTTAGTCGGGAACTGATATTTTCCTCAAACTTACCTACTAGGTTGTACTGCTGATTATGAAAGACCAGGAAAGCTAGGGTCTCATAACCACTTGGCCATGCAGCCTACTGAATTTTTCCACAAAATAAATTTGTGAAACATTTTTAGTCGGGAACTGATATTTTCATCAAACTTACCTATGTTGTAATGTTGATTACTAAAGAACAGGAAAGCTACAGTCTCTGAGCTGTGAGGCCTGTGGGCTAACCACTCGGCCATGCAGCCTTCTGTATCTTTCCACAAAAATTTGTGAAACCTTTTTAGTCGGGAGCTGATATTTTCCTCAAACTTACCTATGTTGTACTGCTGATTACTAAAGAACAGGAAAGCTAGGGCCTGCGAGCTAACCACTTGCCCGCCGTGCAGCCTATTATTATTATTACTATTATTGTTATTATTATTATTATTATGTTTCAAATACATGCAGTTGAGATTATATCACTAAAAGTTCCTGAAGTTGTTTTTTTAAGCCAGGAAGCCGTCACGACACTTCTTATATGTGTCTCAGAAGGTCATTGAAAAGTTGATGCCTCACATCTGATGAAATCATCAGAAACACAGATGTGACTCACAAGGTTTTCATAAGATAATACAGGGAACATAAATGGAAGTGCAACCTGGAGGCACAAGTGTGTGTGTGTGTGTGTGTGTGTGTGTGTGTGTGTGTGCGTGGCCAAATGGCAGCGACAACATCCACACAGCATGACATTTGGATTTGAAGCTCATTGATGAGCTATGAAGCAAAGAAGAAGACATATTGGAAAAGTAAAAGCAGACAAGAAAGTGGACCGAGGCGCATGAAAGTGGATTATTTCCCTCCCCCCGTCTGCGCCTGCGGAGAAAACACTCTGCAATGTCCGGGAGCTGAATTGCTGTTCAAAGCCGACGTATCTGTAACGGCGAGGATGAAATAGGTGTTCTGTATGGCAGGTGCCAATCAAAACATTGTGTAATTCCCTTCCTTTCAGACTCGCCTCTGGTCAAACGGAGGGATTATCCCCCTCAGTCCCTTATTTCTTGGCTTCGTCACCCCAACTCATTCCTCCTCCTCCTCCTCCTCCTCCTCTCAGCCATCTTTAAAAGGTGACATATTTAACGCAGAAGAATCAATAAACCCATTAGCGCACGGTAACTTTAAGACATTTGTATATTTACTGTAAACAAACGAGGTCATTGCCCAGAGGTTCTTACAGACCTGACAGCCTTCTTATACTGCGTGTTTTATTGTGGGCCACCCGGGGTCGGACTTTTGTGGGGAAATCAGCTCAGGAGGTTGTTTTATGGCGCGGAACGGAGAGGAGGATGTGATCGGTGATCCGGCGGGCTCAGGATTTGTTAGCTTGCACTGGAACCGATACGTTTCGGCTGCCAATCAACGCGTGATGAGTGAATATTGCTATCATTACCACTCATAAGGCTTGTGTTCAAATGACTGAGATGCTAAATTCTGACTATGTAGGACAGCACCAGTCAAACAGGCTAGAGCTGTCCTACCGAGTCCAACATAGGCACACCAGCAGTTCATGCTCAATGACTAGGTAGGACAGTCACACAGACAAGGATACTAACAGAGAACATGGTAGACATTCGTAGTCTAGTCCTAGGTAGTAGGTAAGCAGACTAATAGGACAGCCATAGATGGTCAATGTTGTCGGTGGTACAGTCCTAGGTAGACAGGTGAGACACTAGTCTGACTAGATAGGAAAGCATGAGTTACACACTCTTTGGGACATGTAACACCAAGGGCTGTCCTACCTAGTCACACAGACTAGGGATCTAATAGGGAACATGGTAGGACAGCGCTCTGTCGATAGACTCGGTGTTTGTCCCGCCGAGTCTGGTGATGTCCTACCAACAACATTCCCCTATTAGGTCCCTAGTCTGTGTGACTAGGTAGGACAGTTCTTGTCACACCTATGGCTGTCCTAGGTAGGTACTTATAGGACACAGACTAGGGATGTCCACCTAGTCACCTAATCTTACCCAGTAAGGAGCTGCCCTACCTACCAAATTGCAGATTAGTACCCCAGTCTGGGTAAGACAACCCTAGTCTGTGTGACTAGAGCTGTCCTACCTAGTCGGGCTTGTGTTTGTGTCCCACCGAACCATTGAGCATGAACTGATAAAGTCTGACTATGTGGGACTCGGGAGGAGAGTCTAGTCAGACTTTATCAGTCCATGCTCAATGACTAGGTAGGACAGCCCCAGTCACACAGACTAGGGTTATCCTACCCAGTCACCTAATCTTATCCAGTAACACCAGGAGCTGCCTTACCTACCACATTGCCTATTAGTACCCCAGTCTATGTGACTGTCCTACCTAGTCAGGTTTGTGTCCCACCGAGTCATTGAGCATGAACTGATAAAGTCTGACTATGTGGGACTCAGGACGAGAGTCTCGTCAGACTATATCAGTCCATGCTCAATGACTGGGTAGGACAGCCCTAGTCACACAGACAGTCACCTAATCTTATCCAGTAACACCAGGAGCTGTCCTACCTACCACATTGCCTATTAGTACCCCAAGTCTATGTGACTGTCCTACCTAGTCATTGAGCATGAAATGATAAAGTCTGACTATGTAGGACTGGACCTAGCGAGTCCCACATAGTCAGACTTTATCAGTTACGCAACTGATACGCAATGACTAGGTAGGACAACCCTAGTCTGTGTGACGAGGGCTGTCCTACCGAGTGAAAGAGTGAAAGCACAAAAAGCACAGTCGTCTTACGAGTGGTCATTGAGTAGGAACTGATGACGGGAGGCAAAATGTCTTGCAGGATAAACTGGACAGCGCAGTTGCGATGGGTTCAATTCCCTGATAATACAGCGACCCAGATGAACGGGTATGTTCACAGGCACGGAGTATAGCACACCGGTACCTCAGTTTGGAGACCCAACTGACATCTGATTTTTACAACAAACAGAAGCAGGTGTTGGTGTTAGTGTGACATTGTCACCTAAATTGTTCCCCGGACCTTAAAATTCCATTCCGGAACGCCGAAATCCGTGTGTGTGTGTGTGTGTGTATTCATTCAAATGACACAAAAAAATAACATTTTCTCATCTGCAATTCATGGCCATTGAACCGGGGGAAGCGGATTCCTCTACAGTTACTTACCTTTCCCCGCTCGCCCTTCTCTTTGTCTACGTTCTCTGCGGTGCACAGAGACAAGACAGCAAATGCACCGCTGTTTTGGAAAAGTGCAGCTGACATTGCTTTCCCTCCGGAAAATAACTTATTACAATATACTTTCAGATTCCGGCAGCAGCGCCAACAGCTAAGCGTGCAAAAACTAACAAGAGAGCATTGGCTTGTCTTTTTTCTCTGGTGTACTGGATCTCGATTTTGGTGCAGGGAGAAAAACATGGAAATGATGCATTCAATGTTCTAAATAGCTGGTCTTTCAGAAGAAAACTATGAACATACCTTATCCGCCATGATCATGGACGAGCCTCCATGGATGCCCAGGATGGGGATGAGCGTCTGCGAGGAAATAAAATCCAAAATCTGGGCAATGGCCTCCTGGTCCGTGCCATCCCCAAAAACCACACCGTGGATCTTCGTCCCGGACATCAGGTCGCACATGTTAGTGATGATGCTCTTTGGGTCCGTCTCGTTAACGAGCAACGACACCACGTTGACATCGACGGGTTCCTCCTTGCTCCACAGCGCCCGGATGTCCCGGTCGGAGATGTAACGCGTGCGGCCCAGAATCACGGCGATATTTAGCACCGGGACTTTTTCCGAGCCACCTCCACGCTGCTTTTGGGCCGCCACTGGATCGGTGAAGAAGGTCACCACCACCGCTAACGATAGAGCTAAGGAAAACAGCACGGCGTGGTGGTGACCGCCGCCGCCGCCGCCGCCGCCGCACCTTCTGCTCCTCCTCTTGATTCTTTTGCTGCTGAGGGACATTCTTCCGAACCGCTTCAGCCCCTGCACGGAGAAAAAAAAAGGACACGGTCAGAGCAAATGGTGTTAGGCTCGCAGGTTCTAATCGAGACGGAGATGCCCTTGAGAGGAAGTGTGAGAGATCCAAGATGACTAACAACAAATTTTAGTCACGACTATTCAGATTTGATGACTCAAACGCGGGCTTCTTTGCAACATATATAAAGCTTTAAAAGGTGGAAGGTCTGAACTGCCTTTAAGTATGAAAGCAACGCTCAAACCAGAATTATTTACAGGCAAAATGAGCGTCAAGAGGCATTGCAAAGGAATGGAAAATATCAGTTCCCGACTAAAAAAAAAAAGTTTCACAAATTTATTTTGTGGAACAAAACAGTAGGCTGCATGGCCGAGTGGTTAGCACGCAGGCATCACAGCTAGGAGACCCTAGCTTTCCTGTTCTTTAGTAATCAGCAGTACAACATAAGTAAGTTTGAGGAAAATATCAGTTCCCAACTAAAAAAGTTTCACAATTTTGTGAAAAAAATTCAGTACGCTGCATGGCCGAGTGGATAGCGCGCACACCTCACAGCTAGAGACCCTAGCTTTCCTGTTCTTTAGTAATCAGCAGTACAACATAAGTAAGTTTGAGGAAAATATCAGTTCCCGACTAAAAAAGTTTCACAATTTTGTGAAAAAATTCAGTACGCTGCATGGCCGAGTGGATAGCGCGCACACCTCACAGCTAGAGACCCTAGCTTTCCTGTTCTTTAATAATCAGCAGTACAACATAAGTAAGTTTGAGGAAAATATCAGTTCCCGACTAAAAAACGTTTCACAAATTTATTTTGTGGAAAAATTCAGTACGCTGCATGGCCGAGTGGATAGCGCGCACACCTCACAGCTAGAGACCCTAGCTTTCCTGTTCTTTAATAATCAGCAGTACAACATAAGTTTGAGGAAAATATCAGTTCCCGACTAAAAAAGTTTCACAAATTTATTTTGTGGAAAAATTCAGTACGCTGCATGGCCGAGTGGATAGCGCACAGGCCTCACAGCTAGAGACCTTAGCTTTACTGTTCTTTAATAATCAGCAGCACAACATAAGTAAGTTTGAGGAAAATATCAGTTCCCGACTAAAAAAGTTTCACATTTATTTTGTGGAAAAATTCAGTACGCTGCATGGCCGAGTGGTTAGCGCACAGGCCACACAGTTACGAGACCCTAGCTTTCCTGTCCTTGAATAATCAGCAGTACAACATAAGTAAGTTTGAGGAAAATATCAGTTCCCAACTAAAAAAAGTTTCACAAATTTATTTTGTGGAAAGATACAATAGGCTGCATGGCCCAGTGGATAACGCGCAGGCCTCACAGCTAGGAGACCTGAGTTCAATTCCACCCTCGGCCATCTCTGTGTGGAGTTTGCATGTTCTCCCCGTGCATGCGTGGGTTTCCTCCCACATTCCAAAAACATGCTAGGTTAATTGGCGACTCCAAATTGTCCATAGGTATGAATGATGGGGGTCCAGATCAGGGATGTCGCCTATTGTCTATCATCTACTGTATCTACTGTTGCTTGCTTGGTAAGCCCTTTGAGGCTCTTTTATGATTAAGGGCTATACAAATAAAATTGACTTGACTTGACAAAAACTGGCAATGAAGCAAAAATACTCAAGAATACAAAAAACTCACCAGAAAACACTCAGGATGATACGCCGCTCTACGAAACCAAACACGGCACCCCAGGCCAAAAAAAAAAAACACAATTATGAACCAAAATGGCTGAGCACAAAGCAATAATGGAGGTAAGAGTGGCAACTGTTTGCCTCCACCTCCACCTGATTGCTTATCACCTCCACCTGGGATGTCTCCACTCTGGAAAAAAACACACAAGCAGCCCCACCCACTGCAGGACATTATTCATTCATTCATTCATTTTCTACCGCTTTTTCCTCCCAGCTGTCTTTGGGCGAGAGGCGGGGTACACCCTGGACTGGTGGCCTATGGACAATTTGAAGTCGCCAATTAACCTAGCATGTTTTCCGAATGTGGGAGGAAACCGCAGTACCTGGAGAAAACCCACGCATGCACGGGGAGAACATGCAAACTCCACACAGAGATGGCCGAGGGTGGAATTGAACTCGGGTCTCCTGCAAAACAGTTGTGTAATGTCATAAATAATGAATTCTAGGAGTGTATAAGTGACTATAGGGGTGCTACTTCATGTCTAGAGAGCTCTAATAATGTAAAAAAAAAAACACATTTAGAAGGTTCATTCATTCATTCATTTTCTACCGCTTATCCTCATGAGGGTCGCGGGGGTGCTGGAGCCTATCCCAGCTGTCTTCGGGCGAGAGGCGGGGTACACCCTGGACTGGTGGCCAGCCAATCACAGGGCACATATAGACAAACAACCATTCACACTCACATTCATACCTATGGACAATTTGGAGTCGCTAATTAACCTAGCATGTTTTTTTTTTTTTGGAATGTGGGAGGAAACCGGAGTACCCGGAGAAAACCCACGCATGCACGGGGAGAACATGCAAACTCCACACAGAGATGGCCGAGGGTGGGGAAAGACAAAATAAGAAGCCAAAAAGTTACCACTTCCACACAAAATAGGAGGAGAACTCATTCATTCATTCTTTTTCTGCCACTTATCCTTACGAGGGTCGCGGGGGGTGCTGGAGCCTATCCCAGCTGTCTTCTTAAGGCGAGAGGCGGGGTACACCCTGGACTGGTGGCCAGCCAATCACAGGGCACATATAGACAAACAACCATTCACACTAACATTCATACCTATGGACAATTTGGAGTCGCTAATTAACCTAGCATGTTTTCTTTTTTTGGAATGTGGGAGGAAACCGGAGTACCTGGAGAAAACCCACGCATGCACGGGGAGAACATGCAAACTCCACACAGAGATGGCCGAGGGTGGGGAAAGACAAAATAAGAAGCCAAAAAGTTACCACTTCCACACAAAATAGGAGAACTCATTCATTCATTCTTTTTCTGCCGCTTATCCTTACGAGGGTCGCGGGGGGTGCTGGAGCCTATCCCAGCTGTCTTCTTAAGGCGAGAGGCGGGGTACACCCTGGACTGGTGGCCAGCCAATCACAGGGCACATATAGACAAACAACCATTCACACTCACATTCATACCTATGGACAATTTGGAGTCGCTAATTAACCTAGCATGTTTTTTTTTTGGAATGTGGGAGGAAACCGAAGTACCCGGAGAAAACCGAGGGTGGAATTGAACCCTGGTCTCCTAGCTGTGAGGTCTGCGCGCTAACCACTAGACCGCCGTGCCGCCCCTGCAGGACATGATTTTCTTGTTTAATTCTAATTTTAGGGCACGTAGACACGAAGGCTGATATCAGCTTCTTTGTATCAAACCGCGGCAGAAAAAAAGTACAGCGACATCATCATTGCTTCACATGCCCTACAATTTACACCTTCATCTCCCTCGAGAGGCTCGCTGGACACCCAGTGCTCAGAGAGCATGAAAGATTGAGTGTGTGTGTGAGTGGGAAAGCGAGAGAGAGAAAGAGACGGAGAAGTCAGAAAGACATGAAACATATGGCTGGATGATATGTTGTGCACTGCTGAGCATTTATAGATGCGGTGACAGATGACAGGCCCGCATGTTGTGTCACTGCTGAGACTTTCTGGGTGAGACCGAGTTGAATCGGTGCAGATTTGGAGAAGAAGATGATGGTGAGCTCAAGGGCTCATAATAAACCGCTGTTATTTACATTGTTAGAATAGATGTTTTTTTTTTTGAGGTGGATTTTAAAACTCATGTCAGCAAATCTCCGTCGTTTTCTTTTGCATCTTTTACGGCTTTTGGTGTAATTGGGGGTTTCATAAAACAAGCAAAAAGACAGCTTGTCCCGTGTGCCGAGCAAAGCGTAAACATTGTTAGAGAAGACTTGAGCATGAATCACCCAAATCTAGGCCCCCCCGTTCTCTGTTGGAGGGGGAGCCGTGATGCCCAATGGAGTCCGAACATCACTCAAAAAAAAGTTGTTCTTTTTCCACTTTAAAAGTTGTTGGATTCGTCATTCCGGTCTCTGGAATTGTTACTTGTTTTTTTGAAACACCACATTTCAAATTCAAGTATTGCCATGGTAACCCGGGATCACCTACTTAAAATTAAATATAATAATAAAATAAAATATTGGTGCACACGTGAGACAATGGTCATATAATGCTGATTCCATGAAAACATATACGTACAATCATCCCTCGTTTATCACTTCCAGACCCGACTGTGATAAATGTATTTCCGGAAGTCCAATTCCTTATTTACAAATGAAATATTTTTGTAGTTACAGCACAAAAACCTGTTTACAAACTTGTAAATATGTTTTAACATTAGACACCTCTAGACATGAAATAACAACCCTATAGTCACATTTACACATAATGTGTTTAACATTAGAGCCTTCTAGACCTGAAACAGCACCCCTATAGTCACATTTACACATAATGTGTTTAACATTAGAGCCCTCTAGACATTAAATAACAACCCTATAGTCACGTTTACACATAATGTGTTTAACATTAGAGCCCTCTAGACATGAAATAACACCCCTATAGTCACATTTACACATTTTCGTAGTTGCAGCATAAAACACCTGTTTACAAACTTGTAAATATGTTCAACATTAGAGCCCTTTCGACATGAAATAACACCCCTATAGTCACATTTACACATAATGTGTTTAACATTAGAGCCCTCTCGACATGAAATAACACCCCTATAGTCACATTTACACATTTTCGTAGTTGCAGCATAAAACACCTGTTTACAAACTTGTAAATATGTTCAACATTAGAGCCCTTTTGATATGAAATAACACCCCTACAGTCACATTTACACATAATGTGTTTAACATTAGAGCCCTCTCGACATGAAATAACACCCCTATAGTCACATTTACACATTTTCGTAGTTGCAGCATAAAACACCTGTTTACAAACTTGTAAATATGCTCAACATTAGAGCCCTCTAGACATGACATAACAACCCTATAGTCACATTTACACATAATGTGTTTAACATTAGAGCCCTCTTGACATGAAATAACACCCCTATGGTCACATTTACACATAATGTGTGTAACATTAGAGCCCTCTAGACATGAAATAACACCCCTATAGTCACATTTACACGTAATGTGTTTAACATTAGAGCCCTCTAGACATTAAATAACACCCCTATAGTCACATGTACACATAATGTGCTTAATACTAGAGCCCTCCAGACATGAAATAACACCCCTATAGTCACATTTACACTTTTTCACATTTTTGTAGTTACCGCATAAAACACCTGTTTACAAACTTGTAAATGTGTTCAACATTAGAGCCCTCTTGACATGAAATAACACCCCTATAGTCACCTTTACACTCATATTATCCAATATAGGGATAGTAATAAAAATTAAAACATAACATCGACTCACACATGTTTTTTTTTTTTACTTCCTGTACTTCCGTATGACATTTTTACCAAAAAATAACTACCTTTTTTACATTTTTAATTACAAAAAGTTTTTTTTAAATACATTTTAAATATTTTTTGTATTTATTTTTTTAAATACAAAATTCTGACTAAAATATTTTAACTATATTAAAATATATAGTATATAAATATTAAAGCTTGAGTTTTTGAGTTTTCAGTATGTGGCCTTTAGTGGAAAAAGTTTGGACACCCCAGCGTTACAGTATGTTTCGGTTATAGTCCGACCTTCTGTAACGGTTTAACGACACTAACCAAGGTTCTAGTGTATTCCTGACTGCTGCCTATTTTAGGAGTGAAATGCTGCACTTTAAGCGACCATGAATGAAACTTCCTCAGCAATGCCAGTCGGCTGAGGTGCTCAAAACACCGTCCACAGACCCATTCAAATGTGTGTGGGGATCAAACTCCAATAAAGAGTGTCAGCATTTGGCGCGGAACGAGTCTGCGGCATTACATCCGAATTCCAGGGAGCCAAAGTGAAAAAGAGTCGGTGGAAAAAAAAAAAAAAAAAAACGGCACATGAAGGAAGTTGAGTCAATGCATTAAAGCAAAAGAGATGCTCAGAGAGGAGAAAAAAAAAAAAAAAAATGTCGAGTGAGCATGCAATCATCCCCCGATGCCAAATGGAATGGAAGCAGTATGGCGTCACACAAAGGCTACCCCTCTTTTGGCACCACAACAGTGAACGATGTTTGGCAGGCACAGCCGTAATCATGGATACCAGTCACGCACTCACGGATCCACACATATACTTCTTCCACCAAAAAACAAGACACACTAGCTTTGTTTATATGTACACTATTTAAAAAAAAAAAAATCATATTTACATCTTCTATATGCTCCTATTGGCGCTATTCACACATGAGGCTATGTTTTCCGGTTCACGCATAACTAGCTTTTATACGCATCAATAATTCAGCTTGCATTATCTTCATATGATGATTAATAGGACTGCATTTACCGCCGCAGTCATGGTAGTTCTCCCTTTCTATCTTCCTAAATGGCATTAAAATTACATTAACATACTGTATATGTTCTATGTGTATGATTTATTTACAAAGTCTGGAACCGGAATGCTTGATACGTATTATGATAAGTGTGTGGTGTTTTTTTTTTTTTTATTGTGCTCTGACCCAGCGGATGTACGCGTGTGCAAGAATAAAAAGATATTTTCTGCTTTGAGGAGGATTGTGTTTAATATTCTATGGCTTTTTCTTCTATCGAGCAAATGCATTCCGTTTACTTAGATCTGTTCTTTCCCCTCAACTAGCGCTAACCTTGCATTTTATTACTGTACTATGTACGTGTCTATTCAACAAGACAATAACAAAACGCTTTGATGGAGAATTTTTATGCTTCTGTGTAGTCTCTACACCAGGGGTCTCAAACACGCAGGACACTAGTTTGAGGCCCCCCGCCTTGATATGAAAGTTTAAATGTTAGTGCGACCCGCGAAAAGTTTGATATGGATGCTGTATGGTGGTATGTACCCAGAAAAAAATATTACGTTTGATTAATGTTCATAACTGTTAATAATTATCCTCCCTATACGTGTGGAAGTGGTAATTTTTTGGCTATTTAAGTTTCAAGGAAATAACTTGAAGGCTACCGTTTAGGTCACTAGCTCTCTAGTTTGCGAGTTAGCATGTGTCTCAAGACCCTGCAGTTGCGCAATATGTTGTAAATAAAAAGAGCATAAATGTGACTATAGTCGTGTTTTGTCATGTCTACAGGGCTCTAATAATGCTTTGTTCATTTTAATCGGAAAAAAATAATTTGTCTACCCACCAACTATATGTGGTTTCTTAAGTTTTTATTATTATTATTATTATATTTATTTATTTATTACTGATTGATTTTCTTTATACTTGATTTGTTTATTTATTTTTCATCTTATTTTGTGTAGAAAAATAAAAAGTAAGATATTTGAGAACAGTGGAATGTTTTATCAGAGCTTTTATTGTAGAAAATTGGAACCAAAGCGAAGTTTTTTAAAAAAAAAAAGTTTTTCGTGATGCGGCCCAGTCTCACCCAGACCCGGGCTCCAGTGGTCCCAAAGTAAATTGAGTTTGAGACCCCTGCTCTACACTGAGCGTGTGCAGTGTGATACTACATCGAAGTTTTAGGGGTAGTGTTTTCCCGTTAGTCAACACGCGGAGAAACCGTGATGACGCTGGTCACTATTCGGCTTGTTAGCATTTTTTGTCGTGAATGAACAATGGCAACTAAAGCTAGAACAAGCGGATGTGTCGCCACATTTTTATTGGAAATGTTGAGCCAAAATCATTTGAGAAGGCTTAGGAAATTATAACGACTAAGGACTAATTACCAGGTGGCAACAGAAAGACGAAAAAGGTATCCCATCTAAAACTGTTAAACTGTGAAAATCTACTCCCTTCAGAGAGCAGCACAAACTGGGTCTAACAAGGACATAAAAACAGCACAACTGTACAAGAAGACAAATATATGAAGGTGTGTAGTTTAAGGTCATCACCCACTAAATAGTACCCGTCAAACACCAGTTTCACTATCAACAGAGAAGCGGAGACTTCGGGATGCTGGACTTCATGGCAGGAATGCCAAGAAAAATCTCAGACTGGCCAAAAAAATTCCCAAGTGATCCCAAACTTTTGAACGGTAGTGTGTGTGTGTATATACACACACACATATGGAGCATTACCTTCAGTTTAGTGGTCGCCAAGTGGGTTTTCATTTAGAGCAAAACAGGCCCAGATGGCTCTTTTGATGCTAAAGGTTGCCGACCCCTGCCCTACACTGACCAAATCAATATGACCCAAACACAAACAGTTAGCATTATTTTTTTTTTCTTCCAGTCGAGAATTGAGAAATCGCCCAGCAAGACATCTGCAGTTTAAGGTCGAAGAAGGTTCCACTGGTTTATCTGATAACAGCTAAACAGAGCGCTAAACAATAACAATAATGATGTTTAGCATTAGCATAAGTTACTTATCGTGTGGCTTTTGGAAGGGATTTACCAACCCACGGGTTCAGTTGACGTCTTTCGGACAAATGGAGTTCACGTTCTATAATATAATTCCACACGCATTTGGGGGTCCCAAAACCCCCAAAAGTAACAAAAATGTCCCTTGTTTCTTGAATTGAGTTCATAAATTGAGTTCATGTTCACCCTGAGGAAATTGGTTAAGATGTTGAGGGCTGCAGTTCATCCTAGTGGGGGTGGGGGGGTGTTGGGGGGCAATATTTTTGCTCACATTACCACCACCCAGAGGATTATTATGCCTCTGTAAAAACGGTATCGGCCATCTTCAGTGCAATTTATTCATCTGGAACTCTTTTGTTGGGTTGACCGATTTAACCCTATATTCTCTCTCCTGGGCGCCCCCACCCCCCCAAGAAGACTCTCTCAGGTCATATCAGAGGTAATTTGTCCATCTTGCTCTGGGTCAGCGCCAGCTGGATGTGTCTCTGGAACGCCTCCAACGGGAAGCGCCCCAAGGACTTCACCCAAAACAGATGCCCTAACGACCTCAAAGCTGATGAAGGATCTCGGTCTTTTCAGACTCGGTAACGGACCGGTAAAGCCACCGTATCAGTAAAATAAATCCATCGGTTATCTCGATATGATCCTCGAAACACCCAAATGATGGACTCCAAATCTGTGTTAGTCCCACGGAATCCATCGTACGGCACTCAGCTTCCTGTGGTCTAACACGCGTACACTCAAAAACGGACAAGAGCTGATCCTTGTGAATCAGTTCGATAATCGGGGTGGGGGAAGGGGGGGTCTTGTCAAGCTGGGATAAGCTTTCTCCAGTAGGTTTGAACATGATCTCGATGTGGTTGGAGCGCTATATCGGCTCCAATCGCAATAAAGGTCCGATTCAAAGAGGCTAACTAGCCATATACTAGCCTTATTACTATGTTAGCGTGTATTAAGCGTATCAAATTAAACAAAACCTCTGTCCGTTCCGGCTTATTATGTCTACTATATTGGATAACAGGAGTGTAAAGGTTACTATAGGGGTGCTATTTCATGTTTAGAGATCTCTACACAGGCAATATGTTGAAGGCTGAGCGGTAACATACAATTACTTCCACTGGGGCTTCTCATGGAGCGCTAATGCACCGCGCACGGAGCAGATGGCGGAAAGGAGAGGCAGTAAGGGGCTCGGTCGCTTGCCACTTAACGGTAAAAAAATTATGCATATTTAAGAAAATTTTATGTAATTTATGGCCTGAATTTACAATTTTACAATGGCGGCATGAACTAAAATCGAAATATTCACCCATTCAAATACAAAGGCACAGGTACGGGTATCTAGTACGTAGTAGCATCATCAAACAAGTTGAACTATTTTCACAGGTTAGTGCTTGTAATTAAAATGTACAAGTACATCAGTATTATTACTATGTTAGTGTGTATTAAGCGTATCAAACTAAACAAAACCTCTGTTCCGTCTTATTATGTCTACTATATTGGATAACGGGAGTGTAAAGGTGACTATAGGGGTGTTATTTCATGTTTAGAGATCTCTAATAATGTTTTTAAATCAAGAATATTTCGGTCATAAACAGGTCTTCTGTGCTCAAACTACAAAAGCGTTCCATTTATAAATAAGAATCCTACTTCATGGAAATTCACTTATCACTATCGGGTCTGGTAGTAATTAACCGTGATAAACGAGGGACTGTACAGTTTGGTGTCATTAAAATAAATGCTGAGTTGCTGAATGGAATTCTCCATTGACATTGAATCAGTAGAACATCAAACTTTGCAACAGCGGTTTTTTTCGTGAATATTCCAATGTTCCATCATCAAATGTGGTCGGACAAGTTTCAGAAGAAACTTCAATCCGTCCGTTTTGAGACTGTAGTTCAATTAAAAATGGCTAAAAGGAAGCTGTTGTTACTGCCTCCTAAATGGTTTTCAGTTGGTGTTTTCAAGTGATTAATTAGCCACTAAAAACTTATTAGTTTAACACAATTAACACAATGTGGCATTTGTGGACCACAGGAATAATGAGCGCAGTCGTCTGTATACCCTTTCCAGCTGAATCAGTCACTTAGCACCTCGCTGTTTTAATTGCGAGCTGAAATTTTCATTAAAAGCCAACGTTTGAGCAGCTGTGTGTTGCATTATTTTGTACTTAACGTGCAGCCTTTGCCGGGTGGGAAAGTCCTGGTGCGTGTACCCAGCCGGTTAAGGTCATCAATTAACCCAACATACGTGTTGTTGGACTTTGAGGTATTCTCAGAGGTGTCCAAAGTGCGGCCCGGGGGGCCATTATAGAATTATAATTTAATAAAAAACTAAAATAATAGCAAAAATTTGAGAGAAAATTTTTGAAAAAAATTTAGAAAATATTCTATTTTGGTAGCATAAAGTTAAACAACTGTAGAAAAAATTTGTTTGTCATAATATTATTAAAAAAAAACATTTTAAAAATTATGCTATATCAAAATTAGGTTGCGGAAAAAATTCAAGTCAAAATATAACGGGAATAAAGAAATAATAAGAATAATATTTGACAAGATGACATTTTGAAAAAATTGGAAAATAAAAAAGCAAAAATAGAACCTTAAAGGGCCAGCCTTAAAGGGCCAGCCTTAAAGCTTAAAGTTGTAATTTTAGAGGAATAAAGTCAAAATATTAAGGTAAAAAAAAAAAAATTCTAAAAAAATTAAAGTCATAATATTATTATTATTGTTGAAGTCTAATAATATTAGAAGAAGAAAATTTTAAGATTATTTAAGAATAAATTAAAATAATTTGAACATAAAAAATAGCAAACATACAGAAAATGGGCTTTTCCACTGATATCGCAAAGCATGTCTGTATGTGTTGTTTTCGGAAACACCGACGTGGCACAGTTTGGACACCCCTGGTGTATTCAGCACATCAGTCAGACTTTGACCCATTTATGCCTCTTAGCTTTCAACAATGATGCATATTAATAGAAGTATCATCATGATGCAATGGTGATATCAAGCGCTTTCCGCTCTTGTGCGTGTTTGGCGATTGCATAGCTACTCTGCCGTTTTGCATTTTAACCTCCATAAGGTGTTTTGTTGGCGTCTATACGGACTCATTTTGTGGTAGTGGGCAATAAACGGGATTGCAGTGCTCCTTTGCCAAAAGAAAAAAAGCAATTGTTTCTCTAAAAGTGCTGTCTGAGGGCCAGGAGGCTCTGAGTCGGCTTTTAACAATAACACTGATGACCATGGAACCTAAACTGTTGTTTCTTTCGGCTTGGAATTTTGCTTACATGAAAGTAATATTTTGCCTCCGCGGGATATATGAAAATAAAGATTTGATGACATTCCATGACATATTCCTTTCAAGCTCACAGGTAAGCAGCAAAACCGGCAGCTAAAGAGGCTTTGGAGTTGGCCTCAATCTAAATGGAGGGATGGGAGGGAGGTGGGTTAATACTTTATTTCCTTTTTCTGTCAAAGAAATATGGATTGGCCCCTCCATTGGGCTGCAGCTGACGCCTTTACAGAGTGGAGGAGGAGGAGAAGAGGAGAGAACTGCGCTTCGACAACGTGACTGGCGCCTGAGAACAGGGGAGGAGAGGAGGGAGGGAGGTTCACTCCGGTTCAATGAAGACAAGACAATACAAGCGCGACCCCTACCGGTGAAGAGGGGGAGTGGCACCTGACTCCCGCGGCCAACTCTTTTTCTGAAGACGCTTTTTTTTTTTTTTTTTTTTTTTTTTTTTTTAAACCAAGCCCAAAGCCAGCGTTACATCACGTTCCAACGGGGGTTTGACCAAAAATATGATTTTAGTTCAGAAACTAAGCAAAAAAAATACATATATATCCTGACGACGCGTCTGGCAACGGATGGATCCAAAGTAAAAGTTGTGCCAGGAGTAACATTGTAACTGCTGAAATTGAACATATTTTAAGGAATTGGATACATTATGTGTAAGAGGGGGGGGGTGAGTCTGCTTAACTGTGTCATCTTTTCAGTTTTGTAGACAAAAAAAAAAAAAAGGGGGTACACCTACACGCTGATGCGCCTCAAAGCCAGTCTGCGCTCTCACTGCGCCAAGATGATGAATTAGAAGCTAATTAGAGCGGATAAAAAAAACATGCAGGGGATGACATGCTGGTTTTTATTGTTATTATTATTATTATTATTATTATTATGAGTGAGATTTCTTGTGTTTCATGGGTGCCGCACTTTGGTTTGGGGGACGCCTGTGGGGAACCCGCAGAGAGCATCAGCAAAAGAGGGGTAAAAATAGGTGTGGGATCCCCCCCCCACCACCACGCACAATAGTGAGGGGTAAAAAAAAAAAAATGTACTTACAGCATCTCCCTTCCACGGAGCTCCAAAAGAGTGGCGTGAGATGACATTGCAACAGTCCCCTCTTCCCTCCGAGAAACCATTCAGCCTCCGATGGTGCTCACTCTCAAACACTGCACAGCAGGAGAAGAAACAAACCAGCGATAATTTTCCACCGTGTCCCCCCTCTCTCCCCCCCCAAAAAAAAAAAAAAAAAAAACTGAGTGGAATCCCACGTTGGTGTCACTTTGCGACGGCGCGGCTGCAAAGAACATCAATGTTGTATAGTAATCCAGTCTTCGTTGTGCGTGCGCCTGCGGCTGATTCTGCACTGCGATCTCCGCCGGCCCCGCCGCGCATGGTTGGGGGGGGGGGGGGGGGGGGGGGGGCTCGAGCCGCCTCTGTGAGATCACGGCGCTCGGTATCCCGTCATCGCCGTCCCGGGGCTGCTAGGAGAAGGACGAGGCGGGATGGACGCGCGCATTCATGGACCGGTAGCGAGATCCTGCAGAGAGTGCATGTGACCCACTCACTCTCGCTCTCTCGCTCGCTCGCTCTCTCGTGCACGTTTGTGCACTGAGTGTGCGCTGAGTGTGCGTGTGTCTATTCCTCCGTGATGCGCGCGCTCTGCAGAGACGGTGGCAGCTGGAACGAAGGAAGGAAAAGAAGAATGGATGGACGCACGGACTCTTGGTGGGTCTCTCCTCGCTGCGCTAAAGCTCCATCAGGAGGAGGAGGAGAAGAGGAGTTGGGATAAATCACACAGCGTTTACACAATCTTCTCCTCCTCGCCCCCCCTCCATCCTTCCCTCTCAATCTTGTTGAAGGAAAGAGACTGCTTTACTCCTAACGTGTCTTTGGGGAATCGGCGTGGAGTCAACCCACCTGGAAAAAGTGGAAAAACAGCAGCGCTTGATGAATGGTGCAGCGAGCAATGGTGCAAAGAAAAAAAAAAAAAGGATCAATGCTTGATGAAAGTCAACTCCACCATCTCCACCCAATGATGGTTGGTATGTGGAATCAAACTATGGAACGGATCGAGTAAGGAAATCAAAGCCAATTCAAGAAACAATACAAGCAGTTGATGTTTGCTAAATACAAGGATGAAGAGTCTTGAACCAGTCATGATGTGCTATATATATCACTATATTGACACTTACTATGGTACCCATTATGTCATTGGATACTCATATCACCTCCTACTTCGGTACGTGACAAAAAAAAACCAAAAAAAAAACACAATGTACTCGAATTTATGTACTTGAGCTTCATCACCTAGGGGATCGGACACAGTTATCCTCGTATGGCCTCATATTGTTGAAATGTTGTATATACACTATATGGCAGAGGTGTCCAAAGTGTGGCCCGGGGCTAATTTATTGGCCATTCGTACGTTGGAATACAATTAAAGAGATTTTTTTTAAAAATATTTTGAGGAAAACTGCAAAATATCATTTTTTTTAGTCACTATATTGACAGTTACTATGGTACCCATTATACCATTGTATGGGCATATCATCTCGTACTTTGGTACATGACAAAAAAAATTAATAAATAAAATTAAGTTTTTTAAAAATTAAATAAAATTAAAATAAATCAAAATTATATTAGGAAAGCAGGAAGTGAACAAATGTAACAGTTAACACTGATTATGAAAGTACCAGATGGAGGGGTAGGATTTAATAAGCTTTGCTTCTTCCTACTCCTTTTGGACATGTGGAACTGGGAACTGATTATGGGATGGCACTCAATTGTAATCTGATGCATGTTCAAATGAAATTCAACCATTAAATTAAGTTTTTTTTTTTAATTAAATAAAATTAAAATAAATCAAAATTATATTAGGAAAGCAGGAAGTGAACAAATGTAAATGAAATTCAACCATTAAATTCATTCATTCATTTTCTACCGCTTTTTCCTCACAAGGGTCGCGGGGGTGCTGGAGCCTATCCCAGCTGTCTTCGGGCGAGAGGGGGGGTACACCCTGCACTGGTCGCCAGCCAATCACAGGGCACATGTTTTTGGAATGTGGGAGGAAACCGGAGTACCCGGAGAAAGCCCACGCATGCACAGGGAGAACATGCAAACTCTACACAGAGATGGCCGAGGGTGGGAATTGAACCCTGGTCCTCCTAGCTGTGAGGTCTGTGCGCTAACCACTAGACCGCCGTGCCGCCCACCATTAAATTCAGTTTTTTAAAAATTAAATAAAATTAAAATAAATCAAAATTTATTAGGAAAGCAGGAAGTGAACAAATGTAACAGTTACCGATTGTAAAAGTACCAGATGGAGGGGTAGGATTTAATAAGCTTTGCTTCTTCCTACTCCTTTTGGACATGTGGAACTGTGAACTGATTATGGGATGGCACTCAATTGTAATCTGATGCATGTTCAAATGAAATTAAACCATTACCATTACCATGAGTCCACTTGCTGCTTATCCTCTTCGGGATCTCGGGTGAGCTGGAGTCTGCATGGGCGAGAGGCGGAGTCCAACCTGGACCGGTCACCTGTCAATCACAAAACAAACATCGGTTCACACACTCTCACTCCATATGAACATTTTTACTCTGCGGTTACTCAACATGAGCACGTATTGGTTTTCCAGGAACAAAAAGGAACAGATATAAGCTCTGACTGAGAGCCTCCAAGAATAAAATAGGTTTTCACTTCTACCAGAGGGAGCTGCTAGATAAAGTTAATGGATATACGGCACCAATTCACACCTGACTGAACAAACAACGACCAAGCAGCTCAGGTCGACAGTGTCATTTCACTCATGTTCCATTGAGGTATGGGGTCAGGGGGGCGTCCTTAAAATCCTCCCCGCGGGGGGATTATTGAGTACAGTTTACCGTTTAAATACTCACGTCTTTGTGATGAAAAGAGTCACTCTCAAGCGGTTTGTTGCGACGGCGATTCTGCTTCGTATTTTCTTTGTTTAGCGTCTTCCTGAATCATTCTGCACATGTGCAGTAGCGTGCAATAATAATCCACTGTGGGAGAAAAGAGAGGACTAAAATAGTAATATCTACTTTTTATCAAATATTATTTTTATGGGATGTTTGGGGACCCAGTTCGATTCCATTCTCGGCCATCTCTGTGTGGAGTTTCCTCCCACATTCCAAAAACATGCTAGGTTAATTAGCGACTCCTAATTGTCCATAGGTATGAATGTGAGTGTGAATGGTTGTTTGTCTATATGTGCCCTGTGATTGGCTGGCCACCAGTCCAGGGTTGACCCCGCCTCTTGCCCAGAAGACAGCTGGGGTAGGCTCCAGCACCTAGAGGAGGCCCGGGGGTGGAGTAAATTAAACAGACCATGTGGGTCGCAAGCAGGAAGTCCATGGAAACACTGCAGAAAGGGGTGCAGAATCTGGAAGATCTCGAAAGCTTATTATTGTGTTATTGTGTGTAGCTACTCTATAGGAGCATAATAGGTCTCCCCTTTAAGAAATGTTAATAATGGATAGCCTTCATGCAAGTAAAAAAAAAACATGTTTTGAATATTCATTCATTTTTTACCACTTATCCTCACAAGGGTCGCGGGGGTGCTGGAGCCTATCCCAGCTGTTTTCGGGGTGAGAGGCGGGGCACACCCTGGACTGGTGGCCAGCCAATCACAGGGCACATATAGACAAACAACCATTCACACTCACATTCATACCTATGGACAATTTGGAGTCTGCTAATGAACCTAGCATGTTTTCGGAATGTGGGAGGAAACCGGAGTACCCGGAGAAAACCCACACATGCACGGGAAGAACATGCAAACTCCACACAGAGATGGCTGAGTGTGGAATTGAACTCGGGTCTCCAGCAAAAGAGTTGTGTAATGTCATAAATAATGAATTATAGGAGTGTATAAGTGACTATAGGGGTGCTACTTCATGTCTAGAGAGCTCTAATAATGTTTAAAAAAAACACACATTTAGAAGGTTCATTCATTCATTCATTTTCTAGCGCTTATCCTCACAAGGGTCACGGGGGGACAGAGATGGCCGAGGGTGGGATTGAACCCTAGAACTCTCCGAGCTATGAGGTCTACACGCTGACCACTCGACCACCGTGCAGCCAACTATGAATATACTCACCTATAGTGGGTGGGCCTGGAGCCAATTAACCACAATAAATGAGGGACGACTGTATTTGGCGGATGTTTGACAGGCTGGATGTGGCCCACGAGCCGCTTATTGGTGCTAAAGTATAGCATCGGCCTACCGACAGGGATTTTGTAGTTATAACAAGACCTAACAAAATCAGCAGCATGAAATTGCCCAAAGCGTCCAGTAATGCAGCTTCTAAAAAAAACATAATAGGGGGCCGCTTCCACAACGATAATGACCGTGTGTACATCCTCTTCCTGCAAATGGCTGGCAAAGTGCAGTCGGTTTGGTCAATTTCTTCGGAGACCCAGACATGTCCATCAAGTTGTCAGATAAAGACGTGTGATTTGTCTCTCCACGGGACAATTTTCTAGTGCTCCGGGAACACTACATCAGTGCACCCTAAACTTAGCATCGTGCCATGGAAACCAACACCATAACACTTTTGGTTAATATAATACAATACTCTGTTAATTCAACTCTGATTGTGCTATGTGAGTGTGTAGGTGTCAATAAGGCCTATAAGAAGACTGAAAATGCCCTGAGCTAATAGAGTAAATCTAAAAAAGTGGAAAAAAAAAAAATATCGAACAGGACCTGATGCATTTTTGCATGTCGTTACTTTCACCTCACAAACCAACAAAAAAAAAACACACAAAAGCACGCGTGAAAGCGTCACCGTGTTGAAAATGTCACAGCGGCATTCTGACATTAAAATTACCTCACGGTTCAACCCGGTCACTGGGAGCTCATTACGGAGGATCACAAAACACATTACAGCGTGTCAGCGTGCTAATATTAAAGCCTCGCCCGTGCAAACAGGTTCACAGTTGAAGGTGCCATAAAAAAAGGTCATATAATCTTAATATAAGTGGTCCGCCGGCGTACAGTCAGTCAATCGCAAATGGATTATTAAAATAGCCGATAAAAAAAAAAAACACACACACACACAGTTGGAATGTAGCTAGCGGGTGAAATAAGAATACAAGTCAAGTGGCAAAATTTTTCCACGCTTACATGCCTTGTATGAATATAATTGCAGTAAGTGCAATACTCCATATAAAAGACAGAGTGTACACAAAGTCAATGGGAATCCATGTTGGGACATTTACTACTACTTCTACTACTACTCGTGCTTTATGTCAACATTATGAGCACTTTTATAAGCTGATTAGCTTGTAAAAGCTGGATTGCACCACACTAAGGGTCCCTCAATGTCCGCCAGTGTGTGCGTGTCAATGCTTGGGAGCTGTCCATAGTGTCCATAAATGTGTGTGTTTATAATATGCCGGGGCTGTGAGAGTGTGGGTGTTACCAGGTCACCAAACAGCTGTCTGCGAGACAGAATGGCCGCAAGGGGTGTAAAACAATAACACACACACACACACTGGGTTTCCCAATGCACTAAACTGATAAATCAATTACTATTTCATGTCCCTCTTTGGGACACAAGGGGAAAAAAAAAAAAAAAAACAGGCACACGACAAGTTTAGTGGTCCCTGGGTTTAAAGGTCGTACACATTCTAGGCAATTCATTTCTTCATACCCGTCCATTTATTTCTATTAATAAAAGATAATAAAAAAAAGACACAGAGCAAGTTGCAATGTCCGCACAGGTTAGTGGTTGTATGTAAGTCACGTATATATTAGGTAATATAAGATTAAAGGTGGCTCTAGGGGTGTTATTTCATGTATACAGAGCTCTAATAAATATTTAGATACTTATAAACAGGTTTTCTATGCTCTAACCACAAGTATTTAAATTTATTAATTAATTTTATAATTAAATAATAATAATAATAATTAAATTTAGAATTTTAGTATCTGGAACAAGCGATGACTGTACGTGTGTGTGTGTGTGTGTGTCAAAGTTAACGCAAAAACTGAAATTTCTATTTATTAATTTATTAATAACTATTATTTTATTAATTTTTATTTCTATTTATTTATTTCTATTCATTTCTATTGCATCAAAGTTAACACAAAACAGAAATTTCTATTCATCAATTTTATTAATAATTCTTATTTTATTAATTTTAATTTCTATTTATTTATTTCTATTAATTATTAATATTTGGACACTCATAAACAGGTTTTCTATGTTCTAACCACAAAAGTATTCAAATTTATAAAAGGAGGAATTTTAGTATCCGGAACAGGCGATGACTGTACATGTGTGTGTGTGTGTGTGTCAAAGTTAACAGAAATTTCCACTATTTATTTTCACTATTTTTTTTTGACAAATATTATTTTTGTGTTTATATAAAAATCTAAAATTAAATGATTTATTTAATTTTTACCCTAATAAAAAACACATTAAAAAATTACGAGTCACATATACTATTACAGTTAATTTACTAAAAAATTAATAAAATGAAATAAATACACATTAAATCCATCCATCCTCTATGCTGCTTATCCTTACTCGGGCAACAGGGGCATGCTGGAGCCTTTATTAAATACATAATTGATTGATTTGACTTGATTGGATATATATATATACACACAAATTCAGTAATGATGTAATTAATTGACGTTGCATTCAGGTCCAAACATACATTGTTCTAATTCTATGACAGCGGCAGCTTAGATAGCAAAGCGTGTGATGTTTCCTGCACATATGCTTGATACGTGATGATATACGTATATTCATTGCTTTGACCTCATCTGTGATTTCCCAAGTGAACAGTAAGAAAAGTTCCAGCTCTCATTTGCCTTTAATGAATCATTTGGGGTTTGCTATCAGGCACGGCTTTTCATTCAGGGAATATATCAATGGTCGCCACTACTCCCATTCTATTTTATTCTATTTATCCAGGTCTGAGTCATTGGGGCAGCAGTTTCTTCCAGTTCCACTGAGAAGACACCAAGGTGGTCTCAGGTGAAACATACAATAAACCCTCCAAAGTGTCCGGGGAACAACTAACCAGGAAGGGGTCCGGGCAGCATCCGGACAAGATGCCCGAGCTAAGGAGCAGCGGATCTACGACCAAGCTTTCAGGTCCTTGTGTCCGCGATCTTGTTGTTTTGGTCGAGACCCAAAGCTCATGTCCATAGGTGAGGGTGGTAACATTGATCAAGCGGTAAATTGAGCTCAGTTCTCTCTTCACCGCTCCTCCGCCTAGGGGAAGACTGATTTTCTGACTGAGAACCACGGCCTCGGATTTGGAAGTGCCGAGTCCAGAAGCTTCCCACTCAGCTGCGAACCGCCCCAGTAAACGCTAAAAGGTCATCAGGACGACATCGTCTACAAATAGAAGAGACGTTGTCGTCCCGAAATCGGCCACCCTCGATGCCTTGGATGGGCCTAGATATTCTGTCCATAAAAGTTAGGCTCGACTTACATCTGGTAATGCGAACCGGGGTCCTACTCTGGTTGGACAAGGTCGGAATGGCACATACAGTGGTATGAAAAAGTATTTGAACCTTTTGGAATTTCTCACATTTTAAATGTGATCTGATCTTTTGTCAAAACAGTGTCTGCTTTAACTAAAACCGCCCAAACATTTCTAGGTTTTCATATTTTTAATGAGAATAGCATGCAAACAATGACAGAAGGGGGAGGAATAAATAACTGAACCCTCTGCCCCCTTTCTGTCATTGTTTGCATGCTATCCTCATTTACATATGAAAACCTATAAATGTTTGGGCGGTTTTATTTGGCGGGGCACTAATCCCTCATTTATGGCGGTTAATTGGTTCCAGAATTAGGATTCCTTTATTATAAAATATTTTCATAGTTGGAGCATAGAAAACCACTTTACAAACATATAAATATGGTTTTAACATTATTAAAGACCTCTAGACATGACATAACACCCCTATAGTCAGCTTTACACTACTATCAGCCAATATAGTAGACATTCATTCATTCATTTTCTACCGCTTATCCTCACGAGGGTCATGGGGGGTGCTGGAATAAATAACTGAACCCTCTGCCCCCTTCTGTCATTGTTGGCATGCCATCCTCATTAACATATGAAAACCTATAAATGTTTGGGCGGTTTTAGTTAAAGCAGACACTGTTTTTTCATCTGTGTGATTTTGACAAAGATCAGATCACATTTGATGGTGATTTTATGCAAAAATGTGAGCAATTCCAAAAGGTTCAGATACTTTTTCATACCACTGTAGTAGCATGCCGCAAATCCTGGAGGGACACGGTCAAATCCCACATGTGGACCAGCTGGGAAAAGTCCTTTACTACTGTTGCATCACACTCTGGTTTACCTCCCTGAAAAGTGGGACCAATCCAGACGTATACTGACTACGACTTCCACGCAATGTTGAAGGGACGTGTCAATCAAGACAGTCTCACAGCATCCACTCCTCCCTAAATAACAAATTAGTCTGAGCGTATTTTGAGTTTTACGCTCAGCCAAGACTCTGTTTACTCTCTCACGGCAAAAAGTAAAAATCAATACATCTTGCCTTTGATGAAGCTGCAAACTCCAGTCATAATAATAAACACAATCCTGTAAATCCAATGCCAACCTAAAGTGCGTTACAACACCTGCAAAGCCGTGTATCATTTATTACAGCTCCTGCCTTGAATGCCATTAGGTCATGCAAGTTTTTTTTGCTCGACGGTGGTGGACTGGACTGCAGGCCGGAACGAGGTGAAAGGCGTGTGTGAGAACTAGATAAGCACGCGGACACGCGCGGTATGGAGATGAGTGTGCGCCAATCTTTTTAAAGTCACACTTCAAAAGAGAGCTTAAGCCAAAAGAGAGAGCCTTCTTTAATGGCCGCTGCTGATGTCAGCCTCTGCCTAATGCCAACCATTGGTGTACAAGAGCTGCATTTAATAAGACCAGACTACTATATACATACACGGTGTACTATGAATTGAGAGTCATATTTGCCTATGGCAATTAAAGTATAATATATGATAAAATGAGTAGTATGCAGATTTATAGCTCAACATTTCTCTCATTGTGACCTTAATAAAAACAAAAATGGCAGCCGGCATCCATGCACTTTGGGACATACATTAAAAAAAACTTATCTAGGGATAGGAGCCCAGGCAGGGAAGCCCGGACTATCTTCTTCCCAGCGGATCCCGAGGCATTCCCATGCAAGATGAGCACCATAATCTCTACAACATGTCCTGGGTGCCCTGAACACCACCCCAAGGAGGCGTCCAAGGGGGCATCCTGACGATATATATATTTCATAAAATATGTCATGTCATCCTTAGTAAAATATAAATACATACATATTTTAATACAAGTTAATAAAAAGGATTTTCCATGACTACTTTTACCAAAACACTATATAAAAGACTTGGTCCTCAATTAACGATCAAATGCCGCCATCTAGCGGTTAAGGATATAAACTTACCAGTTCAGCAATGACCAAAGCGTCCACGAGGTGGCGGAATTGTACCGGTTTACACTGCTAGCCGACTATAATGTACAGCTTAATATATTGTTACTGTCAATGTCAATTTAAAAGCCAATTTATTGTTATATTTTTTTATTTGATTTCAAGCCCCCCCCATTGGGAGTCCCAGCAGAGCACACAGAAGGCAAAAAAAAAATCTACTTTTTCAAGGTGTTGATTTTCAACAAGTGGTAAAGGGGGTACCATGCAGCTGTGACCCCCCCATGTCTGGTACAAATGCCACATTATTGAGGTGTCTACTTATGCCAAAAAATAGTAACTTATAGTTGTTTTTTTCCCAACTTGCGTCTACTGCAGAAGGTGGGAGTAAAAAAAAAAAATGTATGTTTGCCAACTTCCATGTTTGCACTAAGGTGTGTGTTATGGGGGCTTGTTGTCAAACTGTCCAAACCTGGCGCTGACTGAAGATAAAATATCTTGTCGACATCATGATTATTATACTCAAACGGATGTGTGAAACAGCACCAGTCCGCCGTGTGAAAACATGCACAGTGTATCCAGTGTCCAGGTGAAGAACCCACAAAAGGCCTCACATCTTCTCAAGGGATAATAAAAATTATTTACAAGCTACTAATATTCCTGACTGCGGTCTTAATCTCCTCCATCCAAACTTTTTTTGTTTTCAGCATAGAAAACCTGTTTAGAACTATTCTAATACATTAGAGTCCTTCAGACATGAAATAACACCCCTATAGTCATATAGTTCCACTCATATTAGCCAATATGGTCAAAATAAAAAACATTTAAGACATCAATAACACTGATGCTTGTGTGTGTTGCTGTAAATATGCTTGTGGGGGGGCGGACAGGAAGTGATGGTGTAATTTGGGATTATTATTCTGCCTGATAATTCAACCCTGCAATAAAATGAATGCACTGAATATTATAGTAACATTACTGACACCTAGCGGCCATTTTAGAATACTATATACAACATTTCTAAGTAAATATCCCAGCATGTTGAACTTCCTGTGTTTCCAGACCACTTCCTGTCAGGTTGAGTAGTGGTTTGACACCACATGCACAATAAGGCGCGTTTGACCTTGCCTATTATAATAGAAGAGAAGGAACTTTTTTTATTTGATGAGGGGCTTTCTTTTTTTTTTTTTTAAGCATTCCATCCTTTTTCACCCCACATTCCTGAGTTTCCAGTCAGCAGCAGCAGGCTATTGTTCCCGGGAAGAGGAGGGTGCTTCAGGAGAGTGTGTGTGTTTTTGCGTACCGTCACTCGTAGGTGTACACCATGTCCCCGTCCGCCGTGGTACACAACAACAGGAAAATAAAAGACCGCAAGGTGTAGGGAGCGTGTGGAGTCACATGGTTGCTTGTCCTGTTGCAAACGCCTCTCGTTTCCTGCTCGACATCAGGGGGCTTCATAGACCAGATGGATCTTGTGGGTCTCCGATACCATTCTGGTGTTGTTTATTTGGATATTTGGAAACAAGAAAGCATCAGAGAAGAAAATTAATAATTTTACTATAATATATGCACAAATAGTTTGGGATAAGGTGGGTTTTTGTCACACCAAATACGTCCAATATAATATATTGGAATATTGGAAATATTAAATGGAAAAAAAGTGCTTCATTTTGTATTTTTTGTAATTTTTTTGTAAAAAAAACGGTTCAATTTTATGTATTTTGTATTTTTGTTTTGAATTTATTTTAGAGTGTCTCAGTACTGATGTAGAGTCATCCCTCATTTATCACCACAACATACAAGTCAATGTCAATAAATTGAATATTTTCATCGTTAAAGTACACAAAACCTGATTATGACGTTTATAAAAACGGGATTCAACATTATGAGAACCCTGTATACATAAAAATAATACTCAAATTATTTGTTTACGTCATATTTTTCAGGCTACGGAAACACTGCAGGGACAAAAAGAAACGGCCGGTAGTGCTAGCATAGCAAGCTACCAAGCTAACTCGTTAGCCTCTCCAATTTACTTACTAGTGTTTCCAACATAGTGTGGAAGAAGTTCAAAATATATAAAAACTTACCATTTTCACACGAACCGATAGTTGGAGTTGTAGCTCGACCACAGGATGCAGAGAGACCGAAAATTAGACACAGGTGCGTGCAACTATGACTGTAACGGAAACGGAACAAAGCACAGGGCAAAACAGGAAACAGCTACAAAATAAGAGCATCCCTTTTATGTACTTTTGTTTTGAATGTATTTTAGTGTGTCATCTCAGTACTGACGTACAGTACCTTTATCACCACAACATACCAGTCAATAAATTTAATATTTTCATTGTTAAAGTACACAAAACTTGGTTATAACGTTTATAAACACGGGTTTTAACATTATTAGAACCATGTAGACATAAAAATAACACTCAAATTATTTGTTTACGTCATATTGTTCCGGCTACGGAAACACTGCAGGGACAATAACAGACGGACGGTGGCGCTAGCATAGCAAGCTACCAAGCTAACTCGTTAGCCTATTCGATTTACTTACTTAGTTACTTACTTAGAAGTACAAAAAACACAAAAACTTACCATTTCCACACGAACCAATAAGGGAACTGTCACGTCTTGGCATTTTGGAGTAGTAGCTCGACCACAGGATTCAGAGAAACCGATTTCAGGTAAGGGGAAATTAGAGACAGGTGCGTGTAACTATGAATGTAAAGCACACGGAACAAACCACAGGGCAAAACAAGAAACAGCTACAAAATAAGAGCATGTAAACAGGAACTGAGGAATAAAGAGCGGAAATAAGCCGGAAAAAGGTATTGCTGATGCATCGTGACCACAATAATATATTAAACTTAAATTTTAGTATTTGTAAGCCATAGTTTAACCACCAAAATGGAATTATTGTTAATTATTTTTATTAAAGGATTTTTTATTAATGAATTGAAAATTCGAAATGATTTTTATTTGTATTATTTATTTGTATTTAGTCATTTTTATGCTTGAAAATGCTTAATGGAGGCAAAAAAAATACATGAAATATGCTTCTTAGATATGCAATTGGGGGTTCTGCTTTCAAGTGTGTGCCTGTTGAAGCTCGGAAATGTTATTAGACGCACCAGTGGTGCACAAAGTAGAGAATGGTAAAGGGAAACGCAGGCCCGAGCAACAGCACGGTGATAAAGATGGCCGCTAAGCCACGTTGACGATAATGACGGTTCATTATATTTTTCCAGCGGATGTTCTGCGGTTAGGTAATAGTGTTGTCGCGACCTAACAAAGCATATCATCCTTTCAGGTCAGTTAGTCAGGTCAGTTAGTCCTCGGGGACACGCCCACATTGTCACAGAGCGTGAACCCCCCCCCCCCCCTTGCATGAACATCTTCTCACAGTCAACAAGGAGACTCTCCATTCTCCTCCTCCCTTGCTCCTGTTTGAAGTTAGCGGGGGTGCACGCTTTATCCCACCTCCGTGATGAATTTGGAGACGTTGTGCTGTTTAGAAGTGATGCGTGCGTGTGAGACGGACGGACGGACGGACGGACCAACAAGGGAAGGTCAAAGGGTCACGCGTGTGAGCGGGTCCACGCATGATGTGTTTTTGAACGAAATGGGAGCGAATGGTGACAGTTAAACGATATAGCTTGTGGGTGCTGAGTGGGGGGGGAATGTGGGGAAAAATGGAGCTGAAAGGGGCGGGGGGGGTGTGCCGGAGTTCACCTACACGTTGACCTGCTGACTTATTGCGCAATCGTATATGCTTCATGTGTACGGGTGGGTTTTAATGAGTGGCGAACAATAATTATTTTGTGTGGGAATGATAATACAGACCCCCCCTCATCTTGAATTTCACGATTTGACTCAAAATTAGTACATAAAAATAAGTATACCTAAGCAAATTGCGTGTATTTTGGGCCTAAATTAAGCATTTTCCTGCATAAAAATGGCTACATGAACTAAAATACAATTATAAGGCATTTAGCAGACACATTCAAATATGTAATATTAATAATAATAATAATAGTAATAATAATAATAATGTAAAAATGCATTATAAATTTAGGATAAATGCTGACTATATGGGTGTTATTTCATGTTTAGAGGGCTGTTAATAATAATAATAATAATAATGTAAAAATGCATTTTTAAAAAGTCATAAATTTAGGATAATTAATGACTACATGGGTGTTATTTCATGTTTAGAGAGCTGTTAATAATAATAATAATAATAATAATAATAATAATAATATAAAACTGCATTTTTAAAAGGTCATAAATTTAGGATAATTGATGACTATATGAATGTTATTTCATGTTTAGAGGGCTGTTAATAATAATAATGTAAAAATGCATTTTTAAAAGGTCATAAATTTAGGATAATTGCTGACTATATGAATGTTATTTCATGTTTAGAGGGCTGTTAATAATAATAATGTAAAAATGCATTTTTAAAAGGTCATAAATTTAGGATAATTAATAACTACATGGGTGTTATTTCATGTTTAGAGGGCTGTTAATAATAATAATGTAAAAATGCATTTTTAAAAGGTCATAAATTTAGGATAATTGATGACTATATGAGTGTTATTTCATGTTTAGAGGGCTGTTAATAATAATAATGTAAAAATGCATTTTTAAAAGGTCATAAATTTAGGATAATTGATGACTATATGGGTGTTATTTCATGTTTAGAGGGCTGTTAATAATAATAATGTAAAAATGCATTTTTAAAAGGTCATAAATTTAGGATAATTGATGACTATATGAGTGTTATTTCATGTTTAGAGGGCTGTTAATAATAATAATGTAAAAATGCATTTTTAAAAGGTCATAAACTTAGGATAATTGATGACTATATGAGTGTTATTTCATGTTTAGAGGGCTGTTAATAATAATAATGTAAAAATGCATTTTTAAAAGGTCATAAATTTAGGATAATTGATGACTATATGGGTGTTATTTCATGTTTAGAGGGCTGTTAATAATAATAATGTAAAAATGCATTTTAAAAGGTCATAAATTTAGGATAATTGATGACTATATGGGTGTTATTTCATGTTTAGAGGGCTGTTAATAATAATAATGTAAAAATGCATTTTTAAAAGGTCATAAATTTAGGATAATTGATGACTATATGAGTGTTATTTCATGTTTAGAGGGCTGTTAATAATAATAATGTAAAAATGCATTTTTAAAAGGTCATAAATTTAGGATAATTGATGACTATATGAGTGTTATTTCATGTTTAGAGGGCTGTTAATAATAATAATGTAAAAATGCATTTTTAAAACGCTTTTCAATGAAACTTTCAGGACCCAAAATTGAGATTTGTGGATATAAATGTTGTCCTATTATTATTGATTATGTCGTGAAAAAGTACAAACAACACTATATTCAGCATGTAAGCCTTTTTCTTTTACCTTAAGAAAATATCATTCTCTTTTTTTACCTTAAAACTCATAATAAAGAGACATTAAAAATGACATACATGCGTTTCAATAACTTAAGTTGCTGATCCGGATTCATTTTCTAATTAATCAACAACACTTAAAACATAAAATGGCAGGTGTTTTTTTTTTTTTTATATTATATCAGGAATGTGATTGGTTCAAGCAAAAAGACATCAGTTTGCAATATAACACACACTTGACATGCAAACCCAACACGACACGACATTGAAAAAATAAACAATAAACAAAAGAAAACAGTTGTTACATTGGTTTCAATGAAGGGAGCTTAGTCGTAGTAAAGGTAAATAAATAAGAAACGGGGTCCGACACGGTCACCTGCTCACCTTTGCTCTGACTTGTCGGTTCAATTCCAGTGTTTGCAAAGTGTTAGACGGAATTAAATATATACACGCTAGCTCGGCCCCTCTCTCGTATCGTCGCCATGCAGCAGTATTTACAAGTCTTTACGGGTGTGGACATACTGTATAAGTGCAAGGTCTGCAAGGGTCCGTGGAGAGGAGTTACGCCGTTTTCTCCACTTCAGGAAGTTCGGCAAACATTCTTTCCAAAGTCTTTGGGCGCCGGCTTGCAACTTCTGCTAAAATGAAGTGTAGTCCTTTTTCTTAATATTCCATTTTTTTCCTTCTTCTCACTCCATCCTGGCGTAGTTATGGCTTCTCAGAGGATGAATACTTAGATTGGAACCTGGGTTAGAAAAATATGAGAATACATAGTCAGTGATTTTTATCCTTGACAAAAGACATCTTTTATTATTTTTTTTAATGTTTTTATTATTTTCTCACTTTTAGTTTTTTTTTTATATAATTTTTTTTATGGGCCTGCAAGCAAAGTACAGTTATTCCTCATACATACATTCATTCATTCATTTTCTACCGCTTATCCTCACAAGGTAAGTGAATTTAAAGATAAAAAAAGATAAGTGAATTTCCATCAGGTAGGATTCCTTATTCATAAATTAATTAATTAAAACTAAAAAATAAATAAATAATTTTTTTAAACATTATTAGAGCTCTCGAGACATGAAATAACACCCCTATAGCCACCTTTACACTACTAGTATCCAATATAGTAGACATTCATTCATTCATTTTCTACCGCTTATCCTCACAAGAGTCGCAGGGGGTGCTGGAGCCTATCCCAGCTGTCTTCGAGGGGCAAGAGGCGGGGCACTGATCCCTCATTTATGGCGGTTAATCGGTTCCAGAATTAGCATTCCTTTATTATATATTAAATATTTTACAACCTTATAAATACGGTTTTAACATTATTAAAGACCTCTCGACATGACATAACACCCCTATAGTCATCTTTACACTCCTATTACCCACTATAGTAGACATTCATTCATTCATTTTGTACGCTTATCCTCACGAGGGTCGCAGGGGGTGCTGGAGCCTATCCCAGCTGTCTTCAGGGGGCAAGAGGCGGGGCACTGATCCCTCAATTATGGTGGTTAATTGGTTCCAGAATTAGGATTGCTTTATTATATATGAAATATTTTCATAGTTAGAGCGTAGAAAACCCGTTTACAATCTTATAAATACGGTTTTAACATTATTAAAGACCTCTAGACATGACATAACACCCCTATAGTCATCTATATAGTCATCATCACATTCATACCTATGGACAATTTGGAGTCGCTAATTAACCTAGCATGTTTTTTGGAATGTGGGAGGAAACCGGAATTGAACTCGGGTATCCTCGCTGTGAGGTCTGCGCGCTAACCACTCGATCACCGTGCAGCCATTTTCCTCATACATATTTGACTTATTTATGTGTAGTTAGTTGAAAAAAAATGGTGTCCCCTCACCTGGATCCTCCCAGCCGTTACATTAGCATCGCTCTCATAGCTGCCTTGCTTATCCGTTTGCGATTCTTTCTCATCCTTTTCTTGGGATGCCCCGGAGGTCTGGGCCCGGCTGGAGCCGGCGAATGCTGTTTGATGGCCATCGGTGTTGTCTCTGTGGGATGGAAGGGATAATGGATTACTGAGGGACGGACCATTCGTTATTACTTCTTCATGACCTTCTAAATATGGGTTTTAACATTATTAGAGCCCTCAAGACATGGAATAACACCCCTACAGTACAGTTAGTAGACAATGTAGTAAACATAATGGGAGAAATTAAGACCTAATATAGGGGCTGCGTGGTTAGCGTGCAGGAGAACCGAGTTCAATTCCACCCTCGGTCATCTCTGTGTGGAGTTTGCATGTTCTTCCGGGTACTCCGGTTTCCTCCCACATTCCAAAAAACATGCTAGGTTAATTAGCGACTCCAAATTGTCCATAGGTATGAATGTGAGTGTGAATGGTTGTTTGTCTATATGTGCCCTGTGATTGGACCCTCGTGAGGATAAGCGGTAGAAAATGAATGTATGAGGAATAACTGCGCTTTGCTTGCAGGCCCATAAAAAATGTTTTATATAAAATTTAAAATAAATAAATTAAATAAATAAATTCAATAATTTAATAAATTTATATATATATAAATTTTATTTTTATTAATATATATATATATAATAGATATATAAAAAAACTAAAAGTGAGAAAATAATAAAAACATAAAATAATAAAAATTAATATAATTAATATATGAAATATATATTAATATATATACATTAATATATAAAAATAAAATCCTTATGTCAGGGATAAAAATCACTGACTATGTATTCTCATATTTCTAACCCAGGTTTATGCTAAGCCCAGGTTTAATTGGCCACTCCAAATTGTGAGTGTGAATGGTTGTTTGTCTTTTTGTGCCCTGTGATTGGCTGGCCACCAGTCCAGGGTGTACCCCGCCTCTCGCACCGAAGACAGCTGGGATAGGCTCCAGCATACCCATGACCCTCGTGAGGATAAGCGGTAGAAAATGAATGTATGAGGAATAACTGCGCTTTGCTTGCAGGCCCATAAAAAATGTTTTATATAAAATTTAAAATAAATAAATTAAATAATTTAATAAATGTATATATATATAAATTTTATTTTTATTAATATATATATATATATATAATAGATATATAAAAAATTAAAAGTGAGAAAATAATAAAAACATAAAATAATAAAAATTAATATAATTAATATATGAAATATATATTAATATATATACATTAATATATAAAAATAAAATCCTTATGTCAGGGATAAAAATCACTGACTATGTATTCTCATATTTCTAACCCAGGTTTATGCTAAGCCCAGGTTTAATTGGCCACTCCAAATTGTGAGTGTGAATGGTTGTTTGTCTTTTTGTGCCCTGTGATTGGCTGGCCACCAGTCCAGGGTGTACCCCGCCTCTTGCCCTGAAGACAGCTGGGATAGGCTCCAGCACCCCCGCCACCCTCATGAGGATAAGCGCTAGAATGAATGAATGATGTTAGCATTGGGAAAGTTGTCCCAATGCTAACATGCTAACATGCTAACATGTCCACTATGCATATTTACCAATATTATAAATTTTCACACAAATAATGCAGCATTTTACCTGGCCGAGGGGGGGTTGTTGGCAGATGCCGATGCCTACCGAGGAGGTGCCCGTCTTCCTCCTCTCGCTTCTTTTGCTGTTGCTTCAGCACCTCCTTCTCTTGGTCCAACCTCTTGTGCAGGAGGAGTAGCTCCTTTCTCTCCTCCTTTAACCTTTTCTCCGCAATCTGCAATATTTTCACCTCCTCCGGTGTCTTGTTGTTTCTTCGCCTGGCCTGTTCCCGAGGCTCCGGGTTGGGTTCTTTGGTGGGTCCGGACCTGCTCCCGAACCTGGCGATGGTTTCCTCAAGAGGACTCCACTTGGAAACTTGAGGTTTCTGAGTAACATGGTTGGAGTGTGGGTGTTTGATTTGAGTACCTTCACCCTCGGTTCCATCATGGCTGCTGCTGAGCCCCAATCCATGACCACCGTCTAATGTTTTATTGAAACCAACGTGATCCACTGAAGAAGGTAGAGTCTTGTTGCTTCCGTTGGTCTCCTTCGTGTCAATGAACCCCGTGGAGTTATGCGTCCAACGCGGGGCAAAGAGAACCTCTTCAGATGGAGATGTTTCCCCTCCTGCGATGCTGTAGCCTTCTCCAGGCTGAGTGAAGGTGTCTCCTCTGGGGCTCCAGTGTTGCTCCAGGAGGTCCACCAGAACAGAACCCTGGTTTTGCTTCAGCTCATCCCACTGATGCAGCTCATCTTTGGAGTGCAGCTTCACCTGAATGGTGGAATTCAACATCACGATGTGGAGAACTCGATGACGTCAAATACGGACAATAATCGATGGCGGAACATACCTGTCCTTGTCCTTGACTTAGAGTCTGGTTTCGATGCTGGTCCTTGTGGCCGTGATGTCGGCGAGAGGACTTTCTCTTCAGCACCGGCGGTCGTGGAGCAGGCTGACATCGACACTCAACGTGGTCCACAACCGACACCACCGCTTTGGCGTAAATAGGTCTTTTGTTGATGTACTCGATCTTCATCACCTAGGGGATCGAACACGGTTATCCTATTGTTGAAATGTTGTATATACACTATATGGCAGGGATGTCCAAAGTGTGGCCCGGGGCTAATTTATTGGCCTTTTGTATGTTGGAATACAATTAAAGAGAAATATTATTGATATTTTTATAAATATTATTATTATATATATACATATATTATATAATATATTATATATATTTATAAATATTATTTATATTTGAAATATTAGAAGACAAAGAGGAAAAACAGTTGTAATCTCTTGAGGAAAATGCAAAATATATACGTGACAAAAAATGTAAAAAAAAAAAAAACTTAAACTACGTATATTAGGAAAGCAGGAAGTGAACAAATGTAACAGTTACTGACTGTACAATCAAAAAGAGATCATTTATATTATATAATATTAGGAAATATTAGGAGATGAAGAGGAAAAACAGTTGTAATCTTTTGAGGGAAAAATGCTAAATATAAGCATTTATTTTTGTAGTTTTTAGTCAGTTTTAGTTTTTTAATTTTTAGTTACTTTTTAATTTTTTTTAAATTTCAGTTACTATGGTACCCATTATGTCATTGTACGGTCATATCACTTCGTACTTTGGTACGTGACAAAAAAAGAAAAAAAAGAAAGAAAAAAAAACTTAAACTATATTAGGAAAGCAGGAAGTGAACAAATGTAACAGTTACTGACTGTACAATCAAAAAAAGATCATTTATGAAATATTAGGAGATGAAGAGGAAAAACTGTTGTAATCTTTTGAGGAAAAATGCAAAATATCAGCATTTATTTTTTTTAGTTTTTAGTCAATTTTAGTTTTTTAATTTTTAGTTACTTTTTAATTTTTTTTTAATTTCAGTTACTATGGTACCCATTATGTCATTGTACGGTCATATCACCTCGTACTTTGGTACATGACAAAAAAAAAAAAAAAAAAAAACTTAAACTATATTAGGAAAGCAGGAGGTGAACAAATGTAACAGTTACTGACTGTACAATTAAAGAGATCATTTATGAAATATTAGGAGATGATGGCACTATGGCACCCATTATGTCATTGCATGGTCATATCACCTCGTACTTCGGTACATGACAAAAATAAATAAAAAAATACAATTTATAATTTATGATATAATATTTATAAATAATAATTTAAATTATATGAAAAAGACAGGTACATGACAAAAAATAAAAAAAATAAATTAAATTAAATTAAATTAAATTAAATTAAATTAAATTAAATTAAATTAAATTAAATTAAATTAAATTAAATTAAATCAAAATTATACTAGGAAAGCAGGAAGTGAACAAATCTAACAGTTTTGTAAAAGTACAAGATGGAGGGGTAGGATTTAATAAGCTTTGCTTCTTCCTACTCCTTTTGGACATGTGGAACTGTGAACTTATTATGGGATGCATTCAATTGTAATCTGATGCATGTTCAAATGAAATTAAACTATTACCATTACCATGTGTACTTGGTAGTGTGTACTTTCTCACCTGCAGGTATCGTGTGTGTGTGACAACAGGGACACACTGCAGGCTTTTGGTGTTGCAGCATCCAGAGCAGCGCTGCACCTCAACACATGGCGGCCATAACAGGAAGTTAGCGTTGCTCCGGTCTAACATGGCCCTGGTGACTTCCACCACCTCGGTGCGAACTTTACACACAGCTTGCTGCGCTGGCTGGGCAACTGAGAAACGACAGGGACAAGATTGTGAGTGTTAGATATTATTATTATTATTATTACACATTATTAGTCTTCCTGACACTCACGTAGCACAATCAGAGTTGCGCAACATGTACTTGCGGACACATAACAAGATGGCGCACTGACTGGGAATGAAATCTCAAACTGCAAAAGTGTTAAAAAGACTGTAAGCTAGTCTTCCTGACACTCACGTAGCACAATCAGAGTTGCGCAACATGTACTTGTGGACACACAACAAGATGGCGCACTGACTGGGAATGAAATGTCAAACTGCAAAAGTGTTAAAAAGACTGTAAGCTAGTCTTCCTGACACTCACGTAGCACAATCAGAGTTGCGCAACATGTACTTGCGGACACATAACAAGATGGCGCACTGCCTGGGAATGAAATCTCAAACTGCAAAAGTGTTAAAGACTGTAAGCTAGTCTTCCTGACACTCACGTAGCACAATCAGAGTTGCGCAACATGTACTTGTGGACACATAACAAGATGGTGCACTGACTGGGAATGAAATGTCAAACTGCAAAAGTGTTAAAAAGACTGTAAGCTAACTTTCCTGACACTCACGTAGCACAATCAGAGTTGCGCAACATGTACTTGCGGACACATAACAAGATGGCGCACTGACTGGGAATGAAATCTCAAACTGCAAAAGTGTTAAAAAGACTGTAAGCTAGTCTTCCTGACACTCACGTAGCACAATCAGAGTTGCGCAACATGTACTTGTGGACACACAACAAGATGGCGCACTGACTGGGAATGAAATGTCAAACTGCAAAAGTGTTAAAAAGACTGTAAGCTAGTCTTCCTGACACTCACGTAGCACAATCAGAGTTGCGCAACATGTACTTGCGGACACATAACAAGATGGCGCACTGCCTGGGAATGAAATCTCAAACTGCAAAAGTGTTAAAAAGACTGTAAGCTAGTCTTCCTGACACTCACGTAGCACAATCAGAGTTGCGCAACATGTACTTGTGGACACATAACAAGATGGTGCACTGACTGGGAATGAAATGTCAAACTGCAAAAGTGTTAAAAAGACTGTAAGCTAACTTTCCTGACACTCACGTAGCACAATCAGAGTTGCGCAACATGTACTTGTGGACACATAACAAGATGGCGCATTGACTGGGAACGAAATCTCAAACTGCAAAAGGGTTAAAAAGACTGTAAGGTAGCCTTCCTGACACTCACGTAGCACAATCAGAGTTGCGCAACATGTACTTGTGGACACATAACAAGATGGTGCACTGATTGGGAATGAAATCTCAAACTGCAAAAGTGTTAAAAAGACTGCAAGCTAGTCTTCCTGACACTCACGTAGCACAATCAGAGTTGCGCAACATGTACTTGTGGACACATAACAAGATGGTGCACTGATTGGGAATGAAATCTCAAACTGCAAAAGTGTTAAAAAGACTGTAAGCTAGTCTTCCTGACACTCACGTAGCACAATCAGAGTTGCGCAACATGTACTTGTGGACACATAACAAGATGGCGCATTGACTGGGAACGAAATCTCAAACTGCAAAAGTGTTAAAAAGACTGTAAGCTAGTCTTCCTGACACTCACGTAGCATAATCAGAGTTGCGCAACATGTACTTGTGGACACATAACAAGATGGCGCATTGACTGGGAACGAAATCTCAAACTGCAAAAGGGTTAAAAAGACTGTAAGGTAGCCTTCCTGACACTCACGTAGCACAATCAGAGTTGCGCAACATGTACTTGTGGACACATAACAAGATGGTGCACTGATTGGGAATGAAATCTCAAACTGCAAAGTGTTAAAAAGACGTTAGTATTGAACATGTGGTTTCATGTGAGGCCGTTTGTATTCCTATGCTAGTGTGAATCCTTCACGTCGCTCCAGCTGTTGTAGACCGATGCCGAGACCCCTTCAGACATCTGCTTTATTATTGATTGCCAAACCAAAAAAAAGGGTTAATGGGAAGGATTTCAGCATGTCACTAAGATCATACTTGTCACATTAATCAAGACCCGGAGAGGCGGCCTAATGAAGATGGAGGATGTCTTCATTCATGAGGAAAATCAGGAATCCTCCATGCCAGCACTCCGGCGTCCTAGTAGCAGTATCATGCGTGTGTATATTTATCACGACATGCACGTACACACATTATCACTTGTGAATTTTCTTACTTTTTTTTCAGGGGGGGGGGACAGGTCGGCACATGAGAAAATTCAGCAGTGTAATATATTCCTATAGCGGGGGGCAAAAGCTCAATAATCTTTCACGCAAGTGACACATGTTGAAAAGGATGAGAATGGGTGGGGGTCGGGGGTGGGGAGGGGTGTTGGGGAGGGGGGGCTTACCGAGGCTCCTTGGTAGTCTGTGACCCCCATTTGTTGCCGAGTTTCCCTCCTCCTCATCTGCGACAAAGCATAAACATATACATTTTCCTTGTATCGTGAGCTAATTTTCCAAAAATTAACATAAAAAACATTTTTAAAAATATATATTTTATTCAATATTTCAATGTTATGCTACTAAAATTACATGATTTTTTCTCTTAATATTTTGACTTTATTTTGCTTTTTTTTTACTTTTTCTTTTCTTTCATTTCTTCAATTTTATTTTAAGAATGTGCCTTTTAAATCCACTTGCGGTTTCTTTTTAATTTTTTTTATTTTCTTATTAATAATAGTTTAAAAACATTTTGAAAAATATATATTTTATTCAATATTTCAATATTGTACTACTAAAATTACATGATTTTTCCTCTTAATATTTTGACTTTATTTTTCTTTTTTTAAAACTTTTTCTTCAGTTTCTTTTTTTTATTATTATTAATAATTGTTATCAATTTTCTTTTCACCGGGGGCTAATTTCCCACAAATTAACATAAAAACATTTTTGAAAAAAATGTTATGCTACTAAAATTACATGATTTTTCCTCTTAATATTTTGACTTTATTTTTCTTTTTTTTTACTTTTTCTTTTGTTTCATTTCTTCAATTTTATTTTAAGAATGTGCTTAAAAGAATGTACCTTTTAAATCCGCTTGCGTTTTCCTTTTAAATATTTTTATTTTCTTATTAATAATCATTATCAATTTTCTTTTTACCGTGAGCTAATTTTCCACAAATTAACATAAAAAACATTTTTAAAAATATATATATTGTTCAATATTTCAATGTTATGCTACTAAAATTACATGATTTTTCCTCTTAATATTTGGACTTTATTTTTCTTTTTTTTTTACTTTTTCTTCAGTTTCTTTTTTTTTATTTATTAATAATCGTTATGAATTTTCTTTTCACCGGGAGCTAATTTCCCACAAATTAACATAAAAAAACATTTTGAAAAAAATGTTATGCTACTAAAATTACATGATTTTTCCTCTTAATATTTGGACTTTATTTTTCTTTTTTTTTTACTTTTTCTTCAGTTTCTTTTTTTTTTTATTAATAATCGTTATCAATTTTCTTTTCACGGGGAGCTAATTTCCCACAAATTAACATAAACATAAAACATAAAACTTAACATAACATAAAAACATTTTGAAAAAAATGTTATGCTACTAAAATTACATGATTTTTTCCTCTTAATATTTTGACTTTATATTTCTTTTTTTTAAAACTTTTTCTTCAGTTTCTTCAATTTTATTTTAAGAATGTGCTGCGGGCCAATAAAAAAAGAGCCATGGGTCCCACTTTAGACACCCTGTACCTTTTAAATCCACATGACATCATGCAGACCCCATAAATGCTAATAAATAAATCGCCAAATTCCAATATTTTGGGCCGGTCAAGACAACAATAATCCACTTAACTTCAGTTCAGATGTGTGCGTGAGGAGTTCAACTGAGGCGTTCTTTACCTACGGAATCAGTGAGTAGAAGCAGCTGAAGGTCCTCAATGGAGGAGATGGGACTGTTTCTAACCAGCTCCACCAGGGCTGCAGGAAGCGGATCCCCCTGAAAAATACATACAGATAAATGTAAGCATCTATAAACAGTCCCATGAGTGAGATTACACTTGATCAAACTTACTTAAGATTTGTCAGATCACAACACAATCATTGCACAAGACTTCAAAACATGTCATAATAGTGTCCATAGTGGAAAAAAAGTTGTAATATATTCAAATAAATGTGTATTTTTCCTTTAACTTCTTACTCCGTGCCCTTTAGCACGGAGTAATCAGCAGGAGCTGATTGATTGCTGATTTGTTTTTACGGAGTAAATGTTAAAACAACACTGAATTAATCCTTAAACCACAAAATGTTAGAAACTCTGCGCATTGTAATGACGGGTCCACTGTGGGTTTAACCCCCCCGGAGTCATTAATGGGCGAGAGGGGTGGCGATGGCGGGTGAGGAGGGGGGGGGGGGGGGGTATTAACCAAAGCGGACACACAATGGTCACTAAGAGCGGGGTGAATGACTATTGGCGTTGTGTCTTCTCATCTGCTAACATTTAGGGGTCAAAGGAGTCAGGAAGGAGCCAGGAAGTGGGGGAAGGAGTGATACGGAGAAGGAGAGGAGAAGGGAGGCAGGCACATGTCAAATAATGGAGGGATAATGGATGAATAAAAGACGGGTTCAAATGGACAAGGATAAGACACGGGTGGAGACGCTTCCTCGCATTGCTTGAAATGCGAGGGATTCGCTTCATTCGCTTTGAAAATGATCTCGGGGGGGTGGGGGGGGACGATGGATGGGTGGATAAGTTGGAAGACAATCAAATGCAAACGTGCAATGTTTCAGAAAAATGCTCCATTTTGGGTTATTTTGCAGCCTTGATCAAAAGAAAAGCAAAGACAACGCCGACAATGCGACAAGAACGCAGACACCACCTTCCTGTTTTGCCATGAGTTATTTCTTGAATTCAAAATGCTCGCATTTGCGACTTATTTTGGCTCCAGTGTGGGTTATTTTGCAGCCTTGATCAAAAGAAAAGCCTTAAGACTTAAGGTGAGAAACACTACTGAATTCAAGAATTAACTCATGGCAAAACATGAAGGGGGTGTCCGTGTAGACAACACTGCCGTTTTTTTACAAAAATCGAGTCTTCAATAAAGTAAAAGTGAAATGAAAAGTACATTTATCCCCTTCAGTGATCATTCATTAGTGTTTGGTAGTCTTTTCTGCACATAAAATGAGCTTTGTGGAATGGATTAATTAGATTAATAGATTATTTCGCAAAGTTGGTTTGGTTAAAGTAAGAACTAAGTTGGAAGACAATCAAATGCAAACGTGCAATGTTTCAGAAAAATGCTCCATTTTGGGTTGTTTTGCAGCCTTGATCAAAAGAAAAGCAAAGACAACGCCGACAATGCGACAAGAACGCAGACACCACCTTCCTGTTTTGCCATGAGTTATTTCTTGAATTCAAAATGCTCGCATTTGCAACTTATTTTGGCTCCAGTTTGGTTTATTTTGCAGCCTTGATCAAAAGAAAAGCAAAGACTTAAAGTGAGAAACACTACTGAATTCAAGAATTAACTCATGGCAAAACATGAAGGGGGTGTCCGTGTAGACAACACTGCAGTTTTTTACAAGAATCGAGTCTTCAATAAAGTAAAAGTGACATGAAAAGTACATTTATCCCCTTCAGTGATCATTCATTAGCATTCAGTAGTCTTTTTTTTACACTGGACTGCTTCGTGGTTATTGTGTGTAGCTGCTCTATAGGAGTCCACAACTCAATACAAACGGCGGAAAAATGAGCATAATAGGAGTTTAGATTTACCTTCATTGAAGATGTGATTGTTGACAAAGACACCATGTGGCAACAAGATAAACACGGACACCACCTTCTTGTTTTGCCATTAGTTATTTCTTGAATTGAATTTGATAGTGTTGTGGCTTATTTTGGCTCCATTGTGGGTTATTTTGACCAAAAAAAAGCAAAGACTTAAGGTGGGAAACATGACTGAATTCAAGAATTAACTCATGGCAAAACATGAAGGGGGTGTCCATGTGGATCGTGACTGCCACAAGAATCGAGTCTTCAATAAAGTAAAAGTGAAATGAAAAGTACATTTATGCCCTTCAGTGATCATTCATATGCATTCGGTAGTCTTTTCTGGACGATGCCACTATCAACGGCATTTCACACTGAACTGCTTTGTGGTTATTGTGTGTAGCTGCTCTATAGGAGTCCACAACTCAATACAAACGGCGGAAAAATGAGCGTAATAGGAGTTTAGATTTACCTTCATTGAAGATGTGATTGTTGACAAAGACACCATGTGGCAACAAGATCAACACGGACACCACCTTCCTGTTTTGCCATGAGTTAGTTCTTGAATTTGATAGTGTTGCGACTTATTTTGGCTCAATTTTGAGTTATTTTGCAGCCTTGATCAAAAGAAAAGCAAAGACTTAAAGTGAGAAACATTACTGAATTCAAGAATTAACTCATGGCAAAACATGAAGGGGGTGTCCATGTGGATCCTGGCTGCCACGTCGCTGTTTTTTTTACAAGAATCGAGTCTTTAATAAAGTAAAAGTGACATGAAAAGTACATTTCTCCCCTTCATTGATCATTCATTAGCGTTCGGTAGTCTTTTCTGCACATGAAAGGAGCTTTGTGGAATGGATTAATTAGATTAATAGATTATTTCTTAGGGGCAAAGTTGGTTTGGTTAGAGTATGAACGTGTACTTTAAATATCCTGTATATGTCTCCATTCAAAATTCAGCCGTCTTTAATGAGGTTTCAGCCAAAGGAAGCAGCCATCCATGCATGCATGAGCAGGTATTCCGAGCGAGCCCATACAAACTATACGCCTTTTTCCTGCATTGTTGTTTGCCTTTTCCGAGTCTCAAACAGTCCAGCAAGGGAAATGCCTGCTGTAATTCCGCTCACATCTCTGTGTTGTGGAGCTGCAGATGCCCCTGAGGAGCGGTCATTATTTCCTTTCCTTGCCAACGGAGCAAACCTGCCTGCTTGGATAATTGTGTGTGATGTTAATTATAGGACACGGGCCCTACTTTTCACAACCCTGCCTCCTGTCATGAAATGATTCCGAAGCAGGAACTATTGAATAAACACTTTGGGTAGATTCTAAAAAGAAAAATATACTTCATTACGACAACTAAACAAAGAGTGGAACACCAGGGTTGTTTCTTGTTATTCTTTATGTTATAATGGAATGCTACAATAAATTACTTCAACTTAAACATCGGTGGCACGGTGGTCGAGTGGTTTGCGCGCAGACCTCACAGCTAGGAGACCAGGGTTCAATTCTCCCTGTGCATGCGTGGGTTTTCTCCGGGTACTCCGGTTTCCTCCCACATTCCAAAAACATGCTAGGTTAATTAGCGACTCCAAATTGTCCATAGGTATGAATGTGAGTGTGAATGGTTGTTTGTCTATATGTGCCCTGTGATTGGCTAGCCACCGGTCCAGGGTGTACCCCGCCTTTCGCCCCGAAGACAGCTGGGATAGGCTCCAACACCCCCCCCCCGTGACCCTCGTGAGGATAAGCGGCAGAAAATGAATGAATGAATGAGTTCTCCTCCTATTTTGTGTGGAAGTGGTACATTTTTGGCTTCTTGTTTTGTCTTTCCCCACCCTCGGTCATCTCTGTGTGGAGTTTGCATGTTCTCCCGGTGCATGCGTGGGTTTTCTCCGGGTACTCCGGTTTCCTCCCACATTCTAAAAACATGCTAGGTTAATTAGCGACTCCAAATTGTCCATAGGTATGAATGTGAGTGTGAATGGTTGTTTGTCTATATGTGCCCTGTGAGGAAAAAGGGGTAGAAAATGAATGAATGAATGAATGAATGAACTGAAATATCATGCTAAACCATGCATAGTTATTGTATTGTCATGTGATGATAACCATAGAAATGGAACCAGTTTCCAAATGTTTGCTTAAACCAGTCATTCTCACTTTTGGGTGCTCAGTGGGTCTAAAAAAATGTAATGACCCAAAGCGGTAAGGGAAAGAACACACATTGCATGCTACACAAAGTAGCAGATATCTGCTGGAGTAGTGCATGCCATTTAGACAGCGACGGCGTCATTATAATTAATATTATATTATTATTATTATATTAATATTAATAATAATGAGCGTTGCAGCTCGTGTGTTGTGTTGAAAACTAATTTTTTCTTGCCCATCATCCGCAGGAAGTTACGATAACGCTTAAAATGATCAAAATATTGCAAAATATTGTCAGTAATAAAAAAGATCATGAATTTTACTTGGTCACAGCATGTAAACAAGACCATAAAACCTTGTTGGAGATTTTGTAGGTGCCTCATTTTAGCTGTTTTAGTATCTTTAAAACACACAGGAAATAGAAAAACATGTTTTTCCCCCTCAAAAAAGTGCAGTTTTCCTTTAAATATAAGACATTTGAGAAGTTATTCATTGAGGGGCAATGTTGGTTCTGAACCAGTTCAGAACGGCTAATGTAAACGGTTCCCAAATGTGACAGAATCCAGCAGCCGCTTATCCGAAACAAGCGTGCCGCCCCAGACTGTCTACTGGACACATTGAGGAATGCCAGGTACGTCTGCAGGGGAGGAGTGGGAACATCTAATCGTATATAATTAGGGGGGGGGGGGGCGAAAACACCGGAAAACAGGAGTGATTTTTCATAAGTGGAATACTTTATGCCTTTGTAGAATACGTCACATAAAAAGTATGATCAATATATTTGACTACAGTACTTGTTATTTTTTTTGGGGTGAAAGTGAAAGTGAAAGTTAAGCTTGTGTGAGTGAATGAGATTCATGCGTATGTCATCTTTTGTGCATATGCCTCTTGTCCCAGTATTTTTCAGTCCACATCAGTCTTATGTAAGTGTTGCACAACTGCGATTGTGCTATGTGAGTGTGCTAAAAAGGCCTTCTATGAGAAGCTCATTCGATTATTTTCTACCGCTTATCCTCACGAGGGATCGCGGGGGTGGGAGCTGGAGTCTATCCCAGCAGTCTTCGGGGCGAAAGGCGGGGTACACCCTGCCAATCAGCCAATCACAGGAGTCCAGCCAATCACATGGCACATTTTGACAAACAACCATTCACACTCACATTCATACCTATGGACAATTTGGAGTCGCCAATTAACCTAGCATGCACGGGGAGAACATGCCGAGGGTGGAATTGAACCCGGGTCTCCTAGCTGTGAGGTCTACACGCTAACCACATGACCACCGCGCAGCCCGTCTATGAGAAGCTATTAGACTAAATTATTAGACTGAATCTAAAGGTGTGATATGTATACGTATATACTATATATAATAATAATAATATATAGTAATTAGGGATGTCTGATATTGGCTTTTTTGCTGAGAACTGATATGCCGATACCGATACCAGCCGATACCAACATTTCATTTTAACCAATGTCGACCAATTTTTATGCTAATATCACACTGCTAATAATCGGACATACACTAATAACAACACTAAACGTCCCCAGAAGAAATATTACGTAGTATTTATGTGCAGTTCTACACTACTCTAAACTACAATAATACACATATTCCTCAATTAATTAATTTCTCCCGCTTATCCTCACTTGGGGCGCGCGGGGGTGCTGGAGCCTATCCCAGCTGTCTTCGGGGTGAGAGGCGGGGTACACCCTGGACTGGTGGCCAGCCAATCACAGGGCACATATAGACAAACAACCATTCACACTCACATTCATACCTATGGACAATTTGGAGTCGCTAATTAACCTAGCATGTTTTTGGAATGTGGGAGGAAACCGGAGTACCCGGAAAAAACACACGCATGCACGGGGAGAACATGCAAACTCCACACAGAGATGGCCGAGGGTGGAATTGAACTCAGGTCTCCAGCAAAAGAGTTGTGTAATGTCATAAATAATGAATTACAGAAGTGTATAAGTGACTATAGGGGTGCTACTTCATGTCTAGAGAGCTCTAATAATGTTAAAAAAAACAAATTTAGAAGGTTCATTCATTCATTCATTTTCTACCGCTTTTCCTCACGAGGGTCGCGGGGGTGCTGGAGCCTATCCCAGCTGTCTTCGGGCGAGAGGCGGGGTACACCCTGGACTGGTGGCCAGCCAATCACAGGGCACATATAGACAAACAACCATTCACACTCAATGACAATTAATTCATTCATTTTTTTTCTTTTCCTCACTAGGGTAGCGGGGGGGTGCTGGAGCCTATCCCAGCTGTCTTCAGGGCCAGCCAATCACAGGGCACATATAGACAAACAACCATTCACACTCACATTCATACCTATGGACAATTTGGAGTCGCTAATTAACCTAGCATGTTTTTGGAATGTGGGAGGAAACCGGAGTACCCGGAGAGAACCCACGCATGCACGGGGAGAACATGCAAACTCCACACAGAGATGGCCGAGGGTGGGAATTGAACCCTGGTCTCCTAGCTGTGAGGTCTGCGCGCTAACCACTAGACCGCCGTGCCGCCACTAACTAACTTAATAACTTTTATTTTTCCGATTACACGCTTTTCGTTCTGTGGCGCTCCCTTGTTGAAGTTCCATTCTTGAGCTCAGATTCAGCAGTCAAACACCGTGTGTGACTCAAAGCCGTTTTTTCACGATAATAAAAGCGTTTGATGTCTCATTCCAACTTCCAAAAAGTTCAACTCCGGGATTTCCCGCTTGTATACATCAAAGTCCTTTTTAAACTTTCACTCAGCCTGCACCGTCAAAAGCAGAGTTTTCCTTTTAAATGTGCTGCCTACAGAAGACATAAAAAAATGAAAGATGGGTGTCAGGGCTTGCTCGTCATACATCATACAGTATATGTTATGTTTCACTTTCATGTCAGTCTGGAAGCCAATTGAGCTATTTGTTCACGGGTGTTGTCATAAAGTCATTTTTAGCCCTGAGGTTTCAGTATTTCCCCTTTTGCTTGACTCCCCCAAGGTTATAGTATTTCCCCTTTTGCTTGACTGTTCTTAATAAAAATGACAGCTAATAATATCCGGTGTGTGATGTATTTAAATGTTTAATGCCCACATTTAATATTCCAAAATTAACTAAAATACAAATATAAGGCATTCAGAGGATGCATTCAAAAACACTGTGATGATATGTAGTATTCTACACTGGTCACTAGGTGTCAGTAATACAATAAACAATAATGTTTGGTGAGTATAGCAGGTTTGAATGATCTCAAAACAGCCACAATAATCGTTAACATGAGCTACTATCGGAGCTGGAACCCGCGCCAATCTACAACTCAACTCCTTAAACGCCTGATGTCACTTCCTGTCAGCGTCACCGCTTCACATTTACAGCAACACACACAGGGACGAGTCTTTTTATGTCTGCATTATTGGGTATTGCAAGCGTAACGGTGCATATAGGGGTGCTATTTTTATGTCTAGAGAGCCAATAATAATGTTACAAAGTGTAGGTTTACTACAAAATATTTAAGGAATCTTTAAGGAATTTTATTTTATTTTATTTTATTTTATTTTATTTTATTTTATTTTATTTTATTTTATTTTATTTTATTTTATTTTATTTTATTTTATTTTATTTTATTTTCATTCATTCATTCATTCATTTTCTACCGCTTTTTCTCACAAGGGTCGCGGGGGTGCTGGAGCCTATCCCAGCTGTCTTCGGGCGGGGTACACCCTGGACTGGTGGCCAGCCAATCACAGAGCACATATAGACAAACAACCATTTATTTTATTTTATTTTATTTTATTTTATTTTATTTTATTTTATTTTATTTTATTTTATTTTATTTTATTTTATTTTATTTTATTTTATTTTAGTTTATTTTAGTTTATTTTAGTTTATTTTATTTTATTTTATTTTATTTTATTAACCACCATAAACTTTACTATACATCAAGGATAGCAGGTCTGTTAGTGTCCTTATTCATGTTTGGTGCCGTCCATTTTCAATGCCGCTTATCCTCACTCAGGTCACGGGTATGCTGGAGCCTATCCCAGCTGTTTTTGGGCGTAATGCATGTTTTGGGACGGAGCAAACCAACGCATGCACGGGGAGAACCCGATATGCCCAAGCGGAGACTCAAACCCATGTGTTCCCAATCTCTTGACTGTGTAGCCTACACACTCAACCACCGTGCCAGGAACTCATCCAGTCTACTACTGAAAAAAATGACATAAAAATGGGTGAAAATTGGTCATTTTGTCGCAGGTAATGTGCTGCAGCATGGTTGCAGCGTTGTCGTTTGACATTGCAGAACTTTTTCAGGTTCAATCCCCAGGTTCAATCCCCAAATTTCAACCAGAGCTACCAAAAGATTAATTGGAAAAACATAGTACCCCCATATTAATGTGAAACGTCTTCACGGGACCGCTGGTGGGGCTTATCGATTATTATTATATGGACTCCATGCATGGTAGCACGGCGCCATTGTCGTTTACAATGTTTCCTCCAATGTACACACCAGGGTCAATGCTATTCAACTTTTTAAAGCACTTCCTGTGTGACCTCAGCGCAACGCATCCTGCTTGTTTTATTTTAGCATGATCCGACATCCTTGTGATGTTACGCCGACATATTCTACGTACGCGTACCGTTTAGCGTCAAGTGACACAGCAGTCACAGGTCAGTACTTTGTCATCTGCTGTACCGTTTATAGTTTTTATACTCTTAAGGGTGATATATTGTACTTCCTCTTGCTGCAGAACAAACACTTTGCTATGAAGTTACGGTCTGTTGAACATCTGGAAGGTGCACAATGGAAGCATGAAGGAGCCTTATAGAGAGGAAGTACCCTTGAGCAATATTCTTATAGATACAGTTCACTGCTGATCTATTAAGTATTAAATATAGCTTTACTGCCCATAACAGTTAGGGTATGGGCATGTTTTTTTTTTTTGGAATGTGGGAGGAAGCCGGAGTACCCGGAGAAAACCCACGCATGCACGGGGAGAACATGCAAACTCCACACAGAGATGACCGAGGGTGGGGAAAGACAAAATAAGAAGCCAAAAAGTTACCACTTCCACACAAAATAGGAGAACTCATTCATTCATTAATTTTCTACCGCTTATCCTTACGAGGGTCGCGGGGGTGCTGGAGCCTATCCCAGCTGTTTTTGGGCGAGAGGCGGCGTAAACCCTAGACCGGTCGCCAGCCAATCACAGGGCACATATAGACAAACAACCATTCACACTCACATTCATACCTATGGACAATTTGAAGTCGCTAATTAACCTAGCATGTTTTTTTTTTTTTTGGAATGTGGGAGGAAACCGGAGTACCCGGAGAAAACCCACGCATGCACGGGGAGAACATGCAAACTCCACACAGAGATGGCCGAGGGTGGAATTGAACCCTGGTCTCCTAGCTGTGAGGTCTGCGCGCTAACCACTCAACCCTTGTGTCGCCCCCAAAGCACATATCATTTAACAAAAAAAAAACAACAGTAAAAATGAGCAATAAGCTAATTTTTTTGAAGAATAAAGTCAAAATATTAAAAGAAAAAAAGTTATGTAACAAAACAGTAATAATTTTAATAATAATTTTAAATAATAATAATTTTACCAAAATAAGATTATGAGGAAAAGTAAAGGTGAAATAGTCAAGAAAATAGACAAAAAAAAGTTGTAATTATTGGAACATAACGTTGCATAAAAAGTTACAATATTATAAGCATCGAATCAAAATATCGCAGGAATTAAAGCTCAATTACGAGAAAAAAACTGAAACTTAAAAATTATTTTACGAGAATACTGTGAGAAAAAAAGTCACGTTCTAACCAAAAAAAAAAAAACGAACATAATTTTAGTAGCATTGATCTGACATTTTATGCTGGAGCCTATCCCAGCTGTCTTCGGGCGAGAGGCAGGGTACACCCTGGACTGGAACCATGAAATCTAAAGAAATACAGCTGAATAGGTGCAGATTCTGGAAGAACTAGAGTGCTTTCTGTGCTGGTTATTGTGTGTAGCTGCTCTACAGGAGTCCACGACTCAATACAAACGGCCAAAAAATTAGCTTTTTCGGGCCCCTTTAAGAAGAAAATTTAAATATTCTGACATTTATTTTTTTAAAAACAGTAAAAATTGGAAAACACCCTTCCTGGAAAAGAGTATTTTTCAAGTATTATATGTGTATTATGGCAAAAATGTAGCTTTGGTGCCGCCCTGTTGTAATATTATATTGGAGATAAAGATATGATAAGGTCTAACGGTGCAGGTGTACCTAATGAATTGACCAGCGAGCAGACCCCCTAAAAGTTGCGTGACGCCAACTCACCTCGGCCACGCCAAACGGCACACACGTCGCCAGTAATGCGAGCAGCAGCTGCACGGTGGAGCTCATCTTGCCGCCCAGCCTGGAGCCTCTGCGACGGGCCGAGCATTTATGGAGGCTCCGGAGGCCCGCGGTCCTCGGCGGTGTGCGCTCGGGAGGGGGGTGGGGGGGACGGTGTTGCGGAGCGCGGTGCGCGTCTCAAGCGGTCCGGTCCTCGATGGAAATGACGGAGAAGAAGTGATCAGGCAGTAGATACTGTTTTTGGATGTTTTTCATAAAAAATAAAATAAAAATAAAAATCCACAGTTATGAGCTTCAATCTGCGCTGTGCGTCACAATGGTGCGCAAAAACCGTGTCCAATAAAGTCACCCAAACAGTCCAACGTGCGCAAACAATTTAAAATCCAAGTAATACTTCTAAAAACATCAACACCAAATGTGTCCTAATAGTTATCCAGTATCTCCCCCCGCCCCGGTTCCTTTTGGGTCCTGGTTCTTCCCAAGCAGTGCGGCTCACTTCAGGAGCGTCCTAAGGAGGCAGCAGAGAAGGAGGTGGTGCTGCTGACTTTCCAAGACTACTGTTGGTTGTTCTCTCCCGCCCCCTGCCTGGGGAATGGCTCATCATAATGCACAATAGTACAAAGACCTGACAATGAGTACTTGGTGCAGTACTTCCTCAATCATTACTGGGCTCACCTTGCAAAAATATTACTTCTGTTTTAGCAATATCATAACAACATAATCATAATTATGGGGTCTGTTTACTTTGAATGCAGCCCAGGACCAAAAAGGGGTGACCTAGACCATCTGAAAGAGGGGTCTCTATAGTCCTGAGTGTGGCAAGTGGAACCTCCGTGAAACAAAACAGCCGCATCTTAGCTTGAAAATGCATAGAAATTATTATTTTCATAGTTAGAGCAATGAAAACCTGTTTAAAACTTAAGATTATTAGAGCTCTCTAGACATGAAATAACACCCCTATAGTTACCTTTACACTCAAATTACACTCAAATTACCCAAAATTCTATTCTATAACTATTTTCTTAGTTATAGAACAGAAAACCTCACCCAAATACATTATTAGAGCCCTCTTGGCATGAAATAACACCCCTATATTCACATTTTCACTCATATTACCCAACATAGTTGACATAATAAGAGAAAATAAGCCATTTAAGACATATATAATGTAATATAAATGTGTTCCGGTGTCAGGGGAGCAGAGTGGGTGGGGCATACAGGAAGTGACATTGAGGGTTAAGAGTTGAGTTTTAGATTGGCCTGGTTTACAGCAAACAGTCGCTTATGTAGGGATTATTGTTGCTGTTGTGAGATCATTCAAACCTACGATAAAAGTCGATTTCGGGCGATCAATTCTGGTGCTTGTGTGTCTCACCCAATATGACTGACATCTAGTGACCATTGTATAATACTACATATAATTAAATGCGTCTTCTGAATGCCGCATATTTGTATTTTATTGAGGTATTTTAGCTCATTATCACTAGGTGTCAGTATTGTTACACTAATGTTGAGGGAGACACACAAGCACCAGACTTGATCACCGGAAAAACAGGCTTGAATGATCTCAGAACCGTCACAATAATCCCTAACACAGGCTGCTGTTGCAGCCGTAACCAACATCAGTCAGGCTAAAACTCAACTCTGAACCCCCAACATCACTTCCTGTCCACCCCCGACTCAGCTCCCCTAGCATCAAAACACATTTATATTACATTATTTATGTCATAAATGGCTTATTTTCTCTTATTATGTCGACTATGTTGGGTAATATGAGTGAAAAGATGAATATAGGGGTGCTATTTCATGCCAAGAGAGCTCTAATAATGTATTTGGGTGAGATTTTCTATTCTATAACTAAGAAAATAGTCCATGTATATATAATAAGAAATAATAAAGAATTATACTTCACGGAAATTCACTCATCACAGTAGGGTCTGGAACCAATGGACCGTGATAAATGAGGGATTACTGTAGTCCTGAATCAGATTATCTATTAATTTATAATTAATTCATAATTAATTGCGCAATTGAGTTTTTAACCTGATGCCAGAAAGTGTTTTTTTTTTCCCCTCAAAATTCCATTGGGAGACAGACAACCGCTTCTTTTTATCGGGAAAAAAAAATTCAATTCCGATAAAAAAAAAAACGTTGCCATGGAAACAGCCCCGTTAATCTGTTCAGGGGCTACGATGGTTGATGTTGCTCAGCTGCTAGCCGTTGCCTTGATTGCCTTATAGGATGCATAATCTCGTTATCTTGAAGGTAGGCGAGGGTAAAAAAATCCCGCATGTAAAGTCACATAACACGTTTTTTATGAAATATAATAACTAATTTATTCAATATGGGCTTGGAAAACTGTATCTTGCAGTTTGCTGGAGACTGATGACCTCTGTAAATATCACAGCAATTATTCTAAGAGTCATGACCTTTTTTGCCGGTCGCTGGTGTTTAGGGAACATTTTTTAAAACAATGATGGTGACTTTGCAAGTTCAAAGGCCTGAAAATAGAACGTCAGTCAAAGCAGCGAGTCTCAGGACAAAAAATCGTTACGACTTTCTTAAAGAGTCAACACCTACAGCTCACATTGGTTTCTTCCAGGCCTGAATAATAGGATGCCATTGTTTGTCTAGCAAGACTCAATGGAGGAAACCGTATGAGCTATGGAGCTAATTTTACACTCAGCCATACTGTAGATGATCTAAGGCAGGGGTCTCAAACTCAATTTACCTGGGGGGCCACTGGAGCTAGGGTCTGGGCAAGGCTGGGCCGTATCAGGTTTTCCAAAAAAAAACGCATTTTTCAGTGCTTTGGTTCCGATTTTCTACAATAAAAGCTCTGATAAAACATTCCACTGTTCTCAAATATATAAATTTTTATTTTTCTGCACAAAATAAGATGAAAAATAAATGAATCAAGAATAAAGAAAATCAATCAATCAGTAATAAATAAATATAATAATAATAATAAAACGGCAAATAATAAAAACTTATTATAAACCACATATAGTTGGTGGGTAGACAAAAACACGACTATAGTCACATTTATACTTTTTTTTTTATTTACAACATATTGCGCAACTGCAGGGTCTTGACACACATGCTAACTCGCAAACTAGAGAGCTAGCGACCTAAAACGGTAGCCTTCAAGTTATTTCCTTTCAACTTAAATCGCCAAAAACTTACCACTTCCACACGGATAGGGAGGATAACTATTAACAGTTATTTAACCTTTAACATGAACATTAATCAAACGTAATAATTTTTTCTGGGTACATGATACCATACAGCATCCATATCAAACTTGCGCGGGCCGGCACTAACATTAAACTTTCATATCAAGGCCTTAAACCAGTGTCCTGCGGGCCACATATGGCCCACAGGCCGCGTGTTTGAGACCCCTGCTGTAGATGATCTAAGACTAGCATCCAACTTACCGTAATTGTAATTAAAACCACTTAAGTCGTCATTCTTCAGCATCACAAATGAACAGCCTTGTCATTTTTTTTCATCACACACTTTGTCAGCCTCTCTCGTTTTTTTTTTGTGTTAGCTATTTATCTTGAGCTATCCTTTTTAACACCATGCTTTCGAAACCTGTTGCGGATAGTGGACGGTTCCGAACTTTCTGAAGCTGCACTCTATGCATCGTGGGAAATTTAAATTGTTAGCTATAAATTAGCCACACTAGAGTAGGGTTCAAAGTACTCATAATAACTGATTTTTTTTTTTCAGTGACGATTTTTTTTATTATTATTATTAGTAGTAGTAGTAGTAGTTGCAGTAATAGTAATTGGAAGAGCAGGTCTCAAACACGCGGCCCGCGGGCCAAATGTGGCCCGCAGGTCACTAGTTTGAGGCCCCTGCTGTAGATGATCTAAGACTAGCATCCAACTTACCGTAATTGTAATTAAAACCACTTAAGTCGTCATTCTTCAGCATCACAAATGAACAGCATTGTCATTTTTTTCATCACACACTTTGTCAGCCTCTCTCGTTTTTTTTTGTGTTAGCTATTTATCTTGAGCTATCCTTTTTAACGCCATGCTTTCGAAACCTGTTGGGGATAGTGGACGGTTCCGAACTTCCTGAAGCTGCACTCTATGCATCGTGGGAAATTTAAATTGTTAGCTATAAATTAGCCACACTAGAGTAGGGTTCAAGAAAATGAATGATAATAACTGATTTTTTTTTCAGTGACGATTTTTTAATTATTATTAGTAGTAGTAGTAGTAGTAGTTGCAGTAATAGTACTTGGAAGAGCAGGTCTCAAACACGCGGCCCGCGGGCCAAATGTGGCCCGCAGGTCACTAGTTTGAGGCCCCTGCTGTAGATGATCACTAGAGTAGGGTTCAAAGTACTCATAATAACTGATTTTTTTTTTTCAGTGACAATTTTTTTGGATTTTTTTTATTATTATTATTATTAGCAGTAGTAGTAGTTGCAGTAATAGTACTTGGAAAAAAAGTCATTGTGTTCCAGCGTGCCCCTAAATGCCCATTTCCGTATATACTGTACATTCATGTATTCATACAAAGACTGAATGAAAGTGCACATGAAGATCATCCCGCCCCCCCTCCCACACCCGCCCCCACCATCATTGGCTGACACAAACACTGTCGCAAGCTGACAATCATTTCGTAGGACAGAGGCTCCTCTATGCTTACCGAGTGAGTGAGAAATGACAGCGCTCGCCCAAATATTTAAGAGGTTTTCAAAGATCCGGAGAAGGTCACGGCACCCTGAACTAATCTTCAATTGAACAATGATGCCATTTGATTTCATGCGTTTTTTTTTTTTTTTTTCCACTCTCGGCTGAAAAAGACTTGGGTGGTTAATTTGACACAGTGGAGTTCCTCTCCCAAGTCTGATGTCGGAGATGAAAAACAGGAATGTGGTGTCGGCGGGTTTCTTGTGCGCTAGCTTGTTTGTAGGTGAACGGTAGTCAGTTAACCCGCTACTCTAACGTCCGTCCGCGTGCTCTGGAGATCTTCTTCCAACCTTGCTCAATTCCAAGTGCAGGAATGTTGTTACATGGGATCAAAAGACCAAACCAAGATGGCTACAGGTGCAGACACCTGAGGCCGAAATTTTTTCGACTACCATCTATTTCTCACCTTCCACTTGATTTAGTGCAAACGATCACAGAGGAGGAAATGAGTGGAGAAGATGAAGAATAATCTGTGGACAGGTATAGCAATGAAAATTCCTCTTCAATGAATAAACGATGACTTAAGACAGAACCCTGAGGAACACCAGCGGTGACTAGTAAGGTATGATATACCCCAAAGGGTTGTTGTTTTTGAGATTTTTTAGTACAAACAATCACAGAGGAGGAAATGAGTGGAGAAGATGAAGAATAATCTGTGGACAGGTATAGCAATGAAAATTCCTCTTCAATGAATAAACGATGACTTAAGACAGAACCCTGAGGAACACCAGCGGTAACTGGAAAGGTATGATATACCCCAAAAGGGTTGTTGTTTTTGAGATTTTCGAGTGTGTACTATCACAACAAATGCTAACAATAGCTCACAAAAGTGAGTACAGCCATGTGCATGAGTGCTGCCAACACTGTGGAGCTGCGGTTCATTTAGGGAAACATGTACAGTGACATTCGAAAGCTGCTAAGACAAAACAATGAGGGTGATTCCCAGAGCGCAGTAAATCTATTTTGCTTTCCAAGCTGTACACTGACTACTACAACAACTACTACTACTACTACTACTACTACTACTGATTAGTAAATACAAGCTTCATTTCTGTAGTATTGTTGCCGAAATGTAATATGTACAAACCATAAATCAAATTTCACTTTATTGCGTTTTTTTCTTAAATACACGTATTAATAACGAGTACGGGCTATTATTAGTCCAAAACATCTGCATATTTTAGCAAAATTCAACATTTTCAAGCACAATAATTGCTAAATGAAGTAAAACACATATAAAAGGCAATCAAAACAAACATTCATGTTGTAATGATATGTAGTATTCCACACTGGTCACCAGGTGTCAGTAATGTTCCATCGATGAGACAATAGCCAGGAAGTACTGTACAGAAGCCGAATGTAAATAAAAAAGAAAAACTCTTCCAATGCTAACGTGTCAATCTACAGTTTATTATGCTTCACTTTCTATTATTATGTCTAAAATATTGGGTAATAGGAGTGTAGAGGTGACTATAGGGGTGTTATGTCATGCCTAGAAAGCTCTAATAGTGTTTTTGAACATATTTAGAAGGTGGTAAACAGATTTTCTATGCTCTAAACTCAAAAAATATTATTATTATTATTATTCATTTTCTAGCGCTTATCCTCACGAGGGTCGCGGGGGTGCTGGAGCCTATCCCAGTTGTCTTCGGGCGAGAGGCGGGGTACACCCCTGGACTGGTCGCCAGCCAATCACAGGGCTATTATTATTATTATTATTATTATTATTATTATTATTCATTTTCTTCCACTTATTCTCACGAGGGTCGCGGGGGTGCTGGAGCCTATCCCAGCTGTCTTTGGGCGAGAGGCGGGGTACACCCTGGACTGGTCGCCAGCCAATCACAGGGTTATTATTATTATTATTATTATTATTATTATTATTATTATTATTATTATTATTATTCATTTTCTATTATTATATATTATTATAATATTATTATTATTGACCAGTCCAGGGTGTACCCCGCCTCTCGCCCAAAGACAGCTGGGATAGGCTCCAGCACCCCGATGGCCCTCGTGAGGAAAAGCGGTAGAAAATGAATGAATGAATATTATTATTATTATTATTATTATTATTATTAATTAATTTTCTTCCGCTTATCCTCACGAGGGTCGGGGGTGCTGGAGCCTATCCCAGCTGTCTTTGGGCGAGAGGCAGGGTACACCCTGGACTGGTTGCCAGCCAATCACAGGGCTATTATTATTATTAATTATTATTATTATTATTATATAATATATATTTATAAATAAGGAATCCTACATTCTCTTGTTGAAGTCAGGTTCAGATGAATTGTAATATACAAGGGATTATGTTAGTACACAGAATATAGTATATAATCTGTTATACATGAGACAGGAAGCGTTACGATGAACATCGCAGTCATCAAATACGGGAATGTCAGACTTAGAGAAGGGATATGAGATTCCTAATAGCATTAATTAGCTTCAACCATATAAAAAAAAAGTCGAAGTGAAGTGAAGTGGAATGAGCGCCCCATGTGACCATGTGCTACTTCCAGCAGCAGACACGGTCTTCACGTCAGCGAGGATCTGTCAGCATCAGCCAGCAGATGAGTCCAAACGAGAGCGTGAGAGACTGACGGGGAAGAATTTGTAGGAATGCTCTCCGGAGAGCGACATTCACAAAAAGGAACGCTAGCAGAGAATGTGTAAAAGTCATTGCCGGGATCAAAAGAACCATAAGGCATATGTATTTCATAAGGCGGTCTTGAGTACACAAAAAGAGTGAAAATACATAAAAAAAAAAAAAGCAACTATATCGTTGTTGCCTGTGGAATTAATAAGCCTTGGAATTTCTCACAGAGCTTAATACACCCACGGTAACTTCACAGTGACAAAGTCTGCACCGCCAACTGGACGTCCACACTTACCCACACTTGCCCAAAGCCTATTGTGCCTTTATCCCAAACCAACAAATGGGAAGGAACATCCTCCAGGAAGTACTGTACAGAAGCCGAATGTAAAAAAAAAACCTCTTCCAATGCTAACATATGAATCTACAGTATATTATGCTTCATCTTCTATTATTATGTCTACAATATTGGGTAATAGGAGTGTAAAGGTGACTATAGGGGTGTTATGTCCTGCCTAGAGAGCTCTAATAGTGTTTTTAAACGTATTTAGAAGGTGGTAAACAGATTTAAAAATAAAAATAAAAATAAAAATAAAAATAAAAATAAAAATAAAAATAAAAATAAAAATAAAAATAAAAATAAAAATAAAAATAAAAATAAAAATAAAATAAAAATAAATAAAAATATTATTATTTATTCATTAATTTTCTTCTGCTAATCCTCACGAGGGTCGCGGGGGTGCTGGAGCCTATCCCAGCTGTCTTCAGGCGAGAGGCGGGGTACACCCTGGACTGGTCGCCATCCAATCACAGGGCTATTATTATTATTATTATTATCATTATATATAATTATTATTATATATAATCTTATTCATTCATGAGGGTCGCAGGGGTGCTGGAGCCTATCCCAGCTGTCTTCGGGCAAGAGGCGGGGTACACCCTGGACTGGTCGCCAGCCAATCACAGGGCTATTATTATTATTAATATTATTATTATTATTATTATTATATATAATATTATTCATTCATTTTCTTCATAAGAAAAAACAACAAATCGGAACATCCTCCTGGAACCACAAACTAATTTTCTCTTATCATGTCGACTATGTTGGGTAATGAGTGAAAAGTTGAATATAGGGATGTTATTTCATGCCAAGAGGGCTCTAATAATGTATTTGGGTGAGGTTTTCTATTCTATAACTAAGAAAATAGTCCATGTATATCATAAGAAATAATAAGGAATTATACTTCACGGAAACTGCGATTGGCTGGCCACCAGTCCAGGGTGTACCCCGCCTCTCGTCCGGAGACAGCTGGGATAGGCTCCAGCACCCCCCGCGACCCTCGTGAGGATAAGCGGTAGAAAATGAATGGACAAAGTTTAGGTTTTGAAACGGAAAGGAAGTAGAGGAGATAGTTTGGTGAGTTGAACAGGATTACAGGTGTGTATTTATAAACGTTGGGCTAAAATTGTCAGCTTGTTTCTGTCCTGGCGGAGCCTCCTCCCTGTTATTCCTGTTTACAGGCTAGCTTCCTGATGACGTTGTCCTGAGTGTGACATGCTCCGTCATCTGGTATTCCTCTCAAAATTCAGGATGCTTGTACAAGTGAGTACATTTCGAATCCAGTAATGCCTCCTTCAACGCGGTTAAATGCTTCAGTTTAGAGCATAGAGCTCTCTGGACATGAACTAGCACCCCTATAGTCATCTCTATGCTCGTATTACCCAATATTGTAATCATACAAGTACATTTCAAATCCAGTAATGCCTTCTTCAACGCGGTTAAACGCTTCAAATTTCAGTATAGAGCTCTCTGGACATGAACTAGCACCCCTATAGTCATCTCTATGCTTGTATTACCCAATTTTGTAACTATACAAGTCAATTTCAAATCCAGTAATGCCTTCTTCAACGCGGTTAAATGCTTCAGGTTTGAACATAGAGCTCTCCGAACATGAACTAACACCCCTATAGTCACTTCTATGCTCATATTACCCAATTTTGCAACCATACAAGTACATTTCAAATCCAGTAATGCCTTCTCCAACGCGGTTAAATGCTTCAAGTTTGAGCATAGAGCTCTCCGGACATAAACTAACACCCCTATAGTCATCTCAAAGGCGGTATTATCCAATATTGCAACCATACAAGTCCATTTCAAATCCAGTAATGCCTTCTTCAATGCGGTTAAATGCTTCAAGTTTGAGCATAGAGCTCTCCGGACATGAACTAACACCCCTATAGTCATCTCGATACTCGTATTACCCAAGACGAGTATCGTATTACCCAATAATTACCCAAACCCAAACTTGTGTGTTGCTGTGGATGTGTTCTGTCATGTGTGGGGAGCTGAGTGGAAGGCAGACAGGAAGTGACGATGGCGTTTGGTTCCGTAGATCACTGAGAGATCATATAAGCCGGCATTAAAAGTCTGGTGCTTGTGTGTCTCAAAATGACATTACAGTTATATTACTGCCTTTAAATGCTGTATATTTATGTTTATTTAGCCATTTTTTATTCATGGAAATGGAGGCAAAAAAAAATCTGAAAAAAAATACATGAAACTCACTTAAATATGCAAAATTTTCCTAATTATTGGCGATTATATTCAACCACAAAAAAGCATGAATTATTAATTAATATAGTTTTGAACCACCATAACACCATACCATAATGTATTTGTATACATTATACCATAATGATACTTTGGTTCATTTATGCTAGACACCAATCCTATCAACATTAAACTGCGCCGCTAGTTCTTCACCCGGTACCAGTACCCGGTACCAGTACCTGTACCCGTACCCAAAACACACTGCGGGGGGGAAGCAGTTAGACTCCATCCACACAGAACAAACCAAGTCTATACTAAATTTAGCATTAGCTTTGATAGCATCATGGTGCCACCGTGGCTAAGCAGGTTATTTCTGATCAGCAAATAAGTCTGAGTTACACCCCGGTTGCATGTTCGAGTCCCGTTTTCTATAGCCAATGTATTTATACATGTACTTTATTTGGATTTGCTGCAAGGGGGGGGGGGGGTATATATGGGATAGTATATTTTCCCAATGTCGAGCAAAGGTTATATTGGGTGTAAGTTAGGTTTCTCTTCTTGACTGTTATTACACCTGTATTGCAGTTTGAATCCCTCACTTTTGATACATGGGATGGCTATTTGAAGTAGTATAATTTACCGATATGTACTTCATTTGTTAAATCTTATAAAATAAGACTGCTCATAAGTCATAGCGATGTCATAATGCTTCACCTTTGAGACTTTGTTAGAGGCGTTAAAAGGAGATTAAAAATGATAAAAAGTCATGAAATGCAACGTCAGAGGTAATTAATGTGAACGACTCCCTTGAGGTTTTTTTTTTTTTTTTTTTTTTTTGGTGTCGGGTTGTGCAGCTGTGAGTTCAAACTTGAAACGTCTCCCTTCGCTATAAATTATGTCAAATCCTGCTTGCGGATCGTTGGAAGGCTTTTTTAGCAAAGAGAATGTGAGCACCTGTATCGCCCCGAGAGCTGCACAAGCATGCCTGTGTACAAATACGCACCTAGAGTACACTATATACTGTAAATACAAACATACTTTTCTTTCACATTATTCGTTATTATTCAGAGTCTTTATGACCAGGATCCAACTTGTACCTGCTCATTACAAAGCAGGGAATCAAGCACCTTGAAGGTCATATCGAAAAGTATAATCATATACTACGCATGTTCAATAAACTTGTTTTTCATGTTGTTTTCACCTCTAAAAACCAGAGTATAGACATTTTATGCTAGTTATTGATATTATAGGTAATGTTCCGGCAACACGGTGGACAAGTGGTTAGCGAACAGACCTCACAGCTAGGAAACCAGGGTTCAATTCCGCCCTCGGCAATCTCTGTGTGGAGTTTGCATGTTCTCCCCGTGCATGCGTGGGTTTTTTTTTCCCGGGTACTCCGGTTTCCTCCCACATTGCAAAAAATAAATAAATATAAATAAATAAATAGCATTCAAGGCGGCACGGCGGTCGAGTGGTTAGCGCGCAGACCTCACAGCTAGGAGACCGGGGGTTCAATTCCACCCTCGGCCATCTCTGTGTGGAGTTTGCATGTTCTCCCCGTGCATGTGTGGGTTTTCTCCGGGTACTCCGCGCATAAATGTGTGTTTTTTAAACATTATTAGAGCTCTCTAGACATAAAGTAGCACCCCTATAGTCACTTATACACTTCTAGAATTCATTATTTATAACATTACACAACTCTTTTGCTGGAGAGACAAGTTCAATTCCACGCTCGGCCATCTCCGTGTGGAGTTTGCATGTTCTCCCCGTGCATGCGTGGGTTTTTTTTTCCGGGTACTCCGGTTTCCTCCCACATTCCAAAAACATGCTAGGTTAATTAGCGACTCCAAATTGTCCATAGGTATGAATGTGAGTGTGAATGGTTGTTTGTCTATATGTGACCTGTGATGGGCTAGCGACCAGTCCAGGGTGTACCCCGCCTCTCGCCCCAAGACAGCTGGGATAGGCTCCAGCATACCCATGACCCTCATGAGGATAAGCGGTAGAAAATGAATGAATGAATGTGCACTTCGGGGGGATGTACAACAATGAATCTCGCACACAATAAAACTAAAATAAAGTAAAATTACTCCAACAACATGCATGCTAGGTTAATTGGCGACTCCAAATTGTCCATAGGTATGAATGTGAGTGTGAATGGTTGTTTGTCTATATGCAACTTTATTATTTGTTTAGTTTCTTATATTTTACAATGTAATAATTTAGTCTTTAATATTTGAATTTTATGTTATTCTTTGTGATGCTCTCATTATGTATTATACGTATATCCCCCCCGCCCCTTCTTGCCCCGTTGGTGTCTTCTGGGAGGTAAAAGCTCGGGTTTCCCCGTTTCCACTCTCTCTATCTGTTTAACAAGTTACACCTTACGCTCACCCTCTCATTAGCGGCACTCCTCTCATTTCCTCTCCTCCTCCTGGAAGCCATTAGGTCCTTTTATTCAACAGCCCCCCCCCCCCCCCGCCCCTCCTCCGCCTGGCACGTACTTCTGATACGTACAGGTAGGTCCAGGACTGGGAGTTTGCATTGGCCCAGTTTGTTACAGTAATGGTTTAATTTCATTTTGAACATGCATCAGATTACAAGTGAGTGCCATCCCATAATAAGTTCACAGTTCCACATGTCCAAAAGGAGTAGGAAGAAGCAACGCTTATCAAATCCTACCCCTCCATCTGGTACTTTTACAATCAGTAACTGTTACATTTGTTCACTTCCTGCTTTCCTAATATAATTTTAATTTATTTTTATTTTATTTTATTTTTTGTCATGTACCTGTCTTTTTATTATAATTTAAATTATTATTGATAAATATTATATTATTCATTCATTTTCTACTGCTTATCCCCATGAGGGTCATGGGTATGCTGGAGCCTATCCCAGCTGTCTTCGGGCGAGAGGCGGGGTACACCCTGGACTGGTGGCCAGCCAATCACAGGGCACATATAGACAAACAACCATTCACACTCACATTCATACCTATGGACAATTTGGAGTCGCTAATTAACCTAGCATGCATGTTGTTGCAATAATTTTACTTTATTTTAGTTTTATTGTGTGCGAGATTCATTGTTGTACCCCCCCCTGAAGTGCACATTCATTCATTCATTCATTTTCTACCGCTTATCCTCATGAGGGTCATGGGTATGCTGGAGCCTATCCCAGCTGTCTTTACACCCTGGACTGGTGGCCAGCCAATCACAGGGCACATATAGACAAACAACCATTCACACTCACATTCATACCTATGGACAATTTGGAGTCGCTAATTAACCTAGCATGTTTTTGGAATGTGGGAGGAAACTGGAGTATCCGGAAAAAAAACACACGTATGCACGGGGAGAACATGCAAATTCCACACAGAGATAGCTGAGGGTGGAATTGAACCCTGGTCTCCTAGCTGTGAGGCCTGTGTGCTAACCACTCGTCCACCGTGCAGCCTATTATTTTAATTAAATAATAATAATACAAGAAGAAAGAAAAATGTGTAAAAAAAAAAACAACCCTAGGGGTGGGGGCAGAAAGAGGGACATCCCAGGGCAATAAAGATGCCACTGGCGGATGAAGGTCGTGGAGTGCGAGCCTGCTTGGCGTCGGCCGTGGCAGTGATTTCCCCCCTCCCACGGCGCATACAATGAAAATTGTGTGTGAAAACAATGCCATGCGCTGAGACAGAGTGGGAAGGCTTGCATGGTGGCAGCTGAGTGGGGAATCGTGTCAAGGATGTGATGTCTGGACGACACGCCAGACTTTCCGAAATAATCACACATTGTTAAAACGGCCCTGCAAAAAAACGCCGTTTTCTGTGTTTGTCATCGGTTACAATAGTACGCCTGTTACTTACGTAAAGGCTGGGGTCAGAGGTCAGATGGGACAAATGATGACATTTATGTCACTCATCTCAGCCAAGATGGAGGCCGACGGATCATTTATGAATCCAGTCGACACGCTGATGCTTGACTGACGTATAAACCGGAACATTCCCTCCCTCGTTCTCATTCCCGTTCCCGAAGGCTTCAACAGCTGCTCTGCCTTTCTGGCTCGCCCGTTCGATCCCCTCCCCATCCTGCCTCTCCTCTCCCTCGTCTTCCTCTTCCCTCCTCCGGGTTTGTTTGTTCTCCCTGGGCTTCCCAGGTGTTTTCCTGCACGGCCAAAGCTTCTTTTCCGCTCTGACTCAGGTACAGGAATCCTGAGCTTCCAAAGTCGCTACACGCTATACTGGACGCATGCATCACAAGCACACACACGCATAAACACATACACACATGTTGCAATCTACACACACCGGCTTCATCCAACAATAACACAACAAACTTTGCTTCCTGTGTTTGGAGGAACAATAGTAGGATAGCTTTGATGGCTAAAGATGGACAAAATTAGCTTTTTTTATTATTATTCCATATTGTAATTTTTATGATTATTTTAATTATTCTATATTCTAATTTTATTATTTAATTATTCTATATTTTTATTTTAATTATTCTATATTATAGTTTTATTTTCATAAAAATAAAATTCCAATAGTAGGATAGCTTTGATGGCCAAAATTAGCTTTTTTAATTATTCTATATTTTATTTTTAATTATTCTATATTATAAATGTATTATTATTTTAATTATTCTATATTTTTATTTTAATTATTCTATATCATAATTTTATTTTCATAAAAATAAAATTCCAAGAGTAGGATAGCTTTGATGGCCAAAGATGGATGAAATTTGCTTTTTTAATTATTCTATATTTTATTTTTAATTATTCTACATTATAATTTTATTATTATTTTAATTATTCTATGTTATAGTTTTATTTTCATAAAACTAAAATTCCAATAGTAGGATAGCTTTGATGGCCAAAATTAGCTTTTTTAATTATTCTATATTTTATTTTTAATTATTCTATATTATAAATGTATTATTATTGTAATTATTCTATATTTTATTTTTAATTATTCTATATTATAAATGTATTATTATTTTAATTATTCTATATTTTTATTTTAATTATTCTATATCATAATTTTATTTTCATAAAAATAAAATTCCAATAGTAGGATAGCTTTGATGGCCAAAGATGGATGAAATTAGCTTTTTTAATTATTCTATATTTTATTTTTAATTATTCTACATTATAATTTTATTATTATTTTAATTATTCTATACTTTTATTTTAATTATTCTATATTATAATTTATTTTTCATAAAAATAAAATTCCAATAGTAGCATAGCTTTGATGTCCAAAGATGGCCAAAATTAGCTTTTTTAATTATTTTATATTTTATTTTTAATTATTCTATATTATAAATGTATTATTATTTTAATTATTATATATTTTTAATTTAATTATTCTTTTTTTTAATTATTCTATATTATAATTTTATTTCCATAAAAATAAAATTCCAATAGTAGGATAGCTTTCATGGCTAAAGATGGCCACAATTTTTTAATTATTCTATATTTTATGTGTTCATAAAATGTGTTTCATAAAATAACATAATAAATAAATTAAAATAATAAAAATTAAATACTTTTAAACATTAAAACATAAAAAAAATGTAAATTTTTCCAGATTTTTTTTTTTTTTGTTTATTTTTTTTGCACTAAAAATGATCTGTAGAGTAAAAAATAGTATTAAAATTTGATTTTAAGTATAAAGTTAATTTCCGGACATGATTAATGTTCAAATATAAATAAACCAAAAGGGATCCACTGGATAAATATTACAATTAAAATTAATTGAAATTTGAGTTGTTCTTCTCCCTGTACATTCTACTGCTATTGGTTCTTTATTGGTTCTTTATCTGTACCTGCAGGCCACCATGAGTTCTCAAGATCCTTGTGCACGTCCACACACACACACACACATAAGGAAAATACGTTCACATCAACATGACATAAGCAGCCTCAACCGTCACACGTCTAAAAGAAATCCAAATATTTCTAAGCGTTGCAGGAAATTAAACATAGCAACAGCAATATAATCGCACCCGCTGGCTCGCTGCCCTTCTCTCCTTTCTGTCTGTTGTCTCACTCTCTCCGTGTGCATCAATACGCCCATTGATTCAATCGGGCCCATGCGTTACAGTGCCAGGGTCACAGGCAGGAGCTGTGTTGGAATATCAGTTGCCCGGGACAACGGTCCACCCGCACATCCTCCATGTGGCCCCGTGTCCCTATTGTTCCTATACTTCACCGTCATGCATTGTGTATGCATGTCGCTGCAGTGGCGGACAGGATGACTGTTTAAACACGTGTGTGTGTGTGTGACGCGTGGGAGAAAAGGAGGCGATGAGTCACGGCGCACACATGCCATCAGGACACAAGAGCTCCCCCTGTTGCCGGGGCAGGGGAAGCCCGGCCGTGTGGGCGTATTGTCTGGAGGAACAAAAAGCCGACGGTGACATCACAGGACGTGTTTCTCCTACGCCACTTCAGAGGAGCTGCCAAAAAGTCACCCAAATTACAGTTAAACCGGGGGTGTCCATAGTGCAGCCTGGGGGCCATTTGCAGCCCAAAGCACAAAAAAAAAAACAACAGCAAAAATGAGAAATGAGCAGTAATTTTTGAAGAATAAAGTCAAAATATTAAAAGAAAAAAGTTATGTATCAAAAACAGGCGTAATTTTACCAGAATACGATTATGTGGAAAAGTAAAGGTGAAATAGATAAAAAAAAAAAAGAAAATAGACAAAAAAAGTTGTAATTATTAGAACATTAGGTTGCATAAAAAGTTAAAATATTAAAAGCATAGAATCAAAATATCGCGGGAATTAAAGCTCAATTCCGAGAAGAAAATTTCTGGAAGAACTAGAGCGTTGTCTGTGCTGGTTATTGTGTGTAACTGCTCTACAGGAGCCCACAACTCAATATAAACAGCCAAAAAATTAGCTTTATAGATCCACATTAAGAAGAAAATTTTAATATTCTGAATTTTTTTTTTTTAAACAGCAAAAATCCCTGGAAAAGAGTCTTTTTCCAAGTATTATATGTGTATTATGACAAAAATGTAGCATTGGATTGCTAATGCTAATTTAGTGATGATGACATTTATTTTCTGCATCTAATGTTGAGATGAATCTTGCAGAAAAAGACTGATATGCCTTGAGATGAATAGGTGCAGATTCTGGAAGAACTAGAACGCTTTCTGTGCTGGTTATTGTGTGTAGCTGCTCTACAGGAGTCCACAACTCAATACAAACAGCCAAAAAATTTGCTTTATAGGTTCACATTAAGAAGAAAATTGAAATATTCTGAAAGTTTTTTTAAAAAAAACAGTAAAAATTGGAAAACACCCTCCCTGGAAAAGAGTATTTTTCAAGTATTATATGTGTATTATGACAAAAATGTAACTTTGTATTGGATGTTTGCTAATTTAGTGATGATGACATTTATTTTCTGCGTCTAATGTTGAGATGAATCTTGCGGGAAAAGCCATCAATGTCAGGACTGATATGCCTTGAGGTGAATAGGTGCAGATTCTGGAAGAACTAGAACGCTTTCTGTGCTGGTTATTGTGTGTAGCTGCTCTTCAGGAGCCCACAACTCAATATAAACAGCCAAAAAATTTGCTTTATAGGTCCACTTTAAGAAGAAAATAGAAATATTCTGAATTTTTTTTTTTTTTTAAAAACAGTAAAAATTGGAAAACACCCTTCCTGGAAAAGAGTATTTTTCAAGTATTATATGTGTATTATGACAAAAATGTAGCTTTGTATTGGATGTTTGCTAATTTAGTGATGATGACATTTATTTTCTGCGGAAAAAGCCATCAATGTCAGAACTGATATGTCTTGAGGTGAATAGGTGCAGATTCTGGAAGAACTAGAACGCTTTCTATGCTGGTTATTGTGTGTAAGCTGCTCTACAGGAGCCCACAATCCGAATAGCACTGCAGTATATTTGATGACATCCCCATTCGTCATTCGTTTTTCAATTCATCTTAATAGCCCGGAGCTCTCATCCAAGGACAGGACACTCGTACATGCATCAAGTCATACGCCACTCTCACACACACACACACACACACACACACACACACACACACACACACACACAGCAGGGAGAGGAAACTGCAACACAATGATAAGGTCTGAGAACACAATGGACTCAGCGGTGCACAGACAGAAGCCAGGACCAGTTTAGCTCTGAAAGGTCAACAAGCCTCTCCAGGCTTTCATTCAGTCCCCCCCCCCCCCAGTTATTATTGTTCAACATTAGAATCATTACAGTGATGGCCTTTATTTTGCATCTGTGGGAGCCATCCGGAAATACCGATGAAATATGAAAATGCAAGCCAGCTTGGAGAGGACACAGGAAAAAGTTTACTTTTTTTTTTTTTTTTGGAGGGAACTTCTTTGACGTCAAGTATCCCAGGTTCAACCTTGGATAAGATCTGAAGGTTCGGAGATCCAATGCTGCAATGTAACTCGACTTTGTATAGTAATTCAGGAAAATGGCTAATAATCTTATCAAGCACATACGATCATTGTAACGCCACAAAACAGCACAAACTTTTGAGTGGCGCAAAACAACACAAACGATTGCAATTATTTTGGTTTCAATTGGAGAAATGGAGGCAAGGGTGGGGGGTGGGTGGGGGGTGGTGGGGGGGCTGAGGAAATGTCGACTGACCAGTTAAATAATTTGTAAAAATTAAAAAATCAAAACAGCACAAATGGCCATTTTGGAAGCACAAACCAGCACAAACGTAGGACAAATAATTGCAACTATTTTAGTTTCATTTTGAGAAATTTAGGGGTGGGGGGGGTGAAATCACCATTAAAATAATTTCAACTCAAAAATCGAAACAGCACAAACGGATGATTTAAAAGGCACAAAACAGCACAAATGTAGCACAAATATTTGCAACTACTTTAGTTTCATTTTGGAACAAGGAGTGAACTTTGATTGACTGATAAAATAATCTGTCATAACAGCACATATGATCATTTTAATGCCACAAAACAGCACAAACCTTTTAGTGGCACAAAACAACACAAACGATTGCAATTATTTTGGTTTCAATAGGAGAAATGGAGGCAGGGGTGGGGGGTGGTGGGGGGGCTGAGGAAATGTCGACTGACCAGTTAAATAATTTGTGAAAATTCAAAAATCAAAACAGCACAAATACCGATAAAATAATCTGTAGTAACAGCACAAATGGCCATTTTGGAGGCACAAACCAGCACAAACGTAGGACAAATAATTGCAACTATTTTAGTTTCATTTTGAGAAAATTGGGCGGGGGGGGGTGAAATCATCGTTAAAATTATTTCTAATAACTCAAAAATCAAAACAGCACAAACGGACGATTTAAAAAGCACAAAACAGCACAAATGTAGCACAAATATTTGCAACTACTTTAGTTTCATTTTGAAACAAGGAGTGAACTTTGATTGACTGATAAAATAATCTGTCATAACAGCACATATGATAATTTTAATGCCACAAAACAGCACAAACCTTTTGGTGGCACAAAACAGCACAAACGATTGCAATTATTTTGGTTTCAATTGGAGAAATGCAGGCGGGGAGGGAGGGGGCTAAGGAAACGTCTACTGACCAGTTAAATAATTTGTAAAAAGTCAAAAATCAAAACAACACAAATACCGATAAAATAATCTGTAGTAACAGCACAAATGGCCATTTTGGAGGCACAAACCAGCACAAACGTAGGACAAATAATTGCAACTATTTTAGTTTCATTTTGAGAAAATTGGGCGGGGGGGGGGGTGAAATCATCGTTAAAATAATTTCTAATAACTCAAAAATCAAAACAGCACAAACGGATGATTTAAAAGGCACAAAACAGCACAAATGTAGCACAAATATTTGCAACTACTTTAGTTTCATTTTGGAACAAGGAGTGAACTTTGATTGACTGATAAAATAATCTGTCATAACAGCACATATAATTTTAATGCCACAAAACAGCACAAACCTTTTAGTGGCACAAAACAACACAAACGATTGCAATTATTTTGGTTTCAATAGGAAAAATGGAGGCGGGGAGGGAGGGGGCTAAGGAAACGTCTACTGACCAGTTAAATAATTTGTAAAAAGTCAAAAATCAAAACAACACAAATACCGATAAAATAATCTGTAGTAACAGCACAAATGGCCATTTTGGAGGCACAAACCAGCACAAACGTAGGACAAATAATTGCAACTATTTTAGTTTCATTTTGAGAAAATTGGGGTGGGGTGAAATTACCGTTAAAATAATTTCTAAAAACTCAAAAATCGCAAAAGCACAAACGGCCAATTGAAAAGGCACAAAACAGCACAAATGTAGCACAAATAATTGCAACTATTTTAGTTTCCTTTTGAGACAATGGGGGTGAACTTTGATTGACTGATGAAATAATCTGTCGTAACAGCACACACGATCATTTTAACGCCACAAAACAGCACAAACAACCGTTTTCGTGGCACAAAACAACACAAATGATTGCGACTATTTTTGTTTCAAACAACTGCAACTATTTTTGTTTCATTTGGAGAAAAAGGGCGGAAAGGCTGGGTGAACTTTGACTCATAAAATAATCTGTAGTAACTCAAAAATCAAAACAGCACAAACGGACATTTTTAAGGCACAAAACAGCACAAACGTAGCATAAACAACTGCAACTATTTCTTTTTTTTGAAATATTCTGAATTTTTTTTTTTTTTTTAAAACAACAAAAATTGGAAAACACCCTTCCTGGAAAAGAGTATTTTTCAAGTATTATCGAATATTTTCGATGCGCTAGAAAGGAAAGCGTGCTCATGGAAAGTATTTTGTATTTTTTATACTAGCATGCCGTGTTTAGCATTCAGGATGTTGTACTGCATGGAAGTACTTACCGCTATACTGTTAAGGAGCAGATGAAGATGCAGATGCTGATTGGAGCAAACGGTTGATGATTGACAGCTGCTACCTGTAGAAAAGAAACCAGTCAAATGTTTGCCTCCATTTTTTTTTTCATTTGAAAAAGATGGCACGTCTTCAGAAGCAAAGCTTTTCGTTTATTTTCAATTCATGTTCCATCCTATTAGGCCTCACCTCTGCCAACTATTTCCCCCTTTCTGAAACCACTCCAAGTAGTCCAAACCTCTAGAGAGGCAGGGCCGGCTTCACTTGAGAACATGTTGCCAGGCTCTAAAAACAGCACCATTATAAACAGAAATCACTGGTAATGGCGGCCATTTCTATTTGGACGCTCATTTCTCATCGTCTGAAAAAGTCCAAATATAGTTTTGCAACGGGAGACAACATACTGGATGGGTTTGTTATTGCTACTAATACAGAGATATTTACAGTATATTGCTATGGAAAAGGGACTTTTTAATGATGTTCTGATTTGACGACTTTGGACTTGACTTGAGAATAACATTGAAGACTTGACTTGGACTTAGCGGTGCACAGACAGATACTGGATGGGTTTGTTATTGCTACTAGAATAGAGATACTTACAGTATATTATTATGGAAAATTGACTTTTTAATGATGTTCTCATTTGACAACTTTGGACTTGACTTGAGAATAACATTGAAGACTTGACTTGGACTTAGCGGTGCACAGACCGATACTGGATGGGTTTGTTATTGCTACTAGTAGAGAGATACTTACAGTATATTACTTTGGAAAAGGGACTATTCAATGATGTTCTGATTTGGTGACTTTGGACTTGACTTGGACTTAGCAGTGCACAGACAGGTACTGGATGGGTTTGTTATCGCTACTAGTAGAGAGATACTTACAGTATATTATTATGGAAAAGGAAATTTTTAATGATGCGATTTGACAAATTTAGACTTGACTTGGACTTAGCGGTGCACAGACAGATACTGGATGGGTTTGTTATTGCTACTAGTAGAGAGATACCTACAGTATATTACTAAGGAAAAGGAACTTTTTAATGATGTTCTAATTTGATGACTTGGTTTGACTTGATCATAACATTGAAGACTTGACTTGGACTTAGCGGTGCACAGACCGATACTGGATGGGTTTGTTATTGCTACTAGTAGAGAGATACTTACAGTATATTACTTTGGAAAAGGGACTATTCAATGATGTTCTGATTTGGTGACTTTTGACTTGACTTGATAATAACATTGAAGACTTGACTTGGACTTAGCAGTGCACAGACAGGTACTGGATGGGTTTGTTATCGCTACTAGTAGAGAGATACTTACAGTATATTATTATGGAAAAGGAAATTTTTAATGATGCGATTTGACAAATTTAGACTTGACTTGGACTTAGCGGTGCACAGACAAATACTGGATGGGTTTGTTATTGCTACTAGTAGAGAGATACCTACAGTATATTACTAAGGAAAAGGAACTTTTTAATGATGTTCTAATTTGATGACTTGGTTTGACTTGATCATAACATTGAAGACTTGACTTGGACTTAGCGGTGCACAGACATACTGGATGGGTTTGTTATTGCTACTAGAAGAGAGATACTTACAGTATATTATTATGGAAAAGGGACTTTTTAATGATGTTCGGATTTGATGACTTTGGACTTGACTTGATAACATTGAAGACTTGACTTGGACTTAGCGGTGCACAGACAGGTACTGGATGGGTTTGTTATTGCTACTAGTAGAGAGATAATTGCAATATATTATTATGGAAAAAGGACTTTTTAATGATGTTCTGATTTGATGACTTTGGACTCGACTTGAGAATAACATTGAAGACGTGACTTGGACTTAGCGGTGCACAGACAAATAGTGGATGGGTTTGTTATTGCTACTAGAAGAGAGATACTTACAGTATATTATTATGGAAAGGGGACTTTCTAATGATGGTCTGATTTGACGACTTTAGACTTGACTTGAGAAAAACATTGAAAGCAGTGCCTGACACTTGTAAGAAATTTAAAATGTCAAGCCTATGACTTTGGACTTCACTCGGCCTGTCTCGTATTGACTTGAGACTTGACTTGGACTTGACTCGAGACTTAAAATTAAAGACTTGACTCTTGCAAAACACCGATTTTCTCCCACCTCTGCAAATGTGTACCCCACTTCTGTGAGAAAAGGGTCAGTTTCAGTTTTGGGGGTCATACAAGTGCAGAGTTAGTGTAAAAATAGTGGATAAGGCGCCCAATTATGCTTCTCGGAGACCCATGCTGTTAGAGACTGGACCGTTAGCATGAAACTACTTTTAAACGGTCTAAAAACCAGCATCACGTAGGAGGGGGCGGGGGGGTCGCACTTAATGAGTAATCTCGTTAAAAGCTCATCTCACCCCTTCGCCGACACCTCCAGTCTCCCAGCACCTCCAGTGCCCCCCCCCCCACTCCGTCTTCCCTTGGCTGTGGTTCTTACACCATCAACAATAGTCTATTCTGTGGTGTCCCGTGCGAGTGGGGACACACCCAAAAGGCAAGGCCGCCATGCAAGGCGAGATGGGAGGGACACCGGTGTTCCATTCTCTTCTGGGAACGTCGATGCAATTCTCCATAATGAGCACAGGAGTCTTTATGTACTGGAGATGCACCGACGAGGGTTTGATGCCGGCAATTACATTACATATATTCATCAAAAATAGTTGTTGTTGGGGGCACCATGATTTTTTTCATAGCATTTTTCTGTATTCTCAGAGGTGCCAAGTGTAGAAAACCCCCGTAGTTACTGGAACTCCAAAAGCCCCCCCCCCACCCAAATACATCCCATCACGCACACACGTTTAAATCACTACAATACAAGCCCTTATCACCAAGGGCTAAAGGTCAATCTATAGCCTCGTTAGTCACTATCATGTCAATCTGTTAGCCATAAGTACCACAGAGGGAGAACCCCCACGCCCCCCCCTATACGCCCCCCCACACACACACACACACGACTCGCTTCATTGTCCGATAACATAACATAATATCAGACGGTCCCTGTCTGCAGCAGCCGGCCTAATGATATAATTATCCCTTGTCTGATTGCGCCCGAGCAGCCGAGACGACGAGGGCGGGCCTTTGTGTGTGTGTGGCTCTCCGTGGAATGCGGTGCGCTTGGCATTTTTCAGCAAAAGGGCATCATTCGCCGCCGCGCGGAGGGTGAGATCACGGTTGCTGGTGCCCACTCTTCTTATTCTTCTTCTTCCTTCTTTTCTTCTTCCTCAGTCCATCATCACCCTAGGACTTGCTTCATATGTCAGTGCTCTCTAGCTAATGCTTTCACTTGGGGACAATTCAATCTCTATTCTGTAAGTATCCCCCCCACCACCACTCGACCCGACACCCCGACGACTTTGGACTTGACTTGGACTTAGCGGTGCACAAAACAGATACTGGATGGGTTTGTTATTGCTACTAGTAGAGAGATACTTACTGTATATTATTATGGAAAGGGGACTTTTTAATGACGTTCTGATTTGATGACTTTGGACTTGACTTGACTTGGACTTAGCGGTGCACAAACAGATACTGGATGGGTTTGTTATGGCTACTAGTAGAGAGATAATTACAATATATTAAAAAGGTCTTTTTAATGATGTTCTGATTTGACGACCTTGGATTTGACTTGATAACAACATTGAAGACTTGACTTGGACTTAGCGGTGCACAAACAGATACTGGATGGGTTTGTTATTGCTACTAGTAGAGAGATCCTTACAGTATATTATTATGGAAAAAGGACTTTTTAATGATGTTCTGATTTGACGACTTTGGACTTGACTTGATAATAACATTGATGACTTGACTTGGACTTAGCGGTGCACAGACAGATACTGGATGGGTTTGTTATTGCTACTAGTAGAGAGATACTTACTGTATATTATTATGGAAAGGGGACTTTTTAATGACGTTCTGATTTGATGACTTTGGACTTGACTTGACTTGGACTTAGCGGTGCACAATCAGATACTGGATGGGTTTGTTATTGCTACTAGTAGAGAGATACTTACAGTTTATTACTTTGGAAAAGGGACTTTTTAATGATGTTCTGATTTGACAACTTTGGACTTGACTTGATAACAACATTGAAGACTTGACTTGGACTTAGCGGTGCACAGACAGGTACTGGATGGGTTTGTTATTGCTACTAGTAGAGAGATAATTACAGTATATTATTATGGAAAAGGACTTTTTAATGATGTTCTGATTTGACGACTTTGGACTTGACTTGAGAATAACATTGAAGACATGACTTGGACTCAGCGGTGCACAGACAGATACTGGATGGGTTTGTTATTGCTACTAGTAGAGAGATACTTACTGTATATTATTATGGAAAGGGGACTTTTTAATGACGTTCTGATTTGATGACTTTGGACTTGACTTGACTTGGACTTAGCGGTGCACAATCAGATACTGGATGGGTTTGTTATTGCTACTAGTAGAGCGATAATTACAGCATATTATTATGGAAAAAGGACTTTTTAATGATGTTGTGATTTGACGACTTTGGACTTGACTTGAGAATAACATTGAAGACTTGACTTGGACTTAGTGGTGCACAAACAGTTACTGGATGGGTTTGTTATTACTACTAGTAGAGAGATAATTACAGCATATTTTTATGGAAAAGGGACTTTTTAATGATGATTTGATTTGATGACTTTGGACCTGACTTGAGAATAACATTGAAGACTTGACTTGGACTTAGCAGTGCACAGGCAGATACTGGATGGGTTTGTTATTGCTACTAGTAGAGAGATAATTACAGTATATTATTATGGAAAAAGGACTTTTTAATGATGATGTTATTTGACGACTTTGGACTTGACTTGAGAATAACATTGAAGACTTGACTTGCAGCTCTTTCCAGTTGGGTTGAATGTCGTTTGATAGGACCTTTACGTTTGTTTCTGGTCTAGCAGGTGTTAGTAGAGATTAGAGTAGTACCGGCGTAGATAGCAGGTCAACCCCCACCCCCCCTGAATCCAAGTCAAAAGCAACAAGGCGGGCGTCGCATAAACCATGGTCTAGACCAGGGTCCAGACCTTTCACTGACATTTACATCAAGGGCCTCCCTCCCAGCTTTTGCACATGGCTACTGGTGATTTTATGAGTTTTCTTGACTTTATCAGACGCCTTTTCTTCTCAATAATGAAAACAGCAGGGTCGGAGTGTTTTGGCACCGACGGACTCCCTCTGAATTCCTGTGCATGAGCCGCTGTATAAATTAAGCACGTTTTGTCGTTTTAACAGCCCTCGGTCTGTTACAAAACACACTTTTTTCAGACTAGCGACACCATCTGAGTTGCAGTCCTATCAAGTAACGTATAAGCTTGCGTTTCACTAACTAGCACACAGCGCATGAGAAATTCCCATAGAATTCCCCCCTCTGGTCATGACGCAGCATGGAGTATGTGAAAGAATGCTGCCGGGATGTAGCGGCACACCAGGGGCCGAGCAGCTCAAGCTTCGCCGCCAAGTCAATTAAAGATGGCATCGAGTTATTTCTTTGCAGCGCCACAAATAAACAATAGCTACAGAAGTAAAGGGGAGCTATTTGTATTGAGTTGTGGTCTCCTATAGAGCAGCTACACACAATAACCAGCTCAGAAAATGTGTTAGAGCTTCCAGAATCTGCACCTATTCCAGCTGTATTTTTGTTTGATTTGTGCTTCCTGCCAAAACGGAGAGAAATTTAACACAAGTCCACCCAAGACCCGCCTCCGGGCATGATTGGTCACAAGTAGTTTCTATCAATGAACCATATAAGGACATCCGCCCCTCTGTGACATCACAAATGGGGCGGTTTTACTACACCTTTTCAAAACAGAGCGTTTTGTGTAATCCCAAACTTCTTTAAGGGCTCACTTCCAAATGTGTAAACCTCATTTTCTAAATCTTTGGCATGATTTGACATGAAAATATGATATTCTTGCTTTATTTATAATGATTATTTATTTATGATGATTTATTATTTATGATTTATGGGTCAGAAAAGTGGAAAAAGCATAATAGGACCCCTTTAACTGGATGCAATTCTTCACATTTTTGCTCCACAGTCCCCCTGCTGGTCAAAGCAAGTGTGTGCAGGTAGAAAAATACCATAAAATAATAATAAAATAAAAATTATTTAAAATTGTTTTCATTCATTTTTTTAATTTACTAAATATTCTTCTTAAATAATCTTCATACATTTTCAAAACATTATTATATTATTCCTGTAATATCTGGACTTTATTTCCATATTACAACTTTATTAAAACTACAACTCTATTTTCTTTCTCTTATAAATATATTATAAGAGATTATAATATATAAAACATTAAACTAAATGCTATATTTTTTCCTCATAACATTAAAGGTTTATTTTTATAAAATTGAAGCTTTATGATGAAAATAAAACTGTTAACATTTTTCACTTATTAAATAAACTATTTTAAATAAAATGACAAATCATAAAAATATAACATTAAATGCATAAATAAATAAATTTAACTAAATGCTATAATTTTTCCTAATAACATTAAAAGTTTTTTTTTATAAAACTGCAACTTTATCATGAAAAATACAACTGTTTTTCGTAACATTTTGTGAAATAAACTATTTTAAATAAAATGACAAATATCATAAAAATATAACATTAAATGTATAAATAAATAAAAAAGAAACACTTACCAAGTTATGAATAGTTAAATAGTGCCACCATGTGTTGAAAAGCATCTATATCCCATCCAAGTTCCCTGCGATACAATATACAGTATTTTATGGGTAACTTTGTCATAGCAGGATTTACAATAATTACTCAAAATGCATGTAATCAATATATTGACCGATTAATTAGTTTATTTTAATGAATTTTTCTGACTGCGTTTTTTTTAAAGCAATATCACACCTCGCGTCCTTGTCTGCAAGCACGACAGAAGACAACTCCAAGGGGTCATATTGATCATTTGCTCAATTTTAATGGTGAATCTCATTTTCCACATAATTAAGTCACCATAATAATTCCTGATGCTATTTGTCTTTAACAACAGCAGATGGAAATAAGTGAAACAATTCAGTCATGATGTTTTCTTTCTATTAAAAAGTATTTGTATTTACCGTGTCTCAAAAACGGCGTTATGAGTGACACACGGTATTGGGTACATGCGCTGAAGTGCACATACGGACGGACGGAAGTATTCCATTTGAGTTGTGTTAGAGCTCGAGCTCGATCTTAACATCCATTTTGGAGTTGTAAGGCTCCAGCAGAGGGCGCACCTCCTCTGAGAGGAATCTGGCCACCTGGAGAACAATCACCATTACAGATATCGGACAGTACGTATCATAAAATGGAGGTTCTAGTTCGGTTGAATACCTGCTGAGGAGCACGGCCGATAAAGGTCTTGGGGTCCAGTAGCGCATCAAGTTGCCCAAGAATGGGAGCGAAGTAAGAGTCGGCTTGGACCCTTGCCAGAAGGTCGTTGTCGCCGCCCTCCTGTTTGACGACAGCCGCCGCCTCCTGGGAGAGGACGCGGATCTTCTCGTGGCAGTCCTACGTTTTAAGATTGACAGTGCATGAAGACGGTGTCTCGATGTGATGAGTGATGTCGGGGGATGATGTACCTGTCTGTTGCCTCCAGCCTTCACCATGGCCATGATGATGTTCTCCGTGGCCATGAAGGGCAGCTCATGGCGGATGTGTCGTTCAATGACTTTGGGGTAGACCACCAGACCTTCGGTGATGTTCTGGAGAGTGCTCAGGATGATGTCAGCAGTGAGGAAGGACTCCGGCAGGGAGATCCTCCTATACATATTAGAGACCCAGTTAACCCTTACATGAATGTACAGTATATACGGAAATGGACATTTATGGGCACGCTGGAACACAATGACTGCTCTTCCAAGTACTATTACTGCAACTACTAATAATAATAATAATAATTTTAAAAAATCGTCACTGAAAAAAAAAAATCAGTTATTATGAGTACTTTGAACCCTACTCTAATGTGGCTAATTTATAGCTAACAATTTAAATTTCCCACGATGCATAGAGTGCAGCTTCAGGAAGTTCGGAACCGTCCACTATCCGCAACAAGTTTCGAAGGATGGTGTTAAAAAGGATAGCTCAAGATAAATAGCTAACACAAAAAAAAAAAAAAAAACGAGAGAGGCTGACAAAGTGTGTGATGAAAAAAATTACAAGGCTGTTCATTTGTGATGCTGAGGAATGACGACTTAAGTGGTTTTAATTACAATTACGGTAAGCTCATGGCATGGTTTTAGTCTTGGATGCTAGCCTTAGATCATCTACAGCAGGGGTCTCAAACACGTGGCCCGCGGGCCAAATGTGGCCCGCAGGACACTAGTTTGAGGCCCCCCTGCCTTGATATGAAAGTTTAATGTTAGCACGGCCCGCGCAAGTTTGATATGGATGCTGTATGGTATCATGTACCCAGAAAAAAAAATTATTACTTTTGATTAATGTTCATGTTAAAGGTTAAATAACTGTTAATAGTTATCCTCCCTATCCGTGTGGAAGTGGTAAGTTTTTGGCTATTTAAGTTTAAAGGAAATAAATTGGAGGCTACCATTTTTGACCCACTTATGCATCTAAGGGTTAAGGGTATTTATCCATCAGTCATATGTAAGTGTTGTGCAACTCTACGCACACACTTCGCATTTATCTCATGCAAGTCTCCAGAGGCTGACCTGTTGGCGCTGTCGTCCAGCGTCCTCTCCAACCACTGCACCGACGCCGTTTGCAGCGGGTCGGTCATCAGCGCCACCAGGTGCCGAGCGAGGCTGCAGCATCGCTCAGCACGCATGGGGTTCCTCTTGTACGGCATGGCGCTAGAACCTACCACGAGGTTGCGATGTTTATATTAGTTCCTAAATGAGTCATTCGTGATCGAATTGGTTGTGAAGATATAGAACGTACCGATCTGTTCTTTCTCAAAAGGCTCCTCAATCTCCTTTAAGTTAGCCAGCAAGCGGATGTCGGTACAAATCTGCAGTGGGAAAAAAAGCAGATGGGTGCTAAGACGCCTTATGACCGCCAGGGGGCGGCATTTCTCTACTAGTCTTACCTTGTGGACTGTGGCGCCTAGACTAGCAAGGCTGGCTAGACTGTCTATGTCCACTTTGCGGCTGTATGTTTGTCCGGTCACCAGGTAGGCTCTGTGGAGCACAGATTATATATTAATCACTGTTTTAACAGTTATATGTTTATTGTTATTAATGCTGAGGCCTTACTTTTTGAAGCCAGCCATCTCGGTAACCAACCTGTCCAGGTCTTCTACCTGGTGGCAGAAAGATATAATCATTTCTAAGCACAGAAAACCACATTTAGATTAATATTTTACCTTGTCGTGGTCTCCCTGGAAGAGCTGCAGGAAACTAGCTTGAGTACCGGTGGTCCCCTTCACCCCGCGGAAACGCAGGTCATCGCGTGCACGTTGAAGGTTCCTCATATCCATGACCAAGTCCTGCAGCCACAAGCACGCTCGCTTCCCAACCGTTGTCAACTGAGCCGGCCTGCAAAAACGGGTAAAAGTTGAAAAAAAAAAGGCGGGGTTTAGAAATAAAACGGCACACGGCGAGGAAAAAAAAAAACAAGGAAGAGACTTTACTGGTAGTGCGTGAAGCCGAGCGTGGGAAGGTGAGAATATTTCTCGGCGAAGTTAGCCAATCTGTCGATGACTCTGGCTAGCTGTAAATTTAAAAAAATGAACACGGAACATCTGAGACCCAGCAATTAAAAGCTGTTAATTAATTCTGCTGATTGCATCGCCCGGATGGGTGCACATGTTTGCAGCTGAGCCTCACCTTGGGTAAAAGAATGTCGAATCCATCGCGCAGCATAATCAGATCCTGCGGTAGAAGAGCAACTTAGTAAGAACACATGGCATCATATTTTTCGAGACATTGTTTGTTACCGTGTTGTCTCCCACGTAGCAGGAAGTAGCGCCCAGGTGGATGATGGGGGCGGCGGCGGGGCAGCAGTGTGCGAAGGTGTGAACGTGAGCCATGACGTCGTGCCTGAGCTTCCGTTCCTCCTCCGCTGCCATGGCGAAGTCGATGTCCTCGGAGTGACTCTCCATTTCCGTGATTTGTTCGTCTGTGATGGGCAGACCCAAAGCCTGACGGCGAAGTAGAAGATTTAATTTGATGTTTGTTATATTTATTATTTTTTATTATATGTATAGTTATACATATTTAAGATATTTATACTGATTTAATTCATATTTGTAGCTCAAATGTTCAGTGAGGCACTAATGAAGAATTGGGAGGCATGATGGATTGCACTACTTGGCAGCAGCCACAAGAGGGCGTCATTAACTGAATCCCAGCGGAGTTGTGACGTTATAGAAAAACAAAATAAACAATAAATAAATATTAAATATATATAAAAATAAACAATAAATAAAGGCACAATGTAGTCTGGCGCTTTTTTATAACTTTATATTGATATTGATTCCAAAACCATGCTCGTATGTATATATGTATTTCCCTCCGTTCAGAACTCGGAACAACACTTCCTCATTCTCGCGCGGTGCATTCGCTGACAGTCAGAAATCTGACTTTCTTATAAGTAACAAGTGAATATGAGCATTTTAGTTGTCTCTTGAATTTCCAGTTAAAATAATATTGAATAGTACCAAAAAATCGAAATATTTGTAGCTTCTTTAAAATGTTCAATAAATACAATCATGATAATTTGATTTGCTTGTTGTTTATAATAATCGAGTAATGAAGTAGGCCAATACGTGTCAATTGGCATAGGGGCACGTGAATAAAAATAAAAACAAATAGCGTCTAACACTCAGAATTACGAGTGTGCTTGAACGCCTCATAGAGTATACAGTATATATATATTCCTACCCTGTCATTTATCTTTCTGTTCAATAAATTCTTTTAATAATTTAATTAATTTATTAATTTCAGACATACTTGTAAATGGTGATTATTCATGATTAATTAAATTAAAAACTTGGGTTAATCTGATTAATTTTTTTATAATTTATTTAATAAATGTAACACATTTATTTAATTTTTTTTAAAAACTTATTCCTGCTAACTGAATCTTGTATTTACGCCGCCCAGAGACATGTGACATCCTCATGTGACAACATCCTGATTAGATTGGAATTTGTTCAACTGGAGAAACCATGTGGTGGGACGATAAAATAGATTACATGACTACGTCCACTTAAAAAAAAAAAAGTCACAATGTCTCCGGGCCAACACAACGACCTGATCTCACGGCAGGAAATAGATCGACAAAGTTTGGCCGCACCATTTAGAGCGGCAAGCTGCTGTATACTGTTACCGACACATTCTCACCACGCCATTTTTTTACACGCATAAACCCAAACCCCTGCAGAAGACCTCAAAATTGCGTCTATAATAATAAGCACAACGGGTCATGTGGTGGCGTGCATGTGAGCGAGCGTCTGTCACCACTTAGCTATTATTAAGTACTATCTATTGTACTCACTGACTGTTTTAAATGAGAAGGCATCAGGAGACACTATCAGATGTTTAATGACCCTTGACCCTAGTGGTGACACACAGGCAGGGGTCGTGCAGGTCAAGAGTGTGACGCGTCAAGATAAATGATATCAGACACTGTGGATTTCATTACATAGTAAAAGAATTAATTTGAGAATAAATGATATCAAACACTGTGGTTTTCATGAAATAGTAACGAATGAATTAATTTGGGATAAATGATATCAGACACTGGTTTCCATTAAATAGTAATAAATTAATTAATTTGAGAATAAATGATATCAGACACTGTTTTTCATGAAATAGTAACAAATTAATTAATTTGAGGATTAATGATATCAGACACTGGTTTCCATTAAATAGTCATAAATGAATTAATTTGAGGATAAATGATATCAGAAACTGGTTTTCATGAAATAGTAACAAATGAATTAATTTGGGATAAATGATATCAGACACTGGTTTCCATTAAATAGTCATAAATGAATTAATTTGAGGATAAATGATATCAGACAATGGTTTTCATGCAATAGTAACAAATGAATTAATTTGGGATAAATGATATCAGACACCGGTTTCCATTAAATAGTCATAAATGAATTAATTTGAGGATAAATGATATCAAACACAGTGGTTTTCATGAAATAGTAACGAATGAATTAATTTGGGATAAATGATATCAGACACTGGTTTCCATTAAATAGTAATAAATGAATTAATTTGAGAATAAATATCAGACACTGTTTTTCATGAAATAGTAAATTAATTAATTTGAGGATTAATGATATCAGACACTGGTTTCCATTAAATAGTAATAAATGCATTAATTTGAGAATAAATGATATCAAACACTGTGGTTTTCATGAAATAGTAACAAATTAATTAATTTGAGGATTAATGATATCAGACACTGGTTTCCATTAAATAGTCATAAATGAATTAATATGAGGATAAATGATATCAGACACTGGTTTCCATTAAATAGTAATAAATGAATTAATTTGAGAATAAATGATATCAGACACTGTTTTTCATGAAATAGTAACAAATTAATTAATTTGAGGATTAATGATATCAGACACTGGTTTCCATTAAATAGTCATAAATGAATTAATTTGAGGATAAATTATATCAGACACTGTTTTTCATGAAATAGTAACAAATTAATTAATTTGAGGATTAATGATATCAGACACTGGTTTCCATTAAATAGTCATAAATGAATTAATTTGAGGATAAATGATATCAGACTCTGGTTTTCATGTAATAGTAACAAATTAATTAATTTGGGATAAATGATATCAGACGCAGGCTTTCATGAAATAGTAATAAATTAAGGAATTTTAGGATAAATGATATCAGACACTGTGGTTTTCATTTTATAGTTACTTCACTTTATAGTTACAACCTAATGAATACAGGATAAGTGATATCAGACACTGCTGTTTTCATTAAATACTAATAAGTGACCCAATCAGGAAAATAATTCCTTTTAATTTTCATGAAATGATAACAAATGAATAAATACTGGATAAGTGATATCAGACTCTGCGGTTCTCATTAAATAGTAATAAATGAATGATACATGGTATCAGACACTGGTTTACATTAAATAGTTAGAAATGAATGAATTTGGGATAAGTGATATCAGACACTGTGGCTTTAAATAAATAGTAATAAATGAATACATTTGAGATACAGGCACTGGTTTTCATGATATAGTTAGAAATTAATTAATTCAGCACAAGTGATATCAGACACTGGTTTTCAGTGAAATAATCATAAATTGATTAATTCAGGATAAATGACACCCTATACTCCTGCCATATGTACCTTGTAAACACCACATGTTTCTTAGATTGGCTCATACTGGAAATTAATTAGTCATTTTAGTTTTATTTAGTCAAAAAGAAAGACTTTACACGGTGATTTCTTTCTCTCATTGTGTTCTTACTTAAATTTTCACTTGTTTGCACTGTGATGTTGATATTAAAGATGATTTCCATGTCGATGTGTGCTAATGTGATTAGCACGAGACGTCAGTCATAACACTGGCGCCAGTGTATGGTCACGTGATACGAATACAATTTAATGTGTTTCGGTTGAATGGAGCTGATTTCAAAACGTTTTTAAAAATATATCTTGTAGATGAAGACAATATGATAAAGAGTGTTTGTGTGGTAGTAGCTGTCAGTGTCAGTTTAAACTATATTTAGAGCAGGAAACTTGAGCTGCCTTCTTGAAGGTCGAAACATGAATACGTGTGTATATATATATATATATATACATATATATATATATATATAAAGCTGGATAAGTAAGTATATGATTACATATTATTATTATTATTATTATTATTATTATTATTATTATTATTATTGGACAAACCTTCTCAGCCTTAGCGAGGTAAATCCACAGCTTTCTCCAGGTTGTGAATTTCTTCTTGTCACTGAAGTTGTAAGCCATTTCCTTGCTGGCATACCTTGACACTAACGGGGAACGATACTTCATAAATTCGTCAGCTCCTGCCATGATTCTTAGCTAAAATGATGTCCACAAAAGATCTTGTATCGTCTACTTCGCACACCGCGACACCCTACCACGTTTTTATCCCGAAAATAAAGTCACCGTCGCCGGCCACTTCACTAGCTTTGCCGTGCGTTTTTACGACACTGTAAATCTGCATACGGCGCGTGATTTGTGACAATTCGTAGCGAGATACGGCGGTTGTGTTTATTTTTTTTCTCCCTCGTGCGCCTGTGTGAAATGGAATTATCATCTTCCTGGTTTCCCCTGAAGTCATAAGTTGACATTATTTGCTTGCACCGACTGTTTTTCTCATATTGTAACTTAAAATATATACTTTCCGGTACTGCTGGAGCAGCACAGCTTCCGGTCCGTTCGGCAACACTCGGGCAACATCGGCGTAACACAGGAAAAAAACGATGTTGTATGTTCAAATTCAACTATGACAGGTACGGTTTTGGTGACACTTTTACTTCACTTTTTGTTTTAATATCGAATAACTTACATATACGACTAATAATTAATAATTACGTCATATAATACTGAAAAGTACATGCTGACAAAGACACTACATAGCGTCCTAGTGACGTCACAACCTCAGTTTAAACAGTTTTTCTTTATACATTGAGTGTAAAAAACCGTCTTCAGAAATAATTCACGCCTAAAGTGCGGTGCTGTCCATGCAGATATAACATAATTTGCTATGTTTAGACGCTTTTATGTGTTATGTAACACATAAAACACACTGCATGCATTTTACATCACTGTTAGGATTTATTCATGCTGCCCACGTCATCCGTGTCTGCAAGTTGTGTCAGTGCAGATGCGGGCAGCTGCAGGATACATCCAGCTGTAAATAGTGTTTCCTTGCTCCTTCATTTCTCTCTCTCTCTCTCTCTCTTTCTCTCTCTCTCTTTCTCTGCCTATCCATCTGTCCTGCTGGCTGCAGTCTGCATCCTGTGCCCACTGAAGCTGCTGCTGCTGCTGCTGCTGCTGCTGCTGAGCAACAGCGTTGTCTCCATTTCCCATCAGGAATGATGAGACATCTTCTTGTTCGCGTTGCTGCACGGATGGATTGATAAATGAGGCAAAAGGAGTGCACAGAAGAGGGAGAAAGGAGCAGAAAATAGTGGGGTGAAGGGTTAAAGATTGCCAAAAAAAAAAAGAGGAGGGGGTTCTGAATGGCAGGGGTGAGACCACAGAGCGCGAGCTACGCTGCAGTAGAATGAGGGTCAGGGAGGAATTGAGCACCCAGGCTTCTGCACCCAACTCAGGATCCATCGCAGGCTCCTCTCCCTGAAAGAGGTCGACAGGAGGAATCCAACGTGGAGGCGAGAAGGAGAAGAAGGAGGGGGGCGGAGGAGGAGAACGCCAGAGGTTCTACACACAAGATGGCTGCTGTGTCCTCTGCCTCTGACACTGGTAAGTGTGTCTCCTCGTCCCTTTGGTGCACACTCACTGTACTGGAAGTTGGAGTTCCCAGCATGCACCAGCGTCATGCTCAATGTCGTGAAACTGTTGCTTTCGTCCGTGTGTGTGTTTAGCGGCTCACATGGAGAGCGTCGGCAGCAGCAGCAGCAGCAGCGGCGGTGATGAACGAGATGACTCAATAAAGAGCCCTCTAGACATGATATAGCACCCCTATAGTCACCTTTACTCTCATTCATTCATTTTCTACCGCTTATCCTCATTATTAGAGCCCTCTAGACATGATACAGCACCCCTATAGTCACCTTTACTCTCATTCATTCATTAATTTTCTACCGCTTATCCTCATTATTAGAGCCCTCTAGACATGATATAGCACCCCTATAGTCACTTTTACTCTCGTTCATTCATTCATTTTCTACCGCTTATCCTCATTATTCGAGCCCTCTAGACATGATATAGCACCCCTATAGTCACTTTTACTCTCGTTCATTCATTATTTTCTACCGCTTATCCTCATTATTAGAGCCCTCTCGACATGACATAGCACCCCTATAGTCACCTTTACTCTCGTTCATTCATTCATTTTCTACCGCTTATCCTCATTATTCGAGCCCTCTGGACATGATATAGCACCCCTATAGTCACCTTTACTCTCGTTCATTCATTCATTTTCTACCGCTTATCCTCATTATTAGAGCCCTGTGGACATGATATAGCACCCCTATAGTCACTTTTACTCTCGTTCATTCATTCATTTTCTACCGCTTATCCTCATTATTCGAGCCCTCTCGACATGATATAGCACCCCTATAGTCACTTTTATTCTCGTTCATTCATTCATTTTCTACCGCTTATCCTCATTATTAGAGCCCTCTCGACATGATATAGCACACCTATAGTCACCTTTACTCTCGTTCATTCATTCATTTTCTACCGCTTATCCTCATTATTAGAGCCCTCTCGACATGATATAGCACCCCTATAGTCACCTTTACTCTCGTTCATTCATTCATTTTCTACCGCTTATCCTCATTATTAGAGCCCTCTCGACATGATATAGCACCCCTATAGTCACCTTTACTCTCGTTCATTCATTCATTTTCTACCGCTTATCCTCATTATTAGAGCCCTCTAGACATGATATAGCACCCCGTGCATGCGTGGGTTTTCTCCGGGTACTCCGGTTTCCTCCCACATTCCAAAAACATGCTAGGTTAATTAGCGACTCCAAATTGTCCATAGGTATGAATGTGAGTGTGAATGGTTGTTTGTCTATATGTGCCCTGTGATTGGCTGGCCACCAGTCCAGGGTGTACCCCGCCTCTCGCCCCGAAGACAGCTGGGATAGGCTCCAGCACCCCTGTGACCCCCGTGAGGATAAGTGGTAGAAAATGAATGAAGTATTCCCAGTATTCCCAATTGTGGAATAGGTTGGAGACCCCTGGTCTAAACAGTTGATGTTTATTAGTTTCAACAGGGGACCCAAGGGGCCGCCACCCCCCTGAGCGCCGGCTGCTTATCCTCGGGGGGCCAAAGTCTGGTAAGACCTCATCAGCCAACACCATCCTGGGCGAGGAGGTCTTTGACGCCGGGACAGAGACCACTCACAGCAACGTGGGTCAGACGGAGATCTTTGGCCGTCGGGTAACGGTGGTCGACACGCCTCCATGGCTCATCCCCAGCGATGCGGAGGACGACACCGAAGCAGATGATAACGGGAACACCGGTGCGGAGTCGGAGAGCCTGCCGAGGCCGCCGCCCAGCCTGGACAGTGAGGGGCCCTGCATGGGCGCCATCCTGTGCCCTCCCGGCCCTCATGCTATCCTCCTGGTGGTGTCCGTCACTCAGCCTTTCACAGACACAGAGAGGAGGGCCGCCGAGGAGCAGCTGGGGGCTTTGGGGGGAGGAACCTGGAGATACTCCATGGTGCTCTTCACTGGGGTGGACAAGTTGCAGAAGGGGGTCTTCATTGAGGAGCACATCGCTAACACCGGCGAGGGCCTCCAGTGGCTGGTGGAGAGATGTGGAAGCAGGTATTGGAAAACATATTAGAGCCCTCTAGACATGATATAGCACCCCTAGAGTCACCTTTACTCTCATTCATTCATTCATTCATTTTCTACCGCTTATCCTCATTATTAGAGCCCTCTAGACATGATATAGCACCCCTAAAGTCACCCTTACTCTCATTCATTCATTCATTTTCTACCGCTTATCCTCATTATTAGAGCGCTCTAGACATGATATAGCACCCCTAAAGTCACCTTTACTCTCATTCATTCATTCATTTTCTACCGCTTATCCTCATTATCAGAGCCCTCTAGACATGATATAGCACCCCTATAGTCACCTTTACTCTCATTCATTCATTCATTTTCTACCGCTTAGCCTCATTATTAGAGCCCTCTAGACATGATATAGCACCCCTAAAGTCACCTTTACTCTCATTCATTCATTCATTTTCTACCGCTTATCCTCATTATTAGAGCCCTCTAGACATGATATAGCACCCCTAAAGTCACCTTTACTCTCATTCATTCATTCATTTTCTACCGCTTATCCTCATTATTAGAGCCCTCTAGACATGATATAGCACCCCTAAAGTCACCTTTACTCTCATTCATTCATTCATTTTCTACCGCTTATCCTCATTATTAGAGCGCTCTAGACATGATATAGCACCCCTAAAGTCACCTTTACTCTCATTCATTCATTCATTTTCTACCGCTTATCCTCATTATTAGAGCCCTCTAGACATGATATAGCACCCCTAAAGTCACCTTTACTCTCATTCATTCATTCATTTTCTACCGCTTATCCTCATTATTAGAGCCCTCTAGACACGATATAGCACCCCTAAAGTCACCCTTACGCTCATTCATTCATTCATTTTCTACCGCTTATCCTCATTATTAGAGCCCTCTAGACACGATATAGCACCCCTATAGTCACCTTTACTCTCATTCATTCATTCATTTTCTACAGCTTATCCTCATTATTAGAGCCCTCTAGACATGATATAGCACCCCTAAAGTCACCTTTACTCTCATTCATTCATTCATTTTCTACCGCTTATCCTCATTATTAGAGCCCTCTAGACATGATATAGCACCTCTAAAGTCACCTTTACTCTCATTCATTCATTCATTTTCTACAGCTTATCCTCATTATTAGAGCCCTCTAGACATGATATAGCACCCCTATAGTCACCTTTACTCTCATTCATTCATTCATTTTCTACCGCTTATCCTCATTATTAGAGCCCTCTAGACACGATATAGCACCCCTATAGTCACCTTTACTCTCATTCATTCATTCATTTTCTACCGCTTATCCTCATTATTAGAGCCCTCTAGACATGATATAGCACCCCTATAGTCACCTTTACTCTCATTCATTCATTCATTTTCTACCGCTTATCCTCATTATTAGAGCCCTCTAGACATGATATAGTGCTAACCTCTGCGTGCAGCCCTAAAGATTAATCAATTAGCCAATTAATTCACAACTATTTTGGTCTTCTGTCAATCGTTTTTTTTTTATTTAAAAAATGTAAATATTATATTTTGCAGACCAAAACTACCAGTTCAAATTAATTTTGGTCCGTCTGGGGCCTAACTGATTACACGATTAATCGAAACAAAGATTCAGACTAAAAAAAATAATCGTTAGTTGCAGACCAACGCTTATATACTTATATACTGTGTATTACAAGTAAAGCTGATGTTCTACCTGCAGGTACCATGCTTTCGACAACAGCTGGAAAGACACGGAGGACAACACGCAGGTTCCGGAGCTGATGGAAAAGGTGGAGGAAATGATCACCGACAACCAAGGTTGGTTGAGACGGCAAATACTGTTTTTAAAGCTACGGTACATTTCCTGTTTTTATATGAATGTTGACGTTTGTGCAGGCTGGTACTTTGAGGTGAACGAGTTGATCTTGCTGGAGGAGGAACAGGCGAGGAGAGCGCTGGAGGAGGAGAGGATGAGGATGGAGGAGCACGCGAGACAGAGGGAGCAGATGATCGGAGGACCTCCAAGAGGTACCGGGAAGCTTCTGTGGTGTGTTTAGGAGCTTTCTTCTTCATTGTTTTCTTTCTTCTGTTCCTACATGAGAAGAACTGAGGTTGCTGTTGTTGGGGTGGAAGGGCGTTGGGAAGAGCTCAGTTGGGAACTCCATCCTGGGTCGTCGGTACTTCGAGTCAGGCCAGGAGACGGACCTCTGCCTGCGTAGGCAGGCTCTTGTATCCGGTCGGCGTGTCACCATCGTGGACACCCCAGGCTGGGACTGGTTCTCGGTGCGACGTACGCCGAAACGCATCCGTCAGGAGTCGCAGCGTGGCGCCGCGCTCCTGCGACCCGGACCACACACGTTGCTGCTGGTTCTCCCGGTGGTCTCCTCCCTCACCGCCAGGAAGAGGAGAACGCTTCTGTCCCATATTGAGACTCTGTTCGGGGACGGCGCCTGCCTCCATACTATGGTACTGTTCAGTTGCGGCGACTGGCTGGGGCGCACGCCCATTGAGGAGCACATACTCCGAGGGGGCCGGGAACTGCAGAGACTGCTTGAGTACTGCGGGAACTATTACCACGTCCTGGACAGTAAGACACCCGGCAAGGACAGGAGCGTCTCCAACCTCCTGGATAAGATTGAGGAGATGATCAGGGAGAACGGAGACAAGGCCTTCCTTCCTGTGCAGACCGAGTGGTGTAAGTCATTTCTCTTCTGCTTATTAATCCCACCAGGATTCATTGGGAGCAAAATCTGGTGCCTAGAAAATGGGAATCCTGGATAATATTAGGATATTTTACTCCGACTTCCTCCCATATTCCAAAAACATGCTAGGTTAATTAGCGACTCCAAATTGTCCATAGGTATGAATGTGAGTGTGAATGGTTGTTTGTCTATATGTGCCCTGTGATTGGCTGGCCACCAGTCCAGGGTGTACCCCGCCTCTCGTCCGAAGACAGCTGGGATAGGCTCCAGCACCCCCCATGCGACCCTCATGAGGATAAGCGGGTAGAAAATGAATGAATGAATGACAGTAAATGTAACTATAGGGGTGCTATATCGTGTATAGAGGGCTCTAATAATGTTAAAAACCATATAGAGATTGTTCTTGCTTGAACAATGCCGGTGCCAGCAACTCGTACAGTGGTTTGTACAAATCCATAAATACATAAATCCATGACTACAATCAGGGGGTGTGAAGAAAATTGTGTCCCGGAATTCAATACCTGTTCATTCATTCATTCGAGGGTTGCGTGGGGGTGCTGGAGCCTATCCCAGCTGTTAATCATTCATTCATTTTCTACCGCTTATCCTCATTATGAGAGCCCTCTATACATTATGTAGCACCCCTATAGTCACATTTACTCTCATTCATTCATTCATTTTCTCCCGCTTATCCTCACTTGGGGCGCGCGGGGGTGCTGGAGCCTATCTCAGCTGTCTTCGGGGTGAGAGGCGGGGTACACCCTGGACTGGTGGCCAGCCAATCACAGGACACATATAGACAAACAACCATTCACACTCACATTCATACCTATGGACAATTTGGAGTCGCTAATTAACCTAGCATGTTTTTGGAATGTGGGAGGAAACCGGAGTACCCGGAAAAAACCCACGCATGCACGGGGAGAACATGCAAACTCCACACAGAGATGGCCGAGGGTGGAATTGAACTCAGGTCTCCAGCAAAAGAGTTGTGTAATGTCATAAATAATGAATTACAGAAGTGTATAAGTGACTATAGGGGTGCTACTTCATGTCTAGAGAGCTCTAATAATGTTAAAAAAAACAAATTTAGAAGGTTCATTCATTCATTCATTTTCTACCGCTTATCCTCACGAGGGTCGCGGGGGGTGCTGGAGCCTATCCCAGCTGTTGTCGGGTTGAGAGGCGGGGTTCACCCTGGACTGGTGGCCAGCCAATCACAGGGCACATATAGACAAACAACCATTCACACTCACATTCATACCTATGGACAATTTAGAGTCGCTAATTAACCTAGCATGTTTTTGGAGAAAACCCACGCATGCACGGGGAGAACATGCAAACTCCACACAGAGATGGCCGAGGGTGGAGTTGAACCCTGGTGTCCTAGCTGTGAGTTCTGGGTGCTAACCACTCAACCACCGCGCAACCTTTATGTTTTTTTTTTCTACCTAATGATGCATTTTTGGCCTTGTGCGACTTACAGTCCAGAAAATACGGTATATATTCTGGTGCACGGGACGAAATATCCAAGTCGATATAATCCCTCTGTGACACACGGTGAAACGCCGCCCCCGCCTCCCCCCCCCTTTTATCTCTTTGACGCATTGAGCCGCGTGGTGTTTGTGCCTTGTCATCAACATTGTATAACAAGATTTGTGTTTGCGTTTGACAGTGAGCGAGGAGAGCTCTTACTCGTCCGACAACACCGAGCCCGAGGACGACTGTCGAGGTTGCCAGCTGCAGTGATGAAGGTGAAGAAACCCAAGTGGCCCCCTCCCTCTCTCTGCGCTCGCGCGCGTGTGTGTGTGTGTGTGTGTGTATGTTTACTGTTATTCTTGAGTATCCAGTAGGCCCAAACATAACCTCATGTACCTTTTAGACCGTTGTAGGAAGTAAAAGGTATCGGTGAGTAGTAAAAGGTGTCGGTTTGTGGTATTTTCCAGAAAGGCTTACTTCCTCGCTGTTAGGATTTATCGGAAGTCTAATCCATTTAATAACATGAAGGGATTTATTTAAGATGACATTATCAGCGGCAGGCAGCTTGTTGTCATTCAGGACAAACCAACTGAATTTTTTTTGGGGGGGGGACATTTCTTGTCACTTTTAGTCTTTGATTTCGGCGAAATAAAAAACGCCCCATCAAAACACATCTGAAGTTCAAAAGTGATATTTGTTCGCAATTCCCACAGGAAATCTGATGTATCCTATTATATCCTATTACGAGAACTATGAATCTGGAGTGATATTATGAATTAAAAAAAAAAAAAAGCTTCCTTTATGAATATTTTATTTGGTTCCACTCGGGGAGACAGGGTTGAGTGATGATCTATCCGGGGAGAAACCTGGCACGTTAACCGAAAAGCTGCAGGCACGGGTCACATGCTAATTTGTAAGGTTGCGTTCACGCTTATGATTGGGTGCTGTTACGTACAGTGAAGAAAATAAGTATTTGAACACCCTGCTATTTTGCTATTTCTCCCACTTAGAAATCATGGAGGGGTCTGAAATTTTCATCGTAGGTGCATGTCCACTGTGAGAGAGATAAACTAAAAAGAAAAATCCAGAAATCACAATGCATGATTTTTTAACAATTTATTTGTGTGATACAGCTGCTAATAAGTATTTGAACACCTGAGAAAATGAATGTTAATATTTGGTACAGTAGCCTTTGTTTGCTATTACAGAGGTCAAACGTTTCCTGTAGTTTTTCACCAGGTTTGCACACACTGCAGGAGGGATCTTGGCCCACTCCTCCACACAGATCTTCTCTAGATCAGTCAGGTTTCTGGGCTGTCGCTGAGAAACACGGAGTTTGAGCTCCCTCCAAAGATTTTCGATTGGGTTCAGGTCTGGAGACTGGCTGGGCCATGCTAGAACCTTGATATGCTTCTTACGGAGCCACTCCTTGGTTTTCCTGGCTGTGTGCTTCGGGTCGTTGTCGTGTTGGAAGACCCAGCCACGACCCATCTTCAATGCTCTGAGAGAGGGAAGGAGGTTGTTCCCCAAAATCTCACAATACACGGCCCCAGTCATCCTCTCTTTAATGCAGTGCACTCGTCCTGTCCCATGTGCAGAAAAACACCCCCAAAGCATGATGCTACCACCCCCATGCTTCACAGTAGGGATGGTGTTCTTCGGATTGTACTCTTCATTCTTCTTCCTCCAAACACGCTTATTGGAATTATGACCAAAAAGTTCTATTTTGGTCTCATCTGACCATAAAACTTTCTCCCATGACTCCTCTGTATCATCCAAATGGTCATATGCAAACTTAAGACGGGCCTTGACATGTGCTGGTTTAAGCAGGGGAACCTTTCGTGCCATGCATGATTTCACATCATGACGTCTTAGTGTATTACCTACAGTAACCTTGGAAACGGTGGTCCCAGCTCTTTTCAGGTCATTGACCAAGTCCTGTCGTGTAGTTCTGGGCTGATTCCTCACCTTTCTTAGAATCATTGAGACCCCACGAGGTGATATCTTGCATGGGGCTCCACTCCGATTGAGATTGACCGTCATGTTTAGCTTCTTCCATTTTCTAATGATAGCTCCAACAGTGGACCTTTTTTCACCAAGCTGCTTGGTAATTGCTCCGTAGCCCTTTCCAGCCTTGTGGAGGTGTACAATTTTGTCTCTGGTGTCTTTGGACAGCTCTTTGGTCTTCGCCATGTTACAAGTTAAAGTCTTACTGATTGTATGGGGTGGACAGGTGTCCTTATGCAGCTAACGACCTCAAACAGGTGCATCTGATTCAGGATGATACATGGAGTGCAGGTGGACTTCTAATGGGCAGACTAACAGGTCTTTCAGGGTCAGAATTCTAGATGATACACAGGTGTTCAAATACTTATTTGCAGCTGTATCACACAAATAAATTGTTAAAAAATCATGCATTGTGATTTCTGGATTTTTCTTTTTAGTTTATCTCTCTCACAGTGGACATGCACCTACGATGAAAATTTCAGACCCCTCCATGATTTCTAAGTGGGAGAAATAGCAAAATAGCAGGGTGTTCAAATACTTATTTTCTTCACTGTATTATTATTATTATTATTATTCATTTTCTACCACTTATCCGAACGAGGGTCATGGGTATGCTGGAGCCTATCCCAGCTGTCTTCGGGGCAAGAGGCGGGGTACACCCTGGACTGGACTGGCCAGCCAATCACAGGGCACATTTAGACAAACAACCATTCACACTCACATTCATACCTATGGACAATTTGGAGTCGCTAATTAACCTAGCATGTTTTTTTTTTGGAATGTGGGAGGAAACCGGAGTACCCGGAGAAAACCCACGCATGCACGGGGAGAACATGCAAACTCCACACAGAGATGGCCGAGGGTGGAATTGAACCCTGGTCTCCTAGCAGTGAGGTCTGAGCGCTAACCACTCGACCGCCGTGCCGCCTACCAAACTGCACCAGCGACCAAACCAAACTAAACACACTCGCAGATCAGTAGAGTTTTCTTGAACCCAACCGAAGGTTTTAGCTAGCACCTGTTTAAACACTTTGGTCCGTGTTAGCATCCGTATTTGAGTTTAAGTGAAGCAAACTCGTAGAGAACCAGAAAACCAGAACCGAACTAAGGGTTTTACTTTGTAGCAACTAGAAGACTGAATTTTTGTTGTCATTTTAACACTGGTGTGTGTTTTTGGTTCATGTACCACACCAGGGTTCGGGTGTTCGTACTAAATGAACCAAACTCGCAAAGAACCAGAGTTTGTTTGAACCGAACCAAAGGTTTTACTTTGTAGAAACTAGAAGACTGACTTTTTGTTGTCACTAGTCCATGTTTTTGGTCCATGTAGTATTCATACTTGAGTTCAAGTGAACCAAACCGCACCAAGGTTCAGGTGTTCGTACTAAATGAACCAAACTTGTAGAGAACCAGAGTTTGTTTGAACCGAACCAAAGGTTTTACTTTGTAGAAACTAGAAGACTGACTTTTGGTTGTCACGAGTCCATGTTTTTGGTCCATGTAGTATTCATACTTGAGTTCAAGTGAACCGAACCGTATCAAGGTTCAGGGGATGGCGTTCACACTTGACCAAACTAATCAAACTCGTAGAACCAGAGTTCGTTTTAACCGAACCAAAGGTTTTCCTACGTTGTAGCAACTAGAAGACTTTTTGCTTTCATTTTAACACTTTGGTCCTTTTTGGTCTGTTTTTATTTCGGTTCAACTGCACCAGAGTTCAGGTTCAGACTCGACCAAAGGAACCAAACTTGTTGAGAACCAGAGTTCGTTTTAACCGAACCAAAGGTTTTACTTTGTAGCAACTAGAAGACTGACTTTTTGTATTAATTTTAACACTTTGGTCCTTTAAGCGTTTTTATTTCGGTTCAACTGCACCAGAGTTCAGGTTCAGACTCGACCAAACGAACCAAACTCGTAGAGAACCAGAGTTCGTTTTAACTGAATCAAATATTTTACTTTGTAGCAACTAGAAGACTTTTTGATTTCATTTTAACACTTTGGTCCAGATAGCGTTTTTATTTCGGTTCAACTGCACCAGAGTTAAGGTTCAGACTCGACCAAAGGAACCAAACTCGTAGAGAACCAGAGTTCGTTTTAACCGAACCAAAGGTTTTACCTACGTTGTAGCAACTAGAAGACTTTTTGTTTTCATTTTAACACTTTGGTCCTTTTTGGTCTGTTTTTATTTCGGTTCAACTGCACCAGAGTTCAGGTTCAGACTCGACCAAAGGAACCAAACTGGTACATCACCAGTTACCCGAACCAAACAAGCGTGAACGCACCCTAACCTAAACGTGCTTTTACAGCAACCAGAAGACCCGACTTCACGGCTGCGATCCTTTTGTGCTGGTATAATCCTGACCCGTCCATTAAAGAAATTGAGTCGTAAATATACGATCACGTGTGCACAAAGAGAGACTCTTAATAATAAAAGACTGCGTAGAGGAACGTGGACTTGGTTCATGTGGACAGGTTCAATTCCGCTATATATGTGCCTCAGCATATCTTCAGCATCAAAAGCGTGACGGCGGGAGTCCAGCCTCGCTGTAAAGATTCCGCATGCTACAGAAAAACCACATAACCTCATGAATCACTGGAGCTCAAGTAGGGCTAGCGAGTTTTTTTTTCTACATTGTGAAGGAATATGCTATAAAAAATTCTATATACTGTATATCTATACATCTGAGGCATGTTAGGACACTGCATGCAGAGAAATAAATGAGTGCCTAAAAATAATAATAATAATAATAACTCACCTTGTTTCTTATTCCCTTCTGCTTGAATATCCGGTATGAGTCCACATCCCTGTACTTCGACAGCTGCAAGAATATTTGAAAAAAAAAAAAACATGCAAGAATAAATTTGACATGCATCCGTCGTGCTGTAAAATGTTAATTTTCATTGAATCCCGTAGCAAACAAGTCCCTCCATCATGCTTTAGTGGCTATGTGCTTCCATCTTGTTTCCACTTCCAAAGCATGACTTTCAATTATTCCTTTCAACAGGAAGAGAGAGTTCCGCTATGGTTCTATTGTATTCACACTGTAAGCTAATGTTATTATGTCGCTTTTAGGGAAGCTATATATATTTATTTTTATTTTTTTTTGCACTATGTAAGTTCACTGTAGCCCAAAAGTGACGTGACTTGCTGTGTCGTCCCTCTTAATATGGTGATTACAACAACGGCAGTTTGTTCATTGTCATAAAAAAATAAAATAAAAGATATGGATATATTGTTGTGTATATTTTGTTTTCATGTCATTGGTGTGATATTCTTACAAAAATACATTCTGTCTTGAAGAAAAAAATAAATGAGCTCACATTGGAACACACAAGGTATGCTTTGAAAATAAGTATATTATAATATAATATATTAGAATGTAAAATTACAAAAATTAAATGTTAATTTTATTATTTTAATTTAATTGTATTTATATTTTAAAGAAATATTTTTAAAATAATAAAATTTGCATTTTATTCCCCTCAAATATTTTTATTTGTAATAATAAATGTAAACTTTAAATTAATTAAATTTGCATTTTTCCCCTTAAATATTATTTGTATTAATAAATGTATTCTTTAAATGAGTTAAATTTGCAATTTATTCCCCTCACATATTTTTATTTGTATTAATGTAAACTTTAAATGAATTAAATTTGCATTTTCCCCCCTCATATATTTTTATTTGTATTAATAGATGTAAACTTCAAATGAGTTAAATTTGCTTTTCTGCCTTCAATTTTTTTATTTGTATTAATAAATGTAAACTTTAAATGAATTACATTTGCATTTTTTCCCCTCAAATATTTTTCCTCTCATATATTTGAATTTGTATTAATAAACGTAAACTTTAAATGAATTAAATTTGCATTTTTCCCCTTATTTTTATTTGTAATAACAAATGTAAACTTTAAATGACTTAAATTTGCTTTTTTTCCCGTCAAATATTTTTATTTGTAATAAACAATAAACTTTAAATAATTCAATTTGCATTTTAAATTTGCAAATATTTTTCCTCATATATTTGAATTTGTATTAATAAACGTAAACTTTAAATTAAGTTTGCAATTTTTTTCCCCTCAAATATTTTTATTTGTATTAATAAATGTAAACTTTAATTACATTTGCATTTTCCCCCCTCAAATATTTTTTATTCGTACTAATAAATGAACTTAAAATGAACTTTAAACGAATTAAATTTGCTTTTTTTCCCTGTAAAATGATTAAGACCCAAATTTTCCAATGTACTTAATCTTCTAAGAGTATTGATCTTGTTTGCTTTTATGGACGTCCTATATTGCATGTGAACCCACAAAGGCGTTTCCTCCTTTCCAGGATGAGAGCCAAGTTTTCCCTCTTTCATGTTGCTCTGCACCACCTTGATCTTGGCCTTTTACCAAGTATAGATTACACTAAAGTAAATGGGACCAGTTCAGTTCACGCTTGCACAAATAGGACCAATGGTGAGCTGAATGTACACATTTTTCCTTGGTATTATTTAAGCTTTGCCGATATCAGCACTGGAGTCAGCTTTTTCCATCTTCGCTGCCTGAAGGGTCCTAACGGAAGTTGGTGCAAGTTCAGAAAGTGTGTGGTTCCTACACATGATCACATGACACCATTTAAATATAATGGGAGTATTTATTAAAACCTTATACATGATTAGTACAGTTAAAACATGAAATAAAAATGTACAAACATGCAATAAATGTTTATTTTGAGCTGTGCTTGCTTGTGTTGATTATTCTAAATATGATAGCAATGTTCTAAATGATACTTAAGTGCGCTGTCAGTAGAACCAGGATATAATGTGCACAAATGACATAATACATCAGATGAAGACAAGCCCAGCTGAAAACGGCTCCAACTCTCCATCATACATTTACATCCGCAGTCCTCACCACTAGGGGCCGCTCTTTAACCTCGCCGTACGGACTTCCTCCATGAGCTCCTTGAGGTACTCGATCTCTCTGGCCATGGACTCCGCCTTCTCTTTCAGCTCCACGTTCTTCCTCTCCAGCACGCCGTGCTCCGTGAGGAGGGCGTCCTGCTCGGCGCGCTTCTTCTGCCGGTACCGAGTCGCTGCCGTCTTATTCTGCTCCATCTTCTTCTCTTTCTTGTTCTTTGGCGCCTTCGATGCTACTCTTTCGTTTGTACATGAACTTGGGAATGACTTGGGTTTGGATAAAGGTGGGCTTTCTTTGCGTTTGGGGTCGGGGTATGGGCGGTTTCTGGAGGACCGCGGCGGAGGAGAATGATTCGTGTCGCACCCAGTGGATGCGGCGCCGGGGGTCCCTGCGTCATCTTTAGGAGCGAGGAGGAGGACAATTCTGGTAGGCGAAAGGGAGATCACAACCCTCTGGACCTGAGGAACCACCGCCGATGCCGTTGGGTTCATCTCACTCATGGGGACGTCCACTTCGCTGCCCAGGTCCAGGGTGTAAGCAGGTGAGGCGGATGAGCTTGCCTCGGACTTGATTTCAAACTCCGCTTGAGGATCTGGACTACATGCGGTCGGGGAGGAAGCAGAGCTTGGCTCGGATTTAATTTCAACCTCCGCTTGAGGGTCTGGAGTGGACGCGGCGTGGAAGGGACCATCACTGTGGGACAGCGGTTCTGTTGCGATGACGGCGGCGGGGGGAATATCTGCTGGGAAAGTAGAACCGAGACTTGAAAGCGCCGGGAGCGAGTCGAGCTCAAGGGAGGCCAGGAAGTCATCCGGGTCGCTTGGAGACTCATCATCTGGGCTGCAGGAGCCTATCAGAGAATCCAGGTCAAAGTCGCTCAGATCCACCCTTTCGGCCATCCACTCCAGATCACCAAACATGTCATCTGAGGATAAAAAACCATCACGTTAAAAAAAATGTGGTTCTTCGTCACTTTGATGCGGCTTCAAAGGATAAATAAGCTTAAAATGGCCGCCAAAGTTTCATAATTTACCTTTTCTGTCGCCTGAGACCACCTCAGCATCTCTTAACTGACCAGGGTTGGCCAACCAGGGGAGCATCTCAGATGAAATCCCAGATTTCCCCTGGACAACTGGGGGCGAGTGTGGAGGAGAATAGAACGTCGGGGGAGAAGCGGAAGAAGACGGGGATGAAGAGTTAAAAGGTGACACCGGGGCTGCCATTCCATCCACAGAGGCTGGTCCTCCTCCTTTGTGATGGTCCTCGAGGTCGGAGTGAAGAACAACTGAGCCCATGGCGTCAGCCATGGGAGAGGAAGGCTCCCATAGTAGGGCCTCCATGTCTTCCAGGCCAAACTGTGAGTTTGTCATCATCGTGGTCATAGTGGCTGTTGTTGGTCACAAATGGAGTGCGTGACAGTGCTCTGAGGCCGACAAACTCTTTTATGCTGTCGCGTGCAGCAGTGCTGAGGGTTTCCACGTGGGACCTGGAAATAAATTTGTTAAAGTTAGCATTTTTATTAATTATAAAAATAAAAACAAAAAGACATGTAATGACATTTGCTGTGCTGTTATACAATTACAATAGGCCAACAGCGCCCCCGTGAGGCTAAAGAGAGAACTGCATGTCACGTGGTTCAAGTTAGGCTCGTGACTGTGACGTCAATCCGCCTCCAATAAAAGGTCAAAGAGTTCCCCTCCCCCAATGGCGACCACGCCACGACGCCATTTTGACTCGCGGAAACCACCTTGTTCCGACTGCCACGTTGCCATTAAAAAGCGGTCATTTCAACAAAACACTTACTTATATAAACTAAAACTACCACTTACACAAAGCAAATATGAGTTAACGATACGGCGCCATTAAGACAACATTTAAACACACAAAGCTTATAAATACATCGAGTTACGTCAGTTAATTTTCTATTCTGACAGCAGTTCGAATACACTTTTATATTAACGCTGTTTAAAAAGACAAAATCACGCATATTACACATTAAGAAGACGACGCTAGGCCCAACCGACTCAACGAAGAAATAATTTTAAATATATACTTACGACATTTTCGCTGAATTAGAAGTGACTCAGTGCACTGGTTGGATGCACTGTTTTGTTGGAGGCTGCAAGGTCGCTGCACTTTCACACTGCCATTTCGGCAAAAAGATTGGTGTCCTGGAATGCTATGGTTGTTGTGTTCCTGTGACAGGCAAAATGGCGCTGGCAGCGATGCTGTGATGTTAAGCAGTTCGCGTTGCGGCTTACGGTATCCTTCCGCAGTGTTTTGACGATCACTCCGCCAGGGTCTGTTTTTCTTCCTGAGTTCCGAAAAAAATAACACTAAAAATACATATTCCTATTTCCACTGATGGATTGTAACCAAATTGTAAATATATCATCAGTAATTTAAAGGGCTAAAAGATTGAGCTTCGATTCAATTCACTTTCAAAATGTCAAAAATGGAGTAGGAAGAAGCAGACATGATCCTATCCTTTTTAGGCATGTTGACATGCGATTTGGAAGCACGTGATTTATTTCATAAAATCTTGTTCAATAAACCAAATATGTGAACACAAAACCCATGTTTATAGCTTTATAATTTTAAAGCCGAAAATTTGAAATACGTATATTGATAAATGAACATTTTAGTTTACTTTTACCTTCATTTAAGACCAGATGGGGCTGTTAGATCAACACGGACACTCTTTTCCTGTTTTGCCACGAGTTATTTCTTGAATTAAAAAACTCTTAACAGCTGTAAAATAACCCAAAATAAAGTTGAAGAATTTTTTATAAAGAAGATGAGAAATAAAACAAAAATTTTATATTGTTTTACGGATGTAAAATTATAAAAAAAAAACCGCTTTAACATTTGTTCTGTTAGCAATGAACCACAGAGTCAAGTGCTGATGACATCATAGCCAGGCGACGGAGCTGACTTCTGCTTCCTGTTTCTATGTATTAGTAGGCTAATAAAATGCTAAGTTGGACTTACGTATTAACAAGATTCTTGACCAGAAAATATTAATTAATTCTCAATGTTATGGTAACCAAAAAACGTGTAAATAATAATAATAATGCTTAATTCAAATAAAAAAATGGGTGGAAAAATATTGATGAAACAATTCAGCAGTCCTACCTCGTTCAAAGATGGAAAGTCAGTCTTGGTGCATATTTTGTCTTTTGAAAGTCTTAAACTTAAAATCAAAGTGGCGATTCTTGACATTTTGATGCTCACTTTTAGGAGTGTCAAACTCCCGCCATGGAGGGCCGGTCACGAAAGCAGGTGATTTTAATGACCAACACCTCCTTCAATTTTAGGGAAGGAGCTAATCAATTAAATCACCTGCTGGAGAAACTGAAATATCAATAAAAAAAGGCGGGGGGTACAGTAATTTATTCCGATGCAGAAGAAAGAAACACAACAGTAGTTTGTTAACTAACTTAGTCAACTGTTCCACTTTTAAGAGCATGAACTGTATTTATAAATTGTACATAAGCTGCAAATGAATACTGGACATTAGGTGATGCAATTGTCCGCATATGTTCTGCAAAAAAATTGATGTGGCTTTTAAAAAAATAACTGTACAAAATATACAATGTTAGTATTTACTGTAGTACAGCAAAGCATTTCAACATATCATGAAGATAATCGAGCTCCTCCTGCAGATTTCGAGTCAGCAGTTGAACTCTGCCGGAAAGTCTGCTCTTGTTGGACTTCCTCAGCTTTTTATGTCCACCTTTTTCTTTATAAAACTGATCCATTTCTGCAGAAAAGGCCTGCAAAAGCCTCTGTGAAGATATTCGATTCAGGTAAGAAGAATCTCTCCCGTTGTTGATGTTGTTCCTCACCGACTGTGACTTGCGGGCCAACGCCAGCGCATCCGGCAGGGCTCCGGCTTGCTGTAACCTCCCAAGGTCGTGCCTTTGCAGCTCGTTCATCTCAGAGAGGATGAAATCCAGGCAGAGTTCAAGATCAGCAACGCGAATCGTGTAATCGTAGACAAGCTTCTCGATTTTTCTTTGATCGGAAATCTCCTTGTTGGACTTAGCGGCACGGGCACCCATGCCACCTGCCGCCCCCACCATTCCGACACCGACCGCTGTGGCGACCAGTGAGGCTCCCATGGTGACGGGGGCCAAGGCGATCCCCACCACTGCAGCCACGCCGCCCACTGCCCCCGTGGTGCCTCCCGCAATGCCCATATTTTTCACTTTCTTCTCCTCTTTATCCAGGAGCTGCGAGATGGAAGTGAATTCTGAAATATACTCCTGCAGATGTTGACTTTGTCGGCTCATCAGAGCGTTGTAGAGACGAAGGGCCTGCTTCATATTCATGACTCTCTGATTAAATGATCTGTAAGGGAAAAAAAGAGTTTCAATTGTAGTTCTTTTTTTTTGTTAAAAAGTATATTTTCCGATGTTACCTTATTTCCTGCTCTATATTGAGTCCAAACACAGATGGAGTCTTGTAAGCAGTCGCTGTCAAAAAATAGTATAGTTAGAGTTTGACCGCATTATTACAGTGTTTGTGTTTTTTTTCTTTAACCAGGAAAAATTGTTATCCCATGACCACATTTTGAGTTAAGTATTTTTTTTTATTTCTTAAATGGGTGTGGAGGGGAAATAATGATTTGACACAATGACTCAACAAGTCATTAAAACAATCACGTCTTACTTCCCCTTTATTTTGTGAAATGCCGTCTAACAACGCTGCGTTTTATTGTGAAGGCCGGAAATCCATGTCTTGTTTTGGCTCGTCTTTTTTAGGTCTCTTGACGGCTTTGTAGTGACAGTGAGACGAAACTAGCTAATTAAAAAAAAAATGTCTCCCTAGCTTCACGGCTGCCGTCCTTTCGTCGTGTAGACCTTACACTACGTCAACGGAAATCTTAATAAGACAGTCGCTTACACATATTTACATTCCAAAGGCGAAGAATGCACATATTTCCACACCGCGTGTATGCTAACCCGGCTAGCAAGCTTGTTGACGTGTGGATGACGTCATTGCACGCGCCTATACAGACATGAATGACGCTAATATCTGCTGTAATAAATAATAATAATAATAATAATACATTTTATTGGTATAGCGCTTTTCAGAGTACTCAAAGACGCTTTACAGTAGAGAAAAATAAATAAAAATAGAGTTGAGTAAAAAACAGAGTAAAAGATGCATTCAAATACAATATCCAAATATTCATTCAGAGCTAAAACAAGGCTAAAAGTGGGCTAAAAAAGGCTTTCACAGAATAACAAATCACATTAACTTAAAATGTGGCCAGGATATGAATAATTTCGGACTTTAGTCTACATATATTAATAGTTTCCATTGTATACATACTTGATACTCGTTTAATCCATTTGACCATCTCCATTATATCCTATGAAAGAGAACATAATACATCAGTTCTTCATGTGGATTGTTCCATTAAATGGGAAAAAAAAAGCATTTACCTCTTTTTCTTCTGAGATTTCATAATATTGTTGATATGAATTTATTTGGTGGTAAACACCTGTCTGCTGCAAATTTGAAATTGCAAATAAATCATAGTATCAGAACTGTGTGTGTGTGTTTACGTACGGTCTTGTCTCACCGTGACAACATTGTCTGATGGTAGAATAACCAGGTACTCCGCTTCCTCGATGTCCATATAGATCGGCTCCATCGGTGGTGTTAAAGAAGGTGGTGGAGGCGGACTATAAATGGGCGGGGGTGGTCTGGTCTGGGAATGACAAAATGAAAATGATTTGGGTCTTAAAGTTCCAAACAAGGATTTATATGTTTATATGTATTAACCCTTAGATGCACGAGTGACTGGACCCGACACTCTTCCATAAGTGGGTCAAAAATCACCCATACTAGAATCAATGCCTTTTTGTGTCAATTTTGCCATTTTGGTTAGGAATAATCACTTGTATGATATTTAGTATTATATTTAGGACCACACAAGAATAATTTAATGTTATAAACATCTTCATTTTTCACTTTTTTCCATCTTTGAAAAAGAAAATGACCCCGTGCAACAATAGAAAATGTGAGGATCAATTGTGTGTTGCATAAAGGTAAGTTAAAAATGTGAATGGTATGATATCAAAAATATGTTTTTTGAGGAATACCTGGAATATGAAATGATACATTTTTTTCATTATGAAGATATTTCAAGAAAACAACCTGACCGGGTCATTTTTGACCCACTTGTGGAAGGTTGGGGTAGTAACACAAAAACTAAAATTTCTTTCCGGGTCATTTTTGACTCACTTATGCATCTTAGGGTTAAAGTCATGAAAGCATAAAAGTGTCCATAATTAAGTATAAACAAAGCATGAAACACATAATATAAACATGTTTTCTTTTGATACTAGCACTTCTGACTCACATACCGGTAAAGTGTTTTTTTTCACAGGAGCTGACGACAATCTCGGTCTCGATCGATTTACAAGTGAATCGGTTTCAGCTGGCTGAAATTGAACAAAAAACACGTTACGGAGCATTCACTTCAACTGCTTGTGTCACAGAGACAATGCACATGACACTGGTTTATCGTCATGTACTGTCGGTTGTCAAGAGAACAATAGCCGAGTCGACGTTTTTTTTTTACTCACGCTCGATACAGCTGGTAGGGAAGTTTGCCTCAGTGGAGACGAATGATTTGCAGCCTCGGATTGATACGTATCTGTAACCTGACATGCACATAGAGTACAATCACATGTCAATCAAATGTCAGCAACATTGAATTGTTCGTACCTCTGATTTCTGGTTGTAATAAAAGCCGGGAACTGGAGGTCGTTGTGGAAGAGGCGGCTGTTTTCTGGGAAGAGGCTGGAGAGAAAATGGTGAAAATGGCTACTGTTAACCCACGGCGAGCTAAAACTCAAATCTGAACCTCTGATGTCACTTCCTGTCCGGCCCCCACCTTGAGCACCGGAGCACATTTACAGCAACACACAAACATTAGTCATATTTATGTCATAAATGTCTTATTTTCTTTTATTATGCCTACGATATTGGGTAACAGGAATGTAAAGGTGACTATAGGGGTGTTATTTTATATCTAAGGGCTCTAATAATGTTAAAAAAAGGTCGTAAACATGTTTTCTATGCTCTAATTACAAAAATAATCAATTAATCATGATAAACAATGCTGGCTTGTATCGTAGGTCAGTGATGTGTTCACTTCAAACAAACCGTATCATGCTAGCACAGCATCAGAGTGAACGCACCCTTAATGTGTCTATAAAACATGTTGTCTTTACCTTCATGGCTGGCTCTGGTGGACGAGCAGGATGAGGCTTCTTCTCGTCATCGGCGTAAATGTATTGGGAAGTCTAACAAAAGGGCAAATATCACAAATCAAAACATATTAACCGATACGATACCAAGCGAAACAGAGCTTGGTATTGCAGATGCCAATACAGTAATCCCTGGTTTATCCTGGATATTTGGATTTGCATCTATCAATTAAGTATACATAAGCTAAATCATTATTAGAGCCCTCTTCACATGAAATAACACCCCTATAGTCATCTTTACACTCCTCGTGCCCAATATAGTAGAAATAATAACAGAAAATAAGACTAGTACTCAAATGTGTTGCTGTAAATGTGTTCTGGTGCTAGGGGAGCCGAGTGGGGGACGGACAGCAATTGACGCAAGTTTACGCAAAGTGGGATTCTTTATTTATAAATAAGATATTTAGTAGTTACAGCATAGGGAAGTTGTTTCCAGCCTTCTAAATACGTATTTTAACATTGTTAGAGCTCTCAAGACATGAAATAACACCCCTATAGTCACGTTAACACTTGTATTACCCAATATAGTAGACATAATACGGCAACAATGGCGTTTCAGAGTTGAGTTTTAGCCTCAAGAGTAGCCCGTGTTTGGGATTTTTGAGATCATTCAAACCTGCAATAAAAGCCTGCTGTTCCGGCAATCAAGTCTGGTGCTTGTGTGTCTCACCGAACATTACAGTAATATTACTGACACCTTGTGACCAGTGTGGAATACTACATAAAACATCATTACATCTTTGAATGCGTCTTCTGAATGCCATGTATTGTTTTTTTAAAAAAGTTTATTTAGCCATTTTTATGCTTGGAAAAAAGCATAATAATAATGATAAATAAATTATTATAAATATTATAATTCTAAATAAAAATTATATTATTAATTAAATAAATATTAAAATGTATAAAATAAATATTAACAATGTATTAAATAAATATTAAAATGTATTAAATAATTTTAATTAATAAAAATATATTATTAATTATATTATATTATCATTATATAAAATCATATTATTCATTCATTAATATGTTTTAGAAAAACAGTGATAGACATAGCATCGCTTAGATTAGATCAATAATCCTTTCCAATTTATCAATGAATTATTTTAAGAAACTCACCACAACGTAACTGGATTGGTAAGTGTTGTTGCTGTTTCTTAACCTTGGAGGAGGTACAGGCTTTTGTCTGAACTCCGACAAGCCATCCTGGTGAAAATGGGGCAAATTCTCGGTATAAACTGCAAGTATTCACAAATAATAATGATAATCACAAAATATTGATATTACCACCGGTGCAGGTGCAGAAGGCGTAATAATGGAGGACTTCATCATGTCAGGCTGGGGTTTGGATGACTCGGACGTTACAGCTTGCAGAATCCAGACTGGGATCTCAGCTGAATAGTTAAAACATGCAGTTATTAATTTCCATGCATTATTTAATCTTTAATCGCCAATCTTGCAGCATGACAACATGTGTTTTTATATTTTTCACCTGCGATCTACCTCCAATGTTACAAGTCCCGTTTAAATCCTGCAGAGGATTAGTGAGGATACTTCTCACACACTTTTCTGTTACGTAAAACTCACAAAGTACAAAACGCGGTTATGGAATTTTTGCTGCTGAGCGATGGAAATATTTCAGCATCGATAAACCCTCCAGTTGTCACGCCCCGGGTCCTCCCCTCTTGTCAGCGCCCATCAGCTCGTGTCTCTTTGTTCCTTCTGTTGTCGTCTACATGCAACTCACTCATAAGTAAATACCTGTAGTCCACATTCACAGTACATACATAGTACATGAAGTCATATTATGTTAAGTTCTATACCTTCACACCTGTAAAGGGTTCTGTCACAAAAAAATGCCTCCGGGTGTCTTATCAGTGCCAAAGACGGAGTGCCTTTGCATTACTTTAAAAAATGCTGCAAAACCAGTTGAGTCCAACTTGCAGTAAATACTCAAATTTACAAGTATACAATTCATAAGTATACGAGCATGTACAATTTCAGTAAATGACATGGTGTATTTAACAAATGTTAACATTATACTCCCAAATATATAAACTAGAGGCAGCTGTAGTGTTCAGTAGCAAATAACATTTGCTACTATTATGTGAGTGTGCATGGTATGTTGCATAAACAACCGCAACAGTAGCCCATTTTTTGGAAGATTATTGTGCCTGTTGTGAGATCATTTCCTGTATGTACGCAGCTGTCTTTTGTTCTTAAAATGATTCTTCCTGTTTATAATCACTACCTAGTAATCAATAAGGACCGTTATTGAGGAAGTAGAGCCAAGCAAGCATGCCTGAGCTGCTAAATCACATGCTTGTATGATAGTAGCTTGGTAGTAAGTGGTTTCTTTAAATTGCTACTGCTGCAATTTACCGTTACCCTGTAATTAACTCAGTTAATTACAAAAAGCAGTCATGTGCACGACATGAAAACACAAGACTAAATAAATCATGCAATTAAATAATCATAACATCAAACATATACATTTTCTATGCAATTAAATGGAAAGTTTATGCATACCGTTATCGTTATTACATTTTATCCTGGATGGTGGATCCGATGTAAGTCAAAGGTGACGCAGTCTGTGTTGGTGTTCCTTCACACGGTCTGGAGTCGTGAAGTCTAAATACCTACACAGCGTGATAAGAGAGACAACATGACAGGTGGGTGGACCTCTTCCATGATCATCTAAAGCCCAGACCAATGCAGAGAAAGATGACATTATGTATGCGTTACGTACTCGCACGTCAACATGCTTTTGTCACTTTTTATCAACTGTGACACTTTTGTGTACTTTTCTTTCAAATATCCAAGCAGTATAACGACAATAAAGGCCATTTTGATTCTGTAAGAGAGAGAATTTGAATGGGGTTCAGTCATACTCAAGCATGCTCCAATAACATGGTGCAATTTCCATGTTTTCTTTGAGTCGAGTCCTAACACAAGGCCCAAAAGACTTCAGTGGAGATGCAGTAATTTCCAAAAAATAAAGAAAACATATCTTCTTTTTTTTTAATTCAATGTAGTTATGTTTAAGGACAGAATTAATGTTGCTGCAATCCTATATTGTCATCATTTAGTAGTAAGGAATTCATTTTACTTGAACTTGTTGGACAGGAAAGGTAAGTGTGTTTTGTAATCTTGTTGAGTTCCCCTAATGTAATATTTATTAATTACTCTACGCTGTCAATCATATATTGGATGATGTCTAAAATTGACGATAATTAATGTTGTTCGCAAAGCATTTCCAGTATATAAATATTTGTCGTCCAGTTTTTTGGTTTAAAAGTGCTCTTTAACTAGACATAAAGTAACGGTATGGTTGATTAAAACAATATATTTAACCCGTGTTTATTAATTTGTATATATTTTTTTAAATAACACGAAAAATTGCATTAAATAGTGCATTCAGCTCCCCGCCTTACATTACCGGAAGTGAAGTTCTTCTGCATTCCAGGAAGTCCGTGAAACTCACGGGAATTGTAGTTCTTTTGGATTCTGGGCTACAATCCTAAAGCAGCAAAGCAGAGAGCAGTCCTTGGCCATAAACACAAAGCATATTTCACAAATATGTATTGTATCTTAAATCAATATTTGGTCTGCTGTGTTTCAAAAGTATTTCTCTGCGTGCCTTATCACGCGACCAAAGTCACATCATCACTCGTGACCGCTTAAACTAGATGATTGACATTCGCTTCAGCCAACAAGAACCGCCGCCATATGACTTTCGGCCAATTGTAGCATCTGGTCGAAGATAACCGAGTCAAACCGGATAATGCCGAAAGCGTTTAAGACACATGCGTCAGTTAATCTAGTTTCTTGTTGGGAGTCAGTTAGCACCGGAAAACACAAAAAAGCGGTGTTGTGTTTTTCTTCAAGGGCAGAAAATGGCACGACTGGGGATTTTCTACATAGTTTGGGTGCTGCTGGTTGCGCACAGCATCGCCATTATACGGTAAACACACTTTATCAGAAAACGTTTTTTCTAACTCAAAACATAAATTAGCCAATATGACGTCATAAAACAACAAACAAAAAAATGGCGTTTCCTATTTCAGGGTTCCTCTTAAGAAGACGAGGAGCCTCCGTCGCATCATTAGCGATAATGGAATGTCCCTGGATCAAATTCGGGCTTTGGGAAAGTCATCCGGAGCTCCTGACAGCGCCCCTTCGCCACAACTACCCGTGGAGAGACTGACTAACTTCATGGATGTGGGTATCGAACATGTTAGCTCATGTACAGATAATTGGGACGCAACAGTGGTTGATGAGCCGGTTGCTATTAAGTAGACATGTCCCATATTGTAAAATGCTGTCACACCTGTTTCATTGTTGTGATTTATGGCCTAACATTACTAGCGTCTAGGGGCGGGGCCACAGCTTCTTAAATAGTGGGGCGGGGCCCCCTATGGTTGTGAGGAAACACCCTATTTTTTTTTCCATATTTTTTTCTGAATATTCTTTCTGAAATAAATACCCTACATTTTTATTTGAAGTTTTTTTTCATAATATTTTGAAATATAACTTTTCATAATATTCTCATATTATTATCATGTTTCCCCCTCATATATCATTATTTTCCTGATAATATTAAGAGTTCATTCATGTAAAATTGCAAAAGAAATGTTTCCTTTTTACAGCAAGGTTGTCAAGGATGTTTAAATTTTTTTTTATCTTAACCTTTTGAATATTTTCTGGTAAATTTACTTCTTGTAATTATGATTTTACACTTCATATTTTTTAACGTTTATTCCCTTATTTTTTACATAACCCAATTTTCAAATGTTTTTCCTCTTTAATGTTTCATCTTTGATACTAAAATGTTATTTTCAGAAAACTGCAATCTTTTCGCATAATTAATTAATTAATTCATTAATTTTCTACCGCTTATCCTCACAAGGGTCACGGGGGTGCTGGAGCCTATCCCAGCAGGGCACACCCCGGACTGGTGGTCAGCCAATCACAGGGCACATATAGACAAACAACCATTCACACTCACATTCATACCTCTGGACAATTTGGAGTCGTCAATTAACCGAGCATGCATGTTGTTGGAATAATTTTACTTTATTTTAGTTTTATTGTGTGCAAGATTAATCGTTGTACACCCGCCCCCCAGTGCACATTCATTCATTCATTTTCTACCGCTTTTCTACCTCACAAGGGTCATGGGTATGCTGGAGCCTATCCCAGCTGACAAACAACCATTCACACTCTCATTCATACCTATGGACAATTTGGAGTTGCTAATTAACCTAGCATGTTTTTGGAATGTGGGAGGAAACCGGAGTACCCGGAGAAAACCCACGCATGCACGGGGAGAACATGCAAACTCCAGAGATGGCCGAAGGTGGGATTGAACTCGGGTGTCCTAGCTGTGAGGTCTGCACGCTAACCACTCGACGGCCATGCCACCATATTTTGACTTAATTGTTGTAAAATTATTGTTGAGTTTTCAATTTTTTGCTGTATTTTTCTTTTCTTTTTTTTTCACTTTTCTTGTTAAACTTCGACCACAAACGGCCCCCGTGCCGCACTTTGGACACCCCTGGTCTAAAAAAAAAAATGGATGGGATGCTTCAAAACTGCACGTACCCCAGATTAAACATTGTTGTGTTGTGTCTGGAGGCCCAGTACTTCGGCGCCATCAGCATCGGTTCCCCGCCTCAGGACTTCACCGTGCTGTTTGACACCGGTTCCTCCAACCTCTGGGTGCCGTCCATCCACTGCTCCTTCCTCGACATCGCCTGCTGTGAGTACCAGGACCCCCCTTTCTGTCGGGATTGTTAATGATCAAATTCGGGTCACTGTCTGCGATCAGGGGTTCATCATCGCTACAACTCAAAGAAGTCAAGTACGTACGTTCAGAACGGAACGGAGTTCTCCATCCGATACGGCAGAGGCAGCCTGTCGGGCTTCATCAGCGGCGACACAGTCACTGTGAGTTGATGCTGTTTTCCGCCATTTTGTTGGGTTATGCCATTCCTGTCGTTCCTACAGATAGCAGGTTTATCCGTGCCCGGACAGCAGTTTGGTGAAGCCGTGAAGCAGCCGGGAATCACGTTTGCCGTCGCTCGCTTTGACGGCGTCCTGGGTATGGCGTACCCATCCATATCGGTGGCTAACGTCACCCCGGTGTTTGACAGCGCCATGGCGGGAAAGCTTCTGCCGCAAAATGTCTTCTCCTTCTACATAAGCAAGTAATGTCAGTCAGGGTGACTGTGACTTAACACTCCTGACAAAGGGGGGGGGGCGTGACACCTCTGTGTACCCCTCAGGGACCCCGCAGCGGCAGTGGGGGGGGAGCTGGTGCTGGGCGGGAGCGACCCACAGTACTACACCGGAGACCTGCATTATGTCAATGTCACCCGCAAGGCATACTGGCAGATTAAGATGAATGAGTAAGGTAAAACGTTCCGTCATCATGACCAGGACCTTTTTAGTTAAAGTTTGTTTGTACCCCCCCCCGCCCCTCCAGAGTCAATGTGGGCACCCAGCTGACAGTCTGCAAAGATGGCTGCCAGGCCATCGTTGACACAGGGACTTCTTTGATGGTCGGCCCCGCCGAGGAAATCCGAGCACTGCAGAAAAGCATCGGAGCTCTTCCCCTGCTGATGGGAGAGGTGCGGATTTTCCACTTCTTTTTTTTTTCTTTATTCCTTTTTTTCCTTTTTTTTCAGTACTGGATCGACTGCAAGAAGATCGACTCCCTTCCTGTCATCGCCTTCAACATCGGAGGAAAGATGTTCAACCTGACCGGAGAGGATTATGTCATGAAGGTTATCATTTTGTGTCAAATCGGAATGTCAAATATCTTGTTTTGCTAACTCTTCCTCACTGCTGCAGGAGTCTCAGATGGGAACGTCGATCTGCCTCTCGGGCTTCATGGCCATGGATATCCCGCCCCCGGCGGGACCTCTGTGGATCCTGGGAGACGTCTTCATCAGGAAGTACTACACGGTCTTTGACAGGAGTGCTGATCGTGTGGGCTTTGCACTGGCTAAGTAGTACCACTGATTAATCTTAAAAAAAATAAATAAATAAATACTGATTGCACTGCAATGCTCTCAAAATGATGGCCATTTATCGGAAAGGTTTTGTTCTTGTCATACTTTCGGTTGTAAAAATTAGGTACATGCAAAAATAAATCAGAGTTCTGTAAAACAGGATTTAGAAATTGAATATTTTTTGTAGTTAGAGCAAATAAAAGCTGCTCATGGCCTTCAAAATACAGTTTTCAACATTAGAGCCCTCTAGACACGAAATAACACCCCTATAGTCACATTTTACACTCATATTATGCTATGTAGTAATATTTTCGTAGTCGCAAAACTTGCTTGACTCTTTTTGTAACATTATTAGAGCCCTACAGACATGAAATAACACCCCTATAGTCACATTTTACACTCATATTATGCTATGTAGTAATATTTTCGTAGTCGTAAAACTTGACTCTTTTTGTAACATTATTAGAGCCCTACAGACATGAAATAACACCCCTATAGTCACATTTTACACTCATATTATGCTATGTAGTAATATTTTTGTAGTTGCAAAACTTGCTTGACTCTTTTTGTAACATTATTAGAGCCCTACAGACATGAAATAACACCCCTATAGTTACTTTTAGACTCGTATTAATTGATAACATAACACTTGCTAACAAGTTTCATTTTGTCTAAATTTAAGAAGCCAAAACATACCACTTCCACAAGGAATGTGAGGAGATTTTTTTTCACTTTATGTCAGGCATGCTGTGTAATTGTGTAACCGTGTAATTAACTGTGTAAAGTAATTTTTCAAAAAAACGAGATACATCAAAGGAGTGAGAATCGAACCGCAATATTGCAAAAGACAACTTTGTTGCTGTAAGTGCGTTCCAGTGTGAGGGTAGCCGAGTAGTAGGTGGACAGGAAGTGACATCATGGGTTCAGAGATTGTTTTTTTTTTTAGCACTGCAACAGTAGCTCACGTTGGGGATTACGATGACAGTTTTGAGAGGATTTAAACCTGGAATAAAAGCCTGTTGTTCCTGCGGCGATCAAGTCCGATGCTTGTGCGTATCACCGAGCTTTACAGTAACATTACTGACACCTAGTGACCAGTGTAGAACACTGCATATTATCACATCTTTGAATGCGTCTACTGAATGGCTTGTATTTTTTGTGCTTGATTTACAAGAAAAAAAACACATAGAAATGTAAGTTTTGACTACTAATAGGCCGAATTTGACCACAAATTAGCATAATTTATTAATATAATTATTGTGTTGCAGTGTCATGTGATGAACCAAATTTTTTTTTGTTTTTAGGAGGAACAGAAATTGAATGTAAAGCAAAGGTACTATCAGAGTTGCGCAATTATTATTATTTTTTACCTGACTTTTTGCCTCTTTTGAATAAAAAAAAAACTGCTGGTTCTGACTGGAGTGTACATTCCCTTTCTGTGTGAATCCAACTGAAAAGACATAAAGACAAAATAAAGTCACTTATCGCATTTATTTACATTTCCTAAATGGAAATATAATCAAATAAAGCTGGGAGAGGAAGTGGTCATAAAGCACAAGCATGCAAGACAGCATATGGCTAAGTACAATACGAACCCCACGCTGTAGATACGAGGTAGTCATCTACTTTCAGGTTTTGCTTTACATCAACAGAACAAATGTGGCACAGTGACTCAGTCCTCAGTCTCAAAGTCTGCAAAACGAAGACGTTGCATGCACGTAAAGATGGAGAGTAAAATCATCACAAAAGCACTTCATGATGCACAAAACACATGACTTGCTGATTGCATGTGACTTTTTTTTTTTTTTTTGGTTGCAAATGTACAATAAATACAAAAATATTGACTTACTTACTTAGAAGAGGATATCTAAATCAAATGTTCAATGGAATTGAACGCATGTGCACTAAACACCGAAGCTCCTCATGACTGGTTCTTCACCCTAAGGCTACACGTGAGAACAATAAGCAGCCACGTGAATACTTTGGACGCGTCAAAAGTCTGTCAACTCGAACATATTTATGATTTGGTATGATCGTGGGGGGGGGGGATTTTTCAACCGAGGACCGTGTACTGAAAAATACTTGCAGGGGTTTTATATTTTGTAAACCATGTAGCTTATAAAGTTTTCTTTTAATACACTTTTATACATTTCAACTTTATTATTGGGTGTTTTTTTTTACTCATAATCTAATTTAATCCCTAATTATTTTGACTTATTTTGATCCCTAATATAATATTTTTTCTCAGTTTAAATTTCGAGGGGTGTCACAAGACCGTTCACAAGACAGGATATGAGATTTTAACATCACTTTTATGAAAAGTACCAGGAATAAATATGTATTACCATCTACTATTGTTCCATTATTATATTTATACTGATTTGCTGTGGCGACCCCTGAAGGGAAAAAGCTGAAAGAGAATGAATAGTATTAATTATTGTAAAATTATGACTTATTTTCTGAAAAGATCACCACTTTTAACTCATAATTTCAATATTATTCATTAAAATTATTGCTATTTTTTGTTGTTGTTGTAAATATAAAATGTGACAGGAAATCAATGTACCAAAAAAAAAAATAAAGAAAAAAAATAAACACCCCCGCTTTGATCCAAAGTCAAGATGGCAGAATGAGTACAACCTACAGTAAAAGTAAGGCCAGGTGACGCCGTCACTTCCTCATAACACAACCGATTGCATACATTGGCCACGGGAATTGGGTCTACGGCAACAGATATGCTGACTGCGGTGGAAGTGGAAGGAGCGAGTGAAACAAAGAGCAGCTCTGTATAAATCCAGTCACAAGGGAATAGTTTGTGTTGACGCCAAAAAGTGCTGATAAAACTGCCGTGTTTTGTTCTCATTTCGGCGACCAACTCCCGATTCCTACTACCTTTCATGTTGGTCTTGAATGTGGCCTCCATATTGATGACATCTTCTTGCAAAACCCATTTCCTTGAAGTAGCTTCTTCAGGTGAAAGTACATATTTATTAGCATTTTATTTGCGTTTGCGTCGACATCCAGACAATCAACATTACATTCTATGTCTTGACATATGGCTACCATAAAATGCACGAGACGTGTTCGTGTATCCGACCGCTTTAAAAAGACCTCATGTCTTATTAATTAAGTCTTAATTTAGCAAACGCTAATGTCGTTAATACCACGGCAACGCACGGTGATATTAAAATAACGTTTGGGACTCAGACTTCACGTCGAGGGTGAGATCAGATGTTGTCAAATCTAAGATGGCCGTGGTAGCTGCAGAAGCGACTCCGGGTCCGAGAGCGTACAGTACAGCGTGTATCCCAGCTCATCCACTTCCTGTTCGGTCAGCTCGCAGAATAAGTTCACCTTTGGGTTGAGCACGCAGGGCAGTCGGCCCGCCTCCAAGTGACCCACCAGCTCCTTCAGCAGCTGCAGGAAGTTGTCGGCCAGCGCCTCGTGGGTCCAGTTGTTTTGTTTTTCACTCAGCAGCAAGATGGCGTTGGTGAGCTGGCTGGCGTTGAGGCGGTTCAGGGCGGCGTTGAGCTTGCACACGGCTTTGGCCACTTTGAGGCACGCGCATCGGTAGCCGCCGTCTTCTTGGTCCAGAGTCCTGAGCCGCGCCGTTTCGGCCACGCGGAAGCTCTGCCGCCACAGGTTCTGGTGGCGCTCGGCGGCCAGGCGATGCGGTTTGGCGATCAGAGACGTCCCGTCCTCCATCACCAGTAACGGAAGAAAGTCAACGTAAAGCTTCCGGTCGTGCTCGTACTGCACCTCCAGGGTGAGCGTCTCGGAAGGGACCACGGGACGGATCACGTAGTCCAGGACGCTGCCAATCGCCGGCCAATTGATGGAACCCACCAGCTTGTCAAAAACATCCAGGATGGATTTCGGGGAGAGGTAACCTCCGACCATGCAGCGGTCCCAGTAGCTGCTGTTGCGTGGGAAATATTCCAAATTCTCCCTGCGGACCAGCCAGAAACCTGGAACGTTCATGATGGTGTCCTCGCCGGGTATGGACGACCAGAGGTTTTTATCCAAAATTAGAGGCACCATGAGCTGGGCGTGGTCAGCCATCACCACCTTGGCGATGGACGAGGTGCGTTTGAATCAACGGGCTAAAGCAAAACAAGACAAAAAGATGTTAAAGATCTCACCTGGAGGTCGTCGTAGAGGCTTCCACTCAGGTACATCTCCCTGAGAGGCATGTCGGGCATTTTGGCGTGGAGGAAGACTCGGAGCTCGGCGCAGATGTCCAACGCTGCCCTCCGGGCCAGAGCCTGCTCCTCGCTGGGGATGTCCACGTTGTTCTGGTAGAAGTCCCACAGGCGCTCTTGCAGGGAGAGACGCATCCGAGCACGCAGGAGGTCCGACTGGGTGGCGCCGCTGCCTTTCGCCGCAACTCGACCCACGGCCCTCCGCAGACAGTCTGAGGACGGATAAAAGTGCAGTTGGTGGCACATGAAGATGGAGGTGCACACTGAACATATTTAGAATCAATCTAATCTAACTCTTCTAGCGGGGTGACCGATCAAAAACACCCACTGTGAACAGAGAACAAGAATCCTCCCAATTGGACGTCTGTCACCAAAAACAAAAAAAAACGGCAACAAAATGGTTAACACAAAGCATATTTCATTGTACGCCAACGCTGCTTTGTTACACGCACCGGATTCGAAAGTATTTGAGGAGGTGGGCAGGCACTGGAGTGACCTGCTGACGGTGGCCTTCATGTCGTGGTTCAGGACCCGAGGTGAGGAGCCCACCCAGGCGGGCTCCTCCCAGCTTCGCTTTCCTTTCTGCTCCATCTTGGTGGGGCTAGTCGGAGCGCTGATGGCACGGTCGTACATCTGCGAGAAATGAAGAGCGTTACTTTTCACCTTGGACTTGGACCTTGGACCCAACGACGAGATTCTAACATTCATTCATTTTCTACCACTTATTCTGACGAGGGTCGCTGGGGTGCTGGAGTCTATCCCAGCTGTCTTAGGCAGGGTGCACCCTGGACTGGTGGCCAGCCAATCACAGGGCACATATAGACAAACAACCATTCACACTCACATTCATACCTATGGACAATTTGGAGTCGCCAATTAACCTAGCATGTTTTTGGAATGTGGGAGGAAACCGGAGTACCCGGAGAAAATTAGCATACATGCTAACCACTAACCCGTTAGTTACGTTGCATTTTTAACTACACTGACTGACATTTATGGGGGTTAATTGGTTCCAGAAGTAGGATTCCTTTATTATATATTAAATATTTTCATAGTTGGAGCGTAGAAAACACATTTACAACTTTATAAATACAATTTTTAACATTATTAAAGACCTCAAGACATGACATAACACCCCTATAGTCATCTTTACACTCCTATCACCCAATATAATAGATATTCATTCATTCATTCGTTTTCTAGCGCTTATCCTCACGAGGGTCGCGGGGGTGCTGGAGCCTATTCTCGCTATCTTCGGGGCGAGAGGCGGTGTACACCCTGGACTGGTGGCCAGCCAATCACAGGGCACATACAGACAAACAACCATTCACACTCACATTCATACCTATGGACAATTTGGAGTTGTCAATTAACCTAGCATGCATGTTGTTGGAATAATTTTACTTTATTTTAGTTTTATTGTGTGCGAGATTAATCGTTGTATGCCCCCCCCCAGTGCACATTCATTCATTCATTCATTCATTTTCTACCGCTTTTCTACCTCACAAGGGTCATGGGTATGCTGGAGCCTATCCCAGCTAAACAAACAACCATTCCTATGGACAATTTGGAGTCGCCAATTAACCTAGCATGTTCGGAGTACCCGTAGAAACCCACACATGCACGATGAGAACATGCAAACTCCACACAGAGATGGTCGAGGGTGGAATTGAACCCAGGTCTCCTAGCTGTGGGGTCTGCACGCTAGCCACTCAGCCGCAGTGCAGCCCGCTCAGATTCTAACATAAATGTTAATAAAATTATGATGAACAATACGGACAATTTTAAAATTTAACTGGGTCACAAAACAATGCAAAGAGCCACTTTCCACAGATGGTCCCTGCTCCACACTTTGGACACCCTGGCTTGTTTTGTAATGGAGCAGTGTGCCCGAAATCTGCTTTCTTGGCTCTATTGGTCAAGAGCCGGGTTGAATTGCGGAGGGGTTTTTACAGATACGGAGGTGGCGCTCACTCCCGCACACGCCTGCACGACGGACGGCTTGTATTCAATTCCCGAATCAATCCAGGTCGCAAGCAACACTTAATATAAACTTCTATATTACTGTATTATCAAATGAGAAATCTAACATCCCGATTGGCTACTAACACAACACAGCCATCAACTTACTCTTTTGACAGCCAGTGTTGCGATGCCAAGCATGGCCGCTCCGCCGACACCCAAAACAAGCTTGGCATTGGAAAGCATGAAGTCGATGGCGGTGCCGATGCCGTTGTCATCTTTCTTTCCTTTACGGTCTCCATTCACTCCTGCCATCCTGCATTACAATCAACATTGAGGAGTTTCTTATTGATTTTTTAATCACTTAATGTTGTTAATTAATCTATTTAAACAATCCAGTCACAATGGAAAAAAAGCTATTATGTACACTTGACAAGTATCAGGTAGTAAAGTATTAGAAAACACACCTGGGAGAGATACTTGCAGATGACCTTTACCCCCAGCACCAGCCGACCCCTCCCCTACATAAGCCCACCCAGTCGGCTACTGAGGAAGAACTGGCCCCTTTTCAGAGCCGCTTCCTTGTCTTCGGGGGCCGTCAGTGTTTGGCAACGGCGAAACTCGCGCGCCACGGCGCGTCGGTAGTAGTTGCGGTCTGTGTACTGAAGGTGACGCCCTGCACGGAGCAGCGCCCGGTACAGCCCCAGCACGGCACTGCTAGACCAGCCGCCCATGAGGGACCAAACGTGGAGAGGGGCGGGACCCTGGAACCTGAGACAGAGGGGAACCAAGATAGGATGGAGTGATGAAGGTTGAAAATGACAGGTTGCAAATCACCACCATGTTTGACTGTTGGTAAGACATAATCATAACTATAACCTCTATTATAATATCCCATGAGAAGATATTCAGTCAAAACAAAGAGTTGAGATACTGTACATCAGACTGTAGAACTATGAAACGTTTTATTATGGCAGGTAGATAATGAACTAAAACATATAGTATCATATAAACCACATAACATAACTAAAAAAAAAATGTTACAGACGAGATGGCCGACACACATTGTAAATATCAGCTAGCTCTTCAGCTCCTAGAAGCTGCCGCTAACGTTAGCAACCCTGCTCACCCGAAAATGAATTTAACAGTCTATTTGACTGTGAGACAAGTATAGAGTCTCAAAGCTCACAGTAACCACGTCAATGTAAACACCAAAGGTTAATTTGACAAGAGAAAATGGCTGACTGGAGGGAAAGTCACACTTGTGACTTGCCTGTTAGCATAGCACTGGAAACTGACGCTAACCAGCCAGGCGCTGACCTTAATTATTCTAAGCTAGCCTGACTGGCTGGCAAAACGTAAAAAAACATGGTAAAAACATGGATGAGAACGAACATACATGTTACACAAAACACACACACACACGATGAACTTACGTGTTGAAATGACAACAGTCCTCGTCGAAGCCGGGGGTCAAGATTCGACAGTCACTACCGGAAACAAATAGTAGACGTGGTATTCTACTTCCGGGTTACACGTAAAAATAAATATATAAAAATAAAAGTAAATAAAATTAAAAAAATAAGGGTGTCACATAAGTAATACAACTAAAACGCAATAATTTCATAAAAATAATGTGCAATTACGTTTGACTTGTTGTGGTACTATACTATAGTATATAATACTATACAATATCTTTCTCATCCATAATTGATTTGATATTAAAAACAATGATAGCATATCAACTTATTCGCATATGCGGGTCATGTACACAAAAAGCATAAAAATCACAAAATGGATTTAAAAAGACATTTTTATTTTGCTTCTACAATATTTATTCAAACAAAATGGTTGCCGTCCAACTTGTTTCCACAATTATATAAATTATATATGATCAGAGAACAGCTTTCATTGGTTAAAAAAATTATTATTTTACTAGAAACAAAATAAAACATTACATCCATATATTAAATGTTAGTCGGATTAATTTTTTAAAATGCAGTTGTTAAAAATATTTTTTTATTGATACAATTTATGCTGTGATTAAATAATAACTCATTAAATAAATGATGATGTGGGTTCTTTAAATTGTAATTAAATGTTGCATATATTTAGAAGAATAAGGTGTTTTTGTTGCTATAAAGAAAGAAAAAACATGTTGGGAAATAAATAAGATTATACAATCACAGTGCAGTGTATTTCTTAGTAGTACTGAAGTACTGACAATCAGGGCATGTATTTCATTCCTTTGATTCTTGGAATAATCTGCATATCTCTGATATCATCATGCTTGAGCAGCCAACACAGGTATCGCTCTGTGCCCATCCCCCACCCACTGGTAAGGAGTGGTTTCACCTGCCGTATGTCAGTGTACCACTTGTAGGACTGCTGTGGAACTCCATGGTGCCGGAGGGCTTCCTGCACCAATGCCGGGGTGGAATGACGTTCCCCGAGACCCACGGTCTCTCCTAAACCCAGCAGAAGGTCGGCGGCCTTGGCTTTACGCTGCCCGCTGCCTTCCACGTAAGCCTGGTAGAAAGGAACGGCGAGATGGTCCATCTCGGTCAGCCAAACGGCGCCGCCGTATTTTTCGATTAACACCTGCTCTCCTTTGCGTGTGAGTTTCCTGCCAAGATGGGGTTGACCGTCTTGTACCCACTCCAAACAATCCGGAGTCGGCATCATCGGGATGGCGTGGTCAAGAGAAACACGTGGTAACGCGGTTTTTCCATCCATTTTACTCATCATACATGTGACATGTTTGAGGGTTCCTGCAGTGTGAAGGATTATCTCCGAGTGTTTCTTCAGCATCGATTCAGTCACATGAGCCAGATATCCCTCTGCGATGGAAATGGCGCGGTCCATGTCTCCGATCAGTTCACATTCCACATGGTAGAATTGGTTCAAGTGTGTGGAATCGGGATCTTCTCCACGAAAGCTGGGGGAGATGTAGTAGGTACCTTGCAGGTTCTCCTGGAAACGGAGGAAGTATTCAAGCACAAATTGCATCGAGTCGGCCAGATAGATGTCTTGACCCAAGAGGTGAACAGAAACTGGTTCTGAGTCAGACCCGAGACCCATCGGGGAGGAGATTGTGTCCGTAGTGAGAGGCGTCAGAGCGTAGGAATAACGGCAGGAATTGCTAAAATATTCCACGGTACTGTGGAAAAGAGTGTTCTGGATCTGGAATAGATTCCGATACCACTGATTGCTGATTGCAAGCGTGGAGTGGGAATGAGGGTCTTGCCAGGATCGTGGAGGTCTGCACCCAGTGATTTCAGAGTACACCCTTTTGAGGTCATCTGGGTCAGAAGGTGGACCATCAAGGGATGACACATAACCGGGGTACTTCGGGAAGAATTCTGCTTGTAGTCTAGCCAGCGTTGGACCTTCAGGCGAAGATACCAGAGGAATCAGTTTGACGTGAGCGTAGTCGATCTCGAAGCCTTCAAAGATGAGCGCAACACCTTGAGCTCCCATTCCTTCTTCTAGAAGTTGCGCGACTTTATAAGCGGCCGAGATCAGCGCTTTATAGTCAGTTTCGTGCAGTTTCAAGATGTCACTGGGAAGTGGTTTCCGTGGAACCACGACCGTTATCCCGGGAGTGTTCGGGTACGGTGTTAGGAAGGCGACATGGCGACAGTCTTCCCATACACGCCATTGTTTTTCCTCGCCTTTTACAATACGACTGAAGAGATTCTGGTCTGAGGGATCGCCGGTAAATTCAAAGTTGGACGGTGCGTTTGTTGTCGGGAGTCCTTTCCTGATCTGGGCTTGAACTTTGGTGAGTTCACGGTCATTCCAACGAGGACCGCTTTTCGATGAACAGTATCCAGGGTCGTAGGAGTGAAATTCCTCTTGAACGGCAGAATGAGGCTGCCATTTTGACGCTAAACCGTGAAGTGGGAGGAGTCGGATTTGTGCTGTTTGATTGGGTTGGGGATAAAAAACCAAAGCACAACGCTGCACTCCCAGTCGCCGACACAGAACATCAGATACAGTTTTAGCCCCGTTTAGAAGAACCGTAAAATCCGGTTCAGCCAAATGGAAGATGTTATCTGCTCCGTTGAGAATTTTTCGAGTCAAAATAGTTGACCCCGGAGTCCAAGGATTGGGATTGAGGTACGCGACCAGCTCATCAGTTTCCCAAATCACATCAGAGACGTTCTTAAAGGGCCGGAGTACCTCAACTCTCGATATTCCTCCTATCATCGAAGCCACAAACATCACAGCGGCATTTGTTTCAATAACGGCGTCCCCTTCGGAGTCCACGGCAATAACCCCCGCGCAGACGCCTTTCAGGTGTTGCGTCATCACTTCCCGACACGCTTGCCTCAGATTATAGCCTTTGTGATGGTAGAGAGCGGCGATTTTCTGCGCAACCGTGTGCCTCAGAAACACATCGCCATCTCCAGAACAGGAAATAGCTAACGTGTTATCGGCATATATTCCCGCTCCGACGACTGCCGTGTCACCGATTCGCCCTTTCAGCTTCCCGACTAATCCGCCTGTTGACGACGCGGCTGCCAAATTGTGCCGAGAATCTAATGCAACCGCACCGACTGTTTGAGGGTGATTTTTTTTTAAAGTGTTAGCGGCTAGCTGTCTGTTACGGATATCCGTGTGGAAATAATCAGGCGTCACAAGCGCCGGCGGCGTGTCTTCCAGGCTTTGCAGGAATTCCTCGGCGCCTTCTCCCACAATGAGGGAATGCGAGCTTTTTTCCATGACGCATCTTGCCGCTTTAATCGGGTTCTTGACACTTTGCACACAAGCAACAGCTCCGGATCTCATTTGATCGCCGTCAATAATAGTCGCCTCCATTTCGATTTTACCTTCTCTGTTCAATACGGAGCCTTTTCCGGCGTTAAAGAGAAAGCAGTCTTCCAGAGCTTCGACTGACCTCTGAACTGCGTCCAGGCTTCGTCCGCCATCTTGAAGCACCTGGGATCCGAGGATTAAAGCGGTTTGTAGAGCAAATTCAATAACATGGATGACTTGGGTGTTTAGCATCATGAGCTCGCCAGCGCCACCGTGTATCAACATGGTATAGTCCGGACTCGTGTCTGGGGTTGAATCAGCAGTTTTGTTCTCTGCAGTGGAATTTATGTCGGAATTTACCGTCTTGGTTCGGAGACACTCCAAAGCGCCCATTTGACATGCGATGGCATACCTGAGCGCCAAAAGCATCACTAACTTCAAGTTCTGATTCAGTTTCTCCTGCAGCTGGTCCAGTACCAGGGCAAAGCTCCCCTTCCCACTTAGAACAACCCGAACCTTGTCTTTTTTCCCAAGGTATGTTACTGCTAGCTGATCTTGGGCATAAACGTTCCCGACGCCACACTCAACTCCGTCCATGCAGTCAGTACCGGTAAGGTACACAGACGGGCATCCAAACGGGTCCAGAAACTTCTTCAACGGATTGTCTTTCGGTAAAGCTCGACGGAGGGCAGCTAAGTGCGGACCGACACCATGTCCGCTTTTGGTGTTTTTGATAAGAGCCTTATGTTCCAAAAGTGCAACATGGAAGAGATTTAGGAGGCTATGTGTGTATTGGATGGTGCTGTCCGGGCGAATGCTAGCGGCCAAGACGCCGACGAGCTTACGGGACTGCGTGGTGGCCGAGTAAGTGGGATCGCAACGGCCGTGTTTGTAGTGTCGCATATGGGTGGGAGTGACGAGCACGTGAGTGACAGCAGATTCCCCAAGAGTCTGCATCAGAGAAAGTTGTAAGGAGAAGTTGATCCAAGCATCGTAGAGACCTCGTTGGCTTTTGAGAGTTGAGAACACATCCGGGTAAGACGACACATCGAAAGTGGCAATCGGGTTTTTGGATTCGAAATGGGGGTTGGATTTGGTGTTGTTGGGCCCTTGCAAGGGAAACGATAGGGGGGCTGGGTGCGGGGATTCTTTGACATGGTGTGGGTCAGTATGGACTAGGTTTAAATCGGCGGATTCAGACAGTTGGTACACGAGACCGGTGACAAGGCCGGCCACCATCCCGTCCACAGCGCAGTGCTCGAAAACCAGTCCCGCTGTGCAGTCCTTGAACACAACCAGATTCAGCACCTGTCAAAAGACACGAGGATAATTTTTATTATTATTTTTTTACATTGTACGTACATGTGGGTATCAACGTGTGTGTATGTACTATATATATACTATACTATACTATGTACTATACTACTATATATGTATGTATATACACGTGTATGTATGAAGTGTGTATGTATGCGTATGCTATATACATTATTGTGTGTACATATATATCACCATGGTCTACTCCCAGCTGACGTTCCCTATTAGTGTATACTATCGCACAACACAGAACATCCCACATAAAAAGGGGAAGACAAAAAAAGGAAAAAAATATATATATACATATATATATAAAAATTAAAATATATAAAAAATGGAAATTAAAAAAGGAAATTATATATGTATATATATATAATATATATATTTAATTACATTTTTTAACAAAAAAGGAAATCACATATATATAATATATATATTTAATTTCCTTTTTTTAATTAGCTTTTTTATATATTTTAATTCATATGTAAAAAAGGACATTATATATATATATATTATATATATATTTAATTTTTTTTACAAAAAAGGAAATTATATATATATATATAATATATATATATATTTAATTTCTTTTTTAATTACTTTTTTTATATATTTTAATTTATATATATATATATTTTTTTAATTTCCTTTTTTTCTTCCCCTTGTTATGTGGGATGTTCTGGTGTTGTGCGAGCCTTTACACTCTAATGAACCAATATACACAACTGTATGTATGGAATTGGGAAAAATTTGAACAAATAAATAAATCAAAAAAAAAAAGACACAAGGAAGATCAGAGTACTTTTTAAGAGTTTTTTTTTTATCATGGACTAGCGGACCATATATTATGATATACGATCTATATTTTGGGGTTGTTTTTGGCATCATCCTTATAAGGGTATGAAAAAGTAAATATTAGATTTTTTACATTTTGATGGATGTGAGGTTTTTTCCTGTAGTTTTTATGCACTTCCTGATGCAAACCCTGGCTGGGAATCAACCCCATGTCCTCTGCCATGTGAATCTAATACATAACCTGCTAACTGAGGTGTTGGGTGTCCTACCTTATCGTAGTATCTCAAGCATGGACCGTCCCCTTCTCCTCCCAGCCTCACCGCACTGAGGATGTCAGCCAGTTCAGAAGGTGCGCTGTTGTCCTCCAGACTTAACGTCAGCACGGCGCTCTCCATGATCTGCAGTGACGCTGCCGCTGCTCCTCCTTTCGATGCGATCTCCTCCCTAATTGCAGCCCAGGATTTGCGTTCCAAAGCAGATAAGCTGCAAATGGTCGATGGATCGTTATTCTTTCCTGCGTTGGGCTGCTCCGCTACTTTAGCCAGCTGGTTGTAGATGTCCGAGAAGGACCGAGCAGATGATGGTGCACCAGTGGTGGAGCGCTGCAGTATGTCAACTGGGAATACTCCTCCGACGCAAGTGATGATGGCATGGATGCTGTCGGGGTAGACCTGAAGAAGGAAAATCCACAGGATGGATTACAACATATTTAGCCGGCATATTTATCCGATTTATCTGTACCTTCATTTCATCTCCGTTTTTGCCGGGAATTCGTGCGGCAGCGAAAAGCTCCGACTGCTGGGTTTTCTCCATGGGTACATCACCCTCCAGCATCATCGGCTCACTGTACAACTTCGCCACTGCCCAAAGCAGAGCCGCTGCTCTTGCTAGCTGGGTGCATCCCTTCGTTTTGGATGGAGGGAGAACAACCGGGAGGGCGGTGGAGGTCGGTAGGGGGTCGGTGCAAGACAGCAGGCATCGCTTGAACTGCTCGGTCACCCAATTCTCTTGGCCCGAAGCGCTGGATGCCAACTTCTGCTGAGCCTCGAAAAGAAGCCCTTTCTGCTTCTCCAGAGTGGTTTTGAACTCGGCATAGAGATCGGGGCTCAGAGTGAGCTGGAGGACGCGGCACACTTCCTGCAAGGTAACGTCCAATTCCGGTACGGGGTAGTCGAGAAGAGTCATCCTGTTAAAATGTGGCAAACTGGAAAGAAGTGGAAATGACATGAAAATAGTCAAGTCAAATGTAAACAAACAACATGGCTGACAACCACAACAGTTTTTTGAGATTAATCATTAATCATTTTTTACAAATCTTGTGTTTATAATATTATATTAAGGAATATTTTTATTTTTAATATTACTATATTAATATGAAATATTAACATTAAATATTAAAATATTTAATTTTAAATATTGATATTCAAATATTTAATAATATATATTAATATTAAATATTAATATTAAATATTAATATTATATATTAAAATATTAACATTAAACTATTAATATTATATATTAAAATATTAACATTAAAATAGTAATATTACAATATTTAATATCAATATTAAAATATTTAATATTAAATATCAATATCAAAATATTTAATATTACATATTAATATAAAAATGTTTAATATTAATATTTTTATTTTTGATATTTACAGAATAACCAAAAATATAATATATTTTATATATTACATTGCTTCAATATGGGACAGCACATGCTGGAATTCATATTTCCCTCAATAAACCACAGCTCACTAAAGCCAGCAGCACTCATGCACACACTACCACCACCATGTTTGACCATGTGGACAATAACGGCTGTCTGTTGACTGATTTCCCCATTGGATAATAAATCTATCCTGCCATTCAAGCTGTACACTGACTACTCTACAGTATATATATTATATATTTCATGTCCCTTGAGAAGATATATTGTGGTATATTGCAGGCGGTATCAACTCTACGTCCATGCTGCTTGTAGGACAAAACAATAGGCATCACATGACACACGCTGCTTCTAATTTACCCTTACATTCCTGTCACATGACGTCCTAGTCCTTCAATTTGAACGAGATTCATTTCATTCTTACTGATACATTTTTTTTATTGCTGCTTATGAATCACATTCCTGCTAATTAGGCTTCCTGGACATGTCTTGTGACTCTAATTGCTCAATAATAATAATGGTGGTAGTTTTTTAGCTAGTATTTTTCTTTTTTAAACTTTTCTCTTTGCCCGCTGTTGAAAAATCCTGTATGATAGGTTACATGAAGACACTAAATATATATACAATATACATATTTTTTTAAATATATATATATATACACACACCATAGACATATATCATCAAAATTATTAAATTGTTCTGATAATGTCATCCATTTTGTGTCCCGGGTATGCTGGTACCTAGCCTAGCTGAAACAATATCTCTTTTATTACATTTTTTACTTTTAGTAGTACACTATATTGAAAAATAATATAGTTTTATTTGGAAATAAATCACCTCATTAGTCATTATCATCATCTTAAAGTGTGTGTGCTTTATCTAAACATAAAACTCACAAAAACCCATCGCCAGATTGCTGCCGTTGAACTGAATTAAATGATACATCAGCCCATACATGGTATTCATATAAATTGCAATATATTACCAATGAAAAATGAGCATCAATAATAAACTGAATATAAAAATGTACTCACCTCAATGTCACAATTCCTTCTAAGTCAAGCCGGTTGGAATGATGGAAGAACGGTCAATGGGAGACAACTCGGTTGGGACTACAAAAAACACGGGTTTGTCTATAATGGACAAGCAGTGACTCTTGTTAAGCAATTTAAAAATCTCGTTCCAACCTCCTCTCCCTGTCTCTAACTTCTTGTTTCCTCCTTTTTCCACTTTAAATGCCCACGTGATTAGCTTGCACGTGCATGTGTTATATAGTGAACACGTTAATTAGGTACTGTATGCATCCCATTGCTGATCTACACAATGTAAAAATGGTCAATGATGTCGGAAAATTTCAAGTAAAAAGTATTGGTATCGGTATAGTATCGGTAACACAGTACTGTCCTGGAAATATTGTATTTTCTTGGTGTTGCAATACTTTGTTTTTTTTATATTCAGACTTCTTCTCTGTGCAATATTAAGGCTCTAAATGCAATATATTATGTTCTATGTGAGGTATTTCTATAATGCCTCATATCAACTCACTAGCATACTGTATTTGTATATAACTCTGGGTAAAACTGTTGATTTTGTTAATACTTGGGTTGTTTATTTTTCTATATTGTGTATTTTGTACTACTTAACTGTACTCTTGCTGCTGTGCAATGCAAATTTCCCCACTGAGGGACGAATAAAGGCATATTTTATCTTATCTTGGATCAATACTAAAGTCTGTATACCTAAATTGTGTTAATGTATAAGAAAATAAAGTTTTTTTTTTAAAAAAAAAGCCCTAAAAAGGGCCTTGAAAACGAGGGTTTATGGTCGTTTTCTATTCGGGTCATTATATGACTTTCCACCTCTAATGCTTCCTCTCCTGCCCCCTCTAGTGGTCACCTTGTGTAATTGCTTTTGCATACTGTCATGGCGGCACAGGCTCGCGCTGTGGTTTCGTCCCAATGGCTAGCAGACGCCATCAGAAACGGCCTAGTGGGCTCCAAAATCCGGGTACTGGATTCGTCATGGTACCTACCCATAACCAAAAGAGACCCGAAAGCGGAGTTCGCGGAGAAGCACATACCGGGCTCCTCGTTCTTTGATATAGACGAGTGTAGCGACCGAGATTCGCCGTACGACCACATGTTGCCCACGGGCAGCCACTTTTCACGGTACGTGGGCGACTTGGGAATCGGAAACGACACTCATGTGGTGGTGTACGACACCAATGGCTTCGGCTCGTATAGCGCCCCACGCGTTTGGTGGATGTTTAGGTTGTTCGGCCATAACTTGGTGTCGGTGCTGGACGGGGGGATGAAGAACTGGGAAGCCGAAGGTCGGTCGGTGACGTCGGAACAGGTGAAGCCGGAGAGAAGGGACTTCCGGGCGACCATCAACCCGGCGTGGGTGAAGACTTATGAGGAAGTGCTGGAGAACATCAGGACCAAGCAGGTGCAGGTCGTGGATGCCAGGTCTGCTGGCAGGTTTAGGGGGGTCGAACCAGAGCCCAGAGAGGGTGAGCAGGCTTTTTCATTATGTGATATAACTGTAGGATATAAATAGAATTTTTTTTTGTATTTTTATATTATTATTGATTTTTTTTTTTTTTCTTTTACAGGCACCTTACCAGGCCACTTCCCGGGTGCAGTCAACATGCCATTCACATCCTTTCTGGATGCCAATGGTAAATACCTTGCCAACGATGACTTGTCCACACTGTTCAAGGAGGCTGGGGTGAAACTGGACCAGCCGCTTTGGGCCACCTGCGGTTCTGGCGTCACGGCGTGCCTCGTCGTTCTGGCCGCTCATCTGCTGGGCCACCCAGGGGTGTGCGTTTATGATGGCTCCTGGGCTGAGTGGTTTAAACGGGCGTCTCCAGAGCATGTCATCTCGGAGGGAGAGAAGAAAAAGATGTGAAGTAAAGAAAACTATAAAAAAACATTTGCACTTTTAAACTGCGTTTATAGTAACCCAGGACCTCATCTATGCAGAGATAATACTACACTATTTCAGGCAGTATTTCAGAAATGACAATTTATGCTAACAGTGCACTTATTTTTAATAAATTGAGCAACATTTTACAAATTTAAATGCATTATTTTTTCTGCTTTCTTATATGATTCCATTTGAACTTTGGCAGGCTTGTGTCATTGTCATTATTCATTAGCAGAAAAGTAAATAAGCCTTAGTGGGACACTGAATTGCAAGATCTTGTAAATGGCACTGTATATTGCAGTTTATGTAATTAAAGGAATTTCAAAGTCATTTGCTGAGTTCTCTTCCAAAACTGTTTTTTTTTTATTTTAACAAAACCATATGCTGGAATTAACGCTTCTTGTCCTCATATTGTTCAAATTTACTACATAGCTAAAATGGCTTCCTTAGCGATAAGCTAGGAACTTAACAGCTAAATTACATCCCCATTAGAATGTACTCACAAAGTGGGTCGGGAAAATAAAAAAAATGAAACATCAAAGTAATTTGCTGAGTTCTCTTCCAAAACATTTTTTTTTACATTTTAACAAAACCATATGCTGGAATTAATGCTTCTTGCCCTCATATTCTTCAAATTTACAACATAGCTAAAATGGCTTCCTGAGCTATAAGCTAGGGTGTAGACTATGATGAGTGCAGGAATTTTAAAACTTAACAGCTAAATTACATCCCCATTAGAATGTACTCACAAAGTGGGTCGGGAAAATTTAAAAAAAATGAAACAATTCACTCCTGTGGATAAATAATTGTGTCATAAAATGACATTTTAAAGTCTTGACGGGTCAGTTCCGCGCCACAACAAAGATGGCCGCCAGCCTTGGACGTACGTCCGTGGGCTGTCCAACAAACTGCCTGAAGGTCCTCCCGAAATAAACAAATTGGGGTCCTCTTTTTTTTGTCCAATGCTAGCCACCCTAACGAGAATCGCAGACAGATTATTTTTCGCAATATATATAAACTCTAACAACAATAACGTCAGTATATTCAGTTTTAGACTGTCAGAGGAATGTTAAACCAAGTGAGGTTTAATCGGTGTGGTCATTTACGTCCCTAGCGGTCCATTATTTGTGTTTTTTACTTGTATCGACGAAGGGTGTTTTCTTGGGTCGCCGCCACACAGCCGAATCGTAACAAAATCAGACATTTTGATAGTCAACCTCAACATTAGCGAGTGGGTTTCGTTTGAAGGGAGACATCGTTTTACATTGAAACCGGTAAGGAGGAATGTGTGGATGTATCCACCGTCAAGTCATTGTAACGGTTAAATTAACCCTGTCATACCCGTCTCTATAACAAGTACGCGTGCGACGACTCGTCATTTTGCTTACGTGTCATTTTGTGGGAAAACGCCCTGTCTTTAATACCAATTAAATTATTAATTCAAGTTATTTTTCATCGTAGGGAAGTGTAAATGAGCAGAAATGTCTGGAATTGCTCTGAGCAGACTGTCCCAGGAACGCAAAGCCTGGAGGAAAGACCACCCGTTTGTAAGTAACGGCTTTACGACACATTTCTATGAAGCGTCCATCATATATATATATATGATTACCATTGGTTGCTATTAAAATGGATGTTCACACAGGGGTTTGTGGCTGTGCCTACCAAGAATCCTGATGGAACCATGAATCTGATGAACTGGGAGTGTGCCATTCCTGGAAAGAAAGGAGTAAGGAGTCATATAGTTAGAATTCTATTCATCTTCTAACAAATACACCACATGATGGCGCCAAAGTGAGTCCCATGGGCTTGAAATTTCTCACACAAACACAAAGCAGAAAGAGTCCAAATGCACAAATGGTCCGGAAAGATGCTGCAATTGTTCAAGACGCCTACAAACTTCCAAAACAATTGCATGAAACAAACAAAAAAAAAACGGAAGTTACCTGCATTTGAAACACACACCGGAACTTCAGAGTGTAAAATATGAGCAAGATTAGCATAAAATAATTAGCATGACTGGCGTTTGTTGTTGTTGTTGACTAAATTAGACATTACTCCCTTTTGTTTGTCAGACCTTGTGGGAGGGAGGACAGTATAAGCTCCGAATGCTCTTCAAAGACGACTACCCCTCCTCGCCGCCCAAATGTGAGTCCCGCTGACACCACACATTAAGCTAAGCGTGGATAGCAGAATGTCGTAAGAATTTCAAGCATCTCCGTCTACACTGGATACACCCATCTTCTCAAGGGGGGAGCTTGATGTCTTGAAGCGGCTTATTTCCTTATTTATGTCGACTATATTAGGTATAAAGTGGCTATAGGGGTGCTATTTCATGTCTACATGGCTCTAATAATGTAAAAAAATCGTATTCAGAAGGCTGTAAACTGGTTTTCTATGCTCCTGACTACAATAATAATGAATTTTGTGAGATTATATATGTTGAAATTAGTTATATTTGGGGAAACTGACTAAATCGGGCTTGTTTTTTTTCGTATCAGGCAAGTTTGAGCCACCAATATTCCATCCGAATGTCTACCCATCTGGCACCGTGTGTCTGTCCATCCTGGAGGAGGACAAAGATTGGAGGCCCGCCATCACCATCAAACAGGTTTGTCTATTTGTTGATGTTTAGCGCAAGTTTTTTTGTGTGTTGAGTGTGTTTTTTTTTTTTTATTATTATTATTATTATTATTACAACATTTTGTTGTGTGCCCCTGAGTCGATACACAAGGTTTCAACACATGCTGCCTTTTCAGATCCTGTTGGGAATCCAGGAGCTGCTGAACGAGCCCAACATTCAAGACCCAGCACAAGCAGAGGCTTACACAATTTACTGGTATGAGCCCACTTTTAGCGTAATCCCTCCCTTTATCGCCGCCGTTCATTGGTTCCATACCCGACCGTGATAAGCGAATTACTGCTAAATTGAATAGAGAATAGAAAGCCTTTTAAATATGCTTTTTTTTATAAACATGATTAGAGCCCTCTAGACATGAAATAGCACCCCTATTCACCCGTATTAACCAATTATCAGTAATGATAGAGTTTCTTTATTGTCATTGCACAATAACACAGCAGTGAAATTGCCAACAAAATGTCGTTGCCTGGCTCCCGTGTAATAATAAATAATAAATAATAATGTGGAGAATAAATAGATGACAGTAATTTGTACAAATAATTTAAATAATTTAGAATAAATAACAATAATTTAAGTTTTGGCACAAAGGCACAACGTAGGAGACTATTATTGTACAGCCATTTTTAGGGATTAAAGTACTATTGTTGTTTTAATTCCAGTCAGAACCGGATGGACTATGAGAAGCGGGTCAGGGCCCAGGCCAAGAAGTTTGCACCCGCATAGATCAGACTGGGGGGCCTCCTCCCCACCCTGGCCGACCAGAGAGAGACACACACAGGTGACAAACAGGACCACCCACTCCAACAAGAATCCACGTTTCAGTATCTTTTCATAGGTGCCATGATAAAAAAATTAATCCCGACACTTTGGTATATTGGTTGTAAGATCAAGAGTATTAAGGAAGCTAGGGTCCGTCCAGCAAAGAAAAAGTGGTGGTGGTGGTGGGGGGGGGGGCAAAGCGCAAGAAAAAGAGGCAGGTAGGTCACCACTTTGCAGTTTTAATTAATGGAAAATCTCTTTTGGGAACGCACTTTTGGGAACGAGCAAGAAGCTGGAGAGTTTTTGCCTCTACATAAACGAGCGCATGTACATATTATAAATAAATTAAAAAAAAACTGTGGAAGTTATGTTTTATATTGTTTTAGCCTGTTGACGTGTGTGGTATTATCATGCAGAACACAAATTGCGTACTATTGTGAAATAAACTTGAATAAAACAACAATAGTCAATGAGCGCCTGTGGTGTTTTTTTCCTCAGTTGAGTGATGTGCATGGTTTGCTTTAAAAAAAAAAAAAGCATTGTTTTCAACCTGAGGGTGAAACCTGATGTAATGTTCTCCGGTGTCAAGTGTGTCATATTTGCAGGAAATATAACACCTTTTGTTTCACCTCGCATCCCGTGCGGTTTAGTATGTCACGATGACCTTACGGAGCCCCGGACTGACGATAAACACGGCTTAAAACGAGAAGAAAAACACTTTTTTTTGTGTGTGTGTTTTTGCTGAATTTGTGCTTATTGATGACATCTGTAAAAATACCAGAGGTGCCACCGCTGGTGCCGCCTCACTACGCAGATCCGGGATCATCCCTGACACATCCTGACAGCCATCCCAGTCTGGGTCATCTGCTGCGGACCGACATATTTCCTGGTGTGTAACGACATCTGGCATCCATTCTTGTAATATTAGGGATATTATATTCTCTTGTAGATTTATGACTATTTTTTTTATTTAAATGTACCTTTTTTTTCTAATTTTTTCCTCTCAGAAATTCAATCATAACTATAAATATATTATTATTATTTATTTAAACTATAAATTCACCACTATTTTTGTAGAAAGAAATGTATAGTACTAAACATATTTATAATACAATATATGTACCAATAGCACAGAACACAAAATGAGGCCTGCAATATATTGCCATATATTACATGAATATATAATATATTGTATAATATATGTACAAAAATATATTATTCCATGTATTTATAATATATAATGTATTGGAAAATATAATGGAAAAATAATATAATATATTACAATATTATTATACATATATAATATACAATATTACAATATATTTCAAGTAATACATTGATAAATATATTTTCTTTTCGTAAGGGCAGGTCCTGTTTTTTTTTTCTAATTTATGAGGGGAAAAAAGTGCTAAATTTACAACTTTTTCTTGTAAATATAAGATTATTATCAAATTTATGACTTTATTCTCATGAATTTACCACTTTATTTCCTGTTTTTCAAATTTAAAAAAAATGATTTATAGTACAAAACAGAAAATTAATGAGACCTTATTCAACCCTATTCAATAGGGGTGCACAATAATAACCAATAATTAAAAAAAAAAATGAGCGCAAAACTTCCCCTGAGTGCACATGTAAACAAACATGGCGTTGAATGTGTGGGACTTGACTGTTTTAGGAGAAGACATTTTTCTAATAACTCAACATTATTAATGTAAAAACATTATTATAACCCTTTGAATCGCTGTGTATTTTTCTTTAATTTTCCATTTTCTCCATCCTAAAAATGTCATCTTTAGGTGTGTCGCTAGCGTGGAAATCTGTCGCCATGGACTCTTACACGGGCCACTCACTGGTGGCCTGGCCTCCACAGCCACATAGATGGTTTGGCCACAAAACAGATGAACTAGGTTGGTGCCGTCTCTTTATGCTAAACCAAAACCCTCATTTTGAACCTCAGGTCCTGCTAGACTTAATAATGCAAACATCATTAATAATAACCATATGATAATAACAGTATTAATAATAATAATAAACAGTATTTATTCTACAGTATGTGCCTGTACACCGTCATGTTCCTATATATATTCTAATTTTTATCCTTTCTGCCCCCCCCCATCACCGCATCACCAGTGGAGTGGACTGAGAGAAACATTTTGAACCAAAAACTCAACAAACTGCTGACAGAAATGGGAAAGAAGGGCGCTTCGAAATGACTCGGTGGCCAGCCAATCACAGGGCACATATAAACAAACAACCATTCACACTCACATTCATACATATGGACAATTTGGAGTCGCTAATTAACCTAGCATGTTTTTGGAATGTGGAAGGAAACCGGAGTAACCGGAGAAAACTCACGCATGCACGGGGAGAACATGCAAACTCCACACAGAGATGGCCGAGAGTGGAATCGAACTTGGGTCTCCTTGCTGCGATGCCTGCGCGCTAACCACTCCAGAATACACTGTACAAAAATTCATAAATGATCAATGTTTCTTGATGGAGAAACATGTTTAGAGCTTACATATTTGTCAGTTATTCTGCATTATTCGTTGGTAGTGTCTTGCCTGTTGTCATCTAATTTATAATATTCACACTCACATTCATAACTATGGACAATTTGGAGTCGCTAATTAACCTAGCATGTTTTTGGAATGTGGGAGGAAACCGGAATACCCGGAGAAAACCCATGCATGCACGGGGAGAACATGCAAACGCCACACAGAGACGGCCGAGGGTGGAATCGAACTCAGGTCACCGCTAACCACTCGCCCGCTGTGCAGACATGAAGAATACACTGTACAAAAATTCATAAATGATCAATGTTTCTTGGTAGAGAAAGTATCATGTTTAGAGCTTACATATTTGTCAGTTATTCTGCATTATTCGTTGGTAGTGTCTTGCCTGTTGTCATCTACTTTATAAATTGAATATTTTCATTGTAAGAGCATAAGAAAACCTGTTGACGACCTTCTACATACGGTTTGGAACATTATTAGAGCCCTCTAGACATGAACTAACACCCCTATAGTCACATTTACAGTCATATTTCCCAATATTGTCAACATAATAGGAGAATATAAGACAATAATATAGACTCTCACACGTTAGCATTGGGAGATGACTTCTTGTGGAATACTACATATCATCACATGTCTTTGAATGCATCTTCTGAATGCTTTATGCAGAACGCAGGTATTCCATTTTAAACAATAAGATAGCAAATAAGATAATAATAATAATGATGTTTTTGGAATGTGGGAGGAAACCGGAGTACCCGGAAAAAAAAACCCACGCATGCACAAGGAGAACATGCAAACTCCACACAGAGATGGCCGAGGGTGGAATTGAACTCAGGGTCTCCAGCAAAAGAGTTGTGTAATGTCATAAATAATGAATTATAGGAGTGTATAAGTGACTATAGGGGTGCTACTTCATGTCTAGAGAGCTCTAATGTTAAAAAAAAACACATTTAGAAAGTTCATTCATTCATTTTCTACGCTTATCCTCATGAGTGTCGCAGGGGGGGGGGGGGGGGGGGGGTTGTGCTGCAGCCTATCCCAGCTGTCTTCGGTCTGTCTTTAAACCCGGGTCCCCTGCGCATTAACCACTCGTCTGCCGTGTAGCCGTCATTCAAGTTCATGTCTAAAAAAATCCGAACTATCCCTTTAAATGTTAAAACATCATTCAACTTAGAGGTCTTTGCATGTGTGTGTGTGTGTGTGTAAGCAGTAGCACGAAAGGGGTTTGAACGCAACCACTGAAACTTTGTCTAAAGCTGCTGCCAAGTCATAAACGTACACTAAAGCTGATTTAGTCACCCTGCTAAATCAATGCAAGTCAGTCACTATGGATTTCCCCTCCATTTATGTATATTGTCTTCTGATTGGACGGCGCCTTTGTTCATATCTTCTGATGGGATGACTCATTACAAAATGGGCGGTACGGCCCTGTCCTCCAACTCGCTGACACCTCAGTGAGTGCGCGGGGGGATGGAACGGGGGTGGGGGGGGGGGTTGTAGAACATTCAGGTGTAACTGCAGGCGTGAGGTCTAAGTCGCTAAGGGTTGTACGGGTGAGGATTTTGCGGTTTTTAAGCGCTGCCTGTCATCACATAAAGTCCTCTTCATTCTGCTGATAGCTGTTTTTCTACTTCTGGTTAACCTGACTGTTGTCAACGGGGGTTGTTTTGGTTTAAATGTGTGAGATACTGTCAATAAAATTTGAAAGAAGGTTTGTTTTTATTATTATTAATATATAATAATATATTATATTATTATTATTAAAAGCAGAATAATCACAATAGTTATTATTTTGATGAATAATACAGAAGAATGAAGAATAAAACTGACATTTTCCAAAGAATACGAAAACTATACAGTTTGATTCACGTAATGTTGTCACTTTAAACAAAAATGACTTTTTCTCAAGAAAAAAACATAAGTTATGTTAGTCTGATGAAAAAAGGACCATTTCAAAACACTTTCATCACAATATATTCAGGTTACCTATTTTTTTAAAAATAAAAAAATACTTATTTACTTATTAAAAAATACTTATGACTTGAAATATGACCTCCTTTTTTTTTTACAATATAATAAAAAATTATGCATTTCTTCCTAAAAAAAATCCTTACTTTAGTTTATGATTATTTATGTGACTTGGGAAATACAACTTATTTTTTTCCTCAAAATATTATAGCTATCATCGCAACTTCAGTTTATGATTATTTATATTATATTTTTTAATTAAATATTTATTTACTTACTGACCTCCTTTTTACAATATAATAAAAAATGCATTTCTTCCTGAAAAAAAATCCTTACTTTAGTTTATGATTATTTATGTGACTTGGGAAATACGACTTATTTTTTTCTCAAAATATTATAGCTATCATTGCAACTTCAGTTTATGATTATTTATATTATATTTATGATTATTTATTATAATATATATTATTTATATATTATTTGTGTGACTTGGGAAATAAGACTTGTTTTTCAACAAACAAAAAAAATTTATTTCATTTGCAAAATATATTGTTACAACTACATTTGCAAGATTCTGCATTTATTTTTCCAGAAAATAAATAATTTTCTTAGGATTGTTTATTGATATGAGTTGGGAAAAAATGTTTTTTTTAACCATTTACAGCCAAAAAAATTTTTTTCTCAAAAAAGCCTTGTAAAATATCGCTTATTTTGGAAAGCTTATGACTTACTGTATTTTCTATGACTGATCAATAAGACTTAATAGAGCAATAAGACTTAAAAACATTCATTCTGAATCATTACTTTAAATAATGTTTGTAAATAATACGACATAAAAAATTGAAAAGAGTCCAAGGATTGATCCCTGGGGGATCTCACAAGTCATTCCCACTCTTTCGCATAATAACCAGCACCGGTGCTTCGCCGTTCCATTTTAAAATGACCTTTAAGCAAAGAAGACGTTTCTATAGTCTGCCGGCGCCATCTTAAATATAGCCGTACGTTTCTAAATGTGGTCCGTATGCGCTCTTTTATCCCTTGGATCTCTTTGAAACCGGCTTTCGTTGACTTGAACCACTTCAGACGACATCGTGAACGTCTGCGATTGAAACAGGATGTGGTGTTCTCGACGCGGTTCTCTTTCCAATCGAGTCGATGTTTCTACAACGGCGTAGTAAAGTCGTGATTGGGGAGGTGCTCGCCTTCCCTACGCCACCCCGCGGGCCGTCAACACTAGGCTGCGTCACAGGGCTTCCTGTGACAGAAGCTGTGGTTGGAGGTGGAAAATGTCAGCGGGGCACCAAAAAGGAAGGGGCCAAAGAATGAGTGTAAAAAAGAAAGAGAGAGAGAGAGTTTTAGACAGAAAAGGGACAGAAACCAAAGAAAGGGGGAATCTACCACAGTCCGGCAGAGCGGGGGGGGGAGAATGCGTGTCCTCGTCGGGACGCACTGCTGTCTTCTCTAAGCCGAGCGAATCAGGTACACTCAGTTATTCTGTACTTTTGTTTCAACTTCAGTCAATAGACCTTTCTGCCGTTTTATAAGGAGGCGTTGTCGCCAATTTGTGACCCCGAAGGAGGCGAACGCGACATTAAACCCGAGGACGACTAAACTCCATTCACTGCTATATTTCTTTACAATGGAACCTTGGTTAGCGTCGTTAATCCTATTCATGGCAATAAATAGTTGGTGAGAGTAATAGAATAAAATCTAATCCATTATTATTATTATTATTATTAATACAAATTGTGACACCCTACAGCATGGGGTCTCAAACTCAATTTACTTGGGGGCCACTTGGAGCTCGGGTCTGGGTGAGACTGGGCCGCATCAGGTTTTCAAAAAAAAAAAAAAAAAAAAAAAACGCATTTATTAAAAACAAAAAAATTAAAAAAACTTTGCTTTGGTTCCAATTTTCTACAATAAAAGCTCTGATAAAACATTCCACTGTTCTCAAATATCTTACTTTTTATTTTTCTACACAAAATAAAATAAATCAAGAATAAAGAAAATCAATCAGTAATAAATAAATAAATATAATAATAATAATAATAAAACGGCAAATAATAAAAACTATAGTCGGTGGGTAGACAAATTATTTTTTTCAAATTAAAATGAACAAAGCATTATTAGAGCCCTGTAGACATGACAAAACACGACTATAGTCACATTTATACTTTTTTTTATTTACAACATATTGCGCAACTGCAGGGTCTTGACACACATGCTAACTCGCAAACTAGAGAGCTAGCGACCTAAACGGTAGCCTTCGAGTTATTTCCTTTTACACTTAAATAGACAAAAACTTACCACTTCCACAGGGATAGGGAGGATAACTATTAACAGTTATTTAACCTTTAACATGAACATTAATCAAACGTAATAATTTTTTTCTGGGTACATGATACCATACAGCATCCATATCAAACCCAAAAACTTACCACTTCCACACGGATAGGGAGAATAACTATTAACAGTTATTTAACCTTTAACATGAACATTAATCAAATGTAATAATTTTTTTTCTGGGTACATGATACCATACAGCATCCATATCAAACTTGCGCGGGCCGCACTAACATTAAACTTTCATATCAAGGCGGGGGCCTCAAACTAGCATCCTGCGGGCCACAGTTGGCTCGTGAGCCGCGTGTTTGAGACCCCTTTAAGACCCGTTTGAGACATTTTAGGAACACAGTTGGACTCACGGTGTATTCATAACACGCTAAATAAAAAAATGTATGCAAACCGAGGCAATACACGCTAACTGAGGTTTCACTGTACGCTTATGTTATTCAAGTCATTATTCAAGCGTAAAGGGGAGAAAGTAACTACTACTATGATTTGCATGTCGTGATACTAAAGCCGCCTCCATGTGATCTTTCTCAGTCCGACCCGCAGTCGTGATGATGGGGACGGTCCATCTCTATCTGACCCTGGGCGTCGTCTTTTCACTGCACGCTCCCGACTGTGAGGCAGCCTTGCAAGGTGCAAGTTTATTTAGTTATGGGTGTGGAGGTACAAGAACTTTAGCAGACTTATGGGACTTTTTGCGCTGAGTCAGAGATCATTATTCATCGACCTTTGAATAAAAATTCAAATTTCAAGGTTTCACTCTTACGGTTTTTCCAAAATATGTATTATATTAATAAATGGTTAAATAAGCCTATTTTAACTTGGAAAAATGCATATTTAAGCACATTTTATGCCTAAATTAAGTATTTGGAAGCATAAAAATGGCTAAATGAACTGAAATTCTATTATTATATGAGTGTAAAGGTGACTATAGGGGTGTTATTTCATTTCTAGAGGGCTCTAATAAGGTTAAAAACATATTTAGAAGATCATAAACAGCTGTCACCATACTACTAATACAGATTATATACTAATTCATACAGTTAATGTTAAAATATTACAGTAATCCCTTGTTTAGAGCCCTCTAGACATGAAATAACACCCCTATAGTCAGCTATACACTCCTTTTACCCAATAATGTGGACATAATAAGAGACAACAAGACAAGTAAGACATCATATTAAGTATCACATGTTAGGAGTTCTTTTTTTTTTTAACTTCCTGTTCTGTATATTACAGAAATCCCTTGTTTAGAGCCCTCTAGATATGAAATAACACCCCTATAGTCACCTATATACTCCTTTTACCCAATACTGTGGACATAATAAGAGAAAACAAGACAAGTAAGACATCATATTAAGTATCACACGGTAGGAGTTCCTTTTTTTTCTTTCTTTTTTTTAACTTCCTGTTCTGTATATTCCAGAAATCCCTTGTTTAGAGCCCTCTAGACATGAAATAACACCCCTATAGTCACCTATACACTCCTTTTGTTGCTTTTTTTTACTTCCTGTTCTGTATATTACAGAATCCCTTGTTTAGAGCCCTCTAGACATTAAATAACACCCCTATAGTCACCTATACAGTCATTTTACCCAACAATGTGGACATAAGAGAAAACAAGACAAGTAAGACATCATATTAAGTATCACACGTTAGGAGTTGCTTATTTTTCGGTCTTTTTTTAACTTCCTGTTCTGTATATTACAGAAATCCTTTGTTTAGAGCCCTCTAGACATGAAATAACACCCCTATAGTCACCTATACACTCCTTTTGTTGCTTTTTTTTAAACTTCCTGTTCTGTATATTACATAAATCCCTCGTTTAGAGCCCTCTAGACATTAAATAACACCCCTATAGTCACCCATGCACTCCTTTTACCCAATAATGTGGCCAAAATAAGACAAAACAAGAAAAGTAAGACATCATATTAAGTATCACACGTTAGGAGTTGCTTATTTTACGGTCTTTTTTTAACTTCCTGTTCTGTGTATTACAGAAATCCCTTGTTTAGAGCCCTCTAGATGTGAAATAACACCCCTATAGTCACCTATACACTCCTTTTACCCAATAATGTGGACATAATAAGAGAAAACAAGACAAGTAAGATATCATATTAAGTATCACACGTTAGGAGTTGCTTATTTTTCGGTCTTTTTTTAACTTCCTGTTCTGTATATTACAGAAATCCTTTGTTTAGAGCCCTCTAGACATGAAATAACACCCCTATAGTCACCTATACACTCCTTTTGTTGTTTTTTTTTAAACTTCCTGTTCTGTATATTACATAAATCCCTCGTTTAGAGCCCTCTAGACATTAAATAACACCCCTATAGTCACCTATGCACTCCTTTTACCCAATAATGTGGCCAAAATAAGACAAAACAAGAAAAGTAAGACATCATATTAAGTATCACACGTTAGGAGTTGCTTATTTTACGGTCTTTTTTTAACTTCCTGTTCTGTGTATTACAGAAATCCCTTGTTTAGAGCCCTCTAGATGTGAAATAACACCCCTATAGTCACCTATACACTCCTTTTACCCAATAATGTGGACATAATAAGAAAAAACAAGACAAGTAAGATATCATATTAAGTATCACACGTTAGGAGTTGCTTATTTTTCGGTCTTTTTTTAACTTCCTGTTCTGTATATTACAGAAATCCTTTGTTTAGAGCCCTCTAGACATGAAATAACACCCCTATAGTCACCTATGCACTCCTTTTACCCAATAATGTGGACAAAATAAGACAAAACAAGAAAAGTAAGACATCATATTAAGTATCACACGTTAGGAGTTGCTTATTTTACGGTCTTTTTTTAACTTCCTGTTCTGTGTATTACAGAAATCCCTTGTTTAGAGCCCTCTAGACGTGAAATAACACCCCTATAGTCACCTATACACTCCTTTTGTTGCTTTTTCTTAACTTCCTGTTCTGTATATTACATAAATCCCTCGTTTAGAGCCCTCTAGACATGAAATAACACCCCTATAGTCACCTATACACTCCTTTTGTTGCTTCTTTTTTTTTTTTTTACTTCCTGTTCTGTACAGTACTTATTGTGGTGGCTGCCGCCGGGCTTTAGAAGTCATTGCTGTCTGCGATGTGGAAGCACACTGATAACGAGACAGCGTTTTAATCTTTGTTATGTCTGTACAACTCAGGGTTCTCCTGCGTGAATGACTTCATCGACAAAGTTACTTGCACAGGGAACAGGTTTTCCGTGGATCCCGGTCTGGACTGCTGGATCAGAGGCCACAAGAAAGTAAAATCCAGAATCATCAGGTAAGAATATGAATGTGTTAAAAATGATATCTGTATATATATATTTTTGTTTGTGTATTGTTGCTAGCCGAAGCTGCAGAGTGAAAGATCACGCCGACTCGCCTCCAGGATGTAGTTTTGTCTTTGAAAGTCACGTAAGTTAAGTCTTTCAGTCACGTCTACTATTTCTAACCGTCATTGAACGCATCAATGTGCGTTCACAGAAGTTCACCCCCTTTGAAGTGATGCCCAACATCAGTCTGACATGTGACCGGCGGTTGGTGTCGAGCCTCAAAGACTATGACGTCACAAGCCACAGTGAGTATAGCATTTAGTTGCTATTTTTAAAAAATGCATTCACTACCAAAATAAACTAAACTGTGTGTGTTCAGTTCAAATGCATCCCCCGAGCCCCGCTAATGTCACCCGCATCCACAATGACACGGTGATTTGGTGGGGTCCCAGCAGCCCCCTGTCTGTGTTCCTCGACGTATTCGACTACCAGGTTCAAATCCAACAAACCGGCCCGAAATTGAAGGCGAGTGTCTGCACACTTTTTGCTATCTTATTGTTTAAAATGGAATACCTGCATTCTGAATAAAGCATTCAGAAGATGCATTCAAAGACATGTGATGATATGTAGTATTCCGCACTGGTTACTTGGTGCCGGTACCACAAGTACTGTACAGAACAAGAAGTCATCTCCCAATGCTAACGTGTGCTAACGTCTATATTATTGTCTTATATTCTCCTATTATGTTGACAATATTGGGAAATATGACTGTAAATGTGACTATAGGGGTGTTAGTTCATGTCTAGAGGGCTCTCATAATGTTACAAATCATATTTGAAGGTCGTCAACAGGTTTTCTTATGCTCTTACAATGAAAATACTCCATTTATAAAGTAGATGACAACAGGCAAGACACTACCAATGAATAATGCAGAATAACTGACAAATATGTAAGCTCTAAACATGATACTTTCTCTACCAAGAAACATTGAGCATTTATGAATTTTTGTACTATGTATTCTTCATGTCTGCACAGCGGACGAGTGGTTAGCAGTGACCCGAGTTCGATTCCACCCTCGGCCATCTCTGTGTGGAGTTTGCATATTCTCCCCGTGTATGCGTGGGTTTTCTCCGGGTACTCCAAAAACATGCTAGGTTAATTAACGACTCCAAATTGTCCATAGGGTATGAATGTGAGTGTGAATGGTTGTTTGTCTATATGTGCCCTGTGATTGGCTGGCCACCAGTCCAGGGTGTACCCCGCCTCTCACCTGCAGCATAAAGTATACTAGCAGTATATTCAACTTCTCACACTATAACTGACAACACATATTACCGTGTGCGTACAACCAGGAGCCCACCGCATTGCTCACCAACGAAGCTCAGGTACAGATCCCTGCCTGGCTAAAAGGCGAGTACCAGGTTCGGGTGAGAGTCAAGCCAGCAAACAGAGAAGGGAGCCAGTGGAGTGAGTGGAGTCCTACCACAACGTGGGTTTCAGAATCGAACACTCAAGGTAAGGTAGAGTATGCAGAGTATATAAACTACTAAAATCATTATAGGTTAGGATTGGAAAAACATTTATTGTAGTCAGGTACTTTTTTTTTTTTACTCTAGTTTTTCCATATTACACGTATATTTCAGGTCGGGGTCCGGATCCAACTTTTTTAACACTCACTGTTTTCATCATCTCGGCTGTCTTCATCGTCGTGGTGCTGGCTGTTTACAAATGTGTTGTCAACAAAAGGTGAGGAAAGTATTTGTTTGTTATTTTAAATGTAATGGTTTAATTTCATTTGAACATGCATCAGATTACAATTGAATGCATCCCATAATCAGTTCACAGTTCCACATGTCCAAAAGGAGTAGGAAGAAGCAAAGCTTATTAAATCCTACCCTTGGTACTTTTACAATCAGTAACTGTTACATTTGTTCACTTCCTGCTTTCCTAATATAATTTTTATTTATTTTAATTTTATTTAATTTTAATTTTTTTAATTTATTTATTTTTTTTACATTTTTTTGTCACGTACCGAAGTATGAGGTGATATGACCATACATCTTAAGATTGTTTATATTAACAGCAATATTTCCTGTCACATGAGTGGAGTTCAGAAAGTTCCACCTTCATGACCTAGTGGTGGCACACGCTAGTGCGCTGTACTCTGATTGATTGTTTCACGGGCCTGATACCAGAGCACATTTGTTCAGTTCCTGCTTTCCGAATATAATTTTGATTTATTTTAATTTTATTAAATTTTTTAACACTTAATTTTATTATTTTTTTATTTATTAATTTGTATTTATTTATTAATATTTTCATCAAGTTTTTAATTTTTTTTTTTAAACTTTAAATTTTTTTAAATTTTATTTATTTATTTACTATTTTATTTGTGTCATGTACCGAAGTACAAGGTGATATGACCATACAATGACATAATGGGTACCCATAGTAACTATCAATATAGTGATATATATAGCACATCATGACTGGTTCAAGACCGTAAGTCGTATCAGGCGAAACACCAGGAAGAAGCTTTGACCGCTTGATGAAGTTTGATGCACGTTTTTCCACTGTGTCAATCAAAACTGAGCATATCATCCTAAAAGCAGAGAATTAGTGCACTTTTACCGAATGAAGTCTTGTAAGTATTTGTTCTTGTACTATTCCAGGCTCCTCAAAGCAAAACCAGTACCTAATCCTTCCAAATACTTTCAATCACTTCACTCTGTCCACAGTGGGAATCTGAAGGTAAAGACTACATCAATAACAAATATGAATTTAACAGCAGAATGCGTATTAGTAAGAAAAAAATTGCTTTTTTTATCTCCAGAAATGGCTTAATCCTCATTGTGCTGCTGAAATCCTGGACGCTACCCAGCCTCTAGACCACATCTCCCCAGTGGAGGTGTGTGAGAACTGGGGTACGGGTCCTTCCACCTGTGTCCCACCACCTCCGAGCCCACTGCACCCAAACTCTTCCTCTTCCGCTTCCTCATGCTTCTCCAACTTTGACTACTTTGTGTCGGCCTCCTCCGGCAGCTCCCTTCAAACTAATCCTAACCCCGCCTACTTCACCTACAAGGACGACGCCCATGTTCTGCACAATCCGCAAAACCTCCACCTCTCTCTCCAACCGTGTCCTGCCTTCACTGATGAATCTCTGAGCTGCGACATCTCAAAGAGTGCCGCACAAAGCCCAGATTCAGGCTTTTGCACTGGAAAAGAAGACGTCAAAGGACAAGAGGAGGATCATCTCAGTTCCTCCCACCTGAGCCTCCCTCTCAATATTCCTGTCCAGATAAGCCGTCCCTCCTCTCCTCCTTCTCTGTCTCAGATATCATCACATAGCGCTGGTATGCAACCACCCATGCCTGCTGCTAATGTCGGCGCTGGAAGCTGGGCTGTTGCGAGTGCAATGTACAGGTCTTCCTCCATGCCGGTGGAGTCCAACAAAGCGGGTTATTTCATCCTCCCAGAGATACAAACTACTTTCAGTAATGCGTCTATCTGAGCTCTGCGTACGCACGATTCTCCTTGTTGCTGCTGACAACCAAGATATACTCAAAAATGTGACAAAAATTGAATATAATAATAAAATAATTCACTTTATCACATTTTCACGTTTCATAGTTGACTAAAATACAAATATGAGCCATTCAAAGATGTTGTGATGTGTAGTGTTATATTATTAACCGGTCACAAGGTGTCAAGCAATGTTACCGCTGAGACACACAAGCACCAGACTCCATCGCCGGGACTATTATTCCAGATTTGAATGATATGATCTCACAAAAGGCACAGTAATCCCTAACACGAGCTGTAACCCATGGCAAGCTAAAACTCAACTGAGCCCCAAACGTCACTTCCTGTCTGCCCCCCCCACACCCCCGCCCCCGACGACCCCATTCAGTTCCCCGAGCCACACACAAGTCTGATTTATGTCTTAAATGGCGTATTTACTCTGATCTTGTCAACTATACCGGGTAATTGGAGTGTAAAGGTGACTATAGGGGTGTTATTTTATACCTAGAGGGCTCTAATAATGTTAACAAAAACATATCTAAACAAGTTTTCTATGCTCTAACCACAAATATATTCTATTTAAATTAAATTTTATTTAAATCAATTAGTCATGATCGGGTCTGGAACTAATTAACCGTGATAAACGAGGGATTACTGTATGGTTTTTGTGTCAGCAAGGGTCGTTAGGTGCTCATGATTTGGATTATGTTAGTGCTTTCTAATTAAAGGTACTAAAAGGTACTAAAATACTTAAAGTATACTTAAAAGGTACTAAAATACAAATACGAGGCATTCAAAGATGCTGTGATGTGTAGTATTATATTATTAACCGGTCACAAGGTGTCAAGCAATGTTACCACTGAGACACACAAGCACCAGACTCCATCGCCGGGACTATTATTCCAGATTTGAATGATATGATCTCACAAAAGGCACACTAATCCCTAACACGAGCTGTACCCCATGGCAACTTAAAACTCAAATGAGCCCCCAAAATGAGTCACTTCCTGTCTGTCCCCCCCTACACCCCCAATTCCCCATTCAGCTCCCCTAGCACAGCAATACACATGAGTCTAATTTATGTCTTAAATAGCGTATTTACTCTGATCTTGTCAACTATACAGGGTAATTGGAGTGTAAAGGTGACTATAGGGGTGCTATCTTATACCTAGAGGGCTCTAATAATGTTAACAAAAACATCTCTAAACAGATTTTCTATGCTCTAACCACAAATATATTTTATTTTAATTAATTGATCATGGTCGGGTACGGTTTTTATGTCAGCAGGGGTCGTTAGTTGCTCATGATTTGGTTTATGTTAGTGTTTTTTAATTAAAAGGTACGCAACATGTGGGTTGTGTTTTGAAGAACTCTCCTATAAATGACCTCATGAATTAACGCCAGCGATTCTAATTGTGTTGATTCCATGTCGTGTCTTTCAGCGACTGCTGTACATTTCCATAGTTGTCAGTATATTGAGACCAAAACAATAAGAAAACAAAAAAATGGGGTCACCCTGTGACTTCCTGTATCGCTGTGTGAAGTGGGCTTGAGTTCTGGGCTTGAGACGATGTGTGTGTGTGTTTTTTTTTTACGTGTCCTGTCAGGTGGTCCCGGCGGTGCGTATTTGCGTGCGGTTTGACATTTAATGCTGACACGGACGGCACCGTACGTTCATTTCACACGGTGAGGAAAACCACAGTGGTAGTCACGTCAAAACTAGAAACATTCCTGTGAAACTCTTCAATGGGCCTGATATCTGTCGCTAACCTCTGGACTGATTTTTACAGTAATAGCTAACGGCTAGTAAGAAATAAGACTGGATGTGTTGAGCTACTAAACGTTGATAAATGAAATAATCATATTAAAAATGGTGGTGGCGGCACGGCGGTCTAGTGGTTAGCGCGCAGACCTCACAGCTAGGAGACCAGGGTTCAATTCCACCCTCAGGCACCAATATCCACCACAAATACTGTACAGAACAAGAAGTCATCTCCCAATGCTAACGTGTGAACGTCTATATTATTGTCTTATATTCTGTAAATGTGACTATAGGGGTGTTAGTTCATGTCTAGAGGGCTCTAATAATGTTCCAAACCGTATGTAGAAGGTCGTCAACAGGTTTTCTTATGGTCTTACAATGAAAATATTCCATTTATAAAGTAGATGACAACAGGCAAGACACTACCAACGAATAATGCAGAATAACTGACAAATATGTAAGCTCTACACATGATACTTTCTCTACCAAGAAACATTGATCATTTATGAATTTTTGTACAGTGTATTCTTCATGTCTGCACGGCGGTCGAGTGGTTAGCGGAGACCCGAGTTCGATTCCACCCTCGGCCGTCTCTGTGTGGAGTTTGCATGTTCTCCCCGTGTATGCGTGGGTTTTCTCCGGGTACTCCGGTTTCCTCCCACATTCCAAAAACATGCTAGGTTAATTAGCGACTCCAAATTGTCCATAGGTATGAATGTGAGTGTGAATGGTTGTTTGTCTATATGTGCCCTGTGATTGGCTGGCCACCAGTCCAGGGTGTACCCTGTCTTTTGCCCCGAAGACAGCTGGGATAGGCTCCAGCACCCCCCCACGACCCTCGTGAGGAAAAAGCGGTAGAAAATGAATGAATGAATGAAAATGGTGGCATTCAAACCAGCGTAAGGAACCAGATTTGGACCCAGGTCACCTGGCATAAGGGCGAACGTTATTGAGCTAGCATGAATTATACACGTAAAACCGCCGTAAAACACAAATCAGTTCACAGCAAAATGTCTTGTACATGCTATGCTGTCAAAAAAGCCAAAGAAAAAGCTACAGAAACATTACACATGGTTACCAAGGGTAATTTTGAGCATCCAATTTTATATGTCGGGTTAGAGGGGGCCCGTATAAGGCAATATGTGTGTGTGTGTGTTGTGTGTGTGTGTGTGTGTGTGTGTTTGCAGCTGCAGCTGGAATTCCCTCAGCGGGACATAAAGAAACTTGTATTCCCATCCTGTACGTGTTTAGCTAAAACTGCAGGTTGGAAAAAGGCAACATAAACACACACCATTACTCACCGTTCCCACGCTTATTTTCTTCTGTTGTGTTTTTGCACTTTGCATATCATGATGATGATGATGAGAAGGACAAGGAGGAGAAGGAGGACGAGGGGGCAGGCCTTAACGTTCCTTCCCAAATAAACAGAGGCTGGTGAAGTAGGCTGTCGGGATAACAGAGAAGGAAACATTTAAAAAAAAAAAAAGTTCTCAAACACACATGCGCACGGACAAAAGGGAGTTTCTCGACAATTTCCCACTCTGGAAAGACTGAAGCGGCTGCAAAAAATTTGAACAAGGTGAGACCGGTTCATTGATAAAAAACAATTATGGAGAGTTTAACTTGAAATGCTAACTGTCCATTGCAGTGCATGAGTTATGTCATTTAGCTTAAGGCTACGGTAATGGAATAGAATTTATATGACGGGTGAAGCATTATATAGTTCGACACGTGGGGTTATGTAATCCCATCATGCTAAGGCAGGTTACATATGTGCTGTACTGCAATATTCCATAACAGAACTGGCAAATATTAGCAAGATCCGAATACACATATTTCTCTGGGATTGGTCTTCAGGAATGTGCATGCATTGGGATTTCCGGCAGGATTCTAGTCTAGTCAGCATTTCTTGCACTGTGACTTTAAATTGTTGCATTTTTTCCCCCCACTCCTTCTTGCCTTTGTGTTTTTTTTTTGTAATAATCCCCAGCCCATATAAGAGCTTACAGTACACGGTGTCCCACTTTAGAGTAGGCTTTGAGAAGCGGGCCTCCAGCCACAAGTGCGCTTTAGAAACATTACACTGCTTGGCTTCTGTGTAGACTAGCTAGCTAAACTGCTGATAAATCGTATATATTTTTTTTTATGCAACTGACAAATTGTTTGTTTTTAATTCTTCTGCTGAACCGTGTGACCTTGTACGATCGTGTCTCGAGACCGCAAGGACATCTTCATATTGTTGCAAAGCACACAATCATGTTGATTCTTCGTCTTTTAGGGGATTTTTTTAAGTGTTTTTACTGGCTCAGTGTCCGGCATCTCTGTTCCCACTGTGGTGGGAACCGATATCTAGAACCGTGATGATGTCATTTTGGGAACAGCTGTGATTGTTGTCTGCATAAGTCATCATGTGTAGTTACAAATACATACTATGTGTATAATATAAGATGGGTTAGTTATAATGTTATGAGGATAAAGTCAAAATAATATTGGAATAAAGTCAAAATTACAAGAAGACAATTAAGTTGAAATTGTTAATAAAAAAAAAATTTTAATTGGGGGAAAAAAAAAGTATTTTACCAGAATGTCAAAATTTCTATGTGAATTAAAGCATAATTATGGGGGGAAAATACAAAAATAAATTTACTAAAAACAACATTGTAATATTATGAAGAAAAGAAATTTTATAAAATTTAAAATATATATATATATTATTTAAAAATATGTTATTTAATAATTAATTAATTTTACCAGAATACTATGAGAATTAAAGCATAATTATGGGGGAAAAATACAAAAATAAATTTAATAAAAACAACATTGTAATATTATGAAGAAAATAAATGTCATTTAAAAAAATATGTTATTTAAAGTGTATTTTTCTAGCATTTTGGGCGTAGCTGGCATTTTTGTGTGAGTACTCCTATTAATGTGTCTGTTATTATATAGCATTACTATTTTATATTAAGGTTAATTTACATTTTTTGAATGATTACCATAGCTTTTTCAGACTTTGATTGTAAAAAAAAAAAAAAAGACTGCTGGGATAGGCTCCAGCACCCCCCGCGACCCTCGTTAGGATAAGCGGTAGAAAATGAATGAATGAATGAAGTCAAAATTACAAGAAGAAAATTAAGTTAAAATTGTTAAAAAATATATATATATTATTTTACCAGAATGTCAAAATACTATGAGAATTAAAGCATAATTATGGGGGAAAAAATACAAAAATTAATTTTAATAAAAACAACATTGTAATATTATGAAGAAAATAAATTTTAAAAAAATCCAAAAATATGTTATTTAAAAATATATTATTTAATATGTTATTTAACGTGTCTTTTTCTAGCATTTTGGGCATAACTGGCATTTTTGAGTGAGGACTCCTATTAGTGTGTCTGTTATTATATAGCATTGTTATTTTATATTAAGGTTAATTAACATTTTAATGATTACCATAGCTTTTTCAGACACTCAATTGCAACTGGATTGTAAAAAAAAAAAAAAAAAGACTGCTGGGATAGGCTCCAGCATCACTGCAATCCTAATTCACAGAAGAGAGCATTTGAAAATTGAACCTATATTCATTAGATCTCATTAAAGTTTAAAATTACGTTTATTTTCTATATAGGTGCAGCAGCACAATGTTGGGAGTCCTCCTCACGATTACCTTCGTCCACCTGGTGGCGCTGGCGCCCCCTCCCGACGGCCCCCCTGTCCCCTGCAGACGCTGCTGTGATCACCTTCCACCGACAGAGGGCAGCCAAGCTCCGCCTCCAAGTGGGGTGTACAGTCAGGTGCCTGAGGTCCGCGCCTACATCAATATGACCATTCTTAAAGGTACAGTACCACTTGTGTCAAATGCTATATTGCTGACAGCCACTAGGGGGCGTTATTTCCGTGTTATCTGTGTGAAAATGTGATTCAGGTGACAAAGGAGACCGCGGTGAAAGAGGGACGCCAGGAAAAACCGGACAGGAAGGCCCCACCGGACCTGTCGGCCCAATTGGTGCAAAAGGGTCAAAGGGTCAAGCGGGCCTCCCAGGCGACCCCTGCAAAGTTAATTTTGCCGCTTTTTCTGTTGGCCGTCGCAAGTCCCTCCACAGCCTGGAGGCCTATCAGACGCTGATATTCGACACCGTGTTCGTGAACCTGGACAACCACTTCAACATGTTCGCCGGGAAATTCATCTGCCACACGCCCGGCATCTATTTCTTCAACGTCAACATTCACACGTGGAACTTCAAGGAGACGTACCTGCACATCATGCGAAACGAGGCCGAGCAGGCTATTGTGTACGCGCAGCCCAGCGACCGCTCCATCATGCAGAGCCAGAGCCTGATGCTGGACTTGGGACTCGGCGATGAGGTGTGGATCCGCCTGTATAAAAGGGAAAGGGAGAATGCCATTTACAGCGATGATGTGGATGTTTATATCACTTTCAATGGATACCTCATCAAAGCAAGCACAGAGTAATTTTGTAACATTGAATGAGTTTATAAATACTTTAAATTAATATTGCATGCAAGTTTCAACAGGTGTGTATTAGTTTTATACCGCTTACACCCTCTAGAGGGCGTATTTGGATAAGTAAATGAGTATGTAATTGGCAGCATATCAATGCACTTACTCATTTCAACCACCAGAGGGCAGTGACTACTTATTGTGCACATAAATCTGCAAAACCAGCTGAAAACACTTACCTATATTACAGATTTGGGGGTTTTATTTTTGAAAAAAAAATGTAACTTGCAATAATCACACATGCACTGTAAAATAAACAGAATATTAACAGAATATCCAATGAAAAATAGCTTACATTGTTTAAAAATTAAAAGGCGTGTGACATCATCAAGAGTACAAACCACACACACACACACACAGTACACCTGCATAATAATAATTATTAATTGCACAAAACAAGTCACTTTAAAGATGCATACAGAAGTCACTGAATCGTCAAACAAGGTTCAAAAACGCAGTTTTCTGCATCTCAAATCGGCTTAAAATATCAAATAAACGTGTGGCATCGAACAGCTGTAACTGTATTGTGTAATTTTCCTCTAGAAAAATACTTTAAACTTGTAAACGTTTGCAACCGAAGGCACTATTTTTGTTCATGTCAGATCCATGGTTCAAGCCTATCGAAACCTTAAACTGTGGAGTTCCAACTTTTGGCATGGTTGCAGCCTCCAGGGCTTGGACAACCAATATTCGAAAGTGACCTAGTAATGACCAGAAAATGTCACCTTTGGAAAATACTTCCAGGCTTTCACCACTGACGAGCAAAAAGACGAGGTGAAACATTTTTTTTTTTTTGCATTTTAAACTTGATGCTACAGTGTAGTTGACTTGGTGTCGTCAAAGCAAAGCTGCTAATGTTATGCTAATATTCTACATTATTCGACTAAAGTAATCCCTTGTTTATCATAGTTAAATGGTTCCAGACCCGACCATGATAAAGGGAATATTTTTGTAGTTAAAGCATTGAAAACCTGTTCATAATCTTCTTTAACCATATGAGAGCCCTCTAGACATGAAATAACACCCCTATAGTCACTGTTACACTCACTTAGCAAATATAGATCAGAAAAAAGAAGCCATACCAGGCACAATTAAGACTATAAATGTGTTCCAGTGCTCGGAGAGCTGATTGGCGGGCAAGGAGGGGGGTGGACAGGAAGTTACACCAAGGGTTGTGTTTTAGACGCGCAATAAAAAGTTTGTCAATTCTGGTGCTTTTCATGATTACCATATGATTACCATAGCTTTTTCAGACACTGAATTTAGGCAAATGGATTGTAAAAAAAAAAAAAAAAAAAAAAGAGACAGCTGGGATAGGCTCCAGCACCCCCAGCGACCCTCGTGAGGATAAGCGGTAGAAAACGAATGAAATCAAAATTACAGGAAGAAAATTAAGTTAAAATTGTTTTGTTTTTTTTAATTAGGGGAAAAAAATTATTATTTTACCAGAATACTATGAGAATTAAAGCATAATTATGTGGGGGAAATACAAAAATAAATGTAATAAAAACAACATTGTAATATTATGAAGAAAATAAATGTCATTTAAAAAAATATATGTTATTTAAAGTGTATTTTTCTAGCATTTTGGGCGTAGCTGGGATTTTTGAGTGAGGACTCCTATTAATGTGTCTGTTATTATATAGCATTACTATTTTATATTAAGGTTAATTTACATTTTTTTTAATGATTGCCATAGCTTTTTCAGACGTGCTATAAAAAGTTTGTCAATTCTGGTGCTTGTGTGTCTGACTGAACTTTACAGTAACATTACTGACACCTAGTGACCATTGAGGTGTCATTACATTTTAGAATGCGTCTTCTGAATGCCTATTTTAGTTAATTTAGCCATTTTTTTTAGCTTGAAAATGCTAAATGCTTCATCCACAAAACAGAAATTATTCATTAAAAATTTGTACATGCTTGAAGGCTGATGCAAGGTCTCGGAAAATACGGTTTCATGCTTTCAAGGAAAATAATGCACATTGTGAAATAAATAAAGAGTGTAAAAGCTCTACTGTATCAACTTAAAAACGTCGTCTGATTGGGCCAGCTGGCAGCCTCATGCTACAAAGCAGCCAATCACACGAGACATCTGGGAGTGTAAAAAAAAATCATATCGTGCGTCACTCATTGAGAATCGAGTCCGGTCTGTCATAGCCAAAAAGCCTGAAGTCAGGTTCATAGAGTTTATAAAGTTCCCTCAGCGATTCTCGGGGCACCGTGCTGAACCATTGGGCTTCCGAGCTGCTGGATGTCGTGTTTCCGTGCGAGGTGGGGAACTCCACTACATTATCCACGCGTAGCAGTCGTAATAAATGTGCAGCGTCTTCCTCGACGGTCTCCAAATGTCCCACAAAGTCATACTGGATCTGGCAGGGATGGCAAAGACGGTACACTTGACGCCAGTGTTCGTTAAATGGCATGTCCATCTCTGTCTGGGGGTCCAGGAGATACTGGATGAATTGGGAGAAAGACGGGTGGAGACCCGCAGCGCGCGCCTCGTCCACAGAGGAAGGCGGCGTCGGCTGGTTGGCGTAGCGTCGCAGGATGACCTGAGCAAATTTACGATAGAAGTCCTCGTTGCCCACCTCTAATTTATCCCGGTAGGCGGATACGAGACGCACAAAGGGGTCTCGCACGAAAAGGAACTTTGTGTACTTCTTCAGCTTGACCTTCCAAACAAAGCAACACATTTTTGTTATTGGACATTCATAGCAAGTCACTGAAAAGTCTTTTTTTTTTGGGAGGGGGGGTCTAACGTTGGGATGGGGTTGTAATCTGTGCTTTCATGTTGTCAGCCAATATAGCAAAATACTGTAAAATCAACAACGATAATGTTGTGACACGGAAATTGTATGTGATGTTAGGTTGTTAGGTTCGATGCTAGGTTAGATGCTAGGTTCGCTGACATTGTTGGATCTACATTTGCTGATATTCTTTTGGCTAAGGTGCATGTTAAAGCTCTGGTATCGCAATTGTTTTGATACATGGAAGCAAGTAAAGCTTTTCTTCCCATCACTCACAAACACTAATAACCAGGAGAGATGACCCACTGGAGAAAAGTGTGTGCTACTGTTAGTTTTTGATTTTTTTTCTCAAAAAAACTGTTCTAAAAAATAAAATAAATTTAAAAAATTAATTAATTAATTTAAAATAGATAGATAAATAAATGTATTTTAAAAAATTAAAAATAAATAAAAACATAAATAGAGGGCCATCCTATATTGTATTGAGGGACGTCTTATATTTGGATCAATATGCAAATTTAGCTTTTAAAGTAGAAAAAAAATCTAAATAAAGCAACAGTGGTCACCATATGAAACAGACATCTTTAAAAAAAGTCCAAAGAAAAAGCACTAAACAAACAATGTTCAACAGACCTTCATAAGGTGCCTGGAAAACTTGCCGTATCGCTTCCAGAAGCTCTGGTATTGCAATTGTTTAGATTACGGCAGTTACATGGAAGCAAGTAAAGCTTTTCTTCCCGTCACTCACAAACACTAGTAACCAGGAGAGATGACCCACTGGAAAAAAGTGTGTGCTACTGTTAGTCTTTGATTTTTTTTCTAAAAAAAAATGTTCTAAAAAATAAAATAATTTTAAAAATTAATTAATTCATTCATTGGGGGGAAACATTTTTGGATAAATAAAAAAATCAATAAGGGGCCGTCCTATATTGTATTGAGGGACATCTTATATTTGGATCAATATGCAAATTTAGCTTTTAAGTAGAAAAAAAAATCCAAATAAAGCAACAGTGGTCACCATATGAAACAGACATCTTTAAAAAAAAAGTCCAAAGAAAAAGCACTAAACAAAAAATGTTCAACAGACCTTCATAAGGTGCCTGGAAAACTTGCCGTATCGCTTCCAGAACTTGTTGAATGTGAAGTGCATGCTGCTGTTGTGGGCCTGGTCGTTGGAGATAAACAGGGGATCTCTCGGGGGAAGGCCGTCGTGGAGCAGGCTCTCACTGAGAATGATCATGATCCGTTTCCAGTTACTGCAAGCCACCTGAGGGGGGGACATTAAAAGTCAGCTGAAAGTGTTGTTTTCATGTAAACATGACAAACAGTGGAACTCCAGGAGTTTGTGTACCTTAGGAACATAGCAGTAGATAATACCGTGCCTGTCATCGACTATCAGATGATCCAGCTCCTTGTTGGGAATGTCATCAAATGTACGTTTTTGGCCAGGAAACAGCACGCTGTCGTTGGCGCACACCTCCTCAAGTAACCTCTTCCGGTGCTCCTGTTTATTTGAAGCAGAAGTCAATAAAAACAGTGCTACAGAATACATTAAAATAGACTAAAAGTTCTCATTTTCATAACAATATGACCCTTTAAACGACAAAAACAACCTTTTCATCGTGATTAATTGTTTACAGAAGTTAATTACCAAGTGGCTGATAATGTTTGTTTACATTACACACAAGGAAAGTTAACATCAAAAAAGGTTCGCTTCATTTCCTCACTTGCACAGTATGATTAATCTCAAAACACTTTTTTTAAGTTATCAGAGTTATTTTAAGGCTGCACGGCGGTCGAGTGGTTAGGGTGAAGACCTCACAGCTGGGACACGTGAGTTCAATTCCACCCTCGGCCGTCTCTGTGTGGAGTTTGCATGTTCTCCCCGTGCATGTGTGGGTTTTCTCCGGGTACTCCGGTTTCCTCCCACAACACAAAAATTGTCCATAGGTATGAATGTGAGTGTGAATGGTTGTTTGTCTATATGTGCCCTGTGATTGGCTGGCCACCAGTCCAGGGTGTACCCCGGCCTCTCGCCTGAAGACAGCTGGGATAGGCTCCAGCATACCAATGACCCTTGTGAGAATAAGAAAATGAATGAATGTGCACTTGGGGGGGGTGTACAGCAATGAATCTCGCACACAATAAAACTAAAATAAACTAAAATTATTCCAACAACATGCATGCTAGGTTAATTGGCGACTCCAAATTGTCCATAGGTATGAATGTGAGTGTGAATGGTTGTTTGTCTATATGTGCCCTGTGATTGGCTGGCCACCAGTCCAGGGTGTACCCCGCCTCTCGCCCGAATACAGCTGGGATAGGCTCCAGCACCCCCTGCAACCCTTGTGAAGATAAGTGGTAGAAAATGAATGAATTTGTTATTTTATTGGATTTTTTGGCCCAATCATTATTAGTCCGATAATTATACTATCGCCACCAACAGTAATTATGATGATAATAACAAATAAAAATAACACTAAAGCATATTTACTTGTCTCTGTCGGAGCTCTGGTGCCACCGGCATCTGATGAACTTTCCACTCCTGCTTTGGTATGTATCGTTCTTCCGCTTTCTCTGATTGGTTGCTTGTTTCTGCCAGGACAGGGTCTGTAGGTTCACCAGTTCCCGGCTCCAAGAACTGGTTGACAAAGGCATCGATGTCGGACAGGAAAGACAGCATTCGGGGGGTTGGAGGTGGCTGCTTCTGCAGTTTTTCTTGCTGATGCTGCCCTGGAGCAGGATGTGCCATTTTGGGACCCGGCGAAATAGGTGTGTGCAAATACGAATGGGACGTTCCGACGTCGTCCCAGTAGAGGATGATCAGAAGAATCATGAAGGCAGAGCCCAGGACGATAAAAATACGAAACATCCTGGAGGTTCCCATGGTGACAAATTGGCGTGCGAGATGAGGTTGCGGCTGCTACAGTTTCGCCGTTTTCCTTTGAAGGGCCTCACTATGGCAACAGATTGAAACAGTTGCCTGGGTTTTTTTTTTATGGTGTCACCAAGGCAACAGATCTTAGTTACTGAGCTCCTGCTACAGGGTCACCATGGCAACAGAGTCAAGGCCCTCTCTCACCATGGTGTTAGATGGAGCCTGCACTTATCGTGCCGCCATGGATGAAATTCTCACCTCAGCTCCATGAAGCCACCTGAAAAAAACAACAACACAATGAAACATAAGGACAAGCTCATTCAAAATGTTGCCAGGTGATCATAAATTCCCTGTGTTGCTGCAACGGCATATCATCTTTTCACATCACTTACCTCCCACTCCAAAATACCACAGTTGTAATTGTTACTCAGGTTTGAGGAAAAAGTTCAAAAATAAAAACCTGGATTGTGGTTTCTTCAATGCAGTCTCAAAAGTCGCAAGACGTCACTTTTCCCACTCTGGCATCCTTCTAAATGTGGAGCTCTCATGCAACAGTCGTTAAGAGTTATATATTTCCTGAGCGCTGCTTTGACTGGGAAATTCATTACACCATCGCTGCAGCCTACACCGCCCGCTCTCCTCGCACGCCACTGAATTGACATCACATCCGCCACATCGGGAGCTGCGAGTATGAATGTCTTTCTCTTCACTGTGCTGCGTGCACAATTATTTAAAAACACTGGTCAAAACTTAAAGTGGAAAAACTAAAATATAGTTGTGCACACCTAATTCAGGGCGATCTCCATGCATATCACCTGGTATGCTTAAATATAATTAGCATTGGAGTCAGAAAATATGCACAAAAATGAGAATATGGTAAAAAATACTGACTTGCCTCATAATGCGCACACAGTGTACTTTCATCTTCATCTCGA